>NC_141694.1:1042204945-1042804945 GCF_964263255.1 Lissotriton vulgaris
CCATAAGGGGGGCCATTCAAAAGTCAGGTGACACTAGAAACTGGTAGAAAGGCACATTTGACTTAGCTAGGAAAATAACAAGTTTTATAAAGTGAAATCTGAACATGAAAGCACAGGTGCACCACAACAAATGGTTCAATAAAGACCAATATCAAGTCCAAATTCTAAGAAGTCAAAAGAGTAGCGGTTCCTCAATTATATCTCTTTATTTCATCAGATAAACAATGCACAGTACAGCTGACACATTTCGTCCCAGTGTGGGACTTCTTCAGGGCACTACAAAGAAACTTCAAGGTACCCTCAAGGGTAAACAGGAGTGTGTGAATGATACTGCGCACAAGGAAGAGGCTTGTCTGTCCAGATAAGTCACAAATAGCATGAGGGTCGAACCAATGCAAATCTCCACTGGTTTAAAAAAGAATGTTTTAAACACCGGTCCAAGGTATAGAGTTAAGACAGGATTCCGTCTGGAAACTACACGAGGTTACATTTCCGTAAGTCCATTGCTAGTCGGTGGCCGTCAGGGTGCCCCAAAACCGGGGTTCCCGAAAGGAGTAGCGCTGCTGGTATGGGGTCCAAAAGCGGTAATGTTCACTTGCTACATGTGTATGTAATTCCAGTTTATCAGTTATTCAATCCAAGTATGCAGTCCGTCAACGTGCAGTTACTCAGACAAAGTCCATTACAGACATGATGCCCGAATCGCAATTTTATAATCACGACCGACAATACAAAATTCCAACACGCAGCAACAGAGGAAAGTCCTCCAGCTAGAAGTTTTTTAAAGTGTCATTTTGAAAATAGTAATATAAATCTGACTTTATCATTCAATTGGAGTTTAAATTACTTATAAAAATATTCCTTGATTCATCTCTAGTATTTAAAAAAATGAAATTAAGCACTATAAATTGTTTTAGTGTAACCCACTATTTTTTTATGGGAGGGCCAGCCTTAGATAGCGAAAAATGACTGTAGGTTTTTCACTGCCAGGACATGTACTATTTTAAATATATATGTCCTACTTTTTAAATACCATGCACCCTGTCCTATGGACACTTTGGACCTACTTAGCGTGACCTATAAGTACTAATATGGAGGGTGTAGAGTTGGCAAAAGGTTTGTTTTGCCAACTCGAAATGGCAGTTTGAGGAGTAGGTTGAACTTTGGGAAGTGCAATGACCAGAGGAAAGAAAGAAGAAAGGGGATAGTTTGGAACATGGAAGGAACTTTAACATTGTGTGTTTTAGGTGTGGAAGTACATCACAGTCAGGCAAATTTGACAAATGTCCTGCAAAGTCTGCTAAATGTTTGGAGTGCAGTATAATAGGGCATTATGACAGAGTGTCTGAAAGAAAGCATAAGAGAAAAGGCTACGCCAAAGTGTCATGTGTGAGAGAAAGTGAAGAGGTAGACTCCTCAGATGTGAGTGAGGAGGATGCAGAAGTGAAGGGTATAGGACATTAAAAAGTAGTATTGAATATTTCAGGAGAAGGAGCAAACAAACCTTTGTGTTGGGTTTCGTTTGGAGGAGTCATTTTGCAGGTAGTTGTGGTTTCAGCATCCCTGTAAACTATTGCCGCTGAGAATGTTTGGGAAAAGTCCTTTATTGATATAATTGGCAGGCATTTAGAACTACCAGATACTTAACTGGAGAGTTGCACAGGGGAGAGAATAGACATTTTAGGTTTTAGACAATTAATTTTCAGGTTTAAAGACAGGAATGTATTATGCAAAGTGTATATTGCCAAGGAGGGACCTTCCATGCTTTGATAGAAGGATCAAAAAAGTAGACTTTAGACCCTAACAGTAAGGAGTAAGTTTTGATGGCAAGTGAAGGAGAAGATATAAATAATTGGGTTTTACATGAGTTTTACTCAGTTTTTATGTGGTAAAATCAGAAAACTAAAGGGATTTAGACACCGAATACGACTTAAAGAAGGGGCCACACCTAAGTACACATAGCTCGTAACATTCAGTTTATTGTCAGAAATTAGGTGTAAAAAGAATTTGAAAAGTTGTTGCACATGAACATCATTGAACCAGTGGAGGCATCTGAATGGGTTTCTCCATTGGTGGAGGCCAGAAGGTCAATGGCAAGGTTTGCCTATGTGTGGACTTGAGGTGGTTGAATAGCAACATACTGTTAGATCAATTCCCGTTACACAGGATTGATGAAATGTTGACCAGGCAATTTAGATGGTTTTTGACATTAGATTTGTCTACAGCATACCATCAGGTGGTATTAGAACCCAAAAGCAGGCATCACACAACATTTTATACACCATTTGGTTAGTACGAATTCAAACGCATGCCATTTGGATTGGTAACAGCCACAGCAGTATTCCCAAGGTTGATATCACAGTTGTTTGGGCATTTACCAGAGGTTACATGTTTCCTAGATGACATCTTGTGATGGGGAAGAATAGGAAAAATCATGATGAAGTCCTAAGGAAAGTGCTAAGTATCAATTAATAGAACGTTTTGTCTACGGAGAGTATGAAGTGTACGTTTTTGGAAAAAAGGGTCACGTATCTGGGCGCTTAGGTCAGTGATGAAGGTATTAAACCTACGACAAAAATTGTATGAAGCCATAAGAAGTGCCCCAGACCCTAAATCCAAGGATGAATTAATATAATTCCTGAGCCTGGCCGAATTCTATTCAAAATGTATTGATAATTGTTCACAAAAACCTATGCAATAAGGCTCCTAATGAAGAACAAAGTCAAATATGTGTGGGATGAGGAAATAGCAGGATTTGTTTGAGGAAATTAAACAGGCTGTTTGAAACGCCCCTACTTTCCAGGGCTTTGATCCTGCTGCAGACACATATGTTACTACAGATGCCATTAGTTCTGAAATAGAGAGTGTATTATCTCAGAAATCTGAACAGGGTAATTAGTTTGTGACTGCATTTGCATTCCATTCTCTGTCACCCACAAAACAAAATACTCTGTGATAGAGACAGCAATGTTAGCATCTATGGACGATGGAATACGTTCGAAAATTTGTTTGGGGAAGAACGTTTACTGTACGGTCAGACCATAAGCCCTTAACCAAGCTTCTCACCAAAGAGGGATTGTCTAGAGCATCAGCAAGAATTGCATGATTATCAATGAGATTACAAGTCTCTTTATATGAGGTACAATATGTTCCAGGTGTCAAAAATTTGATTGCAGATTTCCTTACCAGAATGTCATTACCACTCAGAGAAATTGTCAAGACTTATAAAATGAGTATTGTGTGGTGAGTATTATCAAGAGGGAAGGAAAAAGCAGTTCACAAAAGGAAGATTGATTGGGTGCATACAGTAAGAATGAGGTGTTAAAGATGGTGAAAAGCAAAATTGTGTATGGTTGGGAGGACGTGCATAGAAATTAAGTGGGTGAAGAACTAAGAGCTTTTTGGGAAAGGCATGATGAGTTAAGTGTAGATGATGAACTCATTTGCAGGGGTAAAAAATGTATCCCAGCAAAAGAAATTTGTGGAAAAATTGTTGTAGTTGTCCACGAAGGGCATTCAGGCATCACGCATACCAAATGGAAAATTAATTGAGAGGTTAGCAAGACTGTGTGTTGAGTGTGAATGTGCAGACAAATCTAAAAAAACTTTAAACCCTCCTTTGTCATCTTTGGCGTGTCCTAAGTTACCATGAGAGGAGGTAGTACTAGATGTTAAGGGGCCTGTTATATGGCATGATGACACAGACATTATTGTGTTGGTGGATATGTTTTCCAGGTGGATTGAGTTGGAAGCGGTGAGTATATAGATACTGTGACTTTCATTCAATTTCTGGAGGATGTTTTGAGGGAGGGATTTCCTGCAGTTATTTTGACTGAACATAGAGTAAAGTTTAAGTCAAAGGAGATTAATTATTTTGTAAAATTTTCAGGTATAGACCATAAATGTATAGTACTATATCACCCAAGTGGTAATGTTGTAGTGGAAAGGGTGAATAGAGTTGCAAAAGGTATAACACAATTGGCAAGTAAAGGGAAAAACAACTCGGAATCTGAGCTAAAAAAAATGGTGTGGACATACAGAATGACGTAGCATGAGACGGTGTGTCAGAGCCCCTTTAAACTGATGAGAGGCAGAGTCTCGCACTCTAAGGAGAAGTGTGGCTCACTGGTTAGAGGAGGCAGACCCTGATGCAGAGGTCAGACCTGGGACCAGGGTTCAATTCCCGACGCGCCAGGGTCTTGAGCTCAAAATGTCCACGGACTCGATAATTCTCGCCTCGGTGCCTACTCAAATCATGGGTTCACATTCTGCAACTCTGGGCAATAGCTTGCTTAATCTCCACAACGGCCCCACCGCGATGGGATGCCTGGTCTTCACCTTGGGGATGCCCAGTAGGGGTTATCTCGCAGGGAAAGCCAGGACGGGTTCCCAAAGCAAGCGCTAAGAGATCTGTCGGTGATTTGGCTCTATATAAATCGAAATTAACATAACATAACATAAGGTAAATTCTGGATGGAAGCAGAGAATTAAGAAAACAGAGTGGAACATTTAGGATGGGAGAAGAAGTATTCTGCCTACACAGGATAAAAACTAAACTTATTTTGAACCAGACAATGGGCGACAGATGTGCATTTAGGAAAAGATCGGTGGGTTAGAGTGAAGTCAGGTAGGAAGGTAGTCAAGGGAGGAAGCAGGTTTAGCAGTCCTATAAAGGTGGTACGAGTCCTGAAGAACACTGTGGAACTGGAAGAAGGGAGTATTTGTCACATGAATTGTCCTGGGCTTGCTATGTAGCGTAAAGATGAAAGAAGTCATAAAGGAGATTATGCAGCTAAGCAGGGGTTGAATAGATACTGGTGGTTGGAAGTAGAGCAGTGTAATGAACAAGAAGTGAACAGCAGACTGGCACCAGATGTGGATTTCATTTGCAAAAAGGAGGAACTGTAGCAAACATTTTATGTATTACATGCCATTTCCTATAGGGTAAACTTGTATATTACTGCAGTACCAAGAACATCATAATAAAAAATCAATGATTTGCAAATTTTATAAAAATAGAGACATTTTATTTTTATTTTCTATTATCTCTTTTTCGTATATATTTTTCCATATCTTTTTTTGTAGTCAATTCAAAGTGAATAAATATATAATTTTTTTACACAACAATTTTTAGTGACACACAAACATACAAAAACATCAAATGACTAGATGGTCAAAGGAATATTGAAGTTGGCAATGCGGTGAGTTCCAACTCACCGCATTGCCAATTTCAATAGTAGCTTGTTTATGTTCCTTTAAATAGAATTAATAGCATGTTTACAGATTGAGGAAATGTGTTGAATGTTGGTTAGTTCTACATATGTAAGTGGTGCAATGGAATGTGGGTGACAGAGAAGAAGCTGTTCACGATCCGTTTTGCTGATACATCCTTGTAAGAAGATATCACAACCAAGCCTTGTTTGGATTCTTTCTGTGTGTGCATTTATACTACACTCTTCTTTTAACAGGAGAAGTGTTCCTTTCTTTGCAGATCGTGTTTTTCTTTTCTTCTATATCCTCTTCAGTCACTAACTCTCTGAAGGGAGACTTGAAAGCTGCACTTTCTGGGATGCCTTGATGGGATGGCCTTTTATCAGAGGTGATGACGAGCTGTGACAGAAGTATCTTTTTTAGGCTCTGACTGCTTCAAAGATCGAGTAGAATTATAGTTCTACCTGTCTCTCCATACACTCAAACAAGGAAGTACAAATGGAACCCTCTGGAGTAACTCTTCTCACAATGAATTGGTAGGTCAACTGTAGTTTAATGTCCATTAGCACCAACAGCTCCCAGGAAACTGACAGATACAATGTTCCATAGAATACTCTTACATGACAGTTCTGTAACCATAGGAGAATGATGACACGATAGGAGCATGCACCATAATAGACATGGAAAACAGATCACTACAATATCTCCCTTCTTTACATAAACAAAATGACAACAATAACAAAAATATAAAACCCAAAGATAAAAAGCTATAGCAATAAAAAGGCAGAAAGACAAAGCTAAGAAAAGAAGAAAGAAAAACACAGGAAGAAACAAGAAACAGATCTGCCTAAAAAGAGGAACCTACATAATACATATGCATTGAAACCCAAATACGATTAAACCTAAAACAGAAAACATGCATTCAAACAATAAGCGGAACACAGAATAAAAATTCCAAACATTATGATGGAACACCGAATCATAAATCTAATCGTTTAGGTGGAACACAGAACCTACTACTCCTTCTGGGAGTGACATATTCCAATTTACAGTTACTGTGTGACCCTTCTTTGTTGTCAATTTCATCAATACCCATTTGTTTGACTACCTTCTCCGGCAATTTATAAATACATGAAAGATTCCACCAGTTCTTCCCATTGACCCTGACAGCACATCTTGATACAGAATCAACCTTAACCGGAGAATTAAACTTAGATAAGCCTTTGGGCACACAATGGGGAGATTTAATTTTAACCCAATCACCTACTTTGACTCTAGAACAGAAAATATCTGTCTCTTTCAATTCAACTTGTTTCCTCTTACCCACAACACCACTCGCTGTATCTTTTACTCCATCTAAACCAGGATGAATAATGTATCCATGTGACTTCTCATCAAAAACAAAACCCAATTTCTTCATCCATGCCGGACATAAATGGAAAGCTGCCTCTCGCCCTCTTAGTAATTTGAACGGACTTGAACCAGTAATATTACTAGGAGTAGTGCGATGAGCCCATAGCATACTTTGCACCGCCTCCCTGATGTCAATTTTTGATGAAACAGCCCACTGCACACATTCCACCAATATACGGTTCGTCCTCTCAATAAAACCATTCGCCTGTGGATGATAAAGTGCAACCTTTCTATGATGAATCCCTGACTGCACTAAAAAATCCACCATTTCTCTCGAGGTAAACTGAACTCCATTATCCGATACTATCTCTTTCGGAAAACAGACTTTGAAAAAACTTAATCACTTCCATTGAGTTTGGATCAGGCATAAAATGTACCTCCCACCACTTACTGAAATAATCAGCCACCACTAACGCAAACTTATACTTACTTGGCAGAACGTTGAAAGGACCTACAAAATCCACTGCCAACTTCAGCCAAGGACCATCTGGCCTAGGGACATCTTGAATAGGTGGAGATACAATTTTCACTAGCATTACACGTTAAACAATCCTCAACTAAAACATTAATTTCATGATCCATGGATGGCCACCAATAAAAATTTCTGATACGCCTTTTCATATTCGTTTGTCCCAAATGTCCCTCATGTCCAAAACGAATAATGCGATTTCTCAATTTTCCAGGTGGTACAAACTTATCACCCCTCATGATCATTCCTCCCTCCTCGACTGTTAGTTCATCGGATATCTTAGAAAAAGGCTGTAAATCTTTCCCAAGATGTTTCTCTTTAGGCCAACCTTCAACTATGTAATTCTTAACTTGTCTGAGGGTAGAATCCTCCACCAAAGCTGAAAACCACTCCTGTTCTGTAAAACAACCACTGAACAAACATCAACTGCTGCAATGAGACAATCCTCATCCATATCTTCATTCAATTCATAAGCAGAAATGGGAATGGGAAACCTTGACAAAAAATCTGTTCTTGCCACCTGAAAATGTGCCACCTTAAAACTATACTGTAATAACATAGCACTAAGCCTAGCAATGCATGGTGTATGTTCTTTTATGACTTTGCCTTGTAGAATGGGAACTAACGGCTTATGGTCAGTAAAAAGGTCAAAACTTTTCCCCCACAAAAAACACTTAAACCTTTCAATGGCCCTGCAGCATGCAAGCAATTACCGCTCTATAACCGAGTAATTTTTCTCACTGGGACGTAATGCTCGTGATGCGAAACCCACCGTTTGTTCCTTTCCATGTTTGTGTTGCGAAATCATACCTCCCAATCCATACAAACTGGCATCAACTGAGACAGTACATTTCAAATTGGGATCAAAAGGTGTAAGCATTTTACAACTTCCTAAGTCTTTCTTTAAATCAACAAATTCTTTTTCACAAACCTCATCCCATTTAAAAATTGCTCTTTTTTTAATTAATTGTCTCATGTTTTCTGTTTTCAGTGAAAAATTCTGAATGAATTTTGAATAAAATTCGCACATACCAAGAAATGATGAAACCATATCCTTAGATGTTGGACTTGGGTCATCAACAATCGCTTTAACCAAACCCTCCCTAGGTATAATACCTTCACCTGTGATTTGGTGTCCTAAGTACTCAATGAACTGTACACCAAAGATGCATTTCTGTTTATTTGCCACAATACCATTTCTCTCCAACCTTTCTAAAACCAGTGACAAATTACGATCATGCACATCTTCATTGTCACCTGCTACCAGAATATCATCCTGGTAAACAACTGTATTTTCAACACCTTCTAAAACTGCTTCCATCACGTGCTGGAATACAGACGCAGCAGAAGCAAGTCCGAATGGCATCCTTCTAAACTGAAAAGTGCCTATTGGTGAAACAAACGCAGTGACATGTTTGCATGCTGGATCCAATTCAATTTGATGATATGCTGATGCCAAATCAATCTTTGAGAATACCTTGGCACCAGCAAATTTTTATACTATATCATCAATCCGAGGAATAGGATGTGAATCCACCCATTTCTCATCATTAAGACTGCGAAGGTCAATGTACACCCTGAGGGAACCATTCTGTTTTCGTGTGATGACCAAGGGGGACAACCACAAAGATGATTCAATAGGTTCAATCACCCCTGACACACATATTTTTTTTAGTTCATTTGCCAAATCTTCTCTCACACTAAATGGTACATTACGTAATTTATACTTAACAGGCACTGCATTTCCCTTAACCTTGATCAAATGTCTAAATCCAACAATGCACCCTAACTCATTACCAACATTTTTCGGAAACTTCGTAAACCATGGTTTTAATGAACTTTCCCCTTTCAATTCTTCCGCTATTGATACTTGCTCTTTTGTACCTGGTCTTAAAGTTATCCCAAACAACCCCTGGTGGTACCACCCTAAAATGTTTAAACCTTTTTTCGCTACATACACTTTGCCATGAATCTTTTTATTCTTAAATACTATAGAAGTTTCAAAAACTCCTGATAACTCAATTCTCCTACCCTCATAAGAAACAGGGCACCTGTCAGGTGGATTGAGTGATTTATTGACCTAGGTTTTTTCAAATAACTCGTCTGTAATCATTGTGATGCGTGCCCCAGAATCAACTAATAAATCCAAAGGCTTACCATCAACAATGAACTGTGCAATAGGATCAACACAGTCCTCTGTATCATCCTTCGCTACAACAATTAAATCTGATAAGGAACTAACAATATCTGTTACACTCTCACTTTGCTCATCACACACAACACTTACACTGTTTTTAAAATTACACACCCTGGCAAAATGACCTTGTTTTCCACATTTGTGGCAAATAACATTTTTTGCTGGACAAACATTAGCAAAGTGAGCCGCAAACCCACATTTTTTGCATGAGTTTCTTGAAGAAAAATTCTTCTTTTCATACTTATTAGGTACAAATTTTGGACTCTTGACTTGACAGTTTGAGGTTTGTTTTGGCTTACAGACTTTACATTTTTTTCATCTTTTTCTCTCTCACAATATTCACTACATTTTTCTCTGGTTTTAACTCCCTTTTAGATTTTTGTGATAACTCAATACTCTTAACAATAGAAATTGTTTCATCCAGAGAAGGATTTTTTAGAGTGAGTAATTTCTCTTGCACCTTACCACAGTTTGTATGAACAACTATCTGGTCTCGTATTAATTGAGAAGTAAATTGTTCAAATTTGCACTCTGATGCCAGAATTCGCAAGGCTGCGACATAAGCAATTATACTCTCTTCTTTCTCTTGTTCCCTGGTGAAAAATGTATGCCTCGCTACCACCAAACTCTTTTCAATATCAAATTGTTTCTGTAAACTTAAAACCACTTTTTGAAAGTCATCCAACTCATCCTCTCCCTCACCTACCACTATGGGTGGAAGATGTTCCAAAACTGCCTGACCCTCAAATCCCAAATTATGTTCCAAAATACATTTTTTCCTCTGTGCACTAAACCTACTACCACCAATTGCACCTAAATATTTCCCAAATGCCCAAAACCACACTTTCCACACCACCGGTGGATCCCCTGGGAGCTGTAAAAATGGAGGAGGTGCTTGTACATTCTGCATGTTAACAGCCAATTGTAACCAATAAATATGTGTAAATAACCTTTTCACTAAGAAGAAAATAAAAGTTTTAGCTTGTGATAATTCACACGATTTTAACATACACCTGTAAAACAAAAATTGCTTAAAATAACAGCACATTTGCTTGTAGAACCTTTCGGTTGTACTGTTGATCCTTCCGTTGTATAATACAGTTATTTATAGTCTCCAAAAGTACATTTGCTTGAAAAATCGTCTGAATATCGCTGAATCTGCTTTCAAACCCCTCCGTGGTTTGACTTAAACAAAATGTTATTTTCCCAGTTTTTGTACCAATCGAGAACGTGAAAATACCTTGAAGATGTAAACAGTGAGCTTTGTTCTTTAACACCGTTGCCTAAAACCACACACGATCCGTTAACACTGGAAGAGAATCACCTATTAGATGCGATATCCGTCTGACAGAGAATGCGCCCGCGTATTAATTAGCAGCGTAAGTGAAAAGAATGCGCACACGTATGCGCACCACAACAACGACCTTCACTTCCTGGTTACTTCCTGGCTGCGTAATGACGTGCTGAGCGTCGCGATCACTTTCCTCATAATACGCTCTATTTTCCACGTTCGACACTGAAGAATGCGGAACAGCTGACGACATAAGCAATCGCCAATACTCTTGTCAGTTCCAATACGTCATCATTTCAGCTTGGTAATCCAGAGAGTGCATTTCGCTTGAAACCGTTGGGCCCTGAAGATGTCACAAAGCCTTTCAACAGTGAGTCAACCTTTAAATCGTTTGATACTCACAGAAAACACATTTTCAGTCGACAACTCGTTCCACAATGGCCATGCCAAACTGTCGCAATATTCACACTATACTTCCTTAAAAAGATGAAAGCTTACTAACAGTCATACAAAGAGATCCTCTTTACTTTCTTACTGGATCTTCAAATTTCTCGCTATTGCGTAGAATACCATACTTCCTTACTTGTTCCAGTAACGTGCTGCAGTAAATTATTGCCTTCAATCCACTTCATGATGTGTTTCGTTCAAACAATCGATCAAACAGCAATAAAATGATCAATTGGCATCCAAATGATTTTTCCACGATGTATAGGCAGCAGCACACATGGGTAAATGGCGCTAATGGTCAGTCCTCGTCGCCAATTTGAAGTAACTCTTCTCACACTGAATTGGTAGGTCAACTGTAGTTTAATGTCCATTAGCACCAACAGCTCCCAGGAAACTGACAGATACAAAGCTCCATAGAATACTCTTACATGACAGTTCTGTAACCATAGGAGAATGATGACAAAGAAGACTAACTACAACTGGACCCTTCAATTCTCAGAAAATAACAAAACAGTATTGATAGATAGGGGCCTGATGTAGTGGAAATCAAATTGTATTTGTAGGGGTGCATTATAATCTCACATATAGAGCGCAGCCGCATATAATCCTTTGTTGTACTAACTTGAACTGTTAGAACTGTGAAATGTATTAACTTGAAATCTTATGTGTTTAGGCTATTGAAAGGTAACATAGAAAATGTATGTGGAAAGTAAATGTAACTATCAGAGAACATTAACGTGAAGAACTTGTGTTGTGAAATTGCTGATTATTCATATACTAAATTTTTTCATTAATTATGTATTAAAAATGTTTATTATTTGAAAATGTCAAAATTCATAAAGCTTATGTGATGCTTTTTTATGTTAGCTGAACTTGATAGGTCTGAAATGCAGTTCAATGAAAACTCTCACTTTGGAATTAACAGTTTGAATTTCATGTGCATTGTGGAGTTTGTTATTTTTCACGTTGGTGTTGCAGGTTAAAGAAGCGTTCTTTTTAGCTAAAATAATATCTTTGTTTTACTACTCAGTCATGGAAGAAGAAGAAGTTTCATTGCGTGGGAGTCGATAAAGGAAGGTCGTTGTGCTTCACACAGGAGAAGGTCTGGGAACCAAGGACAAAATGTTGCTAGAATAAAAACACTGTTGTTCCATTGAAAACTACCTTCAAGGTTGTACCCAGAGCAGATGACGTGATCCGCAATTAATCTTGGGAAGGTTGTCCATGAATAATGTAGTGATGGGAGTAGGGAAAGTAACCACGTTTTCTTTTTCTGCCTTTGAAGAGAGAGCATCTGAGAATAAGCTCTGTTTTAGTAGCTTTATGCTACATGACCCATTGATGGTGGAGAGACTTCTTAGGAAGAATCCACATGGTGGCACATTTTTTCCTTCTTTCTGGGGATACTTAAGTAGAGATATCACTTTAGTGTTGGTGTAGGTATTAAATAATGCTTTTCATTCATCAGCCCTCATTGCAGGGAAATCTTGACTCATGCTTTCTGAGCCTCTGTATCCTGCTTTTTGAATTAATCGTTTTGTTTATGCTTCATCGTTTCAATTGCATACTGTTACACCTGGCAGCAATGGCTTGGATTTTGCCTGTATTTTTGCCTTTTGCCGCCTGTTATTTGCCTTGTGTTGCACTTGCTGGATTAGATGCTGTGGTCACTTTGCCACTGTTGTTCAAGTGCAAAGGCAAGTGCTCCCTTTGTCAATTGTTGTCATGAATTGGTAATTTCATGATTGGCACAATTGATTTACTAGTCGGGACATAGTACAGTGCACTGTGTGTGCCCAGGGCCTGTAAATCAAATGCTGCTAGTGGGTCTGCAGCACTAATTGTGCCACCTACATAAGCAGCCTGTAAATGTAACTCAGGCCTGCAATGGCAGAGCCTGTTTACTGTCTGGTACTTCCATGTCAACTTGGCAAGTGCACCCACTTGCCAGGACCTAACCTTCCCTTTTCTTACATGTAAGTCATCCCTAAGGTAGGACCAAGGTACCTTATGGGCAGGGTGCAGAGTATGTAAAAGGTAGGACATGCCCTGATGTGTGTCTCTAGTCCTGATAGTGAAATACTGCCAATTTCTTTCTTCACTATTGCAAGGCTACCTGTTCCTATAGGATAGAATGGGGATTTTGCTTATAACACCATATAAACACAACTGCCCCTCGGAACAAGGTAGGAAAATAAAGCTTAGTTTGCCTAAACTCAGAAGGTTAAAATGCATCTTTTAATGAGGGTGATTCTTACATTCTGAATGTGAAACTACCACTTTTAGAACATAGGTATTTTCTTGTTAAGCCATCCAGTGTACCTCTACTAGTTTGTTTATTGCATGTCTGGCTTTGGATGACTGGGGCTGGGAAGGAGCAGTGGCTTCAGAGAGCCTGATGAGTCAGGGCTGGGCTGAATGGGAAACAGCCATCACATCGCATGTGTTACAACACATGCAATTACAACACGGTTGTTTCTACCGACCACATTCTTACATCGCAGTACTATTACAACGCAAGTCTACCTTTGCAATTACAGCTGGCTCTAGGGGCCGCTCTAAACTAAGGAATAGTATAATTTCCTACTCCAACACCTTCCCTACTGTTGCACACACTGGAGTTGGAATAGCAAATTATACTTTTCTGAAGTCTAGCGTGCCCCCTAGAGCAAGTTGTAACGGCTTGCGTTGTAATGGTACTGTGATTTAACAACGCGGTCATTGTAATGACCACGTTTTAATCACATGCGATGTAAACCATTACGCAACCACATACTATTACTGAACTTTTCCTTTTAAATCTTCTGCAACTGAAGAACTGCCCATTTTTTTATCATGACCAAGCCAGTATCCATTTCACGTTGATATTGAATTTGAAGAATATAGTGTAGAAACCTACTTAATGCCAGCTGCAAGAAATTTAAAATCTCTGTGAAAGCCTCCCCAGAAAGGATGAATACCAAAAGGCGCTGAGGGCCTGGTTGGAAACTGGAAATGCCAGAGGGCAGGATGAGGAGCCTCTGGTAGAGGCAGAGAATTTGGATGGACAGCAGGAGGGTCTGTTGAATCTGCCAGGGAGGAGGGTACCTTCCAAGAATGACAGCAGTGTTTTTTCAAGAGGTCTGTTTCCAGAGGGGTTGGAGGACAGAGAAAGAAATAGAATGCATGAGAGAGGGAGCTTGTTAAGCTCAGTCTGGGGTAGGAGAGTGACATGGGGAATAAGAAATTGGAGTTATTAAAACAAAGATTGGCCATGGAGGAAAAGAAGATGCTTATAGGGCATCAGGAAGGTTTGAGGGAGCTGGATCTGAAAGCAAAATGTATAGAGTCCAATCCCCATGGTGGCAGCGCACCGTCAGTGCCTGAAGAAGGGAGGGTGTACATCTACAAGGAGGTAATTAAGGACTTTGTGAAGAGTGAGGACATTGGACAGTGGTTTAAGGCCTATTAGGTAGTGATGAGGTCCAACATGGTCCCTGAGAAAGACTGAGGAGCGGGATTGTAGAGCCGCTTTGTCTCTGAAGGTAGGAACACATTGTCAGCCTTGCCCACTGAGGATCAGCTGTGTTATGCTCCCATGAAGGAAGCCTTAATAAGGAGGTATGGTTTGACCCCAGAGCTATACAGGCAGAGGTTGAGGGATTGTAAGAAGCTGGAGTCAAGCACTTAGGTGGAGTATATCTCTTTTTTTTCAGAGCACTGGATAGATGGGTGAAGGGTACCCAGGTGAATGATTTTCGGGGGCTCTATGATTTGATTGCATGGGATCACTTTTCTGGTAGTTGTTTTCCAGAGCTACATCAGCATTTGATTGACAGTAAGCCAACGGACATCATTGAAAAAGTTAAGAACTGTAGCAAACACTCAATTAATAACTGCCAACTCTCTCCTCTGAAGGTAAAACAAAACAAACTTGCGACTATAAATTACATATATGGAATCAAAGTTTTTTGTATATAGAAAACATTTTTATTTCATACTGATATTTTGTTTGAAGTTTCTTTCATAAACATTTTTCTTTTTTGTTTTTAGCTCATCATCCAAGTTATTTTAGTTCAAAATCATGCATAGAAAAACACATATATATACAACATATTGACATGAACAAATCACACTAAACCGTTCAATTTTCTTTTAAGGTGGCAAAGCGGTGGTTATGACAGTAAGCCAACTGACTCCAGGAAACTTGCTGTGGAGGCGGACTGATGGGTCAGTGCCCAGTTCCACAAAGGTCATGTGGGAGACTTCACCAAAGGTGGGCAGGGTCCCAGGCAGAAGAGTGGGGGACAAGAGTAGACTGAAGGAGTTCCAAAAGGGCCCCAAAGTAATTCCCAAGGTAATTCCCAAGGGAACCAAGAGAAAGGTTACCAGCCTCCCAGTGAGAAGAAAATATGGGTCCCAGGAGGTAAGCCTGCCTGGAAGGATCCCAGCCCATGTTGTTCTTGTGGTCAGGTGGGACACTTCATAGGGGATACTAAATTTCCCAAGAAAGCCACTACTGCACCCACAGGTGCTCTGCACCGTGAGTTGTCTAGTGTAGCCTTGGGGGAGGAGTTGGGTTCCCAGGAGGGGTGGGGGTCAGAAGAGATGACCCTGGTCTCTTTAGGAGACAGTGAGATGGTCCCAAGAGCTCATCTGCCTGATAACACTAAAACATACAGGGAGTGGGTGACCATCAATGGCCAAAGTGTGGAAGCTCTGAGAGACACTGGAGCCAGTGAGGAGCAGGTGGTCCCAACAAGTTCGACCCAGTAGAGTGCCTCTCCAAAGTGGCACAGGTTTCCTTTGAGTGGGGGGGGGGGGCTCAGGTACCTTGAGAGAAGCTGTGAGGCCAGTGGTGCCTGTTGACTGCCTGCTAGGCAATGATTTGGAGAGCTCCCCTCTGGAAAAGGTGGAACGTAAGTCTCATTTGGAGATGGTGGGTTGCCTGAGTGGGCGTGTGTGACCACTTGGTCTATGGCAACCGGTAGGGGCAATCAAGAGGACCTGGAGCCTGAAACAGTGGCTGAGTGCTTGCCAGAAAGAGAAGTGGCAGAGGGCATGGGAAATCAGCCCCCGAAGTTCCCACGGTGCAGGAGGAGGTGAACCGTGAGGGGGATGACCTAGAGCTTACAGGCGAGCAAATGGTCAAACTGGGAGATCTGCCTGAGCTGAACCATTGGCAGCAGGAAGGGGGCCTCTCCAGGCAGGCATTCTGCCAGGAGCAGCAGACCTGCCCTTCTCTTGTTGGTTTGCGGCAGTAGGCTGCAAACCGGGCAGCAGGTGATTAGTCTAGATCATATTGGATTTACTGGGAGAATGCTCTCCTGTATAGTGGGCCTAAGGTTGCTGAGCCTGGGTCAGCCCGTGTGCTGGTAATACCCCAGCGCTTCAGAGCCTTCCTACTGGGTCTGGCTCATGATGTGCTGTTGGCAGGGCATTTGGGGCAAGACACGATCTTTGAAAGGCTTGTCATGCACTTTTATTGGCCCCAAGTGTGCAAGCACTCTGACACACATTGTTGGTCTTGCAAGACTTGCCAGGCAAGTGGCAAGAGTGGGAAAAAGTGTAAGGCTCCTCTTCAACCTTTCCCTGTAGTCAGCACCCCCCCTTTGAGAGGGTGGGTATTGACATTGTGGGTCCTCAGATCCCAAGACAGCCATGGGCAACAGTTTCATCCTTTCCTTGGTGGACCATGCCATCCGGTACCCAGAACCCATCTCTCTTCAGACTGTGATGCCCCCATGGTGGACCGTGCATTGATGGGGTTCTTCTCCCACGTGGGGTTCCCCAGAGAGGTGGTGTATGACTGGGGAACCTGCTTCATATCCAAGTATATGAGGTCCCTGTGGCAGATGTGCGGTGGTACCGACAAGTTCACCACTCCTTACCACCCTCAAGGTAATGGGCTGGTTGAGAGATTCAATAAGACCTTGAAGGGCATGATTATTGGTCTTGGTGAACCCATAAGATATAAGTGGGACGTCCTCTTGCTATGCCTTTTCTTTGCTTACAGAGAGGTACAGCAGAAGCCCTTAGGGTTCAGTCCCTTTAAACTCCTGTCTGAGCATCCTGTAAGAGGATACCAGGTCTGGTCAAAGAAGGCTGGGAGAAAGCTCCCATTAAACCTCCCCAGGATATACATAGCTACATGCTGGCCTTCAGGAACCAGACTAAGTGCTTCAGGGATCTGGCTCAGGTGAGTCTGGAAGACAGCCAGGAAGAGATGAAACTGTGGTAAAATCAGAATGCCACTCTGATTGAATTTCAGCCTGGTCAGAAAGTGTGGGCCAGGGCCCCATTGGAGGCGTGTGCTCTCCAGGATAAGTGGACTGGGTCATTTGAGGTGTCAGAGCGCAAGAGTAAAGTCACCTATCTGGTGGACTTGCAGTCTCCACGGAACCCTTTGCAGATCCTGCATGTGAACCGCCTTACGCCCCACTTGGAGAGGTCCAAAGTGGATATGCCATGGGTGGCAGATGCTGCAATAGGAGAGGAGACTGAGCCTCTTTCTGACCTCCTGTCTGCTAAGGAACATGATGGGTCAGTGGACGGTATAACCCTCTCCCCTGCCCTGACTCCTGAACAGCAGAGTGGCTGCCAACAACAGTTGGGACAGTTTGCTACTCTGTTCTCCCTGACCCCTGGTGTCACTCAGTGGTGTGTCAATGATGTTGACACTAGGAACAGTCTTCCTGTGAAGCACAAAATGTACAGAGTGACTGACAGGGTCAAAGCTTGCATCAAGGAGGAGGTCCCCAAGATGTTAGCACCAGGGGGGATTGAACCCTCAAACAGTCCTTGGGCCAGCCCTGTGGTGTTGGCTGCCGTACATGGTGCCGAGCCAAAACACCGGTTCTGTGTGGACTACCGAGGACTTAATTCAGTCACCAGGACTGATGCACACCCCATCCCCAGAGCTGATGAGCTCATAGATCGGTTTGGAGCTGCCAAGTACCTCAGTACATTTGACTTAACATCTGGGTACTGGCAGATTGCCTTTACTGATGGGGCCAAGTTGAGGTTAGCATTTTCAACCCCAGAGGGGCGCTACCAATTCTCGGTGATGCCCTTTGGGTTGAAGAATGCCACTGTCATCTTTCAGAGGTTGGTCAACCAGGTATTGGCTGAACTGGAGGATTTCAGTGCCGCCTACCTGGATGACATTGCTGTGTTCGGTGCCACTTGGGAGGAACATGTGCAACACCTCTGTGAAGTATTGAAGGCTCTCCAGAGGGCAGGCATCACAATCAAGGAAAGCAAGTGCCAAATCAGGCAGGGTTCCGTATTGTACTTGGAACACCAGGTAGGGAGCATCCAGGTGGCACCCCTACAGCCCAAGATTAATACCATTCTGGTTGGGAACCCCCCTAGACCCAGACAGAGGTGAGAGCCTTCTTAGGACCCACTGGGTATTACAGGAGATTTGTAAAGGGGTAAGGCTCTATTGTTGCCCCCTTGACGGAGTTGACTTCCAAGAAGCAGCCCAGGAAGGTGAACTGCACTGACGGCCTGCCAACAAGCTTTTGATGCCCTGAAAACTGCCATGTGCATGGCGCCCATGCTCAAGGCACCCAACTTCTCACAGGAATATTTGCCAGACAGATGCTTCAGAGCATGGTGTGGTGGCTGTGCTCTCACAGCTAAATGATATGGGCCTACAACAACCCGTTACTTCAGGGACCACAGGAACCAAGGTGTAGTGCGATTGAGCATGAGGCTTTTGCTGTGGTCTGGGTCCTGAAGAAGCCAAGGCCTTACTTGTTTGAGACTCACTTCCGGGTTCAGGCCAACCACAGGCCAGAAAGATGGCTGATGCAAATGAGGGGTGAGAACCCAAAGTTGTTGAGGTGGTCCATTTCGCTACAGGGATGGTCTTCACGTTGGAACATAGCCTGGATACAGAACACACCAACGCTGATGGTCTGTCCAGAATTTTCTGCCTTAGTTAAGAGAAGTCCCAAGAGGGAGGGTAGTTCTCCTCACATTTCAGCCGGAGGTGACATGTGTTAGACCTGGCCTCATTGGTGTGGGTTTCCCTTGTATTTTTGCCTTTTGCCTCCTGTTATTTGCTGTGTGTTGGATTTCGTTTTACTGGTCTAGATGCTTTGGGTTCTTTGCCACTGCTGTTCAGTGCCAAAGTGCAAGTGCTCACTTTGTCATGAATTGGTGATTCCATGATGGGCATATTTGATTTACTAATCAGTCCCTAGCACAGTGCACTGTGTGTGCCTAGGGCCTGTGAATCAAATGCTGCTAGTGGGCTTGTAGCACTAATTGTGCCACCGACATAAGCAGCCTGTAAATGTAACTCAGGCCTGCCATTTCAGAGCCTGTGCGCAGTCTGGTACTACCATGTTGACTTGGCAAGTGCACCCACTTGCCAGGTCCAAAGCTTCCCTTTTCTTACATTTGAGTCACCCCTAAGGTATGTCAGAGGTACCATATGGGCAAGGAGCAGTGTATGTGAAAGGTAGGACATGTTTAGCACTATAACCCATAATCGTGAGAACCTAGCCTGTGGAAAAATAATAGCAGGTTTTCCCAAATTGGGTAATGTATAACATCGTCCCGGCCTATGTATGGACAGAGAAATAACGTACTTAGTCATTGGCAGTAATATGCCCCATGGTTCGCCTGGGTAGAGGGGCCTGTAGACTCTGTAGCGTCAGAAAACAATAGTATGCAAGACGTGTAATGAGAATTCATTATAAATGGATAAACATCGATTAGACTTTCTAAGGCTGCTTGTGGTCGTGTAAAAAAGGGTTTTATATTCATAAAAAACTTCTCGTAATACCTCTGCCTGAATGTGTGGTGTTTATAACGTCGAAAAAAAGGGTCATGATTGTGCTCAGAGTCCATTTAAAATTACGATATTCCTTTAACAGCCATAGATGTCCCGACTGGTTCAGATGTCAGAAAATTAGAACTTTGGTAGCAATGCCGGAGGGCTGCGATTATGCTCGTAACGTGCAAGAATATTGAACATGAAAATATTTGCACTGCTACATTGTGTCTGATAGTGGTTATGTGCAACCATTTAATTAGACTTTGCTTACGTTGTTACCTGTGCAAAGGCACGTTTGGGCTACGTTATGTTCAATGGCAATTGGTTTAGGCCTTCTTTCTGGCTCGTTTTAGTATTTACTTTACATGTGAAACAAGCACTGGCGTTACCAACAGGTTTCGCATTTGGAAAGTTGGAGCTATTGGTTTTGTAAATGACATTTTATATTTATATATTGTTATTGGCAATGCCAATAACGATATGTAAATATAAAATGTCATTTACAAAACCAATAGCTCCAACTTTCCAAATGCGAAACCTATTGGCAACGCCAGTGCTTGTTAATGCTTGTTTCAGTTGTTTCAGCTCTCTCCAAGAGTGCATGTTGTCTCCCTTCCTCCGCCTAGCGCTATGTTCCTCTCTACCATATATGCCTTTACCGAGGGCAATGTATGCACGAAGGTCTGTAAATGTACAAAAATGAAACACTATCAGTTTTGAAAATTTCTCCCCTACTGTGATTTGTGTGCCAAGGATGTCTCAGTGTTACATAAACAGCCCCTCTCTGCTAACCCTTCACAGACTGCGGTGCCCCCTGGGCCCACCTCCATGTAATGAAGAAATACCCTCCCCCTCTTTCAAATGAGCCAGGGTGAGGCTGTAAGCTGGTCACTTTAGGCTGCAGAAGTGGCACTACCAGAAGCCCCCCGCCACACACGAGAGCACCCTGGTATTCTCACAGCGGGAAGTTATTTGTCACAGAGAACACGGCTCCATGCTGGCGCCGCTCGGATAACAATCCGCAGTGACAGCACTAAAAGCGTTGTGTGTGTTTGTGCTGGGAGGCGGTGGGCTGGGGGCGGGAGGAGTGTTTCACCAGTGGATGGCTGGGGAAGCTTTAGTAAGCACAGTAAATGGGAGGCATCTCGCAGAGAGCGCACAACAGCCATCTCAAAATGAAGACACGACCAGGAGGAAGCAGCTTTAATGAAACTTTAAACTGGCAGCAGCAAATGCGTCTCAAAGCACACAAAACACGCTGCATTCTAAAAAAATAATAAAAAAAAACATATTGCCAACCGATGAAATAAAGGAAGCAAAAAAAAAGATGAAGCACTGTTTCCGGAGGAGTGTTTCACCAGTGGACGGCTGGGGAAGCTTCAGTAAGCGCGAAAGTGAAAGCATTTTGCTCGCGCTTGGAGATGAATGCCAAAGAAAAACAAGCCGAGCCAGAGAAATGAAAAGAGCCTCAGCCATTGTTAAAGATAAACGCGTGGCAGGCGGATTAGGGAGATGCGCGGAGGGAAGCCGGATGGGGGAGGGAGAGCCTGGTGGGGGGCGGGAATGTGAGCGAGGATTCTAAACAAATAATTTAAAAAAACATATTGCCAACCGATGAAATAAAGGAAGCAAAAAAAAGATGAAGCACTGCGTCCGGAGGAGTGTTTCACCAGTGGACGGCTGGGGAAGCTTCAGTAAGCGCGAAAGTGAAAGCATTTTGCTCGCGCTTGGAGATGAATGCCAAAGAAAAACAAGCCGAGCCAGAGAAGTGAAAGGAGCCTCAGCCATTGTTAAAGATAAACGCGTGGCAGGCGGATTAGGGAGATGCGCTGAGGGAAGCCGGATGGGGGCGGGAGAGCCTGGTGGTGGGGGCGGGAATGCGAGCGAGGGGAGGAGAAGTGTGGCAGGCGGATTAGGGAGATGCGCGTGCTTGTGTGGTCACGTGACCCGCTTTTGTGGTCACGTGACTCACATGCACTGTGAAAAAACCGCAGTGGTTTGACGAGTCGATGGAGCACTTGAATTCTCGCCTCTTACATTCGCAAGCAAATGATAATAGGCGAAACCTAAAAAGGGAGTTACATGTGAAAAAAAGGAGTTAGATGTGAAAAAAACTGGGCATTGCTGGTGCGTATCCGTCCGGTGTCTGCCCAATGTTAAAGGTGGCCAGGGTCTGTAATGAAGATTGAGGTACACTTACTTAGCTCGGCAACCCTCCGTCCTTTTGAACCTATTAGTCTCAGGTGCGACCGCATCTTAGTGTGTCCGTATCGCGGGGCCATTTTAAGTATTTTCGGTTGTGATTCCGGCAAGCCACGTGGAGCTTAGAAACTCCAGTGCGCGTAGGCTGTACCTGATGGCACATTGCGGTCTCCATTTAACTTATTGATCGTGGCGCGTTGTTTGTTCAACGGATGCCTGTTAATTGTGTGGAATTCGGCACTAGAATCATTGTGTCAACTACGAAGGGAGTTTTTGAAAAAATTCTTTTGGGCGGTATTCTAATTACTTTTGAAAGCGAGGATCGAACCCACTCCTCCTCGATGTAGTTTCGGCAGCCATTTTGGATTGGGTAGATGGAGGAATACCCATCACATGGTCAATTTGACAGTTTTACATCTAGTATAGTGTTCTACTGGCTGTAGGTTGAATCAGTAGGGATCATGTGTTATAGACACTATATTATTGCCGGTAAATTCTGTCAATTACCTGGGGAAAGTCAAAAATAGAAAGTCAGAAAAGGAAAAGGAAAAAAGGGGAAATCGTAGACAATTCTATGTTAAACAGATGTTGTGTCATTAAACGATGGTGATTGTCCACAATATTTATAAACAATAGTTTGTCACATACAGGGTCCTTAATGCACACCGTTCTGGGATCTGTTCGTAGGGGGGATGTAGTGTGTTATCTCATGAACTGCCCCCAGAGTATATTCTCATTAAGTCCTACACTATCTGCGTGCAGTTTGAACACCCATCTTTGTTCTTTCTCTAGCAGGGCTTGTTCGAGATTATCACCTTGTTTCATGTGTTCAAACACTACCCATCGCAGATCATTTGGGGTATGCTGTTTCTCTTTGAAATGAGCCGCCATATTAGTGCTTGCTCTGTGGCACCGAATATTACTGCGATGTTCGCAAATTCTTGCTCTTACTTTCCTCGTGGTCATTCCCACATAGTGTAAGTTGCAAATGCATGTTATGAGGAATACAACTCCCGCTGTGTTACAATTTGTGAATTTGCGTAGTTCCCACGTTTGGCCTGTGTTGAAAATCACTCTTTTCGTGGTGCTGGTAAGGTGGCAAACACTGCAGTTGCCACATGGGTGGTGGCCGGTGGGTAGAGTACTGATAACCTGTTGTTTGCTTTTGTCATGTGGTTTAGGGCGGGTGTGTACTAGTAAATCTCTTAGGTTCTTGGCTCGTCTGTGGGAAAACATTGGTGTGGGTATGTTCAGTTTACCACTGTTAACTATCTGCCAATGTTTCTTGATAAATTTAGCGACTTGGTCTGATGCTATGCTGAATGTAGTAATGCATATTGGTTTGGTTTCTTTGACTGTGTGTTCCTTTTCATATGTTTCTAAACGGGTAGGTAGGGCATACCCTGATGTGTGTGGCATGTCCTGATAGTGAAATACTGCCAATTTTGTTTTTCACTATAGAAAGGCTACCTGTTCCCGTAGGATAGAATGGGGAGTTTGCTTCTAACCCCTTATAAACAGAAGTACCCCTGGTAACAAGGTAGAAAATAAAGTTTAGTATGCCTGAACTAATTTTTTTCTAGCAGGATATAAAACCTTTTGCCCAGCATGTAAGGCAGCATCAGGGAGAGCAAGAGGAGGGCTGGTTATATACGCAGATCTCACACTACAGGGAAGATGGTCAGATCTGGCTTGGGGTTCAGAAGTTGCGCAGGGGCTTATATTTTTTAATAAAGGTTACAGGTTACTTCTTAAACATTTTTATAATGAAACATCACATGGGCCGGGCTCTGCAAGCCTGCATGAACTGGATACTAGACTCACCCACACAAAGGAGTGAGGGCAGATGACGTTTCAGCTGGTTTTAGCATGCAATTTTAATTGCCATCTGTGCCCAAATTTGAAAGTATCATGCGGGGATTGGTCGCCCTGCACGCTCTGGGATGGTCCACTATATGGAACACACAAAGGAGGGAAGGGAACTCAGTGGCCTATTAAACACGCATGCGCTAACACACACGATGGACCTGACTGATGTTAAGCAGGATAAAATGGTTCATCATACATTTAAGGGCAGAGGATGTGCCTCTTTTATCGATTATATTTTTATCTCTGCATCACTTAGAAATTGTGTGACTGGGTTCAGTATTGATCACAGCGCCTTTAGTGATCATAACCCTCTCACCTTATCCCTTGGTGGTGCATGCCGCCATCAGGAACCCCTTAGAGTGTGGGGGGGGTGGCTAGTGCAACAGACCAAGGCAGGAGGCTGTGATGGACACAGGTCAATGGTGAGGCCTTTTATAGATCTCTTTTAAAAGAAGGTGAACATGACATTCAGAGGTGCTTAGACCTAGAACTGGAAGTGGTAGAAGTAGTTGTGGCTTTTAATGGTGTTGCCCAAATAGTTGACAGTTTGCTGAGAGCCCCAGCTCATAAGGTCAAAATGAACAACCCAAGATGGTTTGATCCACAAAGCTCACACGCTCTAAGAGAGCTAAAAGGTGCTTTAAAGACCTTGCCAAGAAATAGGGACCGGGTGACCCTCTGCCAGAAAAAATATAAGTTAGCTGTCAATGGACGTAAAAGCCAATTACAAAAAAAAGCTTGGGAAGACCTGACAGAGTCAGTGGTATTAAAGGATTCTACTGCCTTCTGGAAAGTCACGAATAATCTGTTTCCAAGATGCTAATAAACCCGGGTTACGCAATAACATCCTGCCTGAGCAATGGCATGAGCACTTTCAATGGCTTTAAAATTACCATCCAAGTAAGGATCAGTGGCAGGAGCAGTATGGGGAGCTGCACATACCCCCGCTAAGATTCTCACTGGGCGAGGTAAGAACAGGATTAGAAGGTTTAACTAGGAATAAGGCCTCTGGCCCAGATGGGATCCCACCGGATCTTTTTATAAGTAATGTGGATCTTTGGGTGCAAGTCCTGACTAGGGTCATACACGCAGGGGTAGACACAGTAATGCCAGTATCTTGGTCCACAGCCACGATCGTCCCCATTTTCAAAAAAGGTAATAAGGACAGCCCACAATGTTACCGCCCAATTTCGCTCATTGATGTCTCAGCGAAGATATTAGGGCATTTGGTCTTAAGTTGGCTGACTGATTGGGCTGAGGAGCACCAAGTTGTAACTGATGTTCAGTTTTGCTTCAGGACTGGGAAATCCACTACTAGCAATTGCCTTAATGTATACCTTACTTCGGCCAAGTACACAGTAGTTGGCCCAGGGACGATGTATCTGGCATTTATGAACCTGACTGCGGCCTTTGACAGAGTCAATTGCGGGAAATTATAAATTATGGGCAATTATGGCCAGGCACGGTGTGGATCCGGGGCTTATTAACATATTAAAATCCTTGCATTTGAATACCACGGCTGTGGTTAGATACAGCCAGGAGGGAAACATAACTGAACCCTTTAAGTTCTCTAGCGGGGTCAGACAGGGTTGCATTCTAGCTCCCTTTTTCTTCGCGCTATACATAAACGGTCTTGACCATGCATTAAGCACTTAATAGGCAGATACCCCCAGGATAGGCACCCGTGGGATAACCGTTCTTCTTTACGCAGACGATGCAGTACTTCTTGCCCGCACCCCTAAAGGCCTGCAGCTTTTAATAGACGGTTTTGTGCCATTTATGGAGAACCTGGGCTTATCCCCCAATCTTGCAAAATCTTATGTAATGGAAGTGGGAAAAAAGCCTGATAAATCCTATAATTACACAATTGGATCTCATCGCTTAGGAAAGGTACAGTCCTTCTCGTATCTGGGGATTTTATTTGGTGGCTGACTAAATTTTAAATATTTATTAGAAGATAAATGCTGAGCTATGACCAGATGCACCGGGTCTATAATGAATTTTGCACAAAGGCTAGGATGCTGATCCCCAGAGCAGATTTTGAGATTTTATAGCTCCATGTGCTGTGCTAAAGTGCTATATGGAAGTGAGGTGTGGGGATTCATTGAGGCTAACCGACTACAAACTGAAGAGAACATGTACTTTCGGGGCCTGTTAAAAGTCCCTCAGAGTAGGCCAGCTCATACTGTCCATGTAGAATTGGGTTTCTGTTACATCACTGATAGGATGGCAATCAAACCCCTAGTCTGTTGGGTAATGATCTGGGCAAATAAGGAGAAAGCTTTTTGCAGGCAGGTTATAGAAGACTGTCTTTCCCTTTACCGCGGGCTAAAAATTCCCTGGCTAAAATATGTGAAGGAGTCTTTTGATAAAATGGGTTGTGCAGATCTATTTACTGATCCCTCCAAAATGAGCATGCAGGACAAGGCCCTGGTTAAGGACCGGTTCTTCAAGGGTGCGTCAATGCTCCGGGAGGACAGAGAGCTAACCAAGCCGTCGGTGAGAGAACACCTAGTAGCCAAGTCCTCCGAGGGCATTGAACCATATTTGTGTTGCTTGAGCAGTGCCCATGACAGCTATCTAATGACCCAGTTTAGGCTAAATATTTTGCATCATGTGTTAGCAGAGTCGGCAGGGTTCACACCGCCCTCAGAGATGAAGGGGCATTGTGGCTGCAACCACAGGTCTCCACAGGACACCCTTCTTTTCGTTTTATTATGCTCATTTTATTCACACCCAAGAAGTCTTTTCCTGAAGGGCATCTTAAGGAAAGCCAAATTCAAACCAGCGCGGGTGGCCTTACTATTTTTAAAACTGGCCCCAGATGCTTTTATTCTCTTTTGTATCACCAACTTTTTAAGGGCTGCATTTAAACTAAGGAATACAAGGGGTAGCAGAAGCCCATAGATATCTCGTTGGCCATTCTTTCATATTTTTTTTTTAATGGTTTCCATGCTCGAAGATGAATTAGACTGGGCGGGACAGGTCAGACATGATGTGTGTATTTTTTAAACTATATATTGAAATTACATCACATTGATTTCAGATTGATGAACTGTTTTTTATATCTTCTTAAAGCTTGTACTTGTAACCTCTCTTTTGATAAAATTGCTACTTTTATGGTATTTTTTATATACCGAATAAACCGCACACTTACAATTCCACTGATTGATTGATTTTATTGTTGTGAAATATGCAATTATGGTGTCAGCTGGGGTGAAAGTTGCAATTTTGGGTGTCATGTGTTGTGAAAAATCATGTTTAGGCTGTCATTTGTGTGCTAATCAAGCATTTCATGTTGTTATAGGTGTCTGAAATGAATTTAGCTCTAAGACTGTACATTTGTGTAAGAATTTGCTGTAAGCGTGAAGATTTTGCTGCTACAATGAAAGCGCAATTTTTTTTTACTCGCCCGATGGAAAAATACATTGCTCAACACATTGTACAATAAAAAATATTACTCATGAGCCTATTTGCGTGCAGATTGTTACAGCTTTCTCAAAAACGTGCCACATCTAGAAAGAAAGTGATGTCTGCATGCTTCTTCTCTACTGGAGTAGTGCTTTGCACTTTCACTTTCTCTTTTGAGCACATTGCTGGTGATTGTGGAGAGTGTTCGAGGTGTTTTGTGGTGTGTGCTGCAGTGTTGAGATTTTGAGAGTGATGCTGTGTTCTGTGTCCTGTTGATAGTGTCTGTGAAGTGTTGTGCACTTATTCTGTGTGTTTTTTTGTCTCGTATGCTCAAATTTGTTGGGTGTTTGTCTGGAGATATATTAGAGGGTTATAATTTTTGGCTGTGGGCTCACAGGTGTACAGGGCGATGCCGTGTGTGGGCAGGGAGGGCAGAATGTCCGAGGGGGCATTGGGGGGCTTCCTCTGGATGATAAAATTCTACCTGCCCGTGATGTTGGAGTGGGGAGGCCGTATCCTTCAAGGATACAATTTCAGTGTGTGTAAGATGAGGTGGGAACTTGTGCGGTACAGATGTTCCTGTTCTTTGGAGTGGACTGTACTGTGTGCCAGTAGAAGCACCGCTGGCAGGATCTGCTGGCCTGTGAAGCTGACCTCTTGGATTACACAGGAGTCATGACTGGCATACAGGGTGGTAAGTACAAACTCTAAATGTAATTGTGAGTGCTTTAACTAAAATGAATTAGGACATATGTGACACTGGTGTCACAGTTAAAAAAGGCTGCTGAGTGTGGTGGGAGATGTAATGCACTCACGCATAATATTGGCACATCTGAGACTCAACACTGCATCATATTGACAAGCATAGGGTGCTAGTCTGTGTTAACCACTGCGCAGCAGCAACACTTAGCACTGTCGTGCCATAGCTGGCACACCTGCACAAAAAGTGCGTGCATGCAGAATATTGTTTGTGTACTGCAAGGGTGACTGTACATGCACTATCCAAGGAACTGTCCATGTGAGCTGTGTACTGGCCAAAAGTTAGTGTTAAAATGCTGTCCTCATGAATTGTGTTATGTTACCTACGCAGCCCTGTGAACATAGTTGATGAGTGACAATGTATTTATTAGGAACTAATGGTCAAAGGAAATTGGACATGTCCAGTTTGTCATACACCAACAACCTCTGTGAAACTGCCTTGTGCGATCAGCAGCAATCAATTGTACGAAGAGCATGTATAACATCATGATGCATGTAGTAAGGGTGCCTTGTGGATGTCTCACACTACTAGCATGTGCATGTTAGCTAGCATTACAGTCTGGTTTGTCCCGACTCAGCATTCACTGTTCTGTTGTGAATGGCAGTCAAAGTGGACACACTCATGTATCCAACCTGAAACGCAACACTACAGTTACTTAGCATTTTCTGTTATGGTGATGATTGGTATGAGGAATATGACACATATGATTTAATGTCTGATACCAACACATATATTTTTTCTTGTCTCACAGATGGTCGGCCACCAATCACACAGGGGACATGAACAGCTTCGAGGACTCACACGCCACTGGTGAGTTTGGACATAATATATTGGTATAGTGCAGTGTCATGGATGTCTGGGTCAAATGATCAACATTGTAGTATGCAGTATGCAGTATGGATGTGTATCACATGTCCCTTGCCTACAGTGTGATGATGTATTGTTGAAGTCAGAAGTCTGCACAAATCAGTAAGTGAAGTATGAGCAATGCATTGGTCTCACTGTTGTAACCTTGCCCATTCCCAGTCTGTGATACACACAGTAAGTAAAGTGCATATCATCGAGACACTATTGCCAACACAACGTCACTATTATTGAAGTGGTGTTGTCAATATGGGCCTAGCATCATAAGTGAGCCAGTGTTAATCTACTTCATGTGTAATAACGATTCATTTGTAAAATGGCACACTTTCAAGCTGTGTTTAGCATGAAAGTGGCGTGCAGTGGGTGTTGCGGTTGGCGTTCAACAGCAACACCCATTATATTTGATGCTGCCCCCTATGTTCAAGTGCGGCGTTGATAGATGGCAGCGCACAATTTAACAACAGTGCCATCCTGGTCATAATCTGGCTAAATGAGGATGAATGTTTTTTTCTCATCATTTTTTCCTTTTACATGTGAGCTGTCTTGTGCAGCACACATTGAGAAAGCAAAATTACATGGTTTGTAAATGTACAGGATGGTGGCCCTTCCTGTACATACAGAAACACTTTACAATATTCAAAATTGTATCTTTCCTTTGTGCTGCACGAAGCAGCACACATGAAAGTTACAACATGATATACTAGTATTGGTTATGGCCATGAAGGGGCACCTTTCGGTACAGAAACAAACCTCCCCTGCACACCCGCACCCTTGCACTCTGGTGCATGTGTGCCTGCGTAGCTGCTAAGTTGTGAGACTTGCCACCATCACCGGGGGGAACGTAAGTCTGTACCACATCCTTGGTACTATGGTGCAGACTTGTATTTCCAAATCGGCAGAGAGAGGCGTTAAGCCAAGGAGACTAACGCCTTTCTCCGCCACTTCCTTGTCAACATGCCCCTAAGTCTATGGGTACTGTCACCACAGAACATGCCTGTGGATTGCACAGGACACTGATAGGAAAGGAGACATGTAAGTGGGGTTGCTGATGACTATCAGAAGACATGGAATGCATGTTCATCCTTGCATGAGATGACTGCACAAGTGTGCCCGATGATGCACAAGGAGGCATTGCTTTTCTGTCTGTAAGTGTGCAGACACAGTTTGGCACTGTGAATTTGTAGGTATGCTGCATGCCATCTTCAAAGAAGTGGCAGTGTGTATATTTGAGCCAATCATATCAGTGGCATGTTTCCCAAACACACAGCAAAGGTGGCCCAATGAATCTCATTGGCATGTTTGTCCACTGCAATGGTGTTGACAAGCTGTCTTCTTGAGGGCCATTCCCTAATTGAATAAAGTCATTTGGTTGGCGCAGAGGTTTTGGTGCGTGAATGGTTGTGCTTTTGTGGCGTGCTCCCAAGGTTTCACTCTCTACCTCTTAGAGTGTTACGAACATGAATGATTGAAGCATCCTCTGGTTAGCGGATGACCCTCTAGGCACAGCTCTCGGTCCACTATATAGCGTTTGAATCTTAAGTGAAATAATCCAATGAGAATCTTTCTTTAGATTGCAAATGTTTGTTTATTCAGAAGAAAATTGTATTCACTAACTTCTTGTATAACTTCTTATATTTCCCATTTACTGCATGGTGAGTTGAATGTTACACTTCTTTCAACTTTCTTTTTCAAAAGGCGGTCCCAATGCATTTCGAGCACTAGGTGCACTTCATCAGGGGAATATCTAAACAAAAAATCAATGAACTCATATTGAGGATAACATCCTACATACACGTAGGTATTCAATGTTAAAAAGTGACTTAATAATCTGACAATAGAGAAAATCGGTGAAAATGATGAGGTTAATTCACTGCTAAACTAGGTGATGGTGGGATAGTGAAAAGACTTGATATTTGTTAAGTAAACATGTTATGTGACTAAATGTGAAAAAATATAAAATCAAGATAGTTTCTCTGGGTGGTGAGTAGATACTTCCAAGGTGTATGTGCAGATTAAAGGTGGCTATAGTGCTGTAAAAGCGGCGCGTGCATTGTTAAACGATATTTGTGCTGAGAAAAGAGCGTGCAAGTATACACGAGAAAAGCATCTTCTAACGCGGTTAGCTCAATGAATAATCCAGTGTAAGAGCGAAGTGCGTCTTACTTGCTGTCATATGGTGAACTGTTTGGTGTTTGGCTCTCCTACGCGGGCAAGCCGGAGTCGAAGACAAACCGGCTTTCACTCCGCTTAAAATGTCTGAAGATCGAAATGGGACTAGTGATTACCCAAGTGTTAGTATGGGCGCCATCTTGGAATGGTGAAGAGAACAGAGGTGATAGGGGTATATTAAATGGTGATCTATGAGTGAATAAAAACATGCTCTTAGAGCGGTGAATGAAGTCTAAATATCCAGGATTTAATGTAATCTATAATTCTTAGCATTCTAGGATATGTCTAAACAATAAACGAAGATGAAATGATAAGAAATTAAATGAAATAAAAGAAGATTGCATTCATCAGATACATTTAGAATATAAAAATGGAACAGTGTCATTGTTAAAAGCTTAGAGATAGCAAGCGAATTCCAATCTGTCATTGAGTCCGTTCGGTTTCATGGAGTTGAGAAAATATATCCAATGATTTTCTCTCTGTAATAGGGTCCTGTTTATGTCTCTACCTGGAATTTTCGTGATGGTTTCAAGTATAGCGAATTTCGTTTGGCTTATGTTGTGGTGTCTTTCATTAAAGTGTGTGGCAACAGTAGATCGAATATTGTTCGTTCTAATATTACTCTTGTGCTCTGATACACGAATCTTAATTTTCCTGATGGTTTTGCCCACATATATCAGTCCACATGGACATTTGAGATAGTATATCACATTTTGTGAATCACAAGTGGCTGTAGTTTTTAACTTGATAGTTGTTCCTCTCATGGGGTGTGTCATGGTATTACCCTTGATTATGTTGTTGCAACAACTGCAGTTATAACAAGGTACAGTGCCTTTATAGTTCTCTGTCTCTGTGTCACGAGTGTTCTTCAATATGTCCTGAATGTTTTTACTTCGTATGTAACCAAATGTGGGTTGCTGGGCTATGATGGTATGGAAATCATGTTCATTCGTGAGGAGTGGCCAATGATTTCAGATAGTTTTCTTATACCGATGACTTTGAGTAGAAAATGTTGATATAATCACAATCTTTAATGATTTACTCTTTTCTGTTTGTTTGAGGAGATTAATTCTGGTTTTTGAATTGCATTTTTGTAAGGCTTTATCCAAAAGTGGTTTGGGGTATCCTCTGTTTTTAAACCTTAATATCATATTTTTCATCTGAATTTGTAATTCTTCTTCCTCGGATACTATTCTCTTTACTCAGTATAATTGAGATGTTGGAAGGTTATTCTTGAGCGGTGTTTGGTGGAAACTCCTGTAGTGAAGTAAATTATTGCGATCTGTGGGTTTTTTGAACAAGGTAGTTTCTATCCTGTTATTTTTGCGCATTAGTAGTACATCCAAAATTGCAATTGACGTGTTGTCAGTGGTGTAAGTGAATTGAATCCGATCATTGATTGAATTGAGTTGATTGAGTGCTGTTTTGTAGATCTTGAAATATGTCCTGAATATTTTTACTTCGTGTGTAACCAAATGTGGGTTGCTGGGCTATGATGGTATGGAAATCAGGGTCATTCGTGGGGAGTGGCCAATGATTTTTGATAATTTTCTTATACTGATGACTTTGAGTAGAAACTGTTGATATAATCACAGTCTTTAATGATTTACTCTTTTCTGTTTGTTTGAGGAGATTAATTCTGGTTTTTGAATTGCATTTTTGTGAGGCTTTATCCAAAACTGGTTTGGGGTATCCTCTGTTTTCAAACCTTGATATCAGTTGGCAGAGGTATGCACTTCTGACAAATAGGGACACACCTTTTCTAGTCAGGGCAAGGGGATCACACCCTTCGATAACCCCTGCTCACCCCCTTGGTAGCTTGGCAGAGCAGATAGGCTTATCTCAGAGGCTGTGTGTTAAGCAATTATGACCACATACAGTAATAAAGTGAATACACTACAAACGGACACGACACAGTAGTATTATAAAAATAGGTATTTTTATATAAGGTTTAGCACAAGACCAAATAACGACAAAACTGTACACAATCGTAATAAATACTCTGGGAGGGTAAAAGGGGTAGTTCAAGGTAGTTTCTTCTTTAGCACAAAAGTCTTTAGTATCAAAAGCAAATCTTCTTCTTGGCAATACAGTTCTTAGCAACAGGGTAACCCACACGGGGGCCACACGACGTCGAGGCAAAGTTAATCCCAAGGTTCGGCGTCGACCGCGAGGAGCGCTACGTCGAGCCCGGAGTCACACGGACCCCCAACAACACAGTACCTTTAGGAAAATGAAGCACCCAATGATCAGCGGCGTCGAGCAATCCGGCGTCGCGTCTTCGGTGTCGATCAGGCCTCAGCAGGCGTCGTCGATGGTGCGGTTGCACAGGGTGAGCAGCGCTCACGGCGTCGAGAGGGCACACAGTTGATGCGATCAGCAGCGGTGCAGACACGAGGTCCTCTGGAGCTAGAGCCGTACTCCCACTCACTGGCATTGCTGCTGGCGTCGGTCGGGCCCGGCGGCCAGTCGTCGAGGAAGCGGGACACTGGGGCCGTTACCCACTGCGTCGAGCTGGATTCGGCGACGTCCGTCTGCGTCGAGGTTGCTGGTTCTTTCAGAGGTGCTGGATTCACGATCCTAGCAAGTAGCACTTTTAGCAGGTGAAGTCTTTTAGCCCTGTGACTTCAGCAGGAGAATGGCACTCTTCCAGTCCTTGGAGATTTTCTTAGCAAGCGTGAGAGTACACACCTAGTTCCTCTCTCCTGGTTCCTTGGCAAAAATAAAGAAGCACTGCAGGATTCCCCCAACAACAGCACACTGGCAGAAGGGGTAGGCAGTCCTTAGATCAGCAGGCCTCTTGTCCTTGGTTACAGGGTTCCTTGTCAGAAGTGATCTGATTTCTTAGTTCAGGGGTCCTTCTCTTATACCCCTTTCCGGCTTTGATCCCTTTGTCCATGCAGGGGATTTCCCCACATCCTGGGTCTGTTGTGGGCGGGGCCAGGCAGACGCACCTGGCCTATTCACTGAGCAGGGCTGGGTCCTCAGACGCCCGGCAGGAGGTGGAGCCAGCATTGACACTGGCAGGAGCAGAGCTATCGGCCTCCTGGCAGGAGGTGGGGCTAGGATCGTCCATGGCAGGCACAGAGCCATCAGCCGCTTGGCAGGAGGTGGAGCCAGCATTGTATCAGGCCGGGCCGGCTATCAACAACTACTCTCCCCCTACTCTCAACGTAATGTCCCACTCATCCCACACTGACTCATCCAGACCTGTGGAGCCACCCAGCTCCTGTCACACACACGCAAGACCAGCAGAAACCAGAAATGGTTAAACAAGAAAATAGACACTTTCTAAAAGTGCTATTTTCGAACCCAGAGTCCAAAAACCATCCACACCAACGGATGCGTAATTAAACCCCGAGTTCAGGGATACCAAACTCGACATTGCACCATGCTCCCCGAGCCATCTAGGATCATAGCATTAATAATCCCGGCGGCCCATTCTAATCAACGGAGAGCAGGCTACCTCGCAATAGTGAAGAACGAAGATGGCGGTACTTCACTATCAGGACATGCCAACTTGGTCAGGCGTGTCCTACCTTATACTTACAATGCACCCTGCCCGCGGGCCTACTGTAGGGGTGACTAACATGAAGTCAAGGAAAGGTTTGAGGGGCTGGCAAGTAGGTATACTTGCGCAGCCTGCGCGACAGCACTAGGCTGCACGTGGGTCTCGCAATGACCGACCCGTAGACATTCTTTTACGAGGCCGCTCCTGTGGGTGGCACAACACGTGCTGCAAGCCCACGAGCGGCATTTGTATTTACAAGCCCCGGCACTCCTGGTGCACTAGACGAGGGACTGACAGTAAACCAAATAAGCCAAACATGGATACAATAGATACATCAATTTAACATAGGGAGCACTTGCGCTGTGGCACTGATCAGCAGTGACACCGCGCCCAAAGCATATACCAGCAAAACATCGTAAAACAGTAGAGGCAACCAGAAAAAATGGAGGAGAGACTCAAGCCAATGATGTCAGGTCTAACACGTGTCCCCTCCAGCTGAAATGTGGGGAGAACTACCCTTCCCCTGGGGAGTTCTCATCACTAAGGCGGAAAAATCTGGACAGACCATCAGCATTGGCGTGATCTGTACCAGGGCGGTGTTCCACCGTAAAGTCCATCCCCTGTAGGGAAATGGACCACCTCAACAGTTTCGGATTCTCACCCCTCATCTGCATCAACCATCTGAGGGGCCTGTGGTCTGTCTGAACCCGGAAGTGAGTCCCAAACAGGTAGGGTCTTAGCTTCTTCAGCGCCCAGACCACAGCAAATGCTTCTCTCTCTATCGCACTCCACCTCGTTTCCCTGGGAAGTAACCTCCTACTGATGAAGTCTACAGGCAAGTCTCGGCCCTCTTCATTCACCTGAGCTAGAACAGCCCCCACGCCATGCTCTGAAGCGTCCGTCTGGACAATAAACTCTTTCGAAAAGTCGGGTGCCTGGAGTATAGGTGCTGTGCACATTGCAGTTTTCAGGGTGTCAAAGGCCGTTTGACAGGCATCAGTCCAGATCACGTTTCGTGGCTGCTTCCTGGAAGTCAGCGAAGTCAAGGGGTGCACAATGTTACCGTAATCCTTGACAAACCTCCTGTAGTAACCCGTGAGTCCTAAGAAGGCTCTCACCTGCGTTTGGGTTTTGGGCGGCGCCCAAGCCAGGATGGTATCAATCTTGGGTTGCAGGGGGGCCACCTTGCCGCTCCCTACTTGGTGCCCCTAGTACACCACAGAACCCTGCCCAATCTGGCACTTACTGGCTTTGATTGTGAGGCCTGCTCCGCGCAGGGCCAACAACACTTCCTGGAGGTGGCGCAAGTGTTCCTCCCAGCTGGCGCTGAACACTGCAATGTCGTCCAGGTAGGCGGCACTGAAATCCTCCAGTCCAGCCAAGACCTGGTTGACCAACCTCTGGAAGGTGGCAGGGGCATTCTTCATCCCAAAGGGCATCACCCGGAACTGGTATAGCCCATCTGGTGTGGAGAATGCGGACCTCTCCTTTGCCCCATCAGTCAAGGCGATCTGCCAGTACCCAGACGTTAGATCAAACGTACTAAGGTACCGGGCAGCCCCCAACCGATCGATGAGCTCATCAGCTCTGGGGATGGGGTGCGCGTCAGTCTTCGTGACCGAATTGAGCCCTCGGTAGTCCACACAGAACCGAAGTTCCGGTGAAGCTCCTGGCGCTGCAGCCTTCGGGACCAAGACCACTGGGCTGGCCCAAGGACTGCTAGAGGACTCAATCACCCCTAACGCAAACATTTTGGAGACCTCCTCCTTAATGTATGCTCTAACCTTGTCAGTCACCCTGTAAGCCTTGTGCTTCACAGGAGGGCTGTCTCCGGTGTCAACGTCATGGACACACCAATGAGTGACACCCGGAACCAAGGAAAACAGATCCGGGAATTGTCCCAACAGGTGGCGACAATCCTGTTTCTGTTCAAGGGTCAGTGTGTCAGAGAGGACCACACCATCCACTGACCCGTCTTGCTCTTTAGCACACAGGAGGTCAGGAAGAGGCTCACTCTCCTCCTCCATTCCAGCATCTGTAGCTAGGAGCATGCCCACTTCGGACCTCTCTAAGTGGGGCTTCAAACGGTTGACATGCAGGACCCGCAAGGGGTTCCTGGGAGATTTCAAGTCCACCAGGTAGGTGACATCGCTCTTCTTCTCCACAACCTTAAACGGTCCAGTCCACCTGTCCTTGAGCGCACAAGGTTCCACAGGGGACATGACCCACACTTCCTGACCAGGCTGAAGCTCTACCAGAGTGGCATTCCGGTCGTACCATTGCTTCATCTCCTCCTGGCTGGCCTCCAGATTTGCCTGAGCAAGTTCTCTGAAGCGCCAAGTCTGGTTCCGAAAGGCCAGCATGTAGCTGTATACATCCTGGGGAGGTTTCCTGGGAGATTGCTCCCAGCCTTCCTTGACCAGACTCAAAGGCCCTCTTACCGGGTGACCGTATAAGAGCTCAAAGGGGCTGAACCCTAGAGACTTCTGCGGCACCTCTCGGTAAGCAAACAACAGGCATGGCAAGAGGACGTCCCATTTCCGCCTCATTGGTTCTTCAAGACCCATGATCATGCCTTTCAGGGTCCGGTTGAATCTCTCAACCAGCCCATTTCCTTGAGGGTGTTAAGGAGTGGTGAACTTGTAGGTTACCCCACACTCCTTCCACAGAGACTTCATATAGTTCGAAATGAAGTTGGTGCCTCGGTCTGACACCACCTCTCTGGGGAACCCCAACCGGGAGAAAACACCCATCAGTGCCAGTCCCACCACGGGGGCCGTCACTGTTCTGAGAGGGATGGCTTCCAGGTACCGTGTGGCGTGGTCCACCAAGACCAGGATGAACCTGTTTCCCAGGGCTGTCTTGGGGTCCAGGGGCCCAACAATGTCAATGCCCACCCGGTCAAAGGGGGTACTGACCACTGGAAAAGGTTGGAGGGGAGCCTTCTGCTTCCTTCCGCTTTTCCCACTTGCCTGGCAAGTGCGACAAGTCTTGCAATGGATGTCTACATCCCTTCGCATCTGAGGCCAATAAAAATGGGTGACAAGCCTGTCATAGGTCTTGTCCTGCCCCAGATGTCCAGCTAACGGAACGTCATGAGCCAACCCCAGTAGGAAGGCTCTGAAGCGCTGGGGTACCACCAGCACACAGGCTGACCCAGGCTCAGCAGCCTTAGGCTCGCTATACAGGAGGTCGTTCTCCCAGTACACAAAATGTGACCCTGACTGATCACCTGAGGATTGGGCTGAGGCCTGCTGCCTCATGCCCACAAGAGAAGGGCACTCTTTCTGTTCCGCACAGAATTCCTCCCTGGAGGGACCACCATCCTGCTGCCAGTGGGTCAGCTAGGGCAGGTCTCCCAGTTCGGCAATTTGTTCCCCTGTGGGCTCCAGGGCATCCCCCTCAGGGTCTACCTCCTTCTGGACCACGGGAACTACGGGGGCCGGTTTCCCGCGCCTCCTGCCTCTCCTCTTCACAGTTGGGTCCTGGGCCGTACTTTCAGGCTCCGGGACCCCATCAACACCCTTACTCGCTGTCATCGAACGGGTGGTTGCACACACTCACTCCGGCACGCCCAACATTTTCAAGTGCGCCTCTCTCTCCACCTTCGCCCAAGGGGAGTCTTCTAAATCATTGCCCAGGAGACAATCGACAGGCATGGCGGGCCTCACAGCAACCTGAAGAGTACCTGAAACTCCCCCCCATTCAAAGGAAACCTGAGCTACCTCGCACTCTCTCTGGGAGTTGTCGGCAGCTATCACAGGGTAGAATGCGTGGGGAACCACCTGCTCTCTGGACACTAAGTGACACTTGACAGCTGTCACACTCGCTCTGGTGTCTCTGAGAGCTTCCACTCTATGGCCATTAATGGTTACTAGGCAGAGGGGGTGGAGGGACCATTTGCATGTCTCCTAGCGAGATCAGGGACATCTCTGCGGGACCCCTCCCACCATGGACAACCATCTCCTCCCCTCCCAAGGCTACACTCGCCAACTGACGGGGGTGCACGCGGCGGTGCATTCGAATCCTTCTTGGGACACTGGGGGTCATAAAACCGGTGTCCCACCTGCCCACAACCGTAGCAGGTTAGGGGGCCCCTATGAACAGGTTTACCCGTCGGGGCCCCTGGCTTCTTCTCAGGGGGAGGCTGGAAACCTTTCCCTTGGTTCCCTTGGGGATTACTTTGGGGTCCTTTCTGAGACTCCTTCTGTTTACCCTTGTCCCCCCCACTCTTCTGCTGGGGACCCTGCCCACCTTTGGCTGAGTCTCCCACTGGACCCTTGTGGACCCTGGTACTGACCCAGCGGTCCGCCTCCTCAGCAAGTTTTCTAGGGTTAGATATCTTGCTATCAATCAGGTGCTGGCGCAGCTCTGGAAAACAGTTATTCGACAAGTGCTCCCAAGCAAACAAATCATAAAGAGCTTCATAACTTTCCACTTTGCTGCCCTTCACCCAACCATCCATGGCTCTGCAAAAATAAGACACATATTCAACCCACGTCGTACCAGGCAACTTCTTACATTCTCTAAAAGCTTGTCTGTACTTCTCGGGGGTTAAGCCATACCGCAACATTAAAGCATCTTTCATATGAGCATACGACATCCTATCCGCAACAGGCAGGTCTAACAGGGTATCTCTCCCCTCATTCACAAAGCGACCCCACAACCCCGCTCCCCAATTCTTCTCAGGGACCTGGTGGGCCAACAATGCTAGCTCATATGCCTTAAACCACTGACCAATATCTTCGTTTCTGTGATAATCCTTTATCACATCTTTGGGAAAGTAGAACTTACTTTCTGCAGGCCCAGATGGAATGCTGCCACCAGAGGGATTCAATTCTAATTTCTTAGCTTGGATATCCAGTTCCCTCAACCTGGCTTCACGCTCCAAAGCTAACTTCTCTCTTTCAAACTCTAACTTTTTGATCTCCAACTCAGCTTCTCGTCTACCTCTTGCATTTTCTAACTCCAACTGCCCATTTATCTTTAGCCTTGCCATTTCCATGTCTTATGCTCGCTCTTTCGCCCTTTCTTCAGGTTCTTCAGGGGAAAGATTTTTGGAGGAAACACTGCTTCCGGGAGAGGACTCAGGCCCATTCGCTGGCGCCTCCTCATCCCCTTCCACTGGCGGTACCACCACCGGATCAGTGGGATCTCTGGCTTCCAACCAGGCCTGCAATGCTTTGAGATAGGTTTCCTTAGCCTTGAGACCTTTGGTAGGAACTTTAAACTTCTTGCAAAAGGATTTCAACTCGTCCAATTTGTAGACGTCTAACTTCGCTCTGTCGAATTCCTCCTCAACAACAACAACAGGGGTAGTGACTCCGGTGTCACTCATGGTCAAAACTGGCAGTGTTAAAAAAAAATCAAGCTTCAGAAAAGCGGAGAACCAAAAAATAGGATCCTTTCCAATTAGATTGTGACTGCGTTATGGTCTGCTTTCACTATGTAGCGCACACTAATCACTGTACATGGGTCATAAATGCAAGGTCCAAATCCTCACCGCTGCATCCAATGTTAGAACCGGCTGTCTTTAGTTGGCAGAGGTATGCACTTCTGACAAATAGGGACACACCTTTTCTAGTCAGGGCAAGGGGGTCAGACCCTTCGATAACCCCTGCTCACCCCCTTGGTAGCTTGGCAGAGCAGACAGGCTTATCTCAGAGGCTGTGTGTTAAGCAATTATGACCACATACAGTAATAAAGTGAATACACTACAAACGGACACGACACAGTAGTATTATAAAAATAGGTATTTTTATATAAGGTTTAGCACAAGACCAAATAACGACAAAACGGTACACAATCGTAATAAATACTCTGGGAGGGAAAAAGGGGTAGTTCAAGGTAGTTTCTTCTTTAGCACAAAAGTCTTTAGTATCAAAAGCAAATCTTCTTCTTGGCAATACAGCTCTTAGCAACAGGGTAACCCACACGGGGGCCACACGACGTCGAGGCAAAGTTAATCCCAAGGTTCGGCGTCGACCACGAGGAGCGCTACGTCGAGCCCGGAGTCACACGGACCCCCAACAACACAGTACCTTTAGGAAAATGAAGCACCCGATGATCAGCGGCGTCGAGCAATCCGGCGTCGCGTCTTCGGTGTCGATCAGGCCTCAGCAGGCGTCGTCGATGGTGCGGTTGCACAGGGTGAGCAGCGCTCACGGCGTCGAGAGGGCACACAGTTGATGCGATCAGCAGCGGTGCAGACACGAGGTCCTCTGGAGCTAGAGCCGTACTCCCACTCACTGGCATTGCTGCTGGCGTCGGTCGGGCCCGGCGGCCAGTCGTCGAGGAAGCGGGACACTGGGGCCGTTACCCACTGCGTCGAGCTGGATTCGGCGACGTCCGTCTGCGTCGAGGTTGCTGGTTCTTTCAGAGGTGCTGGATTCACGATCCTAGCAAGTAGCACTTTTAGCAGGTGAAGTCTTTTAGCCCTGTGACTTCAGCAGGAGAATGGCACTCTTCCAGTCCTTGGAGATTTTCTTAGCAAGCGTGAGAGTACACACCTAGTTCCTCTCTCCTGGTTCCTTGGCAAAAATAAAGAAGCACTGCAGGATTCCCCCAACAACAGCACACTGGCAGAAGGGGTAGGCAGTCCTTAGATCAGCAGGCCTCTTGTCCTTGGTTACAGGGTTCCTTGTCAGAAGTGATCTGATTTCTTAGTTCAGGGGTCCTTCTCTTATACCCCTTTCCGGCTTTGATCCCTTTGTCCATGCAGGGGATTTCCCCACATCCTGGGTCTGTTGTGGGCGGGGCCAGGCAGACGCACCTGGCCTATTCACTGAGCAGGGCTGGGTCCTCAGACGCCCGGCAGGAGGTGGAGCCAGCATTGACACTGGCAGGAGCAGAGCTATCGGCCTCCTGGCAGGAGGTGGGGCTAGGATGGTCCATGGCAGGCACAGAGCCATTAGCCGCTTGGCAGGAGGTGGAGCCAGCATTGTATCAGGCCGGGCCGGCTATCAACAACTACTCTCCCCCTACTCTCAACGTAATGTCCCACTCATCCCACACGGACTCATCCAGACCTGTGGAGCCACCCAGCTCCTGTCACACACATGCAAGACCAGCAGAAACCAGAAATGGTTAGACAAGAAAATAGACACTTTCTAAAAGTGCTATTTTCGAACCCAGAGTCCAAAAACCATCCACACCAACGGATGCGTAATTAAACCCCGAGTTCAGGGATACCAAACTCGACATTGCACCATGCTCCCCGAGCCATCTAGGATCATAGCATTAATAATCCCGGCGGCCCATTCTAATCAACGGAGAGCAGGCTACCTCGCAATAGTGAAGAACGAAGATGGCGGTACTTCACTATCAGGACATGCCAACTTGGTCAGGCGTGTCCTACCTTATACTTACAATGCACCCTGCCCGTGGGCCTACTGTAGGGGTGACTAACATGAAGTCAAGGGAAGGTTTGAGGGGCTGGCAAGTAGGTATACTTGCGCAGCCTGCGCGACAGCACTAGGCTGCACGTGGGTCTCGCAATGACCGACCCGTAGACATTCTTTTATGAGGCCGCTCCTGTGGGTGGCACAACACGTGCTGCAAGCCCACGAGCGGCATTTGTATTTACAAGCCCCGGCACTCCTGGTGCACTACACGAGGGACTGACAGTAAACCAAATAAGCCAAACATGGATACAATAGATACATCAATTTAACATAGGGAGCACTTGCGCTGTGGCACTGATCAGCAGTGACACCGCGCCCAAAGCATATACCAGCAAAACATCGTAAAACAGTAGAGGCAACCAGAAAAATTGGAGGAGAGACTCAAGCCAATGATGTCAGGTCTAACGCCAACCAAATGACTTTATTTGTATTTCAAATCTAACCTCAAACGAGCTGCACGCAAAACAAATCAATTAAGAAACATCATGTCCACATGTGAAGAAATTACCAGATTAACGGACACACGAGCAGAAACTTTCGCATTCATAGAGGATGACGCATCAAAAATTTATGCTCTCATTAATGCGGATACCACACCATCAATTAACAAAAGAAATAAAGAAAAGAACCTTAAACAACTAATATATCTGACTAAACGAGAAATCAATCAGAGACTCCATGCGAGTACTCTTATCAAATATCACAGGGCACAGATAATTCCTAGAGGCCTGAGAGTACCGTTAAAACCACTATTGTGCAGAAACAACCCGAAATTTGTAGAGCGTTGGTACGCAATATTAAACAAATGTTCTTTAGATTTAATCCTACTCATAATTGAAGAACTCTCTAGAGTTCTAGAAGATCTACATAAAGACATAACTTTAATAAAAAACAGAATTAAAAGAAATGACGACAAAGGAAGATTGGCAAAAAATATTGGATGATACACAGATACAACTCAATAAATACAAAAAAGAAATCAATGAACGCAAAATTAGAAAATATTGGGGAGACACCATAGACTACAAAATGGGCGAATTTTACTCGTGGGCTGAAATTTATGCGAAAAGACGTTAAAACAAACCCTCACAATCTAAAACAGAAACGTCTTTATCAGAAGATGAACAAAGAAATTCACAACAAAAACCTGCCAAACAAGCTTCAACATCTAGAGTACCCACAACGAATACATTGGTGCCTTTTTTAGAATCAGGCCCTACAGCAAACACAGACCCAGGAGGGGAAAAAGACAAAGAAGATACGACTCCACCAGCGAAACGGACCATTCAACTGAACAGACGCAACAAACCGAAGAAACCAAACAACTAGTCATCAACATATCGGATTATCATCTTTGCAAAATTGAACTAAACAGCTTACAAAAAGGTTCATCTTTTGCACCAACCTACCATACGGATAAATTAGAAGTGGATGTCAGCCTGTTTAAATTGATGCGAAACCTTCCTTTACGACATTACTTTGAGAACATAATAGCTTTACCTCAAAAAGAAATAGATGACCAACTCAAGGATTTAAAATCTAAAAGCACATTCCAACCACCGGTGAGCCATAAGACCCTAGACAACTTTGACAAAATGGTTCACAATGATATTAACAAATTGAATTTCAAACAGAAAAGTAAAATGAAAACATGTCAAAGAAAGAATTGAATACTTTACGAAATCTTGGCAAAAATCCTATCGTCACATGTCAACGTGCAGACAAAGGAGGAGCTCTAGTTGTTATGAATTCTACGTTTTATAACACCCAAGTACAATTACATGTACAAGATGAAGATACTTACATGGCATTGGGCCATGATCCAACCTCGAGATTCCAAGAACAGTTACAACAAATCCTACAGAAAGCCCATGAGGAAGGAACCATAACCGTAAAAACCATAAAATATCTTATACAAGACAACCCGAAAACACCAATTATCTATATGCTCCCAAAGATGCATAAGCACCCTACCAATCCACCCTTTCGACCCATTGTCTCTCGACCAAAGGAAGTATACACGAGCCAATGGGCACATTTTTGGACACACATGTACAAAGATTTGTAACCAAGATGAACACATACATTAAAGATACTACAGACTTCATCAATAAAATATCAACCATCCAATTGCAAGAAGGCCAAGAAATTTAAATGTGTACCATTGACGTTAAGTCCCCCTACACTTCGATACCGCACAACCTAGGCTTAGAAGCAATAGAGGAGATTCTCATGTCTTCAGACCTTGAACAAAACTTTCAAATATTCCTCATGGAATTATTAACATTCACTCTTTACCAGAGCTATTTCACATGGTAGAACGAGCACTATTTACAACTCACTGGAACATCCATGGGCAATTGTGCCGCCCCAGTATACGCCAATAGCTTCATGAACATCTTTCAAAACAAGTACATCCTTATCCAAGAATCCTGGAAGAAAAATGCACTAGTATTCTTGAGATTTATTGATGACATTTTTGTACTATGGCAAGGCACATTTCAAGATCTACAAAACAGCACTCAATCAACTCAATTCAATCAATGATCGGATTCAATTCACTTACACCACTGACAACACGTCAATTGCAAATTTGGATGTACTACTAATGCGCAAAGGTAACAGGATAGAAACTACCTTGTACAAAAAACCCACAGATCGCAATAATTTACTTCACTACAGGAGTTTCCACCAAACACCACTCAAGAATAACCTTCCTACATCTCAATTATACAGAGTAAAGAGAATAGTATCCGAGGAAGAAGAATTACAAATTCAGATGAAAAATATGATATTAAGGTTTAAAAACAGAGGATACCCCAAACCACTTTTGGATAAAGCCTTACAAAAATGCAATTCAAAAACCAGAATTAATCTCCTCAAACAAACAGAAAAGAGTAAATCATTAAAGATTGTGATTATATCAAAATTTTCTACTCAAAGTCATCGGTATAAGAAAACTATCTGAAATCATTGGCCACTCCTCACGAATGAACTTGATTTCCATACCATCATAGCCCAGCAACCCACATTTGGTTACACACGAAGTAAAAACATTCAGGACATATTGAAGAACACTTGTGACACAGAGACAGAGAACTATAAAGGCACTGTACCTTGTTATAACTGCAGTTGTTGCAACAACATAATCAAGGGTAATACCATGACACACCCTATGAGAGGAACAACTATCAAGTTAAAAACTACAGCCACTTGTGATTCACAAAATGTGATATACTATCTCAAATGTCCATGTGGACTGATATATGTGGGCAAAACCATCAGGAAAATTAAGATTTGTGTATCAGAGCACAAGAGTAATATTAGAACGAACAATATTCGATCTACTGTTGCCACACACTTTAATGAAAGACACCACAACATAAGCAATTGAAATTCGCTATACTTGAAACCATCACGAAAATTCCAGGTAGAGACATAAACAGGACCCTATTACAGAGAGAAAATCATTGGATATATTTTCTCAACTCCATGAAACCGAACGGACTCAATGACAGATTGGAATTCGCGTGCTTTTAATAATGACACTTTTCATATTCTAAATGTATCTGATGAATGCAGTCTTATTTTATTTCGTTTAATTTCTTATCATTTCATCTTCGTTTATTGTTTAGACATATCCTAGAATGCTAAGAATTATAGATTACATTAAATCCCGGATATTTAGACTTCATTCACCGCTCTAAGAGCATGTTTTTATTCACTCATAGATCACCATTTAATATACCCCCATCACCTCTGTTCTCTTCACCATTCCAAGATGGCGCCCATACTAACACTTGGGTAATCACTAGTCCCATTTCGATCTCCAGACATTTTAAGCGGAGTGAAAGCCGGTTCATCTTCCACTCCGGCTTGACTGCGCAGGAGAGCCAAACACTAAACAGTTCACCATATGACAGCAGGTAAGACGCACTTACATTGGATTAATCATCGAGCTAACCGCGTTAGAAGATTCTTTTCTCGTATATACTTGCACGTTCTTTTCTCAGCACAAATATCAGTTAACAATGCACGCGCCGCTTTTACAGCACTATGGCCACCTTTAATCTGCACATACACCTTGGAAGTATCTACTCACCACCCCGAGAAACTATCTCGATTTTATATTTTTTCACATTTAGTCACATAACATGTTTACTTAACAATTATCAAGTCTTTTCACTATCCCACCATCACCTAGTATAGCAGTGAATTAACCTCACCATTTTCAATGATTTTCTCTATAGTCAGATCATTAAGTCACTTTTTAACATTGAATACCTACGTCCATGTAGGATGTTATCCTCAATATGAGTTCATTGATGTTTTGTTTAGATATTCCCCTGATGAAGTGCACCTAGTGCCCGAAATGCATTGGGAACGCCTTTTGAAAAAGAAAGTTGAAAGAAGTGTAAAGTTCAACTCACCATACAGTACATGGGAAATATAAGAAGTTAATGAATACAATTTTCTTCTGAATAAACTAACATTTGCAATCTAAAGAAAAATTCTCATTGGATTATTTCACTTAAGATTCAAACGCTATATAGCGGACCGAGAGCTGTGCCTAGAGGGTCATCTCCTAACCAGAGGATGCTTTAATCATTCATTCCCTAATTGACTCTGGACCAGGTGTGGGAACTCCACTGTCCAAAGTGGTGTCATTACTCTGCATGCATTTCCCACGCATGGTTTGGCTCTGCCTCCATTGCTGTGCCATTTATTTTACAATGCAGGGCTATCAAATGCTATATGTGAGAAAGCATTACCTCTACAAACACTATGAGCATCATGACTCAATGGTGCAGTTACAATGGGGAATGCATTGCGACATTTTGCATTGTAAAGGCATGCCTATTTTGATTCAATAGGGAGTGAGTTTAGCAGATACAAGACATGCATGAGTGATTGATAATTTAGAGGAAACAAAGTTTCCCCCACTCTTTGCGACAACACTTCACGTATTGTGTAGTAGTGTTGGAGAGCAGGACAGCACATCATGTATAACTCAGCGTTCATCCATACAACTGGTTCACATGCGTGCTGTACAATGCAGCATAGTTGAAAGTGTGAGTAGGGCTGTCCCTGGATAGTTCCAGAGCAAGTAGGGTAAACTTCCAAAACATTTACCAGGCCCCCAAGACACAGAAACCCTTGCACTCTTGTGCAAGAGTGCCTGTGTTTGCGCTAACTTGATCAACTGTACACAGTTGCTGGGGGACACACAGGCCTGCACATGGGCATTGCACATACCATGCAGCACTGTGTCACAGGAGAGGATGAGGGTGGTGCTGCACATGGAGGGATAATGCTTCCCTCCTCCAATTGCTTGTACATGTGACCATCAGTCCGGGTAAGTCATGTCACCATCGTTTGACACTGTCAGTCCCATTTGGTTGTGACAGTACATATGCCAGTCAATGCACTGTCATGTCAGTCTCCCCAGAATGTAGTCACTGATCCATGCTTCAACATTTCGTTGTCCAGGTCACTCTCTGACTTCACATATTTACGCTGGAGTGTAGGCTCCCATGTTTAAGTGATCTTGTATTACAGATGTGATTGCAAAACATTGACATAGTCTAAAGGACTCAAACTTTCCATTGTTGATATTTTACAGACAACATGATGCCAGCGGAACAACATGCCTTCCAGGTGAGGAAGGACTGCTTCAAGCGCGTAAAAAAGGAGGTAAAGGGTTACCACAACATGGCCAAGAGGCACCAGGAGGAACGGAAGAAAGGTACATGGAAGTCAGTGCCCGAGATTTTGACAACTGGCACACAGCCCATCCCAGGCCCCTCTGGCATCAGTGGTGGGTTCCAGCCTGGACAGATGTCAAATCCCCCTACGGCCACAGAGGAAGAGGAACCCCAAGTCTCGAGTTGGTACTGCCCAACCACGGTGACAGGAGTGCACCTTGGAATGTTGAGACTGAGGACTGAGGAACGCCAGGCTAGGCAACTAGAGGAATGGTCTTATAAACTTGGTTTAATTACAATTGGTTCTCCGTGATTTAATCTTAACAATTTGGTGTTGAGGGAACTGGTGCTGTGCAGGGGACAGCTGACATTCCTTACCCCTGTCTGCTTTTGCGTAAGAATAGAGAGCCTACCTTCACCAAGACGTGGATGGAACCGTCTTGGTTATCGAGGTCTTCCATATGGACATCCAGAGGTTTCCCTCAGTAATTGGGGCGGTCACTGAGGAGACAATCCTGCAAGAAGTTGGCGCGGGATACTGTCGGCACAGAGTAGAGTAGCGTCGCTCCCTCAGAGAACCTTTCACCACATGTGGAGCCATACGCTAGCAGTGTCCTCAATCTGCACATGAGGAAACGTATTGTGTCAGCAAGGACGCCTGATGCGAGGTAGCGTTCCCAAACAGCGCATGAGGAGAATCATCTGGCATTGAGGAATCTGTCATGCGGAGACGTCTTCAATCAGAGCGCCTGCCAGTTTCTACAAATCGAGTAGTGTCTCCTCACAGTGCATACACATAAAGTCCGATCGGCAGTGTGAGGCTTCTCAGCTGTTTTCAAGTGTTGCCAGCAGTGTTCCTGTTCTTTACTTCTGAAAAGTTTACTCTGCGGTTGCTTTCTCAGCATACTGCTTACCCCTGTGATTTTTTCTCAAGTAAGTGTCAGACTCACGATGACAGGCACAGCTTGCCTGCAGTTACTATTTCTAGTCTCAGGGGTTCATTGCATGTTTCAATGACACGCTGACAGTTGCCTGCAGGTCCCGCATTGTTTTCCACCTTCACACCATTCAGCATATTTCAGGTCTTTCCCTCATGTAAGTGTTCAAACTCACGCTGACAGGCACAGCTTGCCTGCAGTTACCATTTCTGAGCTCAGGGGTCCATTGCAGGTTGTTATATGCATATGCTTTCTGGTGAATTATCGCTGACAATCACAGATTCATGCCTACAGTTTTTCCTCAGACTCATAGTTAAGTCATTTCCGTTCTTCAGTGGACCACCCTGTTTTTCAGTGTGACTTTATTAATCTTTACCACTGACTTTCCACTTGCTGTTCCCCAATTGTATCACTTTCAGTCAAAATGTCTATTACAACATGAATCAAACGCCTCCCTTCTTGAATGATGAAGGAGAACCAGAAATTATGTGTGATAGGTGGGTTAAAATGTTCCATTCATACCTGATTGCTATAGGAAGTGAAAAGTTTTCCTCAGAAAGGAAGCAACACATATTATTGCATAATCTGGGCACGCAAGGGAGGAAGATATATGAAGATCTTGCTGATGGAGGGGAAGAGGGAGGTGAGGGGGATGTGGATGTGTTCACAACCACACTGAGGAAACATGGTGGCCATTTCAAGGACAAGGTTAATGTGGTTTTTGAGCACCACAAGTTTTTTCAGAGGGATCAAGGAAAAAATGAAAAGGTAACCTCATACATAGCTACTTTGAGGGGACTCTCTGCTACTTGTGAATTTGTTGCACTTGCCGATTCTCTCATCAGCCATCAGCGTCCTCACGGGGACGCTGGCTTAAAGGGCCACACATCCTTGCAGGATTCAGAACTGAAAACTTGGGCTCTGAGGACTCCCTAAAACTGTCCTGACCTTCAGCGTTTTGCACCCAAATCACCCTCAAATCGAAAAGCAGGGGTGTTGAGAGCAAGGGTGTAGAGACAATGATAAAAGCAAGGTACAGATACCAGTGTTTATAGTCCAATATCTGCCTTTTGGGGAGATGTAAATCAAAACTGAAGAGGGTTTGGTGGTATCTGGATAGTCATACTACCAGGTTGGCAGTGGCATCTCCTCCATTGGGATGTGGGGGCGTCGCCCCACTGCTTTCTCGAAGTGCAAGAAGCAGAAACATAAAATAGTAAAACTACCATTTTATGTTTCTTCTTCTCGCACTGCGAGAAAGCAGAAGGGCCTGGTTGGGGGCGGGTGGTGGACGGTCCTGCTCGAGGGCAGGGGGGAGTAGCTTGCCCAATGTTATGGGCCCTGACTGCTTGGTCGGCCCCAGGGCTGAACAAAGCAGTCATACGCACACTCCATTTTCTCTATGTAGGCTGCATGCAGCCTACAGAGAGAAAAGGGCCTCCCTACAGGCACACGGCTGGCGAGCTCTCCACTGCACCTTACCAATCACAACGCTGCCATTGCAGCATTGTGATTGGCTTAGGGGAGCAGGAGGAGGGAGGCTGCCTAAAATGCGCCTGGAGCTGAGCAGCAGGAGTTGAGGCGGTGGTGCGTGATATGGTCATAGAAGAAGGTAAGTTTATTATTTTATATTGATTGGTGCGGTTTTTCTGTTCTCTGAAGTCCTTGAGGGGTTAGATATCCCTCCCCATAGACAGTCTGTACTTTCTGCACCCCTGCTGTCCAGTCTGCACTCCCTGTGATGGTCTTTATCGCTCACTCCCTTCTTTTGGGAGGGAGGGGGCAAACCAAACGGAGACCAATTTTTGTGAGTGTAAAAGGCCGCTTTACTGAAACAAGTGCATATCACAACTTATTAACACTGACAACCGCCTTACAAAACTAAAACCTCACTATACATAGATTTCCTTACTCCTCGTTACGCCCCACCCCTACGATCCCCACATCAAATCCAATACAAAATACCATTACATAACAACCATATTACACAATCTTACACAATATTGCATTACAAATCCTATCCTCAAATGACCCAAATCCCTACCTGCCTTTGCGCAACTGTAACCAACAAACCTCTAGTCTTAACTTAGCCTACCTGGTTACCCTTTCCCTGCCCAGGCTCACATACTACCAACACTTAACTAAAAACTTCAGCCAATCTTGCCAACTTTCAGCAACACTGCCAGCCCCTGTTCCAAGCGACAAATGTACAACTGATCCAAAAAACCCTATGGACCTGTACCAATAACTGCCAATGGTAAAAAAAAAAACTCAAAGAAAACCACCACCCTAAACCACGACAATGAGTCTGGGAAAAAGCTACCTCAACAGCACTCCCAGCCACCAGGTCTCCAAACCTAAAATGGTGGCTGGGGACGCGCAAAAAACCCATATATACCCCTTGGGCTACGAAATTCATATTGGGCTACAATTGGGCTAATCCCAATGTACCACAAACCCACCAAAATGGCCACTACCAGGCCGGCCCCTCCCAATCTGCCCGGGGGCACACCTTGCAGTGCTTGGCTCCCCACCAAACCCCCCTTGGGAGGCAAGGGGCAAGCCAAACCGAGACCAATTTTTATGTGTGTAAAAGGCTAGTTTATAGAAACAGGTGCATATCACAACCTATTAACAATGGCAACTGCCTTACAAAACTAAAACCTCACTATACATAGATTACCTGACCCTTTGTTCCCCCCACCCCTACGATCCCCACATCAAATCCCCCACCCTGCCAAATACAGAATAACATTACATAACAACTATATTAGACAATCTTACACAACATTGCATTTACAAATCCTATCCTCTAATGACCCAAACCCCTACCTGCATTTGTGCTACTGTAACTAACAAACCTCTGGTCTAAACTTAGCCTACCTGGTTACCCTTTCCCTGTCCCTGCTCACAAACTACCAACACTTAACTAAAAACTTCAGCCAATCTTAGCCAACTTTCAGCAACCCTGCACCCAGGAAAAGGTGGGAGGGTAGGTGAAAATGCTGCCTCCCCATTTCCCTGCCCCACCTCCTAGGACTGACCCCTCAGCATTGTTGCATATTCATAAACCTAGCCAAAACCTCCCTCAGTTCCAGTAAATACAGGTCCATACCCAACCTGGATAAATGAACCCCATCCCCTCTGAAAAAATCGGGTGTGTCATACTTGATGTCCCTGTGCGCGATCCTAGAAAAACACAGGTGCTGACAAAAATGCACCATTTCCGTGCTGAGCTTTCTCCTGCCTTATCTACCGCTCCCGGATTGACCACTCTCCTCCAGACCATACGACGAAAACATTCCCTCCAGATGACAGCAAACCGCGACCCCTGTTGTCTTATCAAAACCAAATCACGCATCATATTTCTCATTAAAGCCAAACCAGTTTCTCTTAAAATGTCATTATCCCCAAGATGTATGACCAGCACGTCGGGGCACCTACCAGCCACCAAAGCACCATTTAAAACCTGTAGCAACTATTTCCATCGCATACCCCCTCAAGGTTTTCCCCAAAATAACTGGCGCAGGCCTGGACCTGTGCCCACTTCACAAAGAAATGTCCCACAATCCAGATAGACATCTCCCTGGTAAGGAGACCTGTCACCGAACCTGAAATGAGAAACATGAATGACCAATGGAAAACAAAAGAACCGCACTTCAAACCCCCGGATGCGCTACGCACATAAAGCTAGTAGCAATCAGAAGACCATCTACCCAACTTCATGATGTTCCCTCACCCCCAACCTCTGCTGCTTACTTCCGACGCTGCCCCAATCCTGAATGAGTGCGTCCCATAACCCTTGCCCTCAATCCCCAGCCCCGCCGGTGCGTTCCTCAACACTGCTAAAAGTTGGGAATGTTTTGCAATCTGCCCGTTTGCATGTACAAAAACTAACCCAACTAGACAGGGATTCAGGGACCTTCATCACGCTTCCCAACTGCATGGGCAAGTCAGCTGCGGATAGGCATCCTGCAAAGATACCCATTCCCCACCCCCGATCTGTCTTGGATTTGCACAGCCAAATGCAGTTCCTATCCTTAAGAGGGGACATCTCGCTCCATAAAAGACCCTCCTCATATTTTGTCCCTAACAATTCTGAGACCCGAAAGGCCCCACAAAACATCCACACCAACAGAGTGGAGGAAAGACAAACTTCATATTCGTCTGCATATACCCCTGGTAAAATCTGAATAACCCTCTCCAACAGGTCCCAAGACCGGGGGTTCCTAGTCCTTCTTGCATGGCCACATTCCTGGGCCCAACCTTCCAGCATCTGTGTCACGACTTCACCTGCGGATGGAGCATAACCTCACAACAATGTACCCACGAAGGCAATACCTGCCGCAATTCTAACCTTAGAAAGTCACCGCTCAATTAAATCTAAGATTAATTTGGAGCGCTGGTGAGTCCCGCCGTTTAGCACCTGAGTGCAAAAATTCCTCCCACGCTGTCCTGTACGCTGTCTTCGTGGATTGCACAAGAGACCATAAAACCAGCTGCAACATCCTGTGTTGCCTACTTACAACAAATGCTGCAGCATGCTGGTCGGGGTCCTGTCCGCGTCATTGGCTAGCCCACAGAATCTCCTCCACTGGGAACGAGACAAAGCATCCGCTATGTCATTGTCCACACCTGGCACATGCACTGCTCAAAAGGCAATATCATGCCGCAAGCAGCCCAACTCAAACACTCTCACCAATTTCTAAACTTGTTCTTCTCTGGCCGACTGGCGGTTCACAACTTCACCACCACCAGGTTTTCAATTCTGAAAGTTACCTTTTTGTGTGCCAGCTGCTCTCCTCACAGAGTGATTGCAACCACCAGAGGGAAGAATTCCAAAAAGGCTATACTCCTACCGCCCCCCATACCCTATGGTGGCCACTGCTCAGCACTCCATTTCCCTTTCCAGTAAAGTCCAAAGCCCTTGCTCCCCGCTGCATCGGAAAAAATCTGGATCTCCCAAACCATGGCACCCTCCCGCATCAAGGGGATACCCTTGAAGTTCTATAAGAAAAACTGCAACATTCGCAAGTCTTCTTTCACACCCACAGACAGCCGCACATGTTGATGAGGAGGTCTCTGTCCTGCTAGTGCCCTGCCCAGTCACCTACAAAACGTCCGCCCTACTCTCACCACTCTACAAGCAAAGTTGAGGTGACCCAACAGCACCTGAATTACCTTCACAGTGACCTTGTTTTTCAACAACATTGTCGCCAGCAGCCCCAACATTTGCTGCTTTTTGTCCTCCCGGAGGCATGCCTCCATCCCTTGAGAGTCCAACTCAATGCCCAAAAAGGACAGAGTCATGCAAGGCCCCATGGTTTTTTTCGGTGCCAACGGCACCCCAAGTTCCCTCATGATCTAATTGAAACTGTCTAGTGCCTTCTGGCAGTCCGTGGAGTCTGAGGTGCCCACAAAGAAAAAGTCATCCAGGTAGTGCGTTACTCCTTGGTGACCCGTCCGTTCAGAAAAAAACCATTGCAGGAATGTGCTGAAGCATACCAAAAGTGTGCAAGACATAGAACAGCCCATCAGTAGTGCTTTGTCCAGGTACCATTTACCATTGAAATGGATACCCAGTAGGTCCCAAGGCCAACTTTATGTCGCACTTTACCATCATCGCTGTTGCGCCCGCTGTCACTACCGGTGACATGGCCATGTCAACTGATGAACAGGACACAGTAGCCTCGCTTTCATCAATGAAATCATTCACTGAGCCACCCTCTGGCCACGACTAATATTGTATTAGGCGGAACTGCCTTGTTCCTTCTTCGGCACCACTCCTATGGGTGATACAATTAAATTGCGAAGAGGCCAATCCTCAAAGCAAATCTTCCCTGTGAAGGAGTTTAAGCATCTCCACATATTCACCCTTCCATATACGTTCTTTCGTGGCCAGCAATAGATGCGCGTCCAATGGCTTAGTGATGCCCATGTAAGGCAACCGTTTTATCTTTAACTCCTTACTTTCTAATTTGGTCTCAGGTTCCACTCTTGGGAGTTCCACCGTCCCTTTCTTGTCAAGCACACTGTCTCCTGTGTTCCAGGATGCCTTACCTGTGCCCTCTGTTGACCCCTTACCTGGGTCCTCCGTCCCTACTCCAACATCTAGCGTACCGTTCCACAACCTACCCTCTTCCCCCTCTCCTGGTCAACCCCACCACCCACTGATACCATTAAGGGTAGCGATCCCGCCCCCTGTTTACCTGGTGCTAATGAGTACGCCCGTCGTTATTCTGGCCGTCTTTGCAAAGGGGCCAATCTCTTCTCCCATCGCCATGTCCAACCCATGGGCTGCGCCTGGCGTCGTGACAAGTGCAAAACACTATGCATAGCATTACTCGGCCCTCCAACTCCCTCGTCTTCCATGTCCCTTAACTCTCCCTCCTCCATGCTATCCTGGCCTGCCTTGGGCCTTCTTATGCCAGCCGCAACGGGATCCCCCGCCGGTACTGGGTATGCTGCGCGAGACTCCACCCTCCCTTTTCCTTGGCACCATTGGGCCACTCTCAGCCCTACCAAGACTGACGCCCCACGTTGCTCCACTGCCTGAAAAATAAAGGCATGGTCTGGTGTGCTGGGCCTACCTCTCTTCTCTCTCCCATCCCAGCTCCTCTTCCTGCCTGCCCCTAAAGTGCTGGCTGCCCACACCCACCCCACCATGCTCAGATCCACCACCATCCCACTCTCCCCCTGATCCCCCTCCTGATCTCCCTCCCCGTCGCTCCACTCAAAATAAGCTGCAACCTGCACCCTGGCCCAACTCGGCCCAGCCTCGACACCCAAACCCCCCTGACCCCCTGTTGGCTCCCCCTTCCAAAAAACCCTTATCCTCCCCTCAAATCATCCCCCCAGTGGCACCTCTCCAACCACCCCCACCCCCCCCCCTTGCAGCCCCGCACCTCTTCAGTCCAAAATGTCCAGGCCTCCACAATCCTTTTCACTCCAATCGGATTCAAAGAGGGGAGAAGACACTCCAACTTCCTCCACATCCCATGCTCCACTCCCCCAGCTACCCCCTCCACCTTCCCCATCCCAGAGCTATTCCCCATGCCCCCATACCTCTATCCCGCCTACCACTTCCGTCCTGGTGCCCCGGGATGCTATAAAGGGCGCAGCCTGTAAGTCCCCAACAAACGAAGATCGCGGGCCTTTCTGAGCCCTTTTCCCCCAGGACCAGCTCCCTGCCGCTCTGCGGTCTGTACGGGAGCCCCATGCACACCAAACTCCACTCCCTGCTGCCCAGGATCTCCCCCGGTGCCCTCGCCCGACCGCCCTCCTCGCCCAGAACCGCACCCGCCTCCCCAAGCAGGCAGTTTGTCGGAGGCCCCGAAACTCCCTCATCATACGGGGCCGCTCTCCTGACATCGGAGCGGCCCCTGGCCTCCTGCGATCGCAACGGGAGACACATGGGGTGCTCCCCCACCGGGCCCCTCTATCCTTAACCTGTAATGCCGCATTCACCCCTCCCCCCACCCCCCCCCCCCGCTCCTATGGGGCACAGACACACCCGACGGGACCGCACTCCTGCACCCGCGTCGTCCCGCGCACTCACCTTCCCTTTTTCCACCTACCGGGGAGGCGAACAAGCTGCGACGGTGGCCGCCAACCCCACTGATGCTCGCCTCGGCAGGCGTGTGCCACCCGAGGCCTCCAGCATAAGTAAGTCCTGCCGGCCGACCTCATTCAGCAGACGCACCACCACCAACACACGAAAATCTTCGCAGGACATGGTAACACTGCCTCAAAAAAACCTGCAAAAACTACACTATCCTCACCAAAGCAACCAGCCACAAGGCCCAGAAAAAAACGACCTCAACGGCGTTCCCAGCCACCAGGTCACCAAACCTAAAATGGTGGCTGGGGAAGCGTGAAAACCCACATATACCCCTTGGGATACGAAATTCATATTGGGCTACAATTGGGCTAATCCCAATGTAGCCCAAAGCCAACAAAATAGCCGCTACCTGGCTAGCCCCTCCCAATCTGTCCGGGGGCAGACCTTGCGGTGCTTGGCTGGCCCCCAAACACCCCTTCCTCATGCACACCTTTCTCACTCGCCGTCCCCACACCGTTGTGCTGACTCCACTACAGTTTCCGTGCCCAGGGAGGACATCCGTCTTCTTCTGCAACAGATTACCGATTCCTCACCCTCTCACCTAACATTAATCTTTCTCTTTGCCTCCCCACATATTTTTTGTTTAATCGTTTCTGTTAATACGCCACCATATCAATTCCGCTCCATCTCTTTTGACACCTTACTCCCGTGACACTGATTTTTATTCTCTTTCCTCTTTCACTTTCTCCCCTCATCTGTTGTCTTCTCTTTTTCGTCCTACCTCTATTGTTCTTCTGCTTCCCATCTCTCTCACCTATTCCCTCTATGTTCTTATTGGTCTCGCGGCCTCACCTGCTCGCTCCTCTATGATCTCTGTTCCTTCCCGCCCCTCTCCCGCTTCTGTATTTTCCTTTGGCTCTGCCCTCTTCACATTTGGCACGTTTCCCCTTCCTCCTAAACCTCCTGGCATTGCTATATCTTCCCTAGTTTCCCCTCTTTCACTTTAGCCCATTTTTAGTTATTTCTTTGTATGTCTCACTCGTTCTCTCTTCTGTCATTTGTTTTCCACTTATCTGTCCTTCCTCTGCATTCGTCCATCTCGCCAAGTCTCCCCTCTTTCATCTATCCCTCAGACATGTTCTTCATTTCTCTCATTGTCTCTTTCTCTGTCCTAATCCTCTGTCCTGGTCTCTCTCAATCTGTTTTCCTTCTTTGTGCCCCTCTTCTGTCTCTCCTTCCTGCTAGTTCTGTATTTTTGTTTATTCATCTTCTCCTCTCGTATTGATGTCCACCCTTTTCTCGCCGTCTTTGTCTCTTCCTGCGTCTTTTATTGTGCCTGCTCCGGTACTTCACATCCGTGTGACTTCCATATTCCATCTGCCTTGCTCTCTCTTTCTCCTGCCTTATTCTCTGTCAGTTTCTTCCTACTCTCCCCATCTCGTGCTCTGCCTTGATATCGCCGTGCTTTTCTCCCCCTTTCCGTTTGCCCCTCTCTCACTCTGTCCACTGTTCTCCGTAGTTTTTTTCCTTGCTCCCCCCTCCTGCTACTTCTGTATTTCCATGTATCCCACTCTCTCCTCTGATATTGTTACTTTCTCCCTCTCTCTCCGTCTCCCCTGGCACTTCTCTTCCACCTGCATCTCTTGTCCCCCTTCTTTGCTCTCTCTTTCTAGGCTATTGCCTCATCTGCTGCTTCACTTCTAACGCTATTCTTCCCACCCACTCCACAGGCCTCTCTCCCCCCACCCCTCTCTCTTGGGATTCTGCTCTCTCCCTTCTTTTCTCCCCCATCCCTCTGCATTGCCAACTCTCTGTCTATCCCACTTGTTACTTCTCCTTCAGCTCTCTCTCCTGCACCCTTTGTATTTGTTTTGGTGCCTCTTGTCCATCTGCTCTCTCCTGTGCATTGGTCTCCCAGTCCCCTCCTCCTGTCACTTCTCCCCATATGTTTATGGCACTCTCTCATCTGGCACCTTTTCCCCTCCACCCCTCCATTGTCTCAGCATTGCCCGCTCTCTTTTTCTCCTCCTTTTCCTACAATCTCTTATCTCCCTCTTCTCTCTAACCTCCCCCCACACCTCCTTCCCCATCATCCTATTGCATGCAGTGCTTAACTATTGTAAAACCATGAGTTCCCGAGGTGAGTATTTGTAAAGAGCTCAGTCCCCTGTGCTTCTAGACACAGAGTGCCAGAGGGCTTCTCTTGTTGATAAAAGCAGGCCGCAGTTATATCGCTTGCTCAGAAATACAATCATATCTGAAAGTGGGTAAATGCGGGCTTGGAAAAATCAACTGAACAGGTCAGTGACATTTATGGCGCATAAGCGTAAATGTCAAGTGCCAATTTTAATTTTCGCCATGAAGAAATGGAGGCAGCGTCTGCTTGAGCTGTTTTTTGTTTAAAGGTGCAGCTTTCACTGAACGTTGAGACTGTTGATTGTACATACTTGAATCGCATAGTATCTGAGTTTCTAAACCCTGTACCACCACACCACATTGAGGGGCAGCTTTACAAGCCCCTTGCACCCCTTTTGCGTCACTTTTAACATGGGAAAAGTGACGCAAAAGTGACACAAGGGGCTTGTAAATCTGCCCGAGTACTTTTCGATAGTTGGGACTTCTTAACCTTGGAGAAGGGTACATGGCTCAAAACATCTCTGGGATGTAGCACTGCTGCACTAAACACCGATTCACATTTAACACAGGCTTTCCACTTGGCATGGGATGATAGTTTTGATCCGTTTTATACATTTTTATAATAACAATTTCACATGTATTTAATTTTCCAACCCCAAATTTGCCCTGCTTTTGGATTTTTTTTGACCGCTCTATAGGGGATTTGCCATCACAGAGGTGTGGGCTGACCGTGATTTTGGCCGGGGATTTTAATGCTAAGCTTGGCAATGAAGCCTCTGTTTATGGTGAAAGCCCACCCTTAGCAGACGTGCGGAGGTGTACGCTGCAGGGACAAGATCAGAGATGTTATCACCTGTCTCTTAATGTCCGCACGTTTGATTTGTGAAATGCAATAGAGATCATATGGGTGACCTTAGTAGGACCCACGGGGTGCAGGGTGTGGAGGGGCAGGGCCGGGGACTGGATGGGATCATCAGACCTCAGAGTGGTTGACCCCTTTCTGCTTTCTCAAATTTGCTTAAAAAGGACCATTTGTCCCCCCCCCCCCCCAGGTGACACAGGCCCGCCCCCTCGCCGCGGTGCAGTACGTCAATTGTTTTAAATGTAAATGTAAATGTCTTGATAGCCTTATCACTTTCAAATGTCACCATCCGCCACTGCAGGTTGAGCGAGATTATTGCTTGTCTAGAGACATGCTACATTTTACAGCAGTCTAGCCAAGGTGTACTAAAGTAAAAGCCACACAATTTTGAGATGGCGGAAGATAAATAAAAGGGGAAAACGCAGCATATTGCCAGATTCTCGCTGTTAACCCCAATGCGCGTATCATAGGCCTGAAAAAGAAATCTAAAAAAGTTTTTTTAAAGGTCCCCCGCTTTCTTCCACACTAATAACAGGAATGTTCTTAAAAGAGTTACACGCCAGCACTGTTAAACCTATAAAACAGAATTTCCCAGAGCCCCTATTAGCTAGTAGTCCACTCACAACCTTTTACTGTGTAAAAGCTTACATCATAACCGCAGTTCTTGCTACTATTCAACGCAGCTGTTGTTACAGAAGCAGGAATGCAAAATGCGTACGGGTGGTAGGGAAATTGTGGGTGAGCTGCAGACCGGAGGGAAATAAAGGCCCCCTTCAGAAGGCAGGCTGAACAATGCTAGAAAGCCAATGACACAATTTGGCAGCAATAACCTAACCGCTGGATTTCAGCTTTTAATGCACATTGAGACAGAGTTTTAGGAATAGCACAGCTGGTTGAATGATCATAAGGCAAATGAAATTCTCAGCCAAAAAAAACTCCTTTTTGTTCCCTGATGAGAGCTTTCTGTCAGTACATCATAAGATTATGCTTCATAAAGTAATTGGCTTCTGCTCTATTTATGAAAAAAGTACCAGCAAATCTTTAAGAACCCCCGCCCCCTCCCCGTTTGTCCTGCAAAGCACCTCAGTTCACCGGGCTCAAACAAATGGGGCACATATTACTGTGCGCTCCTAGATTTTCACGAAAATCACTTTATAAGAAACCAGATACGAAAATTGTTATGTTGTGTAATTTACCTTTAACAGTGCTCATTCCACATTCTTTGGAATGTACTGTACCGTGTTCCACTGGTTTTCATTATTGACGCTGACTGAGTACCTGTCAGTTGTGTACCTGCTTACTTAAGGATTAAACTACACTTTTAACCTACATTGATGTGTCCATCATCAATTCAACAAGTGGCGACGATCGGGATGTTCTACATATTTTTTTTTCTTTAAAAAAAGAATTATTTTAATCCTTGTCATCTACAAGCAGAGACGACGCTACGGAGTATCTCCAGACGCTTTTGAACACTTCTCTAAGGACTTCGAGCTATTTGGCGGTGAGCACCTTTCATGTGCGTGTGGATCGCTAAATATTTATTTTTAAGCTAAAAATTACTATTTCCAGAGCTAATGCGCTTTGAAATACGGAGCTCTTACCGTTGCATTTCGAATAATGCTATTTGGAGCCTTCGCGCGTGACTGCCTCTGATGCTCGCAAGTTCTCTGCCATCTCCAGCGTCTTCACTCCTACGTCAGACGTTCATTGTGAACGTGTGCGTCATACGCGGCGGCCATTTTGGATTGGTCTAGCCTACCAGCAGTCGGACAATCATTTAACTGACGCGAATGAAGTCAGTTGTTTCTGTCACACAAGGAATTACCTTTTAAAACGTTTTTAAGGTATTTACAACAATTTCGTTTATTATTCAACTAATTCTACATTTTGGCTTTTAACTTTCTTTTGTTTTTACGAACTGTTACATTTCCTGCTTTCCAAACTCACTGGTGGTGAAGAAAGGACAGTGAAGGAAATACCATTCATATTTTTCTTGTTCTCAAGTAAAGTTTTGTTTCACTGAACAATTCCACCTGAATTCATCATATTTTATTTTACTTCTCCTTCGTGGAAATGAGTCAACAAACTTTCTCTTTGAGTAATCCTCAAGACTTTTGGTCTAAAGGTTCTTCACCAGATTTAAAATGGTTGGAATGGAAAGACTATTTTCTGAATTACATGGAGACTGTGGACTCTGATGGCAAAATGTCTGCAGAACAAAAGAAACGCATCCTATTGCACTCCTTAGGTCCACAAGGTCTTAAGTGTTATAATCAAATGAACAAACCTGTTCTTGGGGATGGGGACAGTAATGTTTTTATTGTTGCTCTATCAAATTTAGATAAGTATTTTGCCCCCAAGGTTTGTATTGGTATTACGCGATATAAATTTTTTCAGAGGAAGCAATCCAAGAATGAAAGTGTTGATGACTATGTGGGTGAGTTAAAAAAGATGGGGAATGATTGTGCGTTTGGTGCTTTACTAGATGATTTAATTCGCGATCAGGTGGTAATGCACGCAAACAATCCTGCTATTCAGGAACGTTTATGGATGAATGGCGACGCCTGTCTAGATGACATCTTAGCCTTAGTTCGTAAAGCTGAAACTTCTAGCAGGTGTGCTAGTGCTTTGAAATCAGATAACACTACAAAAGATATAGTTGCTAAAGTTAGCTCCAATTATAAAAAAGTCAACAATTTCAAACAAAAGAATGAAACTTGGGCAAAACCCAAAATGAGTGGCGAAATTCCCAAATGTTACAGGTGTGGGAGTTCTGAGCACTTAGCTTTTGCTAAGTCGTGTCCGGCTAAGAAGAGTAAATGTGGTGCATGTGGTTTGTATGGCCATTATACCAAGGCATGTAGAAGAAGAACCAAAACCGTAAAATGCATTCAAGAGGATGTTGATTCAGATAACAACTCTTCTAGTGGTGATGATCAAGCCTCTGAATGTGCAGTGGTTCTAAAAAAGAAACTCCTTCTCAATATTCGAGATGGATGTTTATTAGTTGACAATAAGCCTGAATGTTGGATGCACATTGGTGGTGTGCATGTTAAAGTTTACGCGGATTCTGGTTCGCCTTACACTATTGTAAACGAGGATGTTTGGCGCAACAATTTTGTTGATCGAATTGGTTCAAATTTATCATCTTCTGATATTGACCCAGAAGGTTACAATGGAGGGAAAATTGATATCATAGGTTTTCGTTGGTTGAAATTCGAATTCAAGAATCGCAAATCTTATGGCAAGCTATACATTTCAAAAAAAGGACCATCGGTTTTAGGATGGAAAGATCAGGGTGAATTACACATTATCCTTGATCCCAATTCAGTTGAAAAGGTCCTAGTGATGGATGAAGGGACTAAGACTGGTGATGTACTGTTAAAGAAATTTCCTTCTGTTTTTCAGAAGTCAATTGGCAAATTAAAGGATTTTGAACATAAGATAATCTTAAAGGATAATGCAGTTTCCAAAATCCATAAGGTCAGAAGTGTCCCTATTGCCTTAAGACAAGATGTTGCATCTGAACTTGATAGATTAGTCTCTGCTGGCATTATTGAGCCTATTGAGGCGTCTGCTTGGATTTCTCCCTTGGTTGTGGTGAAACGTGCAAACGGAAAATTGAGACTCTGTGTGGACTTGCGCCATTTGAATGACAACATTGTGGTAGATCAGTTTCCCTTACCCAAAATAAATGAGATGCTAGCTTTGCTCGATGGTGCTAACTGGTTCACCACAATTGATTTATCTGCTGCATACCACCAGATTCCTTTATTTAAAGACAGCAAGCAATACACTGCTTTTGTAACTCCGCAGGGTTGTTATCAATTCAAACGAATGCCTTTTGGCTTAGCCTCAGCAGCTGCTGTTTTTCAGCGCCTAATGCACAGATTGTTCTCCTCCGTGAAAAACACAAAATTTTTCCAAGATGATATTCTTATTTTTGGGAAACACAAGGAAGAGCATGACAAAACTCTTGAAAAAGTTTTGAGCATTTTGGAAGAAAAAGGTCTCACTATTGAGTTTTCAAAATGTACATTTGCCAGTGATCATGTTACCTATTTAGGTCATGTTATTGACTGTGAAGGGATTAGACCTAAGCCTAACCTCATTGATGCTATCAAATGTGCTCCATCTCCTAAAGGTAAAGATGATGTTAGATCTTTCATTGGGTTAGCTGAATTTTGTTCCAAATACATTCCTAATTTTGCAACCAGGACGTATAATATTAGACAACTTTTGAAAAATAAGACTAAGTTTGTATGGTCAGTGGAGTGTGAACAGGATTTTGAGGACATAAAAAGTTGCATCACAAACATTGCTTCTTTAAAAAGTTTTAATCCAGAAGCACAAACCATTATTACTACTGATGCCAGCATCAAAGGTTTGGGTTCCGTTTTATCTCAAGTTGGATTGAATGGAAAAGAGCAAATAGTGGCTTATGCGTCTAGGTCTTTATCACCTACTGAGGAAAAGTATTCGACTATCGAAAAAGAAACCTTAGCTTGTGTGTGGGCTGTGAATCATTTTAGAGCTTTTGTGTGGGGGACAAAATTTATTTTACGTTGTGATCACAAGCCGTTACTCAGAATTTTAACCACTGAAGGAACTACTAATACTTCTGCAAGAGTAGCCAGACTTGCCATCAAGTTGCAAGATTTTAGTTATAAGATGGAATTTGTACCTGGTAAAGAAAATTGCATAGCTGATTTTTTGTCTAGAATGCCCAAGCAGCTTGTAGAATGTGAAGATGAGTTGTGGAATTCCTTTCAAGTTGCGTATGTACAAGACCTGGAAGGTAATGGTATAGTGAAAGAGAAATGGGATGAAGAATATATCAATGATGATGAATTAACATCGGTCAGATCACATCTAGTTGGTTCCTGGCCTAAGAAAGTGGATAGCAATCATCCCTTGAAGTCTTTTTGGGAGGTCAGATTTGATCTAAGTATCAGGGAAGGTAACATTTGGTTTGGTGAAAGGGTAATTCCTCCCAAAACGTTGCGTTCTTCTATCATGGCTTTATGCCATGAAGGACATTTTGGAATTGTCCGTTCCAAACGCACTGTAAAAACTTCATTTTGGTGGCCTGGAATGGATGCTGATATCGATAAATTTGTGAGGAATTGTAAATCATGTCAAGTTGCTGATAAATCTTTGGTCTTGTGTAAGCCTCCTATGGGCACTATGGTGGAACCTAGTTCGCCGTGGGAGCACACAGCTATTGACATTATGGGTCCCGTTGGTGATGACCAAAAGTATATTCTAGTGTTGATGGATCTTTTCTCTAGATGGCCTTTTGTAAAGATTGTTAACAGAGCTGATACTGATACTGTTTTACAGTTCTTAGACAATTCTTTCACTTTAGAAGGAATTCCTTCTGTTTTATTAAGTGACAATGGAGTTCAGTTTATGTCCAGTAAAGCTAAAGAGTACTTTGATAGATTAGGCATCAAGCACAAAACCACTGCTTTATATAACCCCAACAGCAACGGCATGGTTGAACGCTTCAACCGAGTCATTAAAAACACCATTCAGATGTCTGCTAGTAATAAGGATTGGGAAACTCAAGTATTAAAAATGGTTTGGTCTTATAGAACCTCTATTTGTGATGCAACTGGGTTTCCTCCCTTTGTTCTTATGCGTGGTAGAAATCCACGAACAAAATTCACTCCTGGGTGGTTGTTCAAATCCAATGTCGTTAATTGGTCTGAAGATCTTGTAAAAGAAAAAAGTCAAGCTTCGCATCTAAAGGGTAAAATTTGGTATGATTCAAAGCACAATGTTAAAAATGTTGACATTGTTATTGGTCAGTGGGTAAGAGTCAAAAAACCTGGCAAAACTCCAAAGGAGGAAAGTCGTTTTTATGAGCCTATGCAAGTTGTGGAAGTTATGAACAATTCTGTTCGCCTTACTGATGGACGAGTGTGGAACCTTAAGAGAATTGCTAAATGTTGTGATCCTTTGGATTCTCTTGACAAAAATAATTCTTCTGATCCTTTGGATTCCTTCAACAAAAACAATTTATCTAATTCTGTTCCTTTGCACTCCTTCAGTAAATCCTCTAATTTGTTTGACTTGGAGGATTTGATGGGTTCAACTTCTTCTGTGTCATCTAATGCTAATATCTCCAGTGGAAATGCTGCTAGCTTTAACTTAGCTGTTCCTACTGTTTCAGGTTTAGCTGATCCAGATGCTTCGACTAGTTTGACAATTCCCAGTCTTCCTGTCTCAAGTTGTGCTGGTCAAGAAACTTTCAGCTCTAACAGGAATTCTAGGCGTGAAAGAAGGCCTCCTGTTTGGTTGGCTGATTACATTTCTGAAAGTTTTCCACTTTAAATGATGTACTGTTTTTTTTTTGTTTTTTTTGTTGTTTTTGTTGTCAATGGAAAGGGATGATGCTTGTTATGATCATTTTTATGCTTTTGTTTTTGCCTTCCAAAGGGGATGTGTTATGTTGTGTAATTTACCTTTAACAGTGCTCATTCCACATTCTTTGGAATGTACTGTACCGTGTTCCACTGGTTTTCATTATTGACGCTGACTGAGTACCTGTCAGTTGTGTACCTGCTTACTTAAGGATTAAACTACACTTTTAACCTACATTGATGTGTCCATCATCAATTCAACAAAAATGTACAAAAAATCGCGTTAAATTAAGTTTAATCGTTGTAGCAGAGCATATATACTTAGGGTGGTAGGTTAAAGAAGATCAAAGTTTCGGTTATGACGAAAATGAAAAGGTGTAAAGAGGCAAACGATCCAGTTTGTGTTTCTACTGCATGTAAATAATAATTATACTTTTGTTGCAATATTAAGCTTGCCCGATTGATTTATTTGCTTAGGACTCTCATAAAGCGCCTAAGGTCGCCTTGTTTCCGATACCGAGCACTATGTGCTGACACCTTGTACAACAGTTCGAAGCACAAGAGTGCAGACAGAGACAAGGGTCAGCTGATTCCAGCTGACTCGGGGTTCATCTATTGCAAACTCTCTGCGTTATTAATGGTAGACCACCAGCCTGAAGAGGTCAGTCTTCATTAGCTCCCTAAAACTGTGATCGGCAGGTTCTGTCTGCTCTTTAGTTCATAAAGCAGATTATCCCAAGCCCATAGTACCTCTATCGGTACGCCACCCCCACAGCACCCCACAACATTCACACAATAATATACAGTCACAGTGTGATTTGGAAAAAGGAGCTGCAGATTTATTTGATATACAAATAAAAGGTGGGTTATCTCACAGGCGATCCCGTCCACCTTGCAACCCCTCGTTGCAGGGTACCTGAAGTTTAGCCAAAGAACCACCAGCGGCCATAGCCCGGTGTTGTACCTGGGAGGATCTACTCCTCCCACCGGTGAACCTATCGTCCACCTCACTCCGCCCTCTGAACAAGGGAAGTGACTCACACCTTCCCCAGCCAGGCGGAGCGTTATATGGCAAGCCCCCGATTGCTCAGGTTTACAACCGCCCTAAGGACTAACAGGGCGCCGTCGTACTCCAAGTTCCCAAGAAAGACCCCTTGGAGCATGTATGACTTATGCACAGTGCGTTTTGCACTGGAGGCTTCAGGTCCTGTTCTTGCGCCTTTCCTGTTTTGGGATCGCCCTGTAACTTCTCCTGCAACAAGAGACAAATATTAACAGCGGTCCCCTTCCCCACTTCCCACCCTTACAACGGGTGAACGGTAGGGAGGGGAATTGGTAAGGTGATCTAAGGGTCCTGAAAAGGGGAGGGGGAGCTACCTAACAGCCAGAGCGGCTGAAGAGGCCAGAGAGCAGCCTAGGACATTACCTGGCTGGAGAGGGGGGCAGCAGCAAAGAGAGCGCGAGGGAGGAGGGGCCACCCCTATATACTCGTAGCCCCGCCCCCTCCCCAGCCGCTCGCTCCCGCCGCCCCCCAAGGATATGCTGCCCGGCTGCCCTCAGCGATACTACGGGGGGCTGCCCTCCTATACCACGGGCATCCTGCAAATATCATCTGAGATAAAGATTCTGTCCCAAATACCATTAAAAAACAACCATCGTCCCATTGGGTGCAGAGTTTTTATTACTAACTGAAATGGGGTGATATTTGTGTGCATGTTATGAATGTCTCTCTGAGAGCCATTAATTAGCATATCTATACCATTCTAAATATGACGCTTTACCGCTGTGACTTAGCAATGGCGGGTTACAGATCTCATAACTCACTGTTGCTACGCCATATAGGAATTCCGGTCTGCTCTGGCTGGGCTCTGTGAAAGCTTGTCTGAGCAGCAAGGAATTCAGGGAGCACAGTTTCTGAAGGAGAAGGAAGGGAAGCCATTGGGACTGGGGAGAGGCATATTATGTATAGCTCACCTATTCCTCCTCGAAATCAGGGGTAGATGATTTGATAGTCATACATAAAATTATAGATGGGTAAAAAGCAAATTGCAGGGATATTTATCACCTTGTGGTTCTGACATCATTGACAGCTGGAGCTCTGATCTTCTCGTCTATTTCATGTCATTCAGAACCACTCGGTGAAAAACATACCGGTAATTCGCAATTACCCATCTATAATTCTATAAGATATTTATGTCAGACAATATTGTTGTACCACACTATTTGAGAGTGGGAATCAAGGTGTTCCAAAGGCTGAGACATGGATGCACAGAGATGATCTTAAATGTTTCAGACATTTGGAAGCCCATTGATGTGAAGTGCAAGTAGACTGGTTGTAGGTTTGTGGCTGTGTTGTAAGGAGACAGACTTTACAATGCACTGATTATTTGTTCCAAAAGGCTTTGAGGATGGAGCAAATTGATGTTTAATGTATTAATGGGGATTTTGTATAACCCTTTAATCCTTGGGATTTATTTACTGTACTTCACTGTTGTCTTCGAACTGTTACCAAGGTGGTTAATAGTAAAAGGAGCTCATTAAATAAAAAAACATAGAAAGAAAGTGTAGTAACCGAGTCCAGACGTGTAGAGGATATTTAGATGTTTATTTGTCGATAGTTACAAATCATCCAGTTAAATCCAATACAAGACCAGTACACAACCCCACCAGGAGCAGCCTGGATGGTGCTCAGCCCTTTTCACCTGACATCTCTGGCTCCCAACATTCTGTAATACATCATAAGATAAACATTTCACTGGCAGAGCAAGAGATTTCATGCATAACAACAAAGTCAGGATATAACATATCCCCTTTTCTTCCATATAAAAAAATGAAGAAAGAAAAGAGAACGAAAAGATAGAGGAAAGACAAAGAGTAAATCAGAAACACCGCAACCCAATGAGAAAACAGAACAACCAAAAGAAGATACGAAAACTTAAGTGAAGAAAACGGAAAAGAAAGACAAAAAGTGAGAATGCCATAAAAATGACAAAAGGTGAGAATGCCATCCTCCCGTCTAGCACAACAATAGAAACGAAAAGAGAAAACACAAACGACTACCCCAAGATATACTTGCTGGCCAGGCATGTATAAAAAGAGACAAGTAATATCCGACACTAACAAATAGAAGGAGAAGAAAACCTCCAATGAACGAAAGAACACCACAATTATAAGAAACCAGAATCCACAGACAACACCAATAAGAGATATCTAAAGGAAAACTGGGCAGTAACAGAAAATAGTGAGAAAATAGAAGAAAATAATCACTCACACTTCCCATTTGATTAAAATTTCAATATAAAGAATGATGACGTTAAATACCAATTGAAAGCTGTAACCAAAACACATTAAATTTGAGTAAATCACCAATTGGTATTCAGACCGATTACCCTGTGAAGGTAATATATAAAAAAAAAACAGGTGGTGAACAGGTGCACAGTGTGCACTGAACTGATGATATAAAACCCAATAAACACACCACATTAAAATATTGTGCACTGTTGTGAAGGGACTAAACCCTAACGCAACACCCAAAATCGGGTAAAACAAAAAAATGTTGTGCACTGTCGAGAAGAACGACACACCTTGTGTAGAGGTCCAATGTCGTACACTGCAGTGATGGGACTGTGACCCATACTACTCACCTCGAGTGGAGGTCATTGTTTGTGCACTAAATGGTAATGTAACCCATGTGAGGCACCTCATGTAGAGGCAAAAATGTTGTGCACTGTAAAGATGGGACTGAGACCCATGTGAGACACCTCATGTAGAGGTCAGTGTTGTGCACCAGTGAAAAATGGGAACATAACTTATGCAAGACATCTCCTGAGAGACAAAACAACATGTTGTGCACCATAGAAGATGGGACTGTAACCCACCTCGTTGAAATGCAGACATTGTGCAATGGGGAAAAACAAACCAAATAACAGACCTCGAGTAGAAGTCAGTGTTTTGCACTGTAGCAATAGGAATATAACCTATGCAAAACAATTCATGTGAGGTAAAAGTAAACCTCGCGTAAAAGAAAATGTTGTGCACTGTACTGGACGTGCAATATGTGATAGGACTAAACATGCACTATAACAATAGAGTATATTGTAAACTGTAATAAAATAGACCTTCAAGATTTGGCATGCTAGTACTGAATGATGAGACATTGACCAAAGACCCAACCTTGTGATAACAAATTATCATAGGCTCTGGTGTCCCTGTTACCGCAATAGTGAGTAACAAGCGTTTAAAGTTTGAAGGGAAGAAACAGCTCCAACAAAACTCCCATGACTTGATGGACAAAGAAAACTTTGCAGGAGTAAAAGTACTTGGCAGTAAAACTCACCGCAAGCATAAGAGGCAAAGTCCGGTGTCTCAATGAAAAAATTACTGCCCAAACGATGAGGTTGAAGAAGCAGACACTAGAGAGACAAAGCGGCGAAATTCATGTGGAGAAAAAAAGTGTGATTGGCAATAATGCCTTGTTGTAAATGCAGGTAAAATGAGGCAGAAACCAATGTAGCCGCCAACCACAAGATGGCGGTACGCACGGTGACGCCGCACCGAATTGCTCCCAGCATTACAGTGCAGGTTGAAAAGCAGCAGTGTTGATTCGAAGGAAGCGTCACTAAGACTCGAAGAAGGTAACGCGCGTGAGACCAATTTAAATGGTAAAGCTCGCGCTGAATACAAACAGGGGCTGAAAAAGTGACAGTTTTTTTAGGCCTCGCCTGACCCAGCGCGTGTGCTGAACTGGCGAGATTTTTAGTGAGGGCTCAAAAATGCTACCATGGCCAGCCTAGAGCGACAGTGAATGTGGTGGGTGCGCGCTTAGGAGCAGAGGCGCCATATGGCAAACCTCGTCATGCTCATTAAGTGCTCACGATCACTTTTACTTTCTCCTGCGATACTTACGCGGCGCCCCTTTGATGTTCTCAGTGAGCCACGCAGCCAAAGAGACGTCTCCAATCAACTAGCATTGTTACACAGTGTTCTGCAGTGCTTGTGCTATTTGTTATTCTGTTTTCCTAAGCCTTTAAAAGTACCATCTCTGCCCCGGTTAACACCAGACCAACAAATGTGTTACAGCACCATACAACCACACACAACCACACTCACACAACCACACCGACAACCACACACACAACCACACATGCACAACCACATGCACAACCACACACACAACCACAACCACACACACACACAACTACACCCAACACCACACACAACCCCACACACAACCACACAACACACACAACCACAATTACACACACAATCACACATACAATCACACACACACAACCACACACACACATACACAACCACACACACACAACCACACACACAACCACACCCACAACCAGACACTAACCACACACACAACCACAGACACAACCACATACACATTCACCGACACAACCACACACACAACCACACACAACCACACACACTCAACCACAACCACACACAACCACAACATCACACACATAACCACAGACACAACAACACACACACACACACACAATATTACACACACACAACAACACACACACAACCACAACCACACACACAACCACACACACAACCACACACACAATCCACACACAACCACAACCCCACACACACAGAACCACACACACAACCACCCACACACACAACCACACACACTACCACAACCACACACACAACCACATACACACAACCACACAACTACACACACAACCACACATACAACCACACAAACACAATACACACAACCACACACCCACACAACCACACACACAACCACAACCACACACACACAACCACAGCCACACACACACAACCACACAAGCAAACAACCACACACACACAACCACAACCACACACACAAAACCACACACACAACAAGATAAACAACACCTACAACTCCACACACAACCACACACACACAACCACACACACAACCACACACACAACCACACACAACCACACACCCAACAACACAACCACACACACAACCACACACACAAAACCACACACACAAACACACACACAACCACACACACACAACCACACACACACCCAACCACACACACACAACCACACACAAATACACACAACCATAACCACACACACAACCCCACACCCACAAACACACCCACAAGCACACACACACACACACAACCACACACACAACCTCACACAACCACTCACACAAACACACACAGCCACAACCACATACACAACCACACACACACACACACACACAACAACACTCACATCCACACACAACCACACACACAACCACACATGCAACCACACACACACACAACCATACAAACACACACAACCACACACACAACCACACACACAACCACAACTACACACAACCACACACAGAACCAGCCACACAACCACACACACTCATCCACACACACACACACACAACCACACACGCAACCACACACACAACCACACACACAACCACACACACACAACAATACACACACACACAAGCATACACACACACAACCACACACACAACCACACACACAACCACAAACACAACCACTCACACACAACCACAACCACATGCACAACCACACACACACAAAAAACCACACACAACTACAACCACACACACGCACAACCACACACACAACCACACATGCACAACCACACACACAACCACACACACACAACCACACACACACAACCACACACACAACCGCAGTTACATTCCTACACACACAAGCACACACAAGCACACACACAACCCACACACAACCACACACACACACACACAACCACACACACACAACCACACACGCAACCACACAACAACTCACACAACCACACACACACACACAGCCACAACCACACACACAACCACACACACAACCACACACCACACACAACCACACACAACCACGCACACAACCACATGTCCAACCACACACACCCACACAACCACACACACACACACATCCACACACACAACCAGACATGCAACCACACACAGAACCACACACACAATCACACACAACCACAACCATACACACACACACAAGCATACACACACACAACTACACACACAACCACACACCTCCATACACACAAGCACTTACACACAACCACACACACAACCACACACACACATAACCACACACACAGAGCCACACTCACAACCACACACACACAGAACCACACAAACACACACACACACACACACACACAACTACACACACAACCACACATACAACCACACACACAAACACACACAACCAGACACACAAACACACACACACACACAAACACATCCACACATGCACACACAACCACACACATACAAACACAACCACACACACAACCACACACAGAACCCCACACACACAACCACAACCACACATAACCACACAACCACAACCACACACAACCACACACACACAACCACACCCAACCACACAACCACACACAACCACACACACACACAACCACAACCACACACACAACCACTCACACAATCACACAACCACACACACAACCGCACAACGACTCACAACCACACACACAACCACCCCAAACCACACAACCACACACACACACAACCACAACCACACACACACCCAACCACATCTACACACACAACCACACACACACAACCACACACACAACCACAACCACAGACACAACCACACATACAGTTCTGGGCTTGAAATCTACTGACTTTGTGCAATAATAGTCACCAACTATGTAATATATTAGAGAGAAGCAGTAGCTTCTCTCTAGTTTCTGTCTCTCTCCTGTCTCTCTCTTTCTGTCTGCCTTCTCGCTCGATTGCCTTTCTTCTCTCTGCTCCTTGCATCTCTCCCATTCCTTTTCTGACTCCATACCTTTCCTTTGCCTCCCTTCTTCTGGGAGTCCCTCTATGTACATCGTTCTGTATCGCTTTCTACCCTTCTTTCAATTATGTCACTCCCTGTTGACCTGTTTGTTCAGCCTTCCCAGTGCCTTTCTCCAGTGTCTATTAATGTTCTCCCATTAATGCCCCCTCCCGAACCTGTGAATCTCACCCTCTGCTGCTTTTCTTACTCACACTACTGTTTCTCCTCCCTACCCAGATGTTTGACTTAATCTTTCATTTTCCCTGCTCGAAGTCTTTCACCTGCTGTTTCTCTTATGCATCCCAATGTGTCATTTACTTTCCAATTTCCTATGCTCTTTGAAGGGGATCTTTCACCCACCGGTTTCTCGTGCTCGCTCGCTCGCCTCATGTTTCTCTTAGCTCTTCTGCAGTCAGATGGTTTGCTTATTCTCTCCTTTTCTTTACTCAAAAGTGATTGTACCCCTACCCCCTTTTGTTTTCCTTATTATCCTTTAATAACTTGCCGCCTCTCACTGCCCCATCTACCAGCATCTTTCTTGGACCTATTTCTGCCTTTTCGTTATTTTCGTTTCTGTCTCAGTTGGCATTGCTAATACTAATGCAACACTAGCCCCTAATTGCCTCAAACTAACTACACAACATAAAACAGACCACAGTTCTTCAAATCAATCACAATACCTGAAACTGATCACAGTACGTGAAACAAACTGCAGTACGATATCTGAAACTGGCCACAACCCTTGAAACAAGCATATGTGGTACTGAGTGATATTATGTTGAGTGTAGTTATGTTGTATTGAGTAGAGTCTAAATATGTGTTGTAAATATTTGTTGTGTAATTATGTGGTATTAAGTGTTATGATGTGGAGAGTATATATGTGCATTGATTAGTGTGTAAATATGTGGATTGTAATTGTATGGTACTGAGCGTTATGAGGGGTGTATTTTTGTTGCATTGAGTAGAATACATAACTACACTCAACATAATACCACTCAGTACGACATAATTACACATCACATAATTACACTGCATTCAATACAACATAAATACACTCCACATACCACTCAATACTACATAATTGCCTGTCACATAATTACTCTCTACTGAATGCAACATAAATACACTCCACACTATAACGCTCTGTGCACATAAACACAACACATAATTACACTGTACTCAATGCAACATAAATACACACCTTTCACTCAAGTTTGTGCTATATAAAAATAAAAAAATAAACAATTGCAAGGCAATAGGTCTCACATTACTGAATCTTTGAGCTGCTAGTCTTGCATTATTATTAGCAATGCCAACAACTCAAACTTTTATAATGCGAGACCTATTGCATTGCAAATGCTTGTTTTTATATGGCGCAGTAAAATAATTTTCTAACAATAAAATGTACCTGAACAGTGGATCGCCAAAGAAAGGAAAAAACTGTTGATTTTTCATTTTAGCAGTTGATTGTGTAACAGTGTGTGGTCAGAAATGTTCTCCGCAACAAACAAGTTGGGGGCAGGCATCAAAGTTCAAAATGGCAAAGGGTGCACCCACAGCAGGTCAGTACTAGCAAGCACTACCCCAAAGACAGAAACTGGCATGTAGTGGGGAGGCAGAGGTGCAAACAGGCACCAGAACATATAGACAATGAACACCCCTCTAAAATCAGCAGAAGAGGTATGTAGCAAGATAGTAGGCAAGAAAAGATCGCTGCTGTGGGAAACTACACTTCAAGGGCAAACTTCCTCTAAAGGACAGTACACACTATTAGGGAACTGTACGTTCGAAGGGGTCAGCACCAAAATAGCAGGAGAGGCAGCCTTCCTCCAGGACAGGCAGGCAGCAAGACAGGAAAACACTCTCCTTGTAGAAATACAGGTCGGTGTGGAGGCATCCGAATGAGGGCGCAGAGAAATAGTCATTCAGAACAGTGACTGATACACAGGTACAGTAGTACACTTTTTCTCCACTCTCACTGCAGAAGCAGTAGGAGCTGGTGAATACCTGAGTACACACACTTCTTCACCAGACAGTGTATAGAAGTAGGCTTACCCTCACAGAAAACTCAGCACAACTAGAAGTAGGCTTTGTCTGAAACTTAGAGATGCACTCAGGAGAGTGGACAGGCTTTAGAAGATGAACAGACTGTGCTGCATAGACTGGAACTGGCACTTTTGCATTGAGGGCGACCAATGGGAGGTCACTGGTGGGGTCAAGGGTGCCAGTTGAAGGTAGAAACTTAGCTTCAGTTACTGTTAAGTCTGTAGTTGAAGTTGAATGTATTTTGAAGAGGTGAAAGTTGTAGGTTCTTTTGAAGATCGTCACTAAAAATTGTAGTAACTGACTCCAGACGTGTAGAGGATCTTTAGATGTTTATTTGTAGATAGTTATAAGTCATCCAGTTAAATCCAATACAAGACCAGTACAAAACCCCACCAGGAGCAGCCAGGATAGTGCTCAGCCCTTTTCAACTGACATCTCTGGCTCCCAACATTCTGTAATACATCATAAGATGAACATTCCACTGGCAGAGCAAGAGATTTCATGCTTAACAACAAAGCCAGGATATAACAGAAAGCTGGGAAGAAAATAGGTGATTTGGAAAATGGTGGGTGTCTGTATGTTTTCCTAAGACCCTAACAGTTCTGGTGTAGTTCGTAAAATTATTTAAACACCAATAAACACAAATAAACAATCAAACATGCATTATATTGCAGTTGATTTTAATCTAGGCTAAATAAAAAGCTATACACTGTAAGTCAAGTCAAGTCAACAAGACTTTATTCGGTTTTGATTCAAACCATAAAAGTGCATTTACAGTGTTAACAAATTTAAAACATATTAAAACACACAATAGTAAAAATACATGAGCAATTAGTGCAAAAGTGCAGGGTACAACAAATTTCATAAAAAGTAAGTTCATTTAGTACAGATAGACACATCAACAGAGATACCATCATTGGTCCAAACAATTTCTCATCTTAATGGACAATTTTAAAAATTCAGTAACTTGAAGAATACTGTCACTGTGCAAAAGCTGCAAGTACAATAATGCTGGTCTGATTTGATTAAATTTGAGTTTCTTTAAAAGATTGACAAGATAGCGTTTACGGGGATATTCATAACATTTACATAAAAATGTAAAATGCAGCATATCCTGTGGAGACATACCATCGCAGCCACAGGGAGCTGTAGGTTTAATAAAAGCAGCATTTTTAGGTCTAAACAGCAGATGATGAAAAGGTTTAATCTGAACCTCGTTAGCAGGAACTTCTCATGAGAAGTTAGCGATCCCATCAAATAGGGCTCCATCATATCACCTGTTTTTAACATGGCATATCTTCTTACACTTGGTTTCAGGAGCTCAACACCTTCCCTTTCAAGTTTTCTATCCATAAAGAAGGCTTGCTTAACTACATCCACATCGCCCTTCACTATCCCACTCTGGTGCTCGAACAAATCCAAGCGACCAAGCTTTAAAAAATTTAGTTTCAAATATTTTAACCAGGGTGTACCCATTGCCTTATCCAGAGACAAGTAATCTTTCATAATCAGGTGGGTCAATGGTATGTCTTGGTTCAGCCACAGTTTTAACAAGCAGGTCAGCGGTCGTAATGAGAAAATATCACAAAGATATTGCGACCCCAGCTCTTCGTGTACTACTAGATTAGATGTAGCTGCTGGAACACACAAAAGGCGTTTCATAAAAGAGTTTTTTGCAGTCTGTAGCCGTTCACCGACCGCATAACCCCATATTTCGCTGCCATAAATGGCAGCTGCCGCAGATTTTGCATTGTAATGTTTCATCATGGCATTATTAGGTTTTTTCCCTAGTTTTGATGCGAAGTTAAAAATAGTGGCATTTGCCCTTACCAATTCATTTTTCTTTTTATCAAGGTGTGGGCCCCAACTCAATTTGGAGTCAAAAGAGACCCCAAGATACGTGAATGTTTTTGTGATAGGGATTACTACATTATCTAATTTAAATAAGAAGTTCCTTTTTGGTTGTTGGCCAACATGCATAATAAAGGACTTAGAGTTGTTGACCAAGAGGTCTCTTTCTGTCATAAAGTTCTTAAAAGCATTTAACAGAGCTTGCAGACCTCTCTCTTTTCTCGAGATTAAAACTGCATCATCTGCATATAAAAGAACAGGAATTCCTCGCCTGCCGACTCTGGGGCAGTCAGCCTTTACTTCCTGCAAAACGCTATCAAGATCATTAATGTAAAAGTTAAAAAGAAAAGGGGCAAGAATGCATCCTTGACGCACGCCCTTTCCTATATTAAAATTAGCAGTTACACACAGCTTTTGAGAGTACCTAACATTAGCAATGGTGTTACTATGTAGATCCGCAAGGAAGTTCACAATCCCACTGTCAACACCCTTCTCCCCCATGGACTGCCACAGCTTTCTCCTGTTAACACAGTCGAAAGCTGATGACAAATCCATGAAGGCAACATACACAGTACCCTTTTGGGCAACGGTGTACTTACTTAATATTAAAAAGAGGCTAAGGCACTGTGTGATTGTAGAACGGCCACTGCAGAAGCCGTACTGGGAAATGGACATAATGCTATTTTCCTGCGCCCAGTCAGAGAGCCTCGGCAGTAGAATTCTACCCACTATTTTGACCATGGAATCAATTAATGAAATAGGTCTATAACAAAGGGGGCTACCCTTGTCCCGTTTCTTAAAAACGGGGACAATTGTCGATACCCCCCATGATTTCGGGCAGCCGATGTTAGCAGCTGCATTAATGACTGATTCCAACATTGGTGCCCAAAAACTGGGGTCAGACTTATATAAGTCTGGCGGAATCCCATCAGGTCCCGGTGCCTTCCCAGCTGTAAGCCCCATTATACCCTCAATGACCTCACCTCTATTAAACCTAAGATAATCACCGCTATTGCCTGAAGAGGAATTAGAGTTAGCATTCAACGTACCACCGTACAATTGCGAAAAATGTATTACCCATTCCTCCTTTGTTATGCAGCATTCCAGTCCATCCCCTGGGTCTTGGGTCAAAAAAGGTCTTTTTACTGCCGCTCAGAATCTAGAGCTGCACTCCAAAGTAGAGGGTTCAAGAATCTCATTCCATGCCTTCTCTCTTAAAAACTCCTTACGTCTATTAATAACAGTTTTGTATTCCTTTCTGCACTGTTGAATATTTTCCTTAATTATGGGTTTCATTGACAGGGCTGTCCTTAGATTACGTGAAGCCCTAGAGCAGTCATGATTAAACCATCTTGGTCCCAAGATCTCAGTGCGTTTTACTGGTGCTGACATCAAATGAGACACCTTATCTGTAATACTTTGAAAAGCACTTAAAACCTGACTTGGATCTGGTCCTTCCTGATTACATTTAGCAATTTCCTCAGTACAGTGTTCCTTAATATCTTTATACAACCGATCTGGTGTGATCATAGCCCACTTAAGGCGCCTCCTGCCATCAGTGGTACTCAGTCTGCCATTGATACAGTTCCGTCCCTCTTTGCACACCCAGGGGCCCTTCAAGTGTACAGTCAATGGATTATGATCGCTAAATTCACTGTATTCAATGATAAAAGAGTCCACAAAAGTCTGCATTGACACAGAGAGCAAAATGTAATCAATGAAGGTACCCTTCCCGTGACCCTTCAACGTAGGGGTTTCAAAGCGCTTATGCGGATCCCTCAATGCCATTGCCAGTGATAAATCCAAGTTGGTTGATAAATCGTTGAAGACTTCTCCATCCAATGTATGTTCCAAGTGTAATCCCTCAGCGCGTTCACAATGCAAGTCTGACAAGTTTTTAAACAAGGGATACCCACATGGATGGACATTGAAATCACCCATTATTATAAGGTTATGAAGACATTCCTTCATAGAAGTGCTAATAAATACATTTAGTGCTAATATAGAGTCAGGAGCCAAACAAAAGTTAACTGCATTATAAAAGTTTACCAGACCCAACAGACAGTTATCTCCATTTAGTACTAGACCAATGATTCCAGGGTTAACTGTTAAAACTCTTCGTATTTTACAAGAGAGTGCTACAGATATAAACGTTACCAGCCCCCCCTTAGGTCTACCTCTGCTAGATGCTGTCGCAGGGACATAGAAAGCCTTGTACCCCTCAAGAAAGAGGTCACAGTCCACTGACCAGGTCTCTTGCAGACAAATAATCTGGAACTGCTTAATGTAGGTCACCCAATTACAGTCTTTCATCTTAGTGCCCAATCCTGCGATATTCCATGAAATTACATTGTTTCCCTGCGGTTTCGCCTGGATATTTGTCATTTGAGCCACATTGCCAGAATTACCATTCCCTTGGCCCAAAGACTCCTCCCGTCAATCACATGCCTCTAGGCCTGAGAGCAAGTCAAATCTATTCTGTGTTTCCACCATGAACCCATTCCTGTTTTGATTAACAACATTGTATAGGTATGGTGGTGTTGGAGCCAAAGGCTGAGGTTGAAGCAGTGGCCTAAAATTCCTGTGTCTAGCAGGGGCTTTAATCAAGTGAGTATAAAAATATCAGAGTGGACGGACACTAATGCTATTTGCATCGGACAATAAAGATGATCCTCTCAGTAGAACTGTTGCCACATGTTGAGGATGTCTAAAATTAATAACAATACAATCCCCATTGTTTAACTTTTTAACTTTTTAGATGGGCCAATCCAGTTTACCCTTCTCACTGAGAGTATTTGATCTGAATATGTTGTTGGAAATCCACAATTAGAATTCAACCAGGCTACTGCTTTATTTTTTAATGAATCATGAGTTTCCTCACGTGGCTGGACAGGATGATTTTCTATAGTTGGAACATTAGTTAAGACAGCCACATAAGGTGCGCAGTCAGGTGGAAGATTGATAAAACGGCTTCTTCTTATTTGCCTAAAATCCGACCTACCATCCTGTTCTACAGATGTTATCACAGTCAGTTTTAGGAGGGGGTTTAAGTTGAGCGTTCTCTGCTATAGGAACTTGCCGACAGATCTCCTGTGCCGGCTCACTCAAAGGGCCATGCCCTGTTACTACAGCCCTAGAACTGACAGACGGGGCCACAGGCTGGTGTATTGATAATAGGCCCCCTAGTCTATCTACCTCTAGGGCTAAGGTATCAAGCTTACTTGACAGGAGTCTAATCAGCTCTTCAATTTTTGCCATCATTCTCCCTTCTAGGGTACTTAACAAGAGAGTAAAGTTGTTCAATTTGTATTTTAAGACCACCCTCATTGTTTCCGTCAGAAGGACAAGAGCCTGTGATAGGGCCATTACTAACCGGTGTAGCTGAATCGGCTCTTTTTTTATTATGCTTCCTCCCCTTTTTAAGCTGTAGTTTTCTACAATTTCTCACAGGTCTCGGCACTGGCTGTACCAGTTCGATTTCCTAGGTGAAAGTATCAGGGCAGTCTTCATGTATCTCTACATGAACCTGAGCTGCAGTTAAGACAACATCCCTATTACTAACATCAGGGGTATTATAATTATCTGGCATAGGTATTTCCACTGCAGCAAGTGGCGCCTCATCCGGTAGTAGGGGAGCACTACCCCGTCCCAGAGAAGCCCTCCTCTCATTATTAATCTGGTTAACCTTTTTCACAAGAAAATTGTCCATGGTACCCATCCCAGAGGAAGGTTTATCTACTTTACCTCTAGACATCACGTTTGCTCACTTTAAATGTCAAAAAACAATTAAATAGTACAAACACCAAACTGAGTTGATACAATGCACTTAAAGCAAAAACACCCAGAGTTACAAAGTTAAAGCTTACGTCTATTATTAATGTCCTTAATAGCGGAGCCAAAGACTATGGCCCAGTCCAGTCTCCTCAGGCCTCTGAGGGCCACAGAGGGCCCGCCCTTTGCCCGGGCTTAGCCCGCGCGCGTCCCGCGATGCGAGGGCCCCCGCTGGTTATGAGCGCCTCCGGGTGCGGACAGGGCGTCGGCGGCTTCCTGCCGCAAGTGCTGCTGGGACCTGTAGTCCCCCCCACTCAGCGGCCGCGCCAGATGTCAGGAGGCTAACGGCGGCGGGGAGAGACCGATCCTGATGCAGGGAACCAGCTGCGCAGAGACCAACACGGAGCAAAGCAGTCCCCCGCAGTATGCCAGCAAGATACGATAATCCTGCAGCAGCGGCCCCCGCGGGTAAGTATCAGCGTTTGATGATGACCCCCCTGTAATACATATGGCCAGAATAGCCAATAATTCGTTCTTGCAATTTCCTATTGAAACGACCACAGCGGTCACTACCCAAATTCCTCAAAGCAGGTCATCGCGCTGGTTTAATTGCTGAGGATGAGATTCATGTCTTCCAAAATTATGGCAATAAGGCCTAAATAAATGCAGCTGCGTTATTTTACGATGTTTGTTTCCTTTTTATTGTATCCCACAAAAGAGCTGTGGCTTGATTTTTCAACCAATCACAATTTATTCAAGAGGTAATTACCCCAGGTTATTGATCTAGATGTCTTTTACTGTGGCAGAAGGAGCACAATCGACACTGAAAGAAGCTCCGTTCAATTTTGAATTTTTGGCCAGCATGATGTTTTTCTTTTCCACGAGGAGTCTTGAGAAAACTCGCACACCTGGTACATTCTCCCGCTCCATCCCTTATTTAACTCCACAATACTCCGACCATCTGCCATTTCACTTCTTCTATCACACTCCTCTGCTGCAGGATTCATTGGAACAGTCGCCCTCACCTGATTTATGAAACGAGAATGGGTCCTGAAAAGGGCTACCGAGCGCTGGAGTACATTGTTAGGGCCCCACTGGCCTGTTTTTTATGCAATGGGGGTTTTTCAGTGTGCGTTAGGAAAGCTTTACTTTGCTTACTCCCATGATTGACCAGCATGGTTTGTGGCTTTCTGTCGCGGGGAACATGCACAACATGGTGTCTCAGTGGTCGTTTTTATCCTGTCTTCAGCAAAGCCTCCATCATTGACATCATGGATATGAATGAATGAATGAATGAATGAATGTTGAATGACATTCATTCATTCTTTGTCTGAAACCCTATGCACACAGTCACCTATGCATAGATACAAACGCACACACACAAACACAAAAATGCATACTGGATATATGGAGGTAGCAATTGCTTTTATAAGCCGCACTCTATAGTGTTGTTAGAGGAGAGGACAGATTTCGACAAAGTGTGTTGGTGGTATTTATTAGATGTCAGTACATCATTAAACCGTGGCTCAATTGTAAGTTTAATTCCAAATGTTTTGCGCATTATACAAACCACCTCAGAAAGACAGGATGCTGTGTGGGCTTCACAAATATCTCTGTTCAACTGGCAATGTTCAGTCCTGAGCAGTGGAAAAATCAGATTTTTGTTTAAGCACATCCAGTTATCCCTTATTTGAATTATCACTCACACAATATAATAAGTATTTGTGATCTCGATAACATTGGAGATCAAGTGAAACATCTAAGTGTTGAAGAAAAGCAAGTACGCGTTGATTCTTGATGTACCCACTAGACTTTCTCAATCTTCCACTTGGTACTTGATCACCTATCGCAATGAAATATTATCATTAGAGGAGAGCTTAGGCAACATAGGATCATTCTATATCAATATTTTGAATAGCTATTTTTTATACTCTCACATAGGCCAGAGCCTATATGTTCATCTCTGCTGTATGTGCTGGAAGCAGCCACTGAACACGCCAGTCTAACTTATATTTTCCTGGTTGAGTAAAGGCCTCAAACAGAAGCACCAGATCACACGACGTTCAATGCATGGACCTCTGGTCATCTCACCAGGATCACCAAAGTGCAATACCCACTTCTGGACTCCTTAGGATCAGTGCAGACACAAACTATATGGTTTTAGGGTGTTCCACTACAGCCCCGGGGTTGTTATAAAATGAAATCGAGGCATTTGGCAGATAACCTTTCCAAATTCATATTAAGAATGGTAATTATTTGCATGCAGGTAGAAATCAGAAGTACCATTTGCACCAATGTATATCTCATGTCACTGCACTTAGATGATCTAGGGAAACACATCTCTAGGTCAGGCTGTCACTGAAGATGTCCTTTATGAAAGAAGACCCACAGAACCATCTTTAAAGATGTTTCATCTACACGCATCGGTCTTTGGCTCCTTAGTATTCTGATTGTTCATTTGACTGGGCAAAATCAAAAAGTGCATGGATTTGCTGTGTTTACCAACTGCCCTCTTCCCTGCAGATGTTTTCCAAGTAAATAAAAGGGTGCCTACAAGAAATCTTGAGCAACGAATATCAGGAGGCTTCTTCATTTATGTAGAAGTTGAAATGCATTGCTCATCCATCCTGCTCCAGTATTCCTACATCTGGAGGAGCAGGATGAACAAATATGTGGATGAACCTTTCAAATAGGCAGGTTCATGTACTAGTGACACAGATATTTTATCCCCTAAATTATAGGGTATCCACAGGCAAAGGATTGCAAAGTGGTACTGGAATTAATCTGCACATATATAATTACAATTGAGATATTAACATGGTTAATATGTAAGACAGAACTCTTAATTTCTTTACCCCTTTCATTAGCAGCATGCATGTGCATTGCCTTTGCAGTGCTTAATTTGAGCTGGTGGTTTCTGGTGCTTGGAACCGGCACTTAATTGTCAACACTGGCACTAGTGACAGTCTGCCAGAAGGTGGGGCTAATTGGTTAATTGAGAGATGACCACAACAACAGTAAATTAATAATTCAATATACATTAAAAATTACTTTTACCTGTTGCCTAAGGCATTCTGACAACTTCTGACAGCTTGAGGGGCCTGAAATAGTCTGCATTGTCACACATGTAGGAATGTGATGGTTAATAGTTATTTTCTTACTATCATTGGCAGCATGGCTGGGGCAATGTGTGGTGCAAGCTGCAGTGGCCGCCTGACAAGAGCCCTGGCACTTATTTTTTAACAAATTAAGTACTGTCTGCTGGACTATTATTTTAAATATATCCATGGTCAATCAAATCAAGCAAATTAGCTCCATTGTGCTTTATGGCCTGGTCTACATATCCATGTCAAAATACCTCTTAATGGACCTGTTTACGTATTTGGGGTGTTCACAGACCATTTCACGGGCAGTAACCGTGCACTCTCTGCACGTGCAGCAGAGTCTCTGCAATCGAGTAAGCGAGTCCATACTTTGGGTGTGGAGTCCGATTTCAGGGTGAAACACTCCGTACAGAAAAAGATAGGACAGGCAGAGGTGTAAGACTCTGTACATAGAAGCTGATTCCGACACTATATTTTGTAGTACTACAAATAATACCACAAAATGTTCATCACAAATAATTTGCAGAGTCTTAACCATCATTCCTATATTGATATGTGTGCAGTTCATTTACGAAATTGCAAAGTGTTGCCACATGGTGGTATATATCAGAGTACTTATTGAGTGAGGGATACCCAAAACCCGGGGTAGGAAAGGGCAACAACTCTGGTTTGAATGTGAGAATTTAAGGAGTCAGGAGTTATTTTGGGAGGGGTATGGAGGAATTTTTGAGACGGTCCTCACCCACCCATAAAACATTGTTGAAAGGTATAGAAAAAAAACATTTAATGTAATATAGTCATGGTATTTGTGTGGGAGTTTTCTTAAAGCTCCAAATCGACCCAGAGGTATTGGAGCATGAGCACTAGCTTCATCACACAAGGACACATTCACTTTTGTAGGCACAGGGAGTTCAGATGATTTGCCCAGAATCAAAGGACATTGAGCCTACTTCGAGGATCAAGTCTAGTTCCCCAGTATCAAAGGCGACAGTTCTGGTCGTTAAGCCACAGCCTCTTGCAGAATGTCACGTAAAGAACAATACTGTTTAGCAGCATTGTTGTTGATGACAGCAGTTCATAAATTTACAATCCTCTGCGTCCATGCAAAGGAAAATCTTTGTATTGAAATTGATGGGATAAAAATATATAGAGCGAAGCCCGTTCAATGTGTTTGGCTCATTAAAAACACAGTTGGACCAACAGATGGAGATGGGTTATATAATGAAGATTACAGAGATATCTTGATATTTACCATCATGAGGCCGTTCGGTACCCAGCTCCTGCGCGTCTTCTTAGCCATTTGTGCGTTGGTGCAGTCCTCTCGAGTCTATTCTCTGCACACACTGAGCGCCTCAATCTAATGGCAACAGAGGCTGGGGATCCCCCATGCACTGAAAGGGACATTACCACCTACTATGAAAAGGAGGTCATCGAGTCCATGTTTGCATGTGCTCTACATCCACAATGGAGAGTCCTTTGTGCAGGCGGAAAACGGAAGCGAACAGATCATTTGAAAGCTCGCTCCCACAAGGGAATCGCCAAACGACCACGCGTTGCCATTCAAAGCAATGTAACGCATGCCCGTTTTTTGGCAGTAAAACTGAATCGATAGCTAAAGGTCTTTTACTATGCAAGGCATGCTCACTGCATAGGTGAGAACGAAAAAGGAGCAAGCAGCAAAAACCTCTTTCAGACCTTTCACCATGTCACTGAATGTGTTTGTAAGTTTAGCTCATTATTTTGCGAAGAAATGATCTGAGAAAGGAGAGCAGAGAAGATTTCTAGGCAAATGAGTAATATCTTTTGAATGGCCAGCCAAGAAGTGATTTCCAGCGTTTGCTTCCAACCTGATGTCATCTTGCACATGATTCTGATACATGCTGATCCCGGGCTGTCCTAGCCTATGTGAAGATTGTAGCTGCTCTACATGTTTTTGCCACTGGATCTTTTCAGTGGCTGTCCAATGACATTATAGCCATCTCACAGCCAAGCCAGTCCCGATGCTTGTATCAGGTTCTGAGATGGATCAATAGAAAAGTGTATATCTACATAGGCATGCCACATTCACCGGTGGGAAGGCAACGGGTGCTCAGGAATTTTATGTCATTTCCCTCTTCCCACATATGCTAAGTACTATTCATTGCACTCATGTGTCAATTTAGCCACTTCCCCACACAGCATACATTTCCGCAACAGACCCCGCTGGCACTCAATCAGCATACAGGCTGTGGGTGAAGTCAGAGGCTGCTTCACTGATGTGTATGCTGTGTTTCCAGACAGTACATATGACAGTTTCATTTTCCACAGATCGCCTCAAGCATGCCGCTTGGTGGCTAGAGAATTTGTAGAGATGTGACTTATTAGTAAGTACTCCCCCATCATACATATACAATATTCATACTTGTTGATGAGTTTTCCACATCCTTACCAAATTACTACTGCTCAAGCAACATACATGACCCTAACAGACACTGCAATAGTTTGGCATACATAATGTACTCTAATAAAAAAAAGTGGACCATTTACAGTGTTTTAATATTTTCCTCTTCAAGTGATTCTGCTTTTGCACCCTCTCCCCATCTACTAACACTGTACAGATGTCCTACTTCAGTATCTCAATGGTGGTACTAAACCACACAGATTCATACCCAAGCCATCATAAAGTGCACTTTTAGTTTCCTTAAGTTGAGATTCAGATGCCTTGGCTGTACAAACTAGGGGTGCAGGTATACCCCTCTGAAGTTGTTTGTAAGGTAATAAGTTGTGTGTTGAACAACATTGCAATATAACAGGGCTTACACACGCCTATGAACCTTCACAAACGTCCCAACACGAGGAACTGGGGTATCCCAAACAGAGGTCAAGGTATGCAGGTGAGGGATCGGCTGGTCAACTCTTTTTTCTCTCGACCTACTAGTTCGGTTACAGAGTTTATATGGTTTGAAAGTCTATTGACAATGATGACTGGTAGACATTTAACACTCTGTCTATAAATGCCATCCTGAGACAACTCTGAAAACCATGCTTAATGTATGTATTTAAATGATGTTTTCAAGAGTTAAAAGATAGACCATGAAAAAGTCTTGGTAGGATTGGCTTTTCATCCATCAGGCCTACGCAGTTAAGGACTACAGTGCCCTACAGGAGTAACCATTCCTCTAATTTTGAGCAATAGCTGTCACAATGGTCCATGTCTATGCATTGAGAAAGTGAGGCATGGGTTTGTGAACATGACGGAGACTTACAGGTTCCTAACATTTAAAAAATATTTTATTTCTAATAAAAAGTGCTAATTTGGAATTAGTAGTTTACTAAAAAGCAATTATTCACTCTCTGTGGGATTTAGGTACCATGTTGTTTGGTTCACTTCCCATTTTCACTGGCACTTACAAGCAGCTGATACATGGGGCTGATCGGTAATGAAACTTCACATTTGTCCACTCACTCTACATTTTGGGACTGACAGATGGTAAAAACTCAGACAGCACTGAATGGTTTATATCATTTGAGTTTCATGTCAGTGGCAGAAAGAAAATTAGTCTCTGGTGCTGACATAGTGAGGCTCTGGATGTGTATAAATGAGAGGGCATGACCTTCAGTTTTGCTGACAGGGTAGTGCAATGATATCGTGACAAAGTGCCCTCTCTGCCAGACTACAAGAGGCATGTATAATATACTTTGCCAGAAAGGAACTCAGCAAGTCAACATGCTATGCTAAGTTGTGTGAAATGAAGGTACCTGAAAGGCTCAAAATTTTACAATATAGGTATAATTTCTGCTATCTCCTTGTGCTGCTGCGACAGTGTCGCACCAACGCAGGCACCCTTGCTTAAGTGATCAAGTGTTTCTGTGTTAAGAACAGTTTTTTTTTTAAATCAGAAAGGGAGTTTTTCCTATACCCAAAAAATCCTAGAGGGATTTGTGGATTTGTACCTGTGAATCTGAATGCATCACGCATACAAATATTTAGTAACAAGGAAAAATAAATAAATGTCTCTTCCTTATGCCAAGTTTGTGAAGCATTTCTATGTTGTCTAAATTACAGATTGACATATCTTTGTAATTCTGATTGAGTCGAAATCCATGGGTGGCTGCATAGGAAAGCCCTTGGTCCACCGATCAAAGATCTGGATGAGGCAGGGCAATGCAAGACAATTCTATGTGTAACCCTGGGCGAAGTTCACGTAGCCGCGATACGTGAGGCTAGGCGAAATAGCAGAGAAACTCTGCAACGCGAGCATGCGGAGCTGCTTGTTTCCGCATGCTCCCATGTGCTCGCATATGCTCACAAGATGTTTTTGACGCTCGGCAACGAGGATGATGTGTTCGCAGGAAATATCTTGCGAACTTCACCACGCTGTCGCCAATGGGCGCAGCCATCTTGTTTTCCTATTCTTTTTTTTTTTAAACATAATTTTTATTGCAGATTTACCATAACACATTTGTTACACAGGGTCACTTCCCTTGTTTCCCGCTTTTGTCCGTTTGCATCCCCATTCTTACACAGCCTTGAGGCCCACAACCCGGAGGTCGGGCGGCGATAAGCATGAAACTTTCCATTTCCTGGTAATATATAGTCAGTGTAGCCCTCCCTCTTAATTCTGTGCTCGTCTGCTTATCTGTAATTCCACCCCATAACCCCCCAAACCCCTGCAAAATGACCCCAACTCCCCCCCCCCTCTCTTCCCAGACATCCACCACCCACTCAGGAGTATTCACCTCTGTCTCTGCTATGGGTACAATCAGGAGTCGCCATCCAATTTCTACCTAATTTTGCGATGTCCCCGGTACTGCGCTAGGGCCTTCCCCAATGTCCTCTAGTCCTGCCTCTTCCTCTTGTAGTGCGCTGTCCCTCAGGGCTCTGACCAGTGTCTCCCAAGCCGCCGCAGTGTCCAATGCCCTATCAGTCGGTTTGCGGCGCGCCATCTGGTATCTGTGTGCACTATCACAAGTGGCCCATTTCAAGAACCCATTGGCCCATCTCCTATGTGTGGGACCTGCTCTCGCCTTCCAGTGTCGTGTGATTCCCCTTTTGGTTACCAACAATCCCATGTCTATAAATTTGCTCGTAGTTTTGTTTTTAGGCGTATGGGGAAACCAGTGCAACAAACAGACTGCTATATCATACTGAAATGTCCTCTCCATCACTTCCTTTAAAGTATCGCCCACCTCTTGCCAGTAGTCTCGGAGACCAGGGCATGACCATAACATGTGTGCCAGCTCCGCTCCCTCGAGAGCACATCTCGGGCATCTCGCATTTTCCGTTCCGAAGTATTTCTTCATTCTCCCGGGTGTCAAATACGCCCTGTGCAGTACATAAAAATGGATCTGCTGAAAGCGCGCGTTTCTCGTGCTGTTTCTGGCCCGTCTCACCAATCCAGCCCAAGTCGTGTCTGGGATCTCTCTATCCAGATCTACCTCCTATTTGGCTTTCAGCGCCGACAGCGGTGGTAAATTTTCCCACAACATTCTCGAGTACAGACAAGTCACTGCTTTATAGGTTCCGGCTGCCATCATAGTATACTGGCAGGCCATAGTTGTTTTTGGCTCTACAAGACCTTCCCTCCAGTGCGCTTGAATGGCTCTAGTCACTGCGGCGTGCACCAAGTATCCTCCCCTAGGCAGCTCATATTGTTCTTGTAATTCCTGATAGGGGATCAGTGCCCCATCCCCGTAGAGGTTGCCCACCATTTGCACCCCTGCTTCTTCCCAGCTCTGCAGTTGGGACCAGTCTCCACCGTGGGGGAGTGCTGTTAGCATGCCTAAGGGAATCTCCGGGGCATATGGGTGTTGCTCGCCCGCACGATGCCGAGATCGATCCCAGCAAAGTTTGAACGTTCGTTCCTCGGGTGTCAGATCTCCCCGTGCTATTCTCTGCTGTAAAGCTATGAAAGCCAAAACGTGGCGCGGAGTGCCCTTAGTCCTTTCGCCTTCCGGACCCCGGTATACCCTCGCCACCTCCCTCCTGCGTAAAGATCTGCAGTTGTGCAGCTAAGTAGTAGAGTTCAAAATCGGGTGCCGCAAGACCCTCCTCATCTTTCAGGCGGGTGAGTGTCGCCAGTGCAATCCTTCGTCTGCCCGTCCCCCATATGAAGGAGGTCACCTGGGATTTCAGCTGAGAAAACAGGGAGCGAGGAATCCAAACAGGGAGGGTAAGAAAGAATATAGGAGGCGCGGCAGGGCGATCATTTTCAAAATTGAAATGCGCCCCGTGACTGTCAGCGGTAGCGTGGCCAAAAAGCCATACAGCCCTTCAGCGCTCGTATGCATCTTCCTATGTTGCCCTCTAGCACGTCCTTCGCCACGTGGTAGATATAGACCCCTAAATATTTCAAGCAAACAGGCTCCCACCGAAGCTCCGGCCGGTGGTCGGGCTGTGCTGTGTTCCGCCTCAGGGGAAACAAGCAGGTTTTCGACCAATTGACCCTTAGTCCTGATAGTTCTCCGAATCGATCCAGTAATCGTTCCGCCCCTTTCAACGCTTCCGTCCCGTTTTCCAGGAATAACAACAGGTCGTCCGCGTATAAGGAGATGTATTGTTGTCCTCCCCTACTATCTATTCCCCGAAAATGCTGTCCTGCGTTATCGTGAGTGGTGGAGTCTCCCCACAGAATATCCCAAACGTCTGGCATAATGTTCCCCACCCGTTTCTGCCTTAACCTTTGCCAAAAAACCACAACAACCCCAACAATACCCTCTACCACCCCCCCAGAATAGGCCCCAATGTCCAACTATCGGTACCCATCCAAACTAGATCAATCCCCTCAACTGCCAGACTAATTCACGGTCGTAACCGTGAGCGCCTTAAGGGCAATCAGGTTGTGGCTAGGACCGAAAGTGGAACCATCGCCCTCCCCGCCCCCATTTGGTAGCAGCGGTCTGATCACCCAGTCTGAGCCCCCCCACTGCAATACCTCACATTTCACGCCTTCTTCCCTCAGTAGGAGTGCCCTTCCAATGGCCGCTGCACATCAAACGTTCAGGATCTCCTCCGAAGTTTGTGGAGTCACCAGCGGGCCCTTGGTGCTGCATGACTCTGAGGCCTCTGACTCCGACCCTGTGTCCTTTGTCTCCGAGTGCGAACCCCTCTGTGAATGGGAGGCATCTGCATTCGACATCGATTCAACTGCCAGCAATGCCGCCTGTCTCTCCGTTTCCGTTTGAGACATCGATGGTTTTTTCTAACCTTGTCGTCGCCATCGCAGCCTTTGTGATTTCCGCGTCTGTGTCTTTGCTCGCTCCCACTCCTCCCGGATTCTGGCGCCATCCGTGCCCGCTTTATACGTTTCCTACCAGTCCCAGGCATCCGCCGACGTGGGAAAGAAGTGAGTTGTATCGTCCTGGACGACCCTCAATTTGGCCGGGAAGAGCAGGGAGTATCGAATTCCCTCAGTCCGCAGCTCCCGTTTTATGGACAGAAAAGAGGCCCGCAGCTTCTGCGTCTCAAATGTATAGTCCGGAAACAAAGTCACCTTACTGTTTGCTACTTGGAACGGCCCCGCTTCTAGGGCTCGCTAGAGCAGGAGGTCTCTGTCCCTGTAGTGTAGCAGTTTGGCCACTACTGGTCTCGGAGGCAAACCTGGCTTGGGGGGCCTAGCCGGACCTCGATGAGCTCGCTCCAGGGTGAAGAATGGTGATAGTCCTTCCGGCGCCACCGCAGTCTTAAACCAATCGTCCAGATACCCTATCATATCTTCCCCTTCTGTTTTTTCCGGCAGCCCCACTATCTGGACGTTACTGCGGCAGCTTCTATTCTCGACATCCTCGGCCCTCTTCTCCAGCGTTTGTATCCTCTCTAAAGCGTCCGATAGCCGCGCTTCCATGGTTTTGTGGGCCGGGGCTAGGACCTCTAAAGTGTCTTCCTTTCTTTAACTCTATCCTTGAGTTTGTCGTGGTCAGCTCACAGGAGCCCCAGCCCCGTTACCACCTGCGCAATGTCCTGCTGCAAGGCCTCTCTGGTTGCAGCAATAGCCTCAAGGGTGCGGTCCTGAAGTTGCTGTAGGTCCGAAGGTCCCGCAGTGCCCCCCTCCTGGGAGCCCGCGTTCGCGGCCCCCTCGATTTTGCCTTTGGTTTTCCCCATGGAGTGATGACTGTAGGCGCTCGAGGTCCGCAAGCTGTGTTAGTGTCCACCTGTCCGCTACACCTCTCTTCCCGTCCACCACAGCTCACCAGCGTCGTGGCCGGCACGTCACCAGGGGGGGTCGTCCCCTCCCGCAAGCTCAACTAGGGCTTCGTGGCTTTCGTATCCTCTCCTACCCTTTATCACCGTCTCTTGTGGTAGCGCCCGCCACTGTTTGCTCGGTTCAATCACTCTCCTCAGTGTGCCTCCGCTCCGGATTGCAGAGTTCCTTCTCGACCCAAGCACGGGTCCGCACTCACATCCGTTCAAGGCAGCGAGAGGATCCTAGGGTCCAAGTCTCATTTCTGGCCCTTCATGGGTCCGCGCTCCGGTGGCGTCTCCACAATAGGGCGGCCTATCGTGTCTCCACCGCTGGCCCCTCTCCAGGGCCGAGCCAACGAGGCAGAGGCTGCGCCGCAGCTGATCCCAAGGCAGGTCGAGCAGTCAAGATCCCGTCGTCGGAACCACTCTGCGGCCACAGGAGTGCAGCCAAGCCCCGGACAGCGCCGACCTCGCCCGTCAATCCTCCACTTATCTCCAGTGCGGGCCAGGGATCATGAGCCGCCACCGGGGGCCAAGGTCGCGAGTTCCCCCAACTGTGGTAGAGGTTCCCCGGAGGTATCGGGTTACAGGATCAAGGTTTCACGTGTGCTGGTATGGCCTGGGTGCAGATCCCATGAGTCCAGCTCACTCAGCCTCCTCGCTCGGTCCTCCACACACCATCAGTGTTCGCCGGGCCACCTCAGATCTTCCGATGGCCCCCAGGGCCGGAGTTCAAGGGCAGAGCCTCTCTCGTCTCCCACTGGGCTCCTTCACCCCCAATGCGGGCAGCGATCACCGCTCCAACCGCGTCGTCCCCTGCCACAGCCTGCCGGCCCACTGCTCCCACGCCATGTAGATAAGGGCAGCAGGCGCCTCTCCTGGCTAGGGCCGTCGTATCTGTACTCCGCTCTGCTCGCTATGCAAACTGAGAGCCTTATCGAGCCCCAGGGACCACTCGGTCGTCGTTTCTCTGCATGGGGGCCGGTTGTCACCTCGAATAAGCCCCAGCCGGCCAGGGACCAGAAAAGATGAACTTCGCCTCCGCCTCCCGGCTCCACGCCGCCCCCACTATCTCCGTCTCAGCGCCGGAGTCCCAGCCGATTGAGGCCGAGGCCCGGCAATCCCCACAGTCAGCTCCGGGCTTGCCTCCACCTCGCCCAGTTTCTCACGTTGCGGGCAGGACGCTTCCCCCGGTCGCTCAGCCGATGGTGGGGCAGCTCCTTCACAGCTACGCTGCTCCGCCTTCTTCGATCACCGCACCAGCCGCCATTTTGTGCTTCTCCGAGTTCTGGCCCGCGATGGTCCTTTACCTCGCTAGCAGGCTGACACTCCGCTTCTCCGTCCGTCCGAGGCTGCAGTTACAGTTCGCATCGCCTCCGGACTGCGTGCGGCGGCTTTCGCGGGTGTCTCCGCTCCTTTTAACAGGATGATTACGGGGATCAGGCGCGGAGCTCCAAGCTCAAGCCGCCATTCCCTTCGGCTCCGTAGCCACGCCCCCCTTGTTTTCCTATTCTTTGCATGGTTCTGGGCCCTGCTTGCAATCCCTCTCCAATCTTTTCAATCCTTTGTTTTTTACACTGGTTTCTGATCTTTTTCATTTATTATCTATCCCACTCTGTCCCTAAGTGTATATTTTGTGTTTTATCTTTACTATTACTGTGTTTTTTTACTTGTTCTACTGTTTTAAACTACTTCCTTTCTTACCCTCCTACTTCCTCCCCTGACTTTATTTTTTACTGTTACATTTTCTTTTCCGCGCCCGCCCACCCCAGGACCATGGCTAAGGGTTCTGGCTCCAAGGGCAAGGCGCCTGTGCCCAGAAGAGCCACCTTCCCTGTGGCAGGCTGCAACCGGAAGGGGTGCAGGCTTGGTCCCCTTTTAGTGAGGCGGAGGTGGCTGCCCATGTTTTTTTTTGTTCAGCGCCACCTTCCCTTGACCTTGGCAGCAGGCGGCAGGCCAGGCTCCAGGGACCCTACCCAGGAGCGTCACCGCCGGTGGGCAAGTGTGCCCTGGGCAGTGTTTCACTGCTCTGGGGTCCGGGCACCAATAACCAGCTGACTCTCTGGTGGTCAGACATTTTGGACCGGGAGCGGGACCTGCTAAGTGCTGAGGTCGTGGGGCTTAGTGAGTAGCTAATACTAGTAGTAGTGTGCGTTCTCTCTAGACTGTGTTACTGTTATTGCGAATATAATTTTTTGCTGAATAGCAAAAATGCTGCGGCTTACTTTGCAGGTATATTACATTAAAACATCTTCTGTGATTGTTATTCCTCTATACACAGGTGCTCTGCGCTACTAATCTTACTTGTTTGCACTTTTGCGACTGCGCTTGCTTGGGTTGATTATGTAAGAGAGTTTACTTTAGAGAACTTAAGTTAGGTAATGCTAGAGAGGCTTTAGTCCTTCCTTTGTCCTCCTGTAACTAAGATAGTAGTGGGTTGATATAGGTAGTTTAGTTACTTAGTTCATTAGTATTAGTTTGTTATTTTTTAGCGGTCTGCATGATGCATCCTCTGTCACGTCACATGCTGCTGAGTGCTGCTTACTCCGGTCTTCAGTAGAACCTTTTGTAGTTTGTGAGTGAATGAATATTAGGCTTAGCAGAACATCAGCAGCAACCAACCAACAATTTGGTGTACACAAAAATGTATGCATGCGTCCTCCAGCTATGCAATTTGAGGTCTCAACTAAATGGAAATCCAGACTCGGTGAACAATTGGCCCGTCTGGAATATGTGGGCTAGGTCAGGTGGATTTAGGTTTAGGATTCTGGAATAATTTAGAAAGGAACACTGGATTAGTGTTCATAAATAATAAGTAGACGTTCCGCGAATTCTGCAATGCTACTAGTCGATCAGATTAGATAGGTCAATTTTATTGCAATTGTTGTTTCCAACAATGTTTTTTAGAGCGTTTTAAAAAATATTCTATTTGTTTCACACCAATCATCAATGTTTGTCTCTTTCTTTATTATATCTTACATAATCACCACCCGGGGCAAGAAGACAGGGTCAGAGTCAGAGCAGCATGACAACAACAAGATGCCTCCCAATTCCAGGGCCGGGACAGCTCCTCTACTCTAATAAACCTATTAAATAGGAAAAGGCAGAGGAAAAAAACGCTTTTTAAAACAAAAAAATGAAGATGGCGCATGGGTGCAGTTAAAAGAGACGGCCTAAAAAATGAACTCTGAACGTTTTGGGAAATAATCGCCAACTGCAGCGGCACAAGAGTTAAATCTCTCCCCATTCCTATTGAAGAAGAGGATTGTAAACTCCACCTGGAAGAACTCTACTCTGCGAATTTTAATTTCAATTCAACCAGCTCTGTCCCCATTGCACCTGACTCCTTTGAAACTGCTCTATTCATATTCAGCTACGCACACTCATTGAATGACGTGGTTGGATCTATTAATGCGATCTTCAGGAGCAATGGGTCTGAATGAAATCCAGATGAAGGTAATCAAAAAGAAGCCACTTTTGTGGGCCACGACTTTAACCCCATTGTTTAATTTTTGTTACTCTCAGGGAAGAGACCATCATCTTGCTCCAGAAGTATTTTATCCCTCTGCACAAAAAAAGGGCCCTAGAGCTCATCCGGGTAACTACCGGCAAATAGCCTTATTAGATGCAGCGGGGAAAATATTTGCATGTAGTATTCTCGATCACCTCACAGAATGGGTGGTGGAGAAGAAGGTCCTCCCTATAGAACAAGCAGGTTTTAGGAAAAATCATTCCACCCTGGATAACATCTCTATGTTGAAACTATTTGAGAAGAAATACACGATCTCTCACAGGTCAAACGTTTACATAGCCATCATAGATTTTTCAACGGCCTTCGATAAGGTAGACCGACCATTCCTATGGAGAAAATGACATATTATGGGACTACCTGCTCCCATGATATCCTTAATATTTGCATTACATTCTCAAACGTGGAGCCAGGTACTAATGGGAGGAAACCCAAGCTTATCATCTGTAATTCCCATAAAAAATGGCCTGAAAAAAGGTTACTTACTAGCACTGCCACTATTTTCCTTATATATAGCAGATTTACCCAAGTAAGAGGGAAATGCACCAAAGATAAGCAGCTGTCCTTTTCCATGTCTCCTTTATGCAGACGATATAGTAGTGATGGACCTAACCCCTATTGGGCTGAATAAAAAGCTGTTATCATTATAGAATTACACTATGGCTCATTTCTTAAAGATAAATGTTTCAAAAAGCAACATTTTATTCATGAAATGCAACATAAGTAGAAAATCAAGTAATTTTAAGTGGCAAATTGGTCTTGAAAAGCTGGAGGTGGTAGATTCATACCTTTACTGAGGGAAACTAATAGCGAGTAATATGAAGAATAAACTTCATATCGAACACAGTTCCTGTAAAGCTGTATCCCACGCTAATGGTCTGTGCATTTTTTATAGTGCAATGGGCAGAAGGCATTTTTTACATCTGCTGACGGTTTTTAAAGCAAAAATCCCTCCAACTCTGCTTTATGCTATTGAATCAATCCCTGTAAAGGACTGGAGTGTTTTAAATAGGATTGAAGGTCAGATTTTACGTAAATTGTGCAACTTTAATATGTTAGTTCCATCAGCTGCTAATAGATTTGGAATTTGGCATGATAAGTTCCTATATCCAAGGTGTATCCAGGGTTTTATGTTGGGGATACCAGTTAAAAATTAGCGAGCCTTACTCATTAAGAGGATTCATGTGTCAAGAAATCTTTGGCGGTATTGGGGGAAATATTCCCTATATCGCGATTTCTCTCTGGCACTAAAACTCTTCTGTGTACAAGAAGAATCAGTGATTACCCTCCAGTAATTAGAATGTAAATCCTTTTTAAAAACCCTAAGTGGTAAGATCAGCTTTAATAGAGATATTACATTCTGAATACTAAATAGAGATTAAAGATAATAGCCAGGACGAGCTCCCTGAGAATTTCCCAGAAATATTAATCCTGGAAACTAGAACATGGATTTCAACGTTGGCTCACTCTATGTTGCATGAATCTTTTACATTTAAACGATTTAACAGTAAACTTGTCCCAGAACATGAAAAATGGCAAAATCTGTGATTTTTGTGAGCTGTTCATTCAGAAGCTGGATCATGTCTTGTTTGTTTGTCCACCATAGGTTTTGAGTCGTCGTCACTGGCTTCGGCTGATGTTTTTACAAAATGGTGTTAAAGATGTAGCTTCAGCCTGCGACTATCTCTTTTCCCTGAAAAATGAAGTAGTCTGTGTAAAATTAGTCAACTTTTTAAAGGAGTTTATGTATATATTTTAATCTTTTATATATTCTTTTAATTGGGCTGCTACCCCTGTACCTGTCGCCCAATTATGGAGTCTTAATATTCTCTCCTTTTCCTGATTTTATTTTGCACATGTTTTGGCTACTACTTAACTGCTCTTTGCACAAATGGGATATGTTTTGCTTTTCGCCCACCTTCGTGTTGCTAATTTTAAAACACGATTCATTATTGAAGCAAGATTTCGGATTGTATTCTGCACATGAATCTGCTGTAACTCAACTGCTTTTTTGCACATGTTAGGATATGCTTTGTTACCCTTCTTCTCTTGCTAGTAATTTCAAGTAAACTTTCTGCTGAAGCTGGATTTTTTTATTGTATTTTGCACATGAAGTTGCTGCTACTTAAATGCTCTTTGCATAATTCAGGATATGCTTTGATACTTCAATCCTCTTGCTGCTAATCCCAAACTCTATTTGCCGAAGCTTCTATGCATTGAAAAATCTGTATATGTAGCTGCTGCCATTAATGCGCTTCAGCATGTTCTATTATATTTTATGTAATAATTTGTATGTATCTCTTTATGTGGACCTCTTTGGAGTTCCAAATCTTTAATAAATATTCAATTGAATTGAATTGACAGTTCCTCTACCCAGAGCTCTGCTGCTGGCCCCAGTAAATCCTTCAGTTGTTAACATTAATTATATTTCCCTAACTTTTACAGCACCTTATTTTTTACCGAACTATTATTTGCGTTTCTGAATTCTACTTTTTATCATATCTTCATTGATCCACACTATTTGTTTCTAAATTCTTGTTATCCCTGCCTCTAACTGCCTGTGCTCTGACTCTCTGTACGACTACTATATTAGTCTGTCTGTAGCTAAGCTTGCCCAGTTGGCCACTCTTTATTTTTATTTAAAAGGTTTTAAACTCAACAACAACAAGAAAGGGAAGACAGACAATGGTGCAGGCCTATGGCAAAAGCACATTAGCTGGCTTCACAAAATGGACACAAGCCACATGGCCAGGCCACAACAACAAGCATAAGCCAAGAGGAACAAATTGACTTTAGTGCTTGTAGCACAGTTTCAATGGGTTCCACTAAGCTTTTTATAATTTATATGATGGTTACAACACTGTTAGACTGCTGATACAGTGCTTGAGTTGCTCAATTAATCATTTACTGCGTGCCACTCTTTTATTGTTTATGATTCAGGTGGGTGGCTGAGGTTTGTTATTTATTTCCTCATGTGTATATATTTTTTCAGAGTTGGTATCCCCTCCCCGGATAAAGGGTTTAATTAGCCCGAAATGCATTGGGATGGGATGATCTAAACAACACTTCTATTGTGGATAAACAGGACATAAAGAAGTATGACTTTAAATTAGGTGGGATGAAGAACATTGAATACCACCATTGAAAAATATAATATTGCAATAGAACTTTGGTGAATGTTTGATCTACTTCAATGAAGATGGTTTACCCCTTATAATAGGGACATTGGCTGGGATCACTGACATAATATCGAGGGACAGAATATCGACCATCAAAAATATCGTTGAAAAAATATCGACAGACAGAATATCGAGTTTCTATCTACAAACAGGTAAGTACAAAAATATCGAGTTAAAAATATTGTGTACTAAAATATAGTTTATAAAAATATCGACTTTACTAAAAACAATGTTAAATTAAATTAATATTAAAAATTAATTACTAAAATATACTTTAAAATACTTAAATTAACTTATAATAATTAAATATTTAATGAAAGTTATAAAAAAAATTTTAATCATTTTTGTTAAAACATATAGATATAGCAACAAAATTTAATTAAATAATATCCAATATAATTAACGTACAATAACAAAAGTGTAAAAATGACTATTCCCACTCCAAAGAGTGCTATCGTAGGGAAAGCGTTGGATAGCGTAGGGGTTAAAATTACTATTCCCACTCCAGTGGGTGCAACAGTAGGGAAAGCGTTGGATAGCGTAGGGGTAAAAATTACTATTCCCACTCCAGTGGGTGCATCAGTAGGGAAAGCGTTGGATAGCGTAGGGGTAAAAATTACTATTCCCACTCCAGTGGGTGCAACAGTAGGGAAAGCGTTGGATAGCATAGGGGTAAAAATAAATATTCCCACTCCAGTGGATGCAACAGTAGGGAAAGCGTTGGATAGCGTAGGGGTAAAAATTACTATTCCCACTCCAGTGGGTGCAACAGTAGGGAAAGCATTGGATAGCATAGGGGTAAGAAATTAATATTCCCACTCCAGTGGATGCAACAGTAGGGAAAGCGTTGGATAGCGTAGGGGTAAAAATTACTATTCCCACTCCAATGGATGCAATAGTAGGGAAAGCATTGGATAGCGTAGGGGTAAAAATTACGATTCCCACTCCAGTGGGTGCAACAGTAGGGAAAACGTTGGATAACGTAGAGGTAACATTTACTATTCCCACAGGAGAGGGTGCAACAGTAGGGAAAGTGTTGGATAGCGTAGTGGTGAAAATTACTATTCCCACTCCAGTGAGTGCAACAGTAGGGAAAGCATTGGATAGCGTAGGGGTAAAAATTACTATTCCCACTCCAGTGGGTGCAACAGTAGGGAAAGTGTTGGATAGCGTAAGGGTAAAAATTACTATTCCCACTCCAAAGAGTGCAACAGTAGGGAAAGCGTTGGATAGCGTAGGGGTAAAATTACTATTCCCACTCCAGTGGGTGCAACAGTAGGGAAAGGGTTGGATAGCGTAAGGGTAAAAATTACTATTCCCACTCCAAAGAGTGCAACAGTAGGGAAAGGGTTGGATAGCGTAGGGGTTAAAATTACTATTCCCACTCCAAAGAGTGCAACAGTAGGGAAAGCGTTGGATAGCTTAGGGGTTAAAATTACTATTCCCACTCCAGTGGGTGCAACAGTAGGGAAACCGTTGGATAGCGTAAGGGAAAATATTACTATTCCCACTCCAAAGAGTGCAACTGTAGGGAAAGCGTTGGATAGCGTAGAGGTAAAATGTACTATTCCCACTCCAGTGGGTGCAACAGTAGGGAAAGGGTTGGATAGTGTAGGGGTTAAAATTACTATTCCCACTCCAGTGGGTGCAACAGTAGGGAAAGCGTTGGATAGCGTAGAGGTAAAATTTACTATTCCCACTCCAGTGGGTGCAACAGTAGGGAAAGCGTTGGATAGCGTAGAGGTAAAATTTACTATTCCCACTCCAGTGGGTGCAACAGTAGGGAAAGGGTTGGATAGCGTAGGGGTCAAAATTACTATTCCCACTCCAAAGAGTGCAACAGTAGGCAAAGCTTTGGATAGCGTAAGGGTTCAAATTACTATTCCCACTCCAGAGAATACAACATTAGGGAAAGTAAATACTTCATATATTATTTAAAAAATTATAAATTAATATCTATAAAAAATTAATTAAAAATAATTAACAATTTAATATAATATAATAATTAATATATTAAAATTACTAATTAACAATAATTATTTCAATTAGTTACCTATTAATACAAAATATTACAAATCAACAATTAATTATTTAATAATTAAAAATTAATTAACAATTATTTCGAATTAAATACAATTAAATAAATTTAATGATTTAATTAATTATTAATAAATTACTTCCCACCCTATTCCCCTATAAACCCACAACCCGCTACAGAAAATAAATTATTAAAATTAACATAATTAGCAATTAATCAATTACAATAAATTAATTGGCAAATAAAATTTTAAAAGTTACCCATAAAAACTAAATTAATATTTAATTCTAAATAAATACCAATAAATAATTTTACATATTTAATTAATTATTATTTAATTACTTCCCACCCAATTCCCCTATAAACCTACAACCCGCTACAGAAATAAATTAGTAAAATTTACATAATTACCAATTAATCAATTAATTAAAATTAATTACCAATTAAAATGTAATTAATTAACTAACATAAATTAATTAACAATTAATTAAAAATTACTACCAATAAATAAATGTATATATTTAATTAATTATAATTAAATTACTTCCCACCCTATTTCCCTATAAACCCACAACCCGCTACAGAATTAAATTACGCAATAATTATAAAAACAAAATTCATTAATTAAAATTAAATATAACATAAATACACACTTTTCACACATATTATAACATAAAAAAACACTATAAAAAATTAGATATTATTAAAAAATCGATATTTTTAACTATCTATATTATTTACTTCGATATTGTAACTTTCTATATTTTTAACAGTTGATATTACATCACTTACCTTAAAAACGATATTTTGGATATCTATATTCTGTCCTGTCGATATTTTTTCCAATCTATATTTACAACTCGATATTATGTCCAATCGATATTTTGGACTCGATATTATGTCTGTGCACCATTGGCTGTGCTGAAGGGGACAAACCTCAATTGGGGAACGCTGTTTTTCATTATTATTTGTTTACACTCAAGGATCAGAGAGTAAAACCCTCTATGCATGCTTCAAATTGAATACAATTTTATGCGAGACTGGAATACAGGGAATGTGTGATCCTCTCTATATAGGGTATAAATTGGTCTCCAGAACACTTTCTTTACACGCATAACACATAGGGTCTGATTTAGATTTTGGAGGATGTGATAATTTGTCCCAAATGGGTCAGGTATCCCGTCTGCCATATTGCAACTGCATTATATCCAATGGCCCTTGCATTATGGTGGGCGGGAAATCTAGCATGTTTGTGATGGAGTATCCCAACCGTCAAACGCTACATCGTGCCCATTACTTTAGAACAAACAATATTTATCTGTTGTAGTTTATTTTGTGTAATAAATCATCCTACCTCAGGTCAAAACACATGTGATATTATTTTTGCTTGATTTTAAAGAAAACTTGATTACATTTTTTACTGACTAAATCCATATATGGCATTTCCCTTGTGCATGCAGAGGTTAGCCCCAAACACAGAGACTCTGTTCCGTTGGTGGAGATTCTGCTCGGTGCACAGAAAGGAGACACTGCAGTTGGATGGAAAACTCCACATAACTCAAATACACCAAAAATGATTGCAAGAAATGGGGTTACTGGTTGAGGGGCAAGCAGCAACCAAAATCCTTGTCAGGGTGAAGTCATAAGTAAATTAACAGCCCTGGTAGCTTGGCACGGAGCAATGTAAAGTAATTGAACAACACTTCAAACAGTACCACAGTGAAAATACATCACAAAGGGGTCCTACCCCAGAGTTAGAAAAATAGATTATTATTTAATACATAAAACAAGACCAAGCAACAATAATACATTCAGTAAAAACTGAGATATGCAATTTTTACGTTTTCAATTAAAATAGTGCCAAAAATTTGAAAGTGCCAACTGTGAATATCTGGTCTTGTCAATCTGGGACGAGCTCACAAGTTCTGGCTGACCGCGATGGATCATGGGCTGGCAAACAAGGACCCAGTTAGGCCTGCTGAAGAAGAGTACCTTAGGTCCTGTTTGTGGAGCATTGGGCAGTCCCACACTGAGGATGCTTCCAGGATGCTCCAGGAGGAAGATCCCTTCCTCTATTACTCACAAATTAGCCTGTTATTTTTCCTTGTAACTTGAGTGTGCCTTTACGGGAGTTGCCTGGCTCCCAAATGTGCCATTTCAGCCAATCCAGTTGCCATATTATGGTGTGTACAACTCTAGATTTTAACAGATTTAATGTGTTCTTAAGTTTTTTCATTATTATTTTAGTTTGCTCTAAGTTAGCAGTGGCTGCCAACTCATTGGTGAACCAGTGTGCAGCAGTGGGGGTTGTTAGACCGCACTTTGGAAAAATTACTTTGCCTGCATGATCTATTTTTAGGTCTCGCCTACGCAGCGCGGATGCGCTGAATAGGAGGAGACCTTTAGAAATCGATTCTGTTTTTCAGGCAAAAACGTGCACGCATTGCATTGCTTTAAATGGCAACGCGTGCACGTTTGGCGATTCCCTTGCGGGAGCGAGCTTTGAAACCATCTGTTTGTAATTAATATATGGTTCCTGTTCGCTCCCACAAGGGAAACAGGCACAGGCCCCCTCCTTTCTCCCCTCCCTCTGCTGCCTCTTTGTCAAACTTTTTTTTTACTTTGAGCGCAAGGCATACACGCTTCTTATTGCTTGTTCAGTATTTGCGTGCGCAGCTTGGGCCAAGTACAGTTTGTAATTTTCCACTCTGTTAAACACTATCATAAACATTGGGAAAATAGTCCTTTAAAACATTTCCAAAACATGCTTTCGGGTCTCAACTGCTTGAATTATTGTCTCATGGACAGTGGTGTCTACTAGTAGGTTTGCAAGGGGGTGCCTCACGCTTACAGTCAGAGCATGTGACCCGCCTGGGCATCCGCTCAAAAAGCCTGAGAGCACACGCTAGAGCAGTGTATGCAGCAGCATAGTATCCTGTGTCTCTCTGACTGCCTGGGGCTCCGGACCGAGCGTCTTTTTTTCCCAGATCCGGACTCAGCCAGCTGCATGTGCCCTCGTGCAAAGTGCCTGCTCTGGAGGGCAGCACGGAGAGGAGTCTGCGGGGAAGGGGTGCCAAGGCGCACAGAAGAGACTCTGCCCAAATAAGGCGCACATGGGTCGCTGTGTTACCACTCTTCAAAAAGCCTCTCTGGGTGCTCACTGCCTAACTATGCTCGTCCGCCCACACTGCATTCAATGATTACCTCATTCTGTCCCAGTTCTATGTCTGCATCAAGGACAGATTGGGTTATTCTATCATTCCATAATCCCTGTGAATTGTATTCTTTTCAGCCCGTCTTCTGTCTGCTTCAAGGACAGTTCTACCCATCTCACTTATCCCCAAGCCTGTCAAAGATTTAAGGACAGGTCTACCTTCACACTCTAATGACAACGGTCCCCTGTCCCTGGCAGCCCATATTCTCTCAGCAGTCAAAGCTTTGCAGATACACTTACTGAGCGCCCTGCCTCGGCAGCAAGGGCACGCATCGGAGCTCCAGTCAGTCCGTGTGATATCTTTTTTTAAGGGCAGTCCAATCGTGTCTTTCATAACGATGCCATTTGAACAGCACTTATGTGCACTCAGTTTTGTCGAGGCATGCTTCTATCAGCCTATTAATGCTATCAGTACTGAGAAATATTCTGAATTATGCCCCCAGCTATGTTCTCTTTCTGTACATGTTACAATTCCGCAATCCTCCACCACTCAGTCATGACTTACCCGCCCCTAAAGACAATTCTGCTTTATGGAATTTGCTCCATTTCATGTCGCTGACCAGGGTCCATTTCTACAGTGTGCTCCGTTTTCAGTGCCCAACAATTCAATACTTTCATGCAGCCCATGCACAAACTCTCTAGTGAGGACAGTCCTACGCTGCTCCATTCAGTTTATTTGTATTTATAACTATTATGCAATTTAGTTATAGCCTTATCACAGCATTTCCTCCTCAAGGTAGCCCATTTAGCACAGACACTCTATGCATTAAACCACTTTGAATATGAAACCAACTCAGCCCCAGCAAACCATTTCAATAGTATCAGTGTTCCCAAGAAGTGCCTATAACACAGGGTATTCCTTCCCTTCCCTCGCTTCGGCACCGGGATTCTCTTGAGTAGCCACGTGCTTTAGAAGTGTCTTCATTCATTCATATGAACTTTAGCATACAATGCTATCCCGTCCTCGTGGCTCTGCCTTAAGGAGCCCACTCCGCAAGGATGCCATAGGCCCTGGTGCATGCAAGGAAACTGGCCCTTGTATATCCTGTTGGATTAGTAAATACACAACAATTATCACTGTTCAGTAGGCCCCCTAGGGCTTTGGGCCTGGTGCCACTGTACATGCTGCCCCAGTGGTAGCTACATTCCTGCAGCCCCTGAACTTCTTCTCTAATAACACCCTTTCAGGAAATGCCATGTTTGTTTATTTCGGATATTATAGAGAATGCCATTTAACTTCCCCCTTGCTACACTTGAGCATTATGCTAACCAGTTTAACATAGTAGCTTCGTATATAGGGCAGCTCTCTATCTTTTCATCCAGTCCATTCATGCTTTGCATTAAGTGCACTCCTTCTTATGTCAATCCGTTTAGTTCCTTCCATGTGCTCCTTCAATGGTGATAATCCCCGTACCGACTTGACGCACGCGAATCACCCCCGCTCCACCACCGACCTCTATTCTGCAACACCCACTGAGTTTCAGTCTTGTTAACTGCGTTCTTGATGAATGTGAACAGAGCAGAAATGCATTGTTTACCTACATAAGAAGAAACAAGATCTGACACAATCATGGCTCTGTAGTCTTGCTCTTTCCCCCAATCAACATTATTGTTTGTTTATAAGTATCCTAATTCAAGGCCTGTACGCTGAAGGCCAAATGGGCAAAACGTGCCTGTGATTTTTGATCATTGAGACTTATCTGTCATGTTGCTTTTGGGTCTTCTGGCAAGATGTAGTTGCACTATCTCTCTCTCCAGCTAATGTGTAATGGATGCAGCACCCTGAACACCCTGTAAATCTGTGCTCGGTAGGCTATGCTGTTCATTGGGGAGTGGCTCACCCTACTGCTATACAACCCCCGATAACTGACACAGAGAGATAGTCACCTTAAAGACTTTGAGGCGGAACCGCTGAGATTAAAGGCGGTGAGGTGCCTGAAGGATCTCTTGAAGACCCCATTTGGTCAGAGAAGGAATCAGCGGACATCGATAATGGCGCCAAGGGGGGTGAAAACCAAAGAACAGAAGGATCCCGCCCCTGCACCTGCTTCTACGACACCAAGCGTAGTAGCTGCCACATCACAACGCAGGGGAGCGATCACGAAGAGACCAGCGGCGGTTGGCAAGAATACAGGTGTAGCGGGAGGAACGGCGGCGCTGCATGATTAAGATGCAGGAGAGAAAGACACAGCCTCCGAACCCGGCAGAAAAGGCATCAGAGGTCGTCTAACCACTATCGGGAAAAGTAAAGACACAGTTAAAGATGTGCTGCGGCAGCCTACCTTGTACGAGGCTTTCCCCACGAAGACTGCAACATCAAAGAGCGTGGTGTGCCTGGACGATACAGGGAAACTTCCAGACCAGACTCCTCGTGGCATCGAAGATGCAAGGCAGAGCGGACGGAGCCAGGATGGAACAGATGAGGACAAGGATGTGGACGGAGCTATCATCGCCGTGGCAGAAACGGAGGCAGAGAGAGAGGAGGACCCAGGAGGAGCTGTTGCGCTGACTCCCATGGCCCAGGAAAGGATGCTGCGCACAGAGGCATACCAACAGATGATGGTGAGAGGTTCTACAGGTGCGGCGGACATTGAATCAACCACCCCGAAAGGAATAGAAACTGGAGAGCAGGCTCTGGCCCGGGCCCTGGACACACAGCTACAGCCAATAGAAAAAGTGGGGAGCAGGTCTGCAGCGGCAGGCCTCACAGGCATACAGCAGGGAGCAGTGCTTTGCATAAGGTTGAGAAGGCTGAGAAAGGGAGAAAAGCAGCTACACAGGCACTAGCTTTGGGGGTAAAGTTAATGGAAGCAGCTAGCCGCTTAAAGCACAAGGGGCTCAATAGAATAAAGTCTGCCCCAGGAAACACTGGGCCGGGTAAAATGGAGGGACAGAAAGAAGCTGGGATCCCCGGGTCCTCCAGTGATGACTGCTTTTTTCTTTGAACGATGATACTGGGTCCTCACTGTTGAGCGAGAGGAGTATGTCCAAGGGCTCCGCGTCTGAGTCCGACTCCATGTCCGGGTCCAAATCAGATATATCCACCGAGGAGAGCGCCTCTGCCCAGAGGGGGACTTCAGGGACAAGGCATCATAGGGGGGCTCCCGAGGAAACAGAGGCTGAGAGGTAGCCTGCCATGCGGGGAGGTAGCCAAGAGATTGGACTGGGACTATGCTGTGACATCCCAACTATATCAAGAAAATGGTGGTATAGATGAACATTAGCGCACCGTGGAGCAAGAGACACCACATCCCCCTAGTATGGAAATACTATTTGACATGCTTAAGCAAATTCAGGGGGAGGCCAGGGCTGAGACCAGTAGGGCCAGGCAAGCATCTAAAAAAATACAAGGCTCACTCAGGAAAATTAATAGGTTATATGCAGATATGGCGGGCAGAGTTACCCAAGTGGAGGAGCGGACTGGGAATCTTGAGGATGAATTTTCAAAGTGGCAAGAGTTTAAAGAAACCCAGGAAAAATTGACGGAAGACATGAAATGGAAGCTCGAAGATTTCGAGAACCGCCAAAGGCGCAATAATGTAAGGCTCCTGGGGGTTCCCGAAGGAACCGAGGGGCAAGACATCCACTCCTTTGTGGTGGCATTACTAAAAGGAGCATTCTCAGGGCTATCAAACTGGAACTGGGAAAACGAGGTTCAGAGGGCACACAGATTCCCACTGACCCAGAAGAAGGGATATGCAACGGCGGCAGACTCTAAACCTAGGGCAATCCTAGTTTTCCTTGGAAACTACATCCTGCGACAGGAGATTATGGACAAAGCAAGGCCAGAAGCAAAAAGAACAGTGGAGGGAACTACATTCTTTGCTTGCCCAGACTTCTGCCACGCGACAGTAGAGATGAAGTGGAGATTAAGGCAAATGATTCCAGCTTTCCAAGCCTTAGGACACGAGGTTTTCCTGCTCTTTCCGTCACGCCTAAAGGTGCTGGTAAACGGTAAAGTCATAATGTTCTTTTCGGAAGTAAAGGCACAGGCGTTCTTGACTGAGTTAAAGGAAAGGAAGACTCAAGGCGGGGCAGCGTTGGAAAAAGGATAGTTTAACAAAACTTAACGGCACATAAGTCATATGCATTCAATGAAGGTGTTTTGGGAGTTTAGGGGTTGGTAGGTTGGTGGAGGTGGTGGGTCAGGGCTAACAGGGTGCCTGAACAACAGAATAAATCTTCAGATTGGCGGGGGCGCGACTATCTACGGACATACAGCAGTCACACATAGGTCATGCTTGACCTATTTCCCTGTAGGGGGGGTTTATGGGGGGGTTAGGGGGGACAGGGAGGGGGGGTGCTGGGCACACTTTAGTAGGGCACTTGATAGGACACAGATACGAAACACTAAGGAATAAATTAGTTAAGGAGTTAGCAAGCGACACCACAGGCTTGGAAACAGAAAAGAAGGAATTGAGCACTCTCTGTAAGGATAGAAGGATTGGCCAATCAAACAAGGCAAAAGGAGGAGCAGTAGAATAATTACGATTAATGTTTGTGGTCTGAATGATCGTATAAAAAGACAGCGAGTGGCAGCGTATTTAAGAGCTTCAAGGGCTGACTTTATTTGCTTGCAAGAAACCCATGTCAAAGGAAACAAGGGGTATCTCCTGGATCAATTAGGTTTTCACGTGCTGGCTTATTCAAAACAAGGGTCAAAAACCAGGGGTGTGGCAATACTTGCTAAGAATAACCAGGTCACAGTTAGGAAGAAACTGGAGGATATTTGGGGGAGATGGGTTTTAGTTGAATGCTTGGTTAATGATGGCTGGGTCACACTAGGGTCTATTTATGGCTCGACAGAGGATGACCCTGAGATCTTTACGTTTTTAGACCTTGAGCTGCCGGCGTGGGCCCACGTAGTAATTCTCAGTAGGGATCCTAATATTAATTGTATAGGTGGGCTTGGACTGCACCCAACAGAAAAATATCGAGGGCGTAAAAAAGGGTATGTAGGGCAATCATCAGCCTGGCAAAAAATAACTCACTAACTGATGTATGGGCCACACTTAAGCCGCAGGATGATGGAGTAACCTATTTTTCAGCCTCTCACAGAGTTTGCGTAAGGTTGGATTACTTTCTGATTTCAGATAGACTGGTAGCAAAATCCCAGATTGAAAAATTACCCTGTGTCATATCAAACCACAACCCATTGGTACTCTCCCTAGACGCCTCAATAAAAATTAGACCTATGCGCAAGTGGACCTTTGAACGAAGATTATTAATGGATAGTAACTACGTTCTTCACATGAAAAAATTGATAAAAGATAACTGGGATGTTAAGTGGGGTAGCACAGCCACAGGTTTCACCTGGGATGCCTTGAAGGCAGGGGCCCATGGGGAAGTGTTGAGCTACAGTCTATTTAGACAAAAACAGGAGCGTGATAAGGCTACTAGGTTGTATCAGATAGTAGCAAAGTTGGAGTCAGAGCTAGTGGCATTAACTCTAGCAAGGGCACCCATAGACCAGATCCTTATTAAATTAGCCAGGGCAAAGGTGGAGGCAGAGGAAAACATTGCGTCAAAAGCAGCAGCGGACTACTCAGCAAGGACAGAACACTGCCATGAATTTAGCGAGCGGGTGGGTCACACCCTAGCAGTTCGAACCAGACAAAGGGCGGCGCTGGGGGAGATAAAGGGAATCGTAGATAGCACTGGGAGTCTGATAAAGGAGCAAGCTGGAATCTGTGAGGTGTTCAGACAATTTTACACTAAGCTCTATAGTGAAGATCAGTCACCTGACCAGTCGCAAACACAAAAGTACCTTGCAGATATACCACCCCCTACGCTCTCGCAGGAAAGCAGTGATGAACTAGAGGCATTTATGGAGGAAGAAGAAATTAGGTCTGTCCTGGCGAGCCTGCCAGCAGGAAAAGCTGCAGGACCAGATCAGACACCCATTGAGTTCTATAGAACGTTTCAGACAGAGATTTTTAAATACTTGGTGGAAACATTGCAACAGGCACAAGGGGGTCATTCTACACCAAACTCGTGGGCAGGTGCTGAAATCATTATTATTCTTAAAAAAGGCAAATCATCGACAGAGGCAGGCTCATACAGACCAATCACTTTACTGAATGCGGACACAAAAATCTACTCTAAAGTACTGGCCTCCCGGCTCTCCAGAGTGATAGGTACACTTGTTAGTAAGACACGTCATGGTTTTATTCCAGGGCGAGGGACAACAGAACACATCCGGAGGGTAATTACCTTATTGGACGCCTCAGATGTCTCAGGAGACCCAATGTCTGTTATGCTCTTGAACGCAGAGAAAGCGTTCGTCCGGGTTTCCTGGGACTATCTTTGGTTGGCGCTATACTGGGCAGGTATGGGGGACCAGTTTCATACGGGCCATACAGGTGCTGTATTCAGCACCCAGAGCGCGAGTCAGGGTTAATGGGGAATACACGGAGTTAGAAATTAGACAGGGTACAGGGCAGGGCTGCCCTTGCTCCCCACTATTATTTGCGCTTTATCTGGATCCACTACTGCGTAGAATGGAGGCAAATAGGGGTATCCCACCAGTTAGGACCATGGGTGGAGAATGCAAAATACTCTCGTACGCCGATGACGTAGCTGTCATTTCGCCAACCCCCAACGAAGCTATTAGGGAAATAGAGAAAGAAGCTGTAGTATTTGGTAGAATCTCTGGTTACTCTATTAACAAATCGAAAACGCTAATTATCAAAAACAATAATGCGCTCTGCTCTGATAACAGCGTCACAGACTCAGGGGTATACTTGGGGATAGATATATCTGCAAACCTGGATAACATTGTAGCAAAAAACATCGAGCCAATAATTAACAAGGCAAGAAAAGATCTGGACAGGCTACACAATCTTCACCTCTCGATAGTGGGACGAGCGAACGTTTAAAAATGATTTTATTGCCAAAACTGTTATATATCTTTTGGGCGATTCCGCTAACATTCGAGGCAAAATGGTATACTGCATTAGAGCAGATGGTAAATAGATTCCTATGGGTACATGGGAAGACGAGGCGGGCTTTGAGGTACATGGCACTCCCTAGAGAGAGAGGTGGCTGGGCCGTACCTGATTTTAGAATGTATCATTGGGCGGCGGCCCTCCAATATATGTCTGAGCTTATAGGTGGAGCATCAGAACAAATAACAGATCCTGTGTACTCAGTTCTGTTAGGAGAGGAAGCACTCAACGCGTTTTTAAAATACACTGATTTCAGAAAAAACTCTGATCGCAGCTTTTAAAACATGGGCAGCATATAGGAAGAAATCTGGACTTGGAAGATATAATGCATATACACGACTGTATGGGAATAAAGCACTCCCGGCAGAAACCTTTGCAGACTCGGTCTTTTCAGACTGGGGATGGCATGGAATTGTGAGCATTAAAGATCTGAGGTGCAGCGGATATATGGAGTAGACACGAAAAGTTTTTACAAATAGTTACAAGTAAGGAGTTTTCTGGTGTCAAAAAAGGGGGGACCAGCTGGATTCGGGGAAAACCCAGTAATGAAGGACATTGCAAAAAAAGGGAAAAGCAAGATTAAAAGAATGTATGCTGAACTCTTAGCAAGTAGAGAGGATGACCTAAGGAAACATGAAGATAAGTGGGCTGAGAGACTGGGGGTAGGGCAGGATAGCCTCCAACTCTCATTAGAATTAGGGAGGAATATACTGTGCTGTGCTGCACTTCAGGCGCAACATTATAAAACTATCTTCTCCCTGTATTACACACTGGCCAAGATCGTACAATGGGGGGGCATATCTGGAATCACATGTCCTCGATGTAAAAGTACGGGAGCAGGGGGAGTTCACATCTTTGCTACATGCCCAACTTTGCTTCCCCTACATAAAGAAATTGAAATATTTCTGGAGAAATCTATGGGTATTAACACAGTGCTCACACCTGCAAGAGTTGTCCTGGGAGTAGACGGGAAAGGTACAGCTAACTACTTTCTGTTTGTAGCGATGGCAGTATTACGACTTTGCATTGCAACAGCATGGTTAGATCCTATGCCTCCCACATTTCATCAATGGTTTTCAAGGCTTCTCTCCATATATAAGATGGAATGGGAGATATGTGCAATGAAGGGTAGAAGGGGAGAAGGCTAGGCTTACAAATATGGGAACCTATGAAAAACTGGAAGGATGGATAAGAGCTAACATGAAAGATGTGGTGTCACTTAAAGTATTATGATTATAGTTATCTCTGATAATATGATGATGCAAACGTTTTCTTTTCTCATGTATTTCATTATGCTTTCAATAACGTGAATTTTTGTTAGTGTTAAGCTGGTTTATACATGCTTGTCAGTATCTGTACATGTACGTAATTTGCCCTGCAATGGGGGAAAAACGTGGGGGGAAATCTTTTTAAAAAAAAACACTTAACTGTCTTTGGCGTTCATGTCTCCAGTGTCTCTGATTTTATATTAATCTAAACGTTTGCTTGGAATAATTGAATCCAGAATGTGGTGTTCCCAGAATCCAGTGCTTCTGTTTTGACCTTGATTCTGGAGTGCAATTCCTCTATATAGGTCTGGTGGTATGTAGAATATAACGAGGCTGTATTTTAGAAACAAAGGTGTGGTGACATTACGCATTTGGGGCTGTACACTGTACCATTGTTTATTTAACCTGTGTACTATTGGAGGAACTGGGATATAATACTTCGCCCAAGACCAGACAGTGCTAATTTCGTTAAGTGCCAGGGCTAGAGTTAGAACGCAGATCAGTAGCATAGTCGCTAGACCTCATCTGTTTGCAATAACATTGAGAGGGGTTGTGTCCTGATTCCGAAATACTGCAGTAAATAATGGTATTGTCAATGGTCAGCATCAGGCGAGGGTGTCATGTTCTCATTGATATTAGAGTGTCTGACACCCAGCTATTATTTAATTCTGCTGCACAGACCAGGATACACTATAGTGCTGCGGTGCTCACTTATCGGTTCTTTTATCTTTCCGTTGGTCATCCTGACATACTTCAGCTGACATGGTCATTTAATCAGGTACACCACGATTACAATTAGTTTGTGCCTGTCGTTCCCATGGGTATGTCAAGCCTAGGTTGATTTGTTTAGTGTGCTCAGTTAGAGAACACACTACACACGACCCGCATGGGTAATGACCCATGACTGGCGGATGATTCAAAAGTCTAAGTTGGTTGGTGGGCTTTTGTTTGTGTGTACCAACATATCTCTCAAGCTTTTGTTCCTTCTAAAAGACAACATTGGTGTTTCAAACGTGGGTTTGTTAGATGTTAAGATGGGCCATTTCTTATTCAGGATTTTCTTAATCTGGTTTAAGGAGAAATTGTACGTGGAAACACGTATTAGTTAGCTTTCGGTACTTGCGAACCTTGTTCACGAGACCGTGGGGTACTTTTTGTGGATTAGTGTTTAAACACGGTAGGACGTACTCCCAACAGAGGTTGCCTCTGCACCCTTTTGGCACAGGGGAAGGCCTCTTTCCCTGGACGCCCTAGTCCTTTTGTGTTTTTTGTCTGTTTTTATCTGCCACACCTCTAACAACCAATTTGGTGCAAACAAGATGCTTTGCTTTGATTGAGCTGACGGCCTCAAACAGGTTAAAGCCTTTACAAGTGCTAGCCTTGAATGCTTAGATGAAGGGGGGAAAGGGATGACGGTAGTGCAAATGGCAACGATATTCATGACAGGATTAATATTCCCAACACTGATAATAAACTACCAGGGTTACCACACGCCCATCCACGAGGGATAGGCCCACCCTAAACAAATGTAGTCCAGACTTCTCTGACACCCAGACCCTGTGAAATATAGATTCCCTCTCCCAGGCTCTTCAGTTGCTCCTAACAAATAGAGCTGAACTCATGAGTGGGATTGAGGTTAGTAAACTCACTGGCACTGCACTGTGGTGTCTGGGCAAAAGTCCACACTTTACCAAATAAAAAACACAGGGGCTCTTATTTATACATGTACTGATCTTATATGACACAGCAAGACCCATTAAGTCAAACTCCCAGCTCTATTGCCAAAGCATAGCCAGAACTAAACTGTATTTTTATTATTGCTTTCCATTTGTATTTTTATTAGCACCATATTTACTGTTCTGGCTGTGAAACATGTTGAGCTGAACTTCGAATCTTCTCACTTGAGGACGCTGTCTAGTTGATTATGAAATAAAATATAAATTGCAAAAATAAAAGCACATGAAAGATTTGCCCTCAGTTTCACCACCATTTTGTTTTCTTGTTTTTAGGTCGAGCCAAATCTCGCACATGTACTGCTCACTCTGCGATGCATGCAGTAGTTGAGTATGCTATGGAAGCATCCCCTTCTCTCCGCCCATACTTTTGATTGGCTCTTGGCATTGTCCTTGGTAAATGCTGGCTTCCAATTGATAATGAGGCTTGTTAGTCCCTCCTTGTTACCGCCCTGTTGCCATTTGTTACCTCCCATGAGGACTAGATCTTTCACTTGTGGTATTACATGGTCTCCTTCATAAGTCGGTAAGCACAATTTTTTTTTATTTCTAGCGCAGTCCACTTACACTTTAGTGTCCGCGCTTGTTTATTTAACTATTTTGCTGCGTGGGTTTGAAAGGGAGCGCATCTACTCACTAATCTAACAAGCATTTGCAATGCAATAGGTCTTGCATTTAAGCGAGTTTGAGCTATTGAAATTGCAAATAACAATGCCTTTTATTTTTGTTTTCATTTTTAAAACATAAAAAAAGTCATTGTCATTTACAATGCCAATAGCTTAAACTTGCATAAATGCGAGACCTATTGCATTGCAAATGCTTGTTTAAATAGTTACCGCACAGAACTCAGAGTGCATCCTTCACTCCCCGACACGCCCACTGCCAGATGACAGCCTACAAAGATGGATTGACAGCGCCTACGCACAGCTTCAGGAGGTAGATCTCTTCCTCCATTATTTGCAAATTAGCCTATTTTTTTCTTGTAACACAAGTGTGACTTTACGTAAGATGACTTGCTCCCAAACAAGGCATTTCAGCAAAACCAGTCGCCATATTAGGGTTAGGGTGACCAATTGGCATGGGTGAAAATTCAGGACGGTGAGTGTAAAAATTCAGGACAAAGGTTCAAAATTCAGGACTAAAATTCAGGACAAAACTTTGGGACAAAAGGTAGGTTTTACGGACACGTCAGAGGAGGTCGCGCAATAGTATAAAAGTAAGTAAATAGACAACCATTTAAGTACAAGTCAAAATAAGTTTCTATTAGGTTGAGACAATTGTGCACTTCATGGTTTTTCAGTATGTCCGCAGCTTGCTAATTTAGACGATTCAAAACTCTCATCTTGCTCCAGTAGGTGTTAGACACCAGACAATGGTGAACCATACCTGAATACAAGTGGGGCCGCTTTTATTGTTGATTGAAAACTACTGGATAGTCCCCCCCCCTTTCCAGCCTCTCGGGGAAGCACTTGATGCCCGGTCCAACCAGTCAAGCCTTGTTACCACCCCCCAATGGTGCCCCTCATCTTCACATAGACCATCTCTCATGTGTATTTAATTTCTTTTATAGTGCTACTAATCCCAAGTATGTAGGGCAGGGTGTCGGAGTACTTTAAAACACACACACATCATATAGAGACAATGACTCATATAAATGTGAAAGTCAATGTATAGGGAATGTTACTTAAGATAAAGGGTGCTACAAGGTGTACTCATTCTTTTATCTATCATTCAGTCTTCACCATTCATTCTGTCCTTCCATCTATGTGCCCATCTATATCCAAACATATTCAACCATTTACAAACCTACCCACCATGTATCCTTCCATCCATCATTTCACTCATCCATCCCTCCATTCACCCTTTCACTTATCTATCAATTATTCATCCATCCACCCTTTCACCCCGTCCATCCATACACTCATCCTTCCACTCTTCCACCCATCCAACTATTTTCTCATCCATCCAGCCATTTACCCTTTCAACTATCCAGCCATCCTTTCACTTACTCATCCATCCACTCAGTCACTTATCTATCCACCCATTCACCATTTCCGTTATTCATCCTCCCTTTCTCTCTCCATCCCCTTTTCACATATCCATCCATCCATCCACCAACCCACCCATCTACTCATCCATTCATGAATCCATCCATTGACCCTATTACTCATCCATCCTTTCACTCATCCCTCCGTTCTCTCATCCATCCACCCTTACACTTTTTCACTCATCTATCCATCCTTTTGTCCATCTACCCTCTTTCACTCTCATCAATCCTTACATCTACCTTTTCACTCATCCATTCATTCACTCTTTCACTTATCAATTCATCAATCCATCTATCCTTTCACTCATCCATCCACCAATTCACTCGCCCATCAGCTACCCTTTCACTTATCCATCCATCCTTTCACTCACCCATCCACCCTATTGCCCATCCATCTATCCTCCCACCCAAACATCCATTTATTTACCTTTCCTCTCATCCATCCTTCTACTCACTCAGTCATCCATCCTTTCTTTCATTATCTATCGATTCACCCTTTTATTCTTCCTTTCACTAATCCATCAAGCCAATCCTTCACTGATTCACTCACCCACCTTTTCACATTATGAGCTGAGCCTTTGTTTGCAGAGTCACAGCTAGAGGAGGCCCATCAAGAGCTTCATCTTTCTGTACTTCCTAAAGCAAGGGCTGGGGTGGGGGGGGGGGGGGGTTCACTATGCCCCTGCACATAGGTAATCTGAAAACTTAGAAGTCATGATTCATGCATGATGCACAGTGCCAGGATGTGAGGTGACGGTGACATGGTGTTGTTTCCAGGGCCTTAAGGGGATTAAAAAAACTGGGGGGTCTCTTCAAAGGGGGTCTTTGATGTAATTAAGGCTGTGGCTTTAAACACCTAGGCTAAAAATATGTGCTTAGCATAGTGTTCTGCCCGACTGGCATTATGTTGTTTCTGTCATTGCATCCAGATATATAGTGCATTGCACCTACGACAAGCCAGGACTATTGGCTTTGTCAATGGTTGTTAGTTGCTTAAAATGAAAAAGCAGCATTCATGGCTGTTGAATATAATATTGAAAATGGGTCAGTTCTAAAATGACGCGACACTGAAAGAACTATAACCCGTTATTTTTAACTTGTTTCTCAAGCTTCTTTATATAAACTGTTTTCTCACCTTGCAGCATGGGCGTTTTACCTTTTATCCATCTAACAGAATTCCATGCTGTACACTGAGGCAGGAGGAGGCCGCCACATATTACGTCCTTAGCAGGATGATAGGCAGGATGATAGGCTGAGTCAGCTTTGTTGGGATTCGGACTTGTGGCCTTCATACCATCTCAAGTGCCAGCAGTGAGCATGGAACTCCTTGAGCCATCTTGCATTCTCTAAGGCTGAACAAATAGAGCAGGGCACCATCTGGCCCCCTCTGAAGACGGTAGTGGCTGGCAGCTATCCTCCAGCATCTTGGTATGGTATTAGTAAAGTCGCCCGTTTAAGTTGAGAGCACTCGTTGCTATCTAAAATGCACAGTTCTCTTGAACTGGAGTCAGCAATGACGATACTTGAGTGAGTTACAACCGCTCCATACTCAAAAGGGACACGTTTAGATTCAGAAAGAGGAACTAATTCCCACATGGCTGTGCCAAATGTCCATTAAGTGGGGAGTTTCCCACCCCCTCCCCCGGGTCGCCGCAGTATACTGGTAACATTCTGTGCAGAATAGGAACCATTTAAATGAATTCAGCAATTCTAACTTTGTGCGACAAAATACGTGTGTGTCCAGGCCGAGCTGAGATTTTATCTGCATGTAGAGCAAAACAAGCGAAAATTCGTCCATTAGAATAAATCCCCCACCAATTTGAATATTTCAGAATTTTCGGGAAGTCCTTGTAGGAGCCCAGACTGCCCCATTGTCTTTCTGTATGTGGCAATTAGCCGAAATACAGAATGACAATGGGCGGGGTGGGGATGCACTTGAGCTCGGGGAGGAGTGCAAGGTGCTAGCATCATGGGGCTAAGGCCTCTCACAGGGGAGCAGTGCTAGTCCCTGAAATGGCTAAAATTACGGACAAAAGGCGTCCGTAAAAGGGAGCCTCACGGACAACGGACGTGAGGTCCCAATTACGGACGGTCCGTGAAATTTACGGACCGTTGGTCAGCCTAATTAGGGTGGTATGCTACTCCAGATTTTATAGGTTCCTACTTTTCTCATAATTATTTTCCATTGCCCTAAGTTACCAGTAGCTACCGACTAACTGGAAAACCGATGTCTGGCAGTGGGGCTCCTGGACCCCAGTTTGGAAAATGTTGTTTGCCTGCATGTTCGAGTTTTAAAATAGTAATAGCGCTGTACTTAGAGCGTGTCCGTCACTCCCCGACACGTCCACTGCCAGATGACAGCCTACAAAGACAGATAGCGCGTCCGCGCGCAGTGCGGATGCTCCTAGCGCACCAAAGTCGTGCCAAAGGCAAATCCGTCTGCATTTGTCTGTGCTCGGATGGCACTCAGTTCCAGCCATTATGTATGTCATGCTTTCCAAACTCAAGGAGTTATTTGCTACTCATGGGAACAGTTACTCAACTTAAATACCCATTCTAAAACCCTCAGAAGACATCATGAGTCAAACTTAGTTGATGTGCTCACTGATTTTGTTGGTAGAGATTATTCATGCACTAAACTCCATCAGTCTCACTCAAAAACACTCATCAAAAGCTAAGCCCTACCACAATTGCACTCTTATTAACCTACACTTTTTGGTTAAAAATGCAGTCCAGTTTCGGACTTTATTGAATCTCGGTCGATAGACATTGTCTTCATGATGGAGAAGTGGGCAGACACATTGTCCACTCCCGATGTTTTAATGGTAACACCAGTTGGATTTCATTTGATCAGACACAACAGCTTCGGCTAAAGTGGGGGTGGGTTAGCGATAATTTACTGGAAACAATTTAAAGTAGCATTTGACACACATCGGGAAGTTCTGGATTATAAAACGGCTGCTTTCAAAACACCTTCAATGGGGTACTCATCTATTGTCCCACTGGCATGAGTTCTACTTTCATTAGCAATATTAGCCAATTGCTTGATATTATTGCAGATTTGCCTGATTTTACCATAATGTGTGATATTAATTTTCATCTTGAGAAATTTCAGATGAAGATTCTGTCAACCTTTGTGACATGTTGGACAGTATCGTTCTTCCCCAAGTGGTAAAAGGGCCTACTTACTCTGCAGGTCATCTTCTAGATGGCATTTTATTAGACAATTCTCATTTATCTTTCTCATCATCCATCCCGCCAGTATGGTCTGACCACACATCAGTTATGCTTCCGCTAAATCGAGACACTAAGGTTCCAACTAACCAAGCCTGCATGGCTTGTAAGAGCCATCAACCTTGGCACAAAATCAACTCTGATTATCTAAATCTCTCACTAAATCTCTCATTCAATACCAGAAACGAGCTCAGATCTTAACAATATCCCTCTTATTTTTAACCAATGGAATAACAGTACAATCAATCATCTTGCCTTGATGAAGCCACACAAAATCACAGGGAATCTCTGTCGAAACCCTGGTTTTATGACTCATGTAGAGTACAAAAGCAAATCTATTGGTGGGAGGAAAGGAAATGGCGCATCAACTATGATCCGCAAGATTGAGATTAACATAATAGGCCATCTCAATCTATCTATAAAGACATGACCATGAAAGCCAAATCACACTATTTAAGAGCAAAAAGTCAGTCCTCAATCAATTCTCCTAAAGAGCTTTACAGATAAGACTATTGACAAAGGCTCCCAATCCCAAAAATGATTCCTTTGATCAAATCTTTTGTGATGAACTAGCAGTATTTTTTAGATCCAAGGTTGAGACCATCTATAGTGCACTTTCATTTAATTCATCCTGCTCTTTGTCTGAAGAACAGGATAGTATGAAGGAGCAGGCAACGATAACCTCAACTCCTTTGAACAACTTTGCCCCTCAAGATACCAGCTCGGATGGATATCCGGAGCATAATAAAACCGTAACATCTTTTTCCACTTTATCCACCACTATGATTCAAATATGACATAGTCAGGTCAAGTCAGGTTCTCCACTTGACACTTGCCCCCTAGAATTTGCGACCTTGCACCAGAGACGGTAGCTAAGTATCTTACTGATATTTTCAGTGGGATACTCAAGACAGGTATTTTTCCAAAGAAATGAAAGAAATCATCCATACTCCCTCTCTTAAAAAACCCAGATTAGAAGCTAAAGATCCCAACAAATATTGCACCATCTTGTGCCTCCCATTTCCAGCTAAATGATAGAGAAGGCTATTAACATCACATTGTCTGGGTTCATTAGGAGCAATGGCTTCCTGGATGGCACCCAGTTTGGCTTTCGAAACCAACATAGTACTGAATCTGTCCTTAACACAGCCTCAAAAGAACTAAGACAGACCTTAGAAGCAGGTGGGAATGCTACCTCTCTGCAGCATTTGAAACAGTGAATCATAGTCTTCTGTGGACCATCTGTCTTCCCAGGGTATTAAAAGCAAGACCCTCCAGCTCTTAAGGTCCTGTCTATCTGATCAAGAGCAGTTGGTTGCCTTGGATGAGTACTCCTCCCCAACTTTTTCATTTCCTTGTGGGGTTCCACAGGGTTCATCCTTTAGCCTCACACTTTTTAATATATATGTGAAAAAAACCTATGTCAAAAATAAAGAAGAAAAACTAACCTGAGGAGTGAACCGGTGTTTGTTTTATTCTGCCAACAGAGTGGATGTTTTTGCGAAGAAACATCAATGGATGAATATATATGATTGCTTTATGTTCTTTATTGCGATGCCGCCATTACGAGTTTCAGCTCGGATTGAGCCTTGACCATATGACATGACGCCACAGTTTAATTTTTTGCTTTTTATAGTGGCAAGTTCTACGTGCAACGTGCAAACCTATATGCAGTCATAGACATGAAAGAATTCAAAGTTTCAAGCTTTACACAATACATTTAAAATGATGTTCAGTAAATGTAAACATTGTAGTTAAATATTGCAAATAACATTTTGAATAAATATTGTTAAGTATTGCATTTCAAGCATTTAACCCCCAACATTTCATTAAAATTGTCAAAACCTTAAAATGGTTCACAAATTCACAAAAGGAAGTCATTACATGGGCAACGAGATCCTTGCAATGTTTTATATGTGTCAACCTGTTTAATACATTTATGGTCGCAAAATCCAGTGCCACCTTCGTCAAGTGCCAATATGCTTCACTACAGTTTTGCTATTTTAATACATGTGTATAATTGACCGCCGTAAAGTGCTAAAGTGTTTTAATATAACAGTGTTAACGTGACTTGGTGCCTCTATATTAAAAATAATAACTTTCCTATCACGTTGCTGCTATCAAGTCAACATGGTGAATGTATTGTACCTATTGTGGTCACTGTTTCAATAGTTCAATTCAATTCAAAAGTAACTTTATTCGATTGAATTTACAATCATAAAAGTACAGATATAAATCATAAAGTACATATACAATTATTTACAACATTTTGTTTTCGTATAGGAGTTGGCTGCTATGTACAATAAAACATCGGTTTAAGCATAAAATGAGTTGGCTTTATGTTAATACCCAGGATGACAACAGTATAAAAATAAATATTTACTGTGCAGAGGCCGCAAATTGGGAGCGGATTTTCATACAAGCTTTTAAATAATGAGCGACTGTTTTTGCAACAAAAGGGGAGTCTAAGCATTGTAATGCCAGAAGGGCAGGTCTGCATCTTCTCAGTCCTAATAATCTAAGCAGAGGGACCAACCAACGTTTGCGAGGAATTTCATAAAAGGTACAGAATAAAATTACATGTAGTGTAGACTGAGGAGTACAATCGTCACAGGGACATTTGATCAATTCGCGCGACCAGTCAGAGGGCACAGGAAATGAGACAAGACGATAAAAAGAGTTAAATCTAAATCGGGTTAAAACATATCTATCATAATTAGACAAATAAAAAGACAGATAAGGTTGCAGGCCATATGAGGATTGGATCGTCATTAGATGGATAGTCGACTGTTTGCCGATTTCAGAGCACAAACGTAAATCACTCAAATGCGAGACACATAAGTTCTTTAAAGACTTCCTTGATATGGTCGTGAGTGACGTAGGGTTTGTAAAAAACTCTAGACAGTTCAAGTCATTCAGAAATTTAAAAACGTACAATAGCCAAGGAATCTTTTTCCAATGGGTCAGAGTCAGACAGTCTGTTATTAGCGACCGGGTTAGGAGACATTGCTCCTTAGTCCATATACGGTGCCAAAGGAGAATCGGTTGGTACCTTATGATGTCAGATAGGTAATCCCAACCGAGCTCTATATGGCTACCGTAGTTGGAGGCACTTCGGGGGAGAGCTAATACGTATTTCAAAAAATCATTTTCAACTACTTGGAGCTCGTTGACAGGGGCGTAGCCCCATACACCTGCTCCGTAGGTAGCCACACTCATGCACTTGGCTTGATAGATTTGCAATATTACTGCAGGAGCGGGCTTGCCCAGCTTCCTTGAGAATGAGGTCAGTGCTGATGTTGTGCGCTGGAGCTGCAATATCCTGCTAGATATAGCAGGTTTCCATGACATTTGATGGTCAATGAGGATTCCTAAATACGGATAGTTCCTAGCGCTATCTAACCTGGTGTTCTCAATGTAGATAGGTTTACATTTCTGGGCTTTCTTGCCAATATGCATGACAAAAGTCTTGGACTTGTTGACTTTAAGACCAAGAGAAAGCATGTATTGGCAATACTTGTCAAGTTGCAACTGGAGCTGATTAGGTGTCCTTGCTAAGATTACCGAGTCATCGGCATAAAGCAGTGCTGGAATCGGGCGGGCATTTATGCAGGGGAGGTCCTTGTTCCCTATCAGCATCGCTTGTTCCAACCCATTAGTATAGATGTTAAATAAGAATGGAGCAAGGACGCACCCCTGTCTAACTCCTTTTGTAATTCCAAATGAGTCCGTTAGCTCTCCGTTGATGCCATACCTCACACAGGCTTTGGCATCCGAGTAAAGCTCTCGGAGAAACTTCAGGATTGGGGGATCTACTCCCAGTTTACTTAGGATCTCCCATAGTTTGGAGTGGATTACGCAGTCGAATGCGGAACTTAGATCCACATAGACCAGGTAAAGATTGCCACCTTTAGCCCAGGCGTATTTCCCCATAAGTAAGGTGAGATTAAGAGCCTGTTCCACCGTACCCAATCCCTCTTGGAACCCAAACTGGAGGTCTGTGATGATCTTATTCTCCTTTGCCCAATCCTGGAGGCGTTCCAGGAGGAGTCTCCCAGCGACCTTGCCCAGCGAGTCCAAGAGGGAAATTGGTCGGTAGCAAGCTGGATTGTCTCGGTCTCCCTTTTTAAAAATAGGGAGAAGCACAGAGGTAGACCAGGAATCGATTAAACCGGCCGGAGAGACTGCGGACATGACTTGAGTGACTATTGGGGACCATAGTTCAAGGTTATTCACAAAGATGTCTAGTGGAACCCCGTCAGGACCGGGAGCTTTCCCAGTCTTGGAGGACGTTAGTGCTGTGTTCACGTCTCCAAGGTCAAAGTGAATGTCAATTGGGTAGATGTTATCACTGATGGTACGGGCCTCCCCAGGTGTAATATCGTCAGTAATTGGTGTCGGATCCCCAAATATCTGAGAGAAATGGGTTACCCATTTTTCAGCAGGTACCGCCACGTCTAAGTGAGAAGAAGCGGCGTCATCTGCCAAGAATGGGGACTTGACTGTTCGCCAAAATAGCGTACTGTCCTTTGATTTTATGCTCTCATGGAGTTGGGCCCAAAGGTTGTTTTTTATTTCTCGTTTACGGGCTTTTAGGGCCAATTTATATTGTCTTCTTAAAAGTGAGATTAGGGCTGTATCCCTGTCTTGGCTATGAAGGGCTCGTTTGAGTGCGCTATGGGCCCTACGACAATCGGAGTCAAACCACCCCCGACTATCTTTATCTTCCTTCTTATTGTGGTGGCGGGTAAGTTCCTGCCGCATAGTTACTAGGATCTTAGCAAAACTAGACAGGATCAGCTGGGGGGATGAGGTCTCATCTAAACAGGTGTATATTTGTGGGAGGGATTGTTGGATGACCCTTTCAGTGACCTCTTTGGGGTTGATCTTAGACCACTTTACTGTATAGCCGTTAGTTCTACCCATCTCCAGAGATTGCTGTGTTAGGATACTGGACTTAGTACGAGATAAGGGAACAGAGGTAAGAGTAATGGAAATGCTGTTGGGAAAATGGTCACTAGAGGGGTCTGTGCCAGTGGAAAAGTTTTTCAATCTGGTTCCTAGAATCTGCGAGCACAAAATAAAGTCGATCGTGGACAACAATCCTCTTCCATGGAATGTTGGCTTAAAGTCGACAGCAGGTGTCACAAGTTCATTCGCAAATTCGAGTTCCAGTGAGAATAAACAGGCATTAAAAGCTGACCCTAGGCTAGAATGGACGAAGTGGGTAATGGGGGAGTCATGCTCATCTTGGAGGCCACATAAACCTTTGTTGTAGTTACTACATAGGTAGACATTAAAGTCCCCACCCCACACAAAATAACATTGTGACTGTGCATTTTTAACTTTCAGATCATGCAGAAATAAGGTGATTTCCGTCAATGACTTTACACAGTCAGCAGGTGGCACATTGTTATACATGTTTATGACATAATAAACAGAACTTTTATCAGTAAATAACTTAAGGATTTGAAAAATTGGGGACACCTGGGATATTTCGGTCATGGTAAATGGAATTTGGTTGGAAACGTAGATAGCCAGGCCACCCTTGTGTCTTCCTTGAACAGATGGAGTAGCAGACATATGAAAGGTTTTAAAGCCCTGGATATGAATCGGCTCGATGGCCCAGGTTTCCTGGAGGCAGACTATGTCATGTCTGTTAACCAGGTCGATCCAAGACTGAAGATGTGTTTTAGATCTAAGGCCCGCTACGTTCCAATACATGATTGTAAGATCCCTGGTTGAAGGTAAAAGGGGGTATGAGGTCGACAGGTTATCAGGGGGTATTGGATCACAGATAGGAGGGGACGGGATAAAGGAAGAGGCAGTGTTATTAGATAGACAAGGTGGTGAAGATAAACTATTTTGTTGTCTTTTATGTGACTCCTCAGAAGCAATAAGAATAGCGGAGCTAAGAACACAAACCTGTGAAGATGGCAAATGTGAGGATAGCTTTGGCAGAGGAGTAAGAGACTCAATGCCAGCACCGGGCGGGGAGAATTGATTGGGCGTTGCCACCCAATTTTTACTGGAAGAGTGAGTAGTAGGGGTCTGAGTTCCAGTAATGTCTTGGGTATTGTCGGAGGGGACTGATGGTCAGTCACCCATGTCCAAACATTCGTATCTGTTGGATAATGGTGGTCCTCTCCAATTGGAAAGATGTCCGGAGGTAGAGTTGGAAAAGCCATAACCTGCCCAGTGACCATGGTCTCTGTTCCCATCCCAATTGCCCACTCTTGTCCAACTCCAGGGGGGACCGGTGTTGTGACGGGGAGCCGGGGGGTAGAAGTATGATAGGTTATGGGTGGCTATCCCTTCAACGGAAGTGCGGTCACCACAGGAGCAGATGTGCTCAACCATATAAGGGTCATCAAAGTTCACTATGATGCAGTCGCCCTGGATGTTTTTGGGCACAGTGCCGAGCCATGGCACTCTGCGGACGGTGGTAACTCTGTTGTCCAAAAAAGTTGGTAAAGGTCTGTTATTGGACAACCAGTATATAACTTTATTTTTTAGTGACCAGATTGGCTCGTCTTGACTGGGGGGGAGTTCCGGAACACCTGTCATGATTACCACATAAGGGGATGCCTCAGGTGGAAGATGTACGGGACGGCCCCCTCTCTTTCGGTTTCTCGGGACGTTGTTAAAGCCGACCGATTGTTGCTTCGGGAGAGGAGGGGCCGGAGTGGGAAGGGAAGGCGGAGGAAGGGATTTTTGTTGATTGGGCAGCTGTTCGTTTGGATTGGTCAGAGGTTGGGGTGGTAGAGGCTTCGGTGGCTTCGGTGGGGCTTGGGGCTTAAGCTGAGCTGATGATGGTTGTTTTTGAATGGGATTCAGCGGGGCCTTTTGGTTAGTGTTATTGTTGGGTAAAGTCGTTTTTGCCAAACTGGGCTTACTGGTTTTGGTGTTATTTGGTAAAGGATTTCCCTTGAGCTAAATTGGGATTTTTTGTACTACCCTTACTTAGATCAAGAGCTGAGGACAATTGGGTTAATTGGGCTAATTGAGATTGGACCTGGTGCAGTGCCTTTTCGATGGGGGTTAAATATGACTTGAATAGTTCACCTATTTTGTTGAGCAATAGACTATCATTACCACAGGTATTGGTAGTTAAGTTACCATTGTCGTCCAGGCTACTGTCGCTATCGTAGCTACTAGAGCTGCTAAGATTTAGGTTGTCAACAGTAGGAATCGTTGCAGGTGCTAGCGCAGGAGAGAGTGGTTGGTGGGAAGTTAAAACAAGATTAGTGGATCGGGAGGGGAGATGCGTGGTAAAAGGGGTTTTAGGGGTAGTCATAGATGGAGAAGTAGCAATGTGCTGTAAGTTAGCAGTTTTCCTTCTTGTAGACTTTCTTTTGGGAATGGCACCTTCGCGTATACCCCTAGCTATAACTGGGGAGGGATCAGGGGCACTGTGAGTAGCAAATATAAGTGGGGATTTTTCAAGTGACAGGTGAGATTCTGACAAATTCAAAGTTGCCGAGAGGTCCACCGTACTAGGGACCGTGTGTACCTCTGCGTGCACTGTCACTGGCTGGGGTAATTCTACTGGACATTGAGGAGTTACTGCGGTGGCCAGTAGGCCCATAGAAGAACGTCTCACAATAGCCAGGTCCTGGGAGACTCGACGATTCAGTAGAATAATACCCTGCTCGATGGCATCGTTGGCCTTAGTTATAAATTGGTCTATCGGACCGATGACCTCGGCCGCGGCCAGGGCCTGCTTTTTGACAGTGTTTCTAGTATTTCTAGGAGACATGCTGAACGTAAACTAATGCCTCACTACTGTTGGTGGAATTAAGAGAAGCAAGTTCAGGGATATAAGTTAAAATACTGTTACAGCAGTAATAGCAGGGGAATAGAAAAACCAACCAGAAATAAAGTGGCCCAGTCCAGTCTTGCACAGGCTTGAACGGGCTTAAACGGGCCCGCCCTTTGCCCGGGCTTCGCCCCGCGCTGCGTCCCGCGCTGCGGGAGGGACTGAACTAGTTCTTATGTCGTGCTGGGGGGGCGTGGCCGCCGGGGGAAGAGGCACCTGCTGTGAGGGCTAGAGGCTGCTGGTCCTCGCAGTCCCCCGGTGTGGTCAGCAGTAGTTTTTACTCGGTCAAGCGCACGCTGGGAGCATGCAAAGTATCCGCCGAATGCGGAACTGCTCCCACCAGCAGCGCGACCTGCCAGATAAGCCCCTGTGGTCCGTAGATTCCTCCGTGGGCAGCAAACAGCTTTCCTCAGTTAGAGTTCCAGCTAAAAAGGAGCAAGTGAGCGGCACCCGCGGAGCGGGTGTCGTGAAAAGTAAATAGCCGGTAATGAGGGGGCGTGGCCGCCGGGGGAAGAGGCACCAGCTGTGAGGGCTAGAGGCTGCTGGTCCTCGCAGTCCCCCGGTGTGGTCAGCAGTAGTTTTTACTCGGTCAAGCGCACGCTGGGAGCGTGCAAAGTATCCGCTGAATGCGGAACTGCTCCCACCAGCAGCGCGACCTGCCAGATAAGCCCCTGTGGTCCGTAGATTCCTCCGTGGGCAGCAAACAGCTTTCCTCAGTTAGAGTTCCAGCTAAAAAGGAGCAAGTGAGCGGCACCCGCGGAGCGGGTGTCGCGAAAAGTAAATAGCCGGTAATGAGGGGGCGTGGCCGCCGGGGGAAGAGGCACCAGCTGTGAGGGCTAGAGGCTGCTGGTCCTCGCAGTCCCCCGGTGTGGTCAGCAGTAGTTTTTACTCGGTCAAGCGCACGCTGGGAGCATGCAAAGTATCCGCCGAATGCGGAACTGCTCCCACCAGCAGCGCGACCTGCCAGATAAGCCCCTGTGGTCCGTAGATTCCTCCGTGGGCAGCAAACAGCTTTCCTCAGTTAGAGTTCCAGCTAAAAAGGAGCAAGTGAGCGGCACCCGCGGAGCGGGTGTCGCGAAAAGTAAATAGCCGGTAATGAGGGGGCGTGGCCGCCGGGGGAAGAGGCACCAGCTGTGAGGGCTAGAGGCTGCTGGTCCTCGCAGTCCCCCGGTGTGGTCAGCAGTAGTTTTTACTCGGTCAAGCGCACGCTGGGAGCGTGCAAAGTATCAGCCGAATGCGGAACTGCTCCCACCAGCAGCGCGACCTGCCAGATAAGCCCCTGTGGTCCGTAGATTCCTCCGTGGGCAGCAAACAGCTTTCCTCAGTTAGAGTTCCAGCTAAAAAGGAGCAAGTGAGCGGCACCCGCGGAGCGGGTGTCGCGAAAAGTAAATAGCCGGTAATGAGGGGGCGTGGCCGCCGGGGGAAGAGGCACCAGCTGTGAGGGCTAGAGGCTGCTGGTCCTCGCAGTCCCCCGGTGTGGTCAGCAGTAGTTTTTACTCGGTCAAGCGCACGCTGGGAGTGTGCAAAGTATCCGCCGAATGCGGAACTGCTCCCACCAGCAGCGCGACCTGCCAGATAAGCCCCTGTGGTCCGTAGATTCCTCCGTGGGCAGCAAACAGCTTTCCTCAGTTAGAGTTCCAGCTAAAAAGGAGCAAGTGAGCGGCAATAGTTTCAATAGTAATTTACAATTCTAATAGTGGTATTGTTTGTTCTTTCCATCTTACCAAATTATGGGTTTAAATACCTATTGACCACTCTCTGCCTTTCATTGTTTTTCTGTTTGTTTTTTCATTATTTATTTATTTTCTACAGTTCAATATTCATTCACTTTTTTTCTCTCTTAAGGGTTGAGTAAACTGATGTAGGCTCATGAACATTTAAAGATTGCATATTGACCATTTAACCTTAAGTATCAGATATTAAATATGAAACATTTAAATATTTAAATATTAAATATCAATACAAAATTGAAATGTAATGGCATGTGTATAAATCTTCTGTTGTGTTAAGTCCCCCTCGGTGTTTGGAGTCCATTTCTATAATATATTGTGTCTCTAACTTTCGTAATTTGGTCTCTCTGTTCCCGCATCTTCTACTAGGTGTGCATCTATGAGGTAGTATTTCAGGTCTTGACTGTTGGATTTATGGTGCGCCTTAAAATGTTGTGCTACCAGGTATATATTGTCTTGATTTACTATGGCTCCCATGTGTTGAAGTACTCTTTTATGCACTTGAAGTTTGGCACTTCCTATATATTGTAAACCACATGGGCATAGTAACACATATATCACATGGTCTGTCTTGCAAATTACAAGCTTAGTGCTTTTGTGTTCTCTTGTGCTGAACAGGGTATGATATGAGGTTTTGATGAGGGCCTGCTGGCAAGCCTTGCCTGTTTTACACTTAAAAAAACTTTTGTGAGTCATAAGCCGCTCGACCCCTCAATCACTTCGGGGCTAGTGATTGAAACTTTGTCTGGTAGCAAGGGTCCTATTTCTGGATTACTCAAAACTAATGGCCAATTGCTTTTGATTATTTTCTGCAGATCTCTTTCCTGTTTACCGAATCCCAGGGTTATCCTAAATTCATTAGCTTCTTGTTTCTTTTGGTTTTCTAATTGATCTGGATAACCTGTGTCATTCATATATTTGTCCCTAAGTAACGCAGTCCTGTCTTGTGTCATGGACTTGACAATTGCCCTATCTATTGTTTTATGGGAATAACCTCTTTCTAAAAATATCACTTTGCTCTCTTTTTGAGCAATCTTGAGGGCCTCAACGTTACTGCTGATTCTTCTCAATCTCAGCATCACCCCGTAGGGGATGCTGTTTATCAGATGCCTGGGGTGAGAACTGCTGGTGTGCAAGGTTGAGTTGTCAGCTGTTTCTTTGCTTTAAATCCTTGTCTCTACTCTGTCATTGTGTATGTACACCTGGGTGTCTAGGAAGTTAACTGAAGTGTCACTGAAGGTCGCTGTGGAGTGCAGGTTAATTTCATTGTTGTTAATCGCTGCTACAAATTAAGTTGTTCTTGGATTTGTGCCTTTCCAAACTATAAATAAGTTGTCAGTAAAGCGGAGCCAAAGTCTGATTTGCCCTGCATGTATTGGCTATATTTGCCAGAACCAGCTCCTCCCACCAGCCCATGCGTAAGCACGCGAAGCAGGGGGAGAAGCTGGCTCCCATGGCTACCCCTTTAGTTTGTTGGTAAAGCACATTCCTAAACATAAAAACATTATTATTGAGACAAAAGTCAACCATCTCAACCAACATCTTACTTTGTTGCATTGATTGTCCTGGTCTTTTTAATAAATAATGTGCCAATGCCTTCACACCATCATTGTGTCTTATACTCATATACAATGATGTTACGCTGATTGCTATAAAAAAGTAATTGCTTTACAATTCAAAATTGTTCAGTTTGTTTGAAAAAATCACTCGTATCTCTTACATAGAATGGAAAGGTTTTACATATCCTTGTAAGAAATAATCCACATACTGTGAAGTATGTTGAAGCAGACCATCTCTGGCCGAGATAATGGGTCTCCCCGGCAGTTTATTCGGGTCTTTATGTACCTTCGGTATAAAATAAATAGAAGGAGTCGTTGGATTTTTTTTCTTGAGGAACTTGTACTCTTGCATGCTGATTAATCCTTGTGATTTCCAGGATAATAGTTTGGCATAAAGTAAATTGTAAAGAGCTTTTAAGTTTGATCTGTTGCTTATGATGTAACATGTCTTGTCATTCAACTGAGATAATGCATCTCTTGTATATTCTTCTTTGGACCAGATCACATTGTTTCCTTCTTTGTCGGAGTTTCTGATGACTATCTGATTCTCATCATGTAACTTCTTCATTAATTTGCGATATTGGTGATTGCGTCTATTGTATTTCAGTTTGGCATTCTGTACTCTTCGATTGAGTTGTTTTATTTGCGATGTCACTTGTTCGTTGAAAAAATCTATGAAGTCTTTGGAGTGATGGGATTAAATGTTGATTTTAACTTGAAGGGGGTATGTTGATTCATGCTTGTCCTTATTGGTGTTGCTGATGTAGCCTTTGAGATCTTATCTACTGGTTCATTAGTTTCTGTATCTTGTGTGTATGATGAATACCCTTCTCCCCATAGTTCGTGCATTTCCCTCAGGAAAGGCATGTCTGACACGGATAAGTTTGTTGTTTTTAGTTGTGCATTATTTTCTTCAGTTCTTGGTGTTTTTTGATCTTTATTTATCAATGCATGATATGTTTTGAGTTTTAATTTCCTAACACAATGATAAATGTCCATCCTTGTTGCTGCATAGTCATAATTGCTTTCAGGGTAATACGATAAGCCCAGACAAAGAAGTTGTTGTTCAGCTTTTGTTACGTCTATATTGGCTACATTAATGATGGTCTTATTTGTTCTTGTGGTGTTATTTATTTCCGTTTCCATCTTCCCATTGTTTGTTTTTCAGGTTGGTTGCGTTGCCTGTTTGCTTTCCTCATCTGCCTGCGTTTCTGGTTTCTGCTGGTTCTACTCTTGTTCGCTGAGTTCTTGGTCAGAGTGTTTGCCTCTGATCTTGACATAAAAAATTCAATTCTTCAGCAAGAGAGCGTTTCTGAAGTACTGGACCATCCCCAGGGTTTCTTAGGTCTAAGTCTGACCCACTATCCCCCGCTGAGCTCAGATCTGAGTTAGATACATGTGTTCCAAGTTCTCTGTTCATCAATGTACTTGCGATCTGATCATCCCATAGATTGAATTTTGATGTTCTATGTGAGTCATATTTCCTAGAGAACGTGAATATCTGTCCTAGCTCGTAGTCTGTTTTATCCCTTTGGAACTTATAAGTTTTTCTTTCTTTCATTTTGTCTTCCCCTTTTTTCAATCTGATTGTCATCTCTTTGCACAATTTAGTTATCTCCTCTGTTTCTCCAATACCATCAATCTCCTCATTGTGTTTATCAATTTGATCCAATAGTACTGCTCGATCTGTGTCAGCATACTTGATTAATATTTGCACCAACTTTTTGGAGGAATCCAAATTACATTCAGCCCACTCCTTCATTATGCTAGGGTTGGGATTTTCATAGCTCAGTGCTATGAGTATCCTAAGTCCTCTAGGTATCCTCCCCACATCGATGTACCTTTGCAGAGACCTTGACTCCCACCATTTACTTTGTTCTTGCCTCATCAATTTCTCTAGAGTTTAAAAATTTGCTTTTACAGTGTTGGATTCACTATTTGTAATACTGCTCTTTACTCTCCCCATTGGGGTTGTCAATAGTACATCATTAAACATTTCCACCTCTGCAGCTTCGCGGTCCCGGAGCATATCAGCCAACATCGAGGTATATTGAATGTACGTGAATAGAGTTTAACCGAACAGTGCTGTTGCTCTGTTCTCGTGTCACACACCTCTACTCCTCAGCTTTTTGCTTGAGTTTTCCTTACTTGCAGCAGGTGCCGTGCGTATCCTCCGACTCAGCTTCATTAACCACGATTAGGATTTACGGCTTTCTCCAATGCCGGAGGGTCAGACGTGCCATATTTTTCCGGATCACTTTCAGTTTCCGCTGCACACCTGAGAAAGTTTGGCTTTACTTCTCGCATCAACGAAATGGAGAGGGGGACCGTGTAAAGCCAGGTGAATATATATATATATTTATTTTTCAAGCAAAGTCCTCCATTTGCTGGATCAAGAGACCCTGAAGGGCAGACATCAACACAGAAACAGAGCACCCATGATTACATCAAATGACAGCAAAATCCTTGGACTCTTTAGTTAAATTTGGCAATGAAACATGGCAAAATGTCAGCTTATTATATATATCGAGTTGACCAAAGAAATTGATGGCTCTTCTCTCACTTGCATGTTTAGGGAGTTCTGACATGTCAAAAGCCAGTTTAGTAATATTGGTAGAAAGGCAGTTGCATAGATGACAGGCCTTGAGTTCCTTTTCAACCCTCTCATCTAAGCATATAATCCAACTCTGTTTTAGAGAGCCTTTTGGTGGCAACAATATGATAATGTGCTTTGTGAGCTATTTAATGTTTTTGTTTTTTTGATATTCACCATCACTGGTGAGAGGTTGAGTGTGTGTGATGTGAATGATTTTTTTTAACACAATTTTTTTTTTTTATTATTAACTTACAATGCAGCACTGATAAGCATCATAACAAATTTGTATAGCGGCATTCCCCAAAGCACTTGGGAGTAAACTAAATCATTCAACGAATAATGACCATTGCTTGATCTGCAGCCGTCACAAATGCTCGTCCTGGCGCAATCCATTTTTGGGTGCAGTGCTAGCAGCCCTTCTCAACTGCCCCCAACCCCTATTCCCACCCCATCTCAGACAACCCCAATCGCCTCCCCCCTCCCCCCAGGCGTGTCAGTGTGGACCCTTCACTGCTTTCCTGAGGGGATAATCCAAGGTTTGTTCTATGCAACAGGATCAATGAAAGCACTGTGATATTTTGCGTCTCACATGTGGGGTGAGTGCAGCACTTCGTCACTATCTCATGGCGGAAAACCACCGACTATTGTAGCGTGTAATGCCGTGTGCGACTCAGGGCCAACTGCCCGGGTCTCATCATCTACATCTGCAGGGGCTGTAAGTTCCTGAACTAACATTTCCCAGGCTCTGGCCCTCTCCAAGGCCTTTTCATTGCCCGTTCTACTTGCCATTTGTAGCCGGACAGTGCCCTCACACTCGGCCCATTTGCGGAATTACGCCTTCCACGCACCTATACAAGGGCCTTTTTTCGCTTTGAGGTGTGGGGAAACCAATGCAGGATACAGTGTGCCATGGATGGTTGTAGGTCTCTATCCGTTATATCCATCAGTAGTGCCGTCACCTCCATCCAAAAGGGGTCAAGAGAGGGACAGTCCCACAGCATGTGTTTGAAGTCCGCTTCAGCCATGGTGCACCTCGGACAGGCTGCTGACTGGGCCGTGAAATATTTATGCAAGCGGGCTGGAGTTAAGTATGCTCTATGTAGGATGTGAAAGGGTACTAATTGCAATCGCGCCTTGCGTGTGCTTTTCCAGGCCCTCTCTACTATTCCACTCCATGCTGCATCTGGGATGTCTTTCCCTATATCCAGTTCCCATTTAAGCTTCAGGGCAGCCATTGGGGACAGGTACTCTAGTGTCATGCGCCTATATTGACATGTCGCCGCCTTTATAGTGCCACAACATACTGGCACCCCATGGAAGTGGGTGGCTCTGTAAGGCCTGTTTTCCAGTGCTTTCGAATAGCTGCTGTGAGTTCTGTGTATTGCAGAAAGTCACCACCAGGTAGGTCGTACCGGGCTCGAAGATCATCAAAAGGTAGAAGGGCCCCTTCCTCGTAAAGGTCTCCCATTGTCTGTAAACCCTTCTGTTCCCATGACTCCAGTTTCTGCAAGGTGCCCCCATGTGGTAGAGCCCTGCACATCTTCAGCGGTATGTCAAGGGCGTAAGGGGTCCCTATACCCAGTCTCCGGAGATATCTGTTCCAGCATATCCAGGCTGTGGCAAATTCCAGGGTAAGGTTTATGGCCCCGAGCGGGAGCCGCAACACTATGCGAGAGAGTAGCATTAGCTGTCCTCACTGGGTTCACCTTCTTCCCTAGTAGCCCTCGCCTGTTATGCGTTCGCTCACGAGATTCTTGTTGTTTCCTTCTTGATGATGCACGCTCCCAACTCCTTCGTGGACCAACCAGTTAGCAAGTATGACAACACCTGACACAACTGATTAATCCCCAAGGGAAAGGGGAAGTGGAGAGAGAAACAAGACAAACACTGGATCTCTTCCTGAGATGTCAGATGCGGTTTCTGTTTTTAAGTGTTCTGGGCTTCTTTAATGTTCACAGTTACTCTAAGGCACCGTCACTAAGTAAACAGTAGACTTATATTAATCGGGATGAAATCTTTTCATATCACATCATAATATATATAACTCAAATTTCAAATGTACATACCACTTTCTGTTAAGCCCATTTTAACACTTCAACAATTGTCAGGAGACTTGTGTTCAGTCTTTTTGTCTTAAAAGATAAACACAAAAGGTATCAGCCAAGAACGGTACAATGAAAGATGAACTGGTTAGTTTGTTAATGGTGAGTTTCAACAACCTAACACTCCCAAACTCATCCTACCTTACAATTGTATTTCGATGATCCCTAAATGGGTTCTGGAATCAAATGACAAACAAAAAGAACAACAAAACACAATCCTAAACTCTCAGGACACTCAGTATTCTAAAGCATATACACATGTACTTCAATACTTCTTAACTTAACATGTTTTTGCTAAACAATGTCCGGCGCACTGATTTTTTGTGTAGCAGTCAAATCCACTGCTGTGGTAATCAAGATTAGTTCTTTAACACTAAGATGTCTCAAAGTCTAGACACTAAGATCTCTTATACATGTGCAACATCTTTTCTTTTTAAACAATAATGAACATTGATTATTAATTCCAAAGTTCGAAATGCGCAAATGTCTTTTCCAACCTGTTTTGATGAAAATCGCCAAAACTGAATTGTTTTGACCAATGCTTGTTGTTTTTTCATCGTTGCTTAGTAACTAAATGTCTTACTTTGTTTTTTCAGGAAATCGGAAGTCATAGAAAGAAGATCCGACTGGAAGTGCAGTTCGAAGATGCAGCAGCCATCGGAGAATCTCGGCGAATGGAAGGAAAAATCGGGAACAGGTAAGCGGGATCAGGAAACGGGGACCGGGAGCCAGAGCAGACTAACGGAGCGGAAACAAGGGAGGAGAGGAAGGAATCCGGGCAGCTCGGTGCGGCAGAACCGGAATGCTCGCGGTGACGCTGGAACACGAAGCGAAGCGTCACTGCGTGTGAGAGCAATGCTTTTATAGTCTTCGTCTTGGGCGTGTGCTCTCTCCTCACGTGTAGTTCAAAGATCGTTTTTGCAGCCCTTACACGTGAATTTGTACCGAACAGATCAAACCAAGGATTTTTTAAGATAACAAACATTGCTAACTGCAAGGGAAACTAAACAACAAGCATTGCTAGGTGCAAAGGACTAAACGAAGCTTTTAGACATTATAACCAGAATAATTGTCACCATACAATACAGTTAAAAGACACCATGTATACGTAACTGATTCCTTACAATGGATTCTTGTACTTAGATCACAATAGCATATGAACCCATGACAGTTCTCCCCCCAAAGGCCGTCTTACAGGTTGTGGTTTATTTGGGTAAAGGGCATGAAATGAACGAATTAGTCGAGGGGCATGTACATTAGCTTCGGGTTCCCAGGATCTTTCTGAAGGATCATACCCCTTCCAATCAATTAGGTAATATAGTGGGCCTTGTGTGTGTTTTGCATCCAAAATCTTTTTAACCTCATATTCTACATGATCTCCTACTACAATGGGGGAGGAGGATTATCGGGTCGGATGTTTGGATCATAGGGTTTCAGAAGAGATACATGAAAAACAGGATGAATTGCATAATCCTGAGGAAGAACCAATTTAATAGAAAATGGATTTACAATTTTGTCTATAAGGAATGACCCAATAAATCGAGGTTTTAGTTTCTTAGGTCCTTCTATCTGGATATTTTTTGTTGACAACCAAACTACATCTCCTGCTTTATACATTGGAGCTGCTATCCTATGCTGATCAGCTGATTCCTTCATCTTTTCTTTATGTTTGGTTAAAGACTTTTTAACGTGTTCCTGAAATGCTAACAAACTAGCTAACCTTTCTGTGACAGCAGGCATATCATGTGTTTTTTCTTGGAATACTGATGACAGGGTTCGAGGATGTTGACCTGTGAAAAAAATAGAAGGGCGAACATCCTAAAGCTGAGTGCACTGAGTTATTGTAAGCGAACTCCTCCAAGGGCAATGTCTCATCCCCATTGGAAGACAATGTAGTTGTCAAACAGCGCAAACTTTGTTCTAGATACTGATTCACTTTTTCAGTTTGGCCGTCTGTTTGGGTATGGAAGGCTGATGATAGAGCTAATTCAATTCCTAACTGACTACTAAGTTGTTTCCAAAATTTTGAAAGGAATTCGGGGCCCCTGTCTGAAATGATTTTTTGTGGCAATCCATGAAGCTTAACTATATTAGCTAGAAAAATGCTGCTAAACTCTGTTGTAGACGGGAGTTTGGGTAGTGGAATGAAATGTCCCATTTTAGATAGTAGGTCTACCACTACTAATATAGTAGTTAAACCATGGGACTTGGGTAAATTTGTGACGAAGTCTAAACTGATCGTATGCCAGGGAAACAGAGGAATCGCCATTGTTTGTAGTAAGCCCATTGGAGGGGTATGCAATGCTTTCTGTCGTGCACACACTGGGCAGGTTCGAACATATTGGTGTACGTCTAAACTCATATTGTTACACCAGAAGTGTCTTTGGCATAATTCAAGAGTTTTATTAACTCCCGGGTGAGCTGCAGCAGCTAGATCATGATTCCACTTCATTATTTGTTCTTTCAAGTCTTTTTCTGGGGCTAATAATTTATTTTTATGAAAGAAAAAGCCATCATGTATTGAAGTGTGTTTTTGTGAGAGCCATTGTTGTTGATCCAAGGTTTCTGTTTTGCTTTTCAGCAGTGTTAAGAAATCTTCGGAAGAAACCTCTGCACAGACCTTCTCAGCCTGAATAATACTCTGCAGTTCTTTTCCTTGCTCCTTATCTTTGTCACAAACCAAGCGTGAAAGTGTGTCTGACAATAATTGTTTAGTGCCAGGAAGATAGATGATTAAGAAATCAAACTCACTAAAGAATTGCCAACCACCGCATTTGTCTGGGAGTGAATGCTTTTACTGTTGAATAGAACTGTAAATTCTTATGATCAGAAAAGATGGTAATAGTGTGTTTTGCTCCCAGAAAGTGATGACTCCATTACTGGAAAACTATTTTTATTGCTAGTAGTTCACGTTCAGCAATGGTGTAATTTTGCTCTGCAGGTAAAAGCTTTCGAGAAAAGAAAGCTATGGGATGTAAATGCCCTTTACTAACATCTTTTTGCATTAAGACACCACCAACGGCAGTTTGCGAAGCGTCTGCTTCCACAAAAAAACAATCTGTCTGGATCCGGGTGCACCAAAATAGGTGCTGAGGTGAAAGCTTCCTTCAAGGTTGTAAATGCTAGTTCCGCTTCAGCACACCAATGAAACTTCTTTCCTTTTTGCAGTAATTGCGTGATTGGTGCAACTATTTCAGAAAATATTGAGATAAAGCGTCTATAAAAATTCGCAAATCCTAGAATTCTTTGTATTTTTTTGACTGAGGTTGGAGCAGGCCAATTTAAAATTGCTTCTACTTTTTTAGGGTCCATTGTAATTTCTTCTGGAGATAACCATTACCCCAGAAATTCCACTTTAGAGGAATTGATGACGCATTTTTCTAATTTCACGAACAAGGAATTATCTCTGAGTCTTTGGAGAACAGATCGGACATGCTCCACATGTTCTTCCGTATTTTTTGAATAGATCAAAATGTCATCTATATATACGATGGTACAGATGTCTAACAGATCATGCAAAACTTATTTGATGAAGTATTGAAACGCAGCTGAGTGTTGCAAAGACCGAATGGCATTACTGTATACTCGAATAAGCCAAATATTGGGGTCGATTAGGATCGCGGACGTAAATGTGTTCCGTCCGCCGAGGAAGGTGGCAAGATACTCCGGACTGGTCCGCATATAAACCGCAATAGCGATTAGGATAATATATGAATGAATCACCAATCGCGGCGGACGGAGCACACCAAACCCCGTCCGTGGTGGTCGGAGTACACCTGAGACCGCCGCAAGCGGATGGAACCGAAAGAACACCGACCGCTGCGTACGCACATGACCGCGAGAACATCCACTTCGCCCGCTATACCTGCGTAGTGTCCGTGTACGCAATTAGGATAACTCCGCAAGTACCCCAGTAGCCACCGCGATCCACGTCCGCTGCGGTACCAATGCAACGAGAAACCGAGCTCCACAGCGGAAGGCCAACACGAACAACATTCCTACCGTCAAACCAATGCCATACAGTGCGACGGAAGTTAATACCAAACACAGGAAAATGAACGATCACCCACCTGAAACATCAAAACCAATCACAAGACACAATGACCCACCCCCAAGTACCACATAATGCACACCTGGCAACACACCCACCTAGCACCTGACTGCCAATAACCATTCAGACAGGACCAAGACACAGACTATAAAATAACTCCCACCCACTCCCGAAATCCTCTGCATCACAGCATAGCTGCTAGCAAGAGACACCACAGAACATACAGCAAACACCGATATCTTACACATAACCAACACCCAAACACACCCATTACACAAAGACCCACCACACCATTCCTACACACCACACACCTGCACCTCCCAATTCACTCAAACCCACACCCCGAGCACCACACACCATGGCACCAAAAAAGAACCCCAAATTCACAGACACCGAGTTAAAGGTTATGGTAGATGAAATAATACGTGTAGAACCCCACTTATTCGGGCCCTAGTGCAGCAGACCAGCGTAGCCAGGAAAAACAACATGTGGGATCGGATAGTCACCAGGGTGAATGCGTCTGGGACCGTCCCGAGGACGAAGCAGGAGATTCAGAGGCGGTGGCATGACCTCAAAACCTGAGTCAAATCCATCCGTGCAAAAAACTATCTCCGGGCAAATCACACAGGCGGTGGAACCCCCCCTGAGCCCTTACCCTACACCGACTGGGAGGACAAGGTGCTGAGCATCCTGCACCCAGAGACCCTTGATGGAATTGAGGATGGAGAAGAGGCTGGTAAAACCAAGCACCACGAGCACAACAACATGGTGTGCCTCACACAAATCAGAAGACACATCTCCCAGACCCCAACCCATGCATGCAGTCCACATACTCACCAATGTCTAAACCACTCCAACAGGCCCCCATGTCCATAGGGATGGTGGTGGTGGTGGGTGGGGTGTGTGAGAGGACGGCAGTAGTACAACTCCCACCAGGCCCCCATGTCTATAGGGATGGCGGTGGTGGTGGGTGGGGTGTGTGAGAGGTCACTAGTCCAACTCCCACCAGGCCCCCATGTCCATAGGGATGGCGGTGGTGGTGGGTGGGGTGTGTGAGAGGGCACTACTCCAACTCCCACCAGACCCCCATGTCCATAGGGATGGCGGTGGGTGGGGTGTGTGAGAGGACGGCACTACAACACCCAACAGGCCCCCATGTCCATAGGGATGGCGGTGGTGGTGGGTGGGGTGTGTGAGAGGACGGCACTACAACTCCCAACAGGCCCCCATGTCCATAGGGATGGCAGTGGTGGTGGGTGGGGTGTGTGAGAGGACGGCACTAGTACAACTCCCACCAGGCCCCCATGTCCATAGGGATGGCGGTGGTGGTGGGTGGGGTGTGTGAGAGGACGGCACTAGTACAACTCCCACCAGGCCCCCATGTCCATAGGGATGGCGTTGGTGGTGGGTGGGGTGTGTGAGAGGACAGCACTACAACTCCCAACAGGCCCCCATGTCCATAGGGATGGCAGTGGTGGTGGGTGGGGTGTGTGAGAGGACGACACTAGTACAACTCCCACCAGGCCCCCATGTCCATAGGGATGGCGGTGGTGGTGGGTGGGGTGTGTGAGAGGACGGCACTACAACTCCCAACAGGCCCACATGTCCATAGGGATGGCGGTGGTGGTGGGTGGGGTGTGTGAGAAGTCACTAGTCCAACTCCCAACAGGCCCCCATGTCCATAGGGATGGCGGTGGTGGTGGGTGGGGTTTGTGAGAGGTCACTACTCCAACTCCCACCAGGTCCCCATGTCCATAGGGATGGCGGTGGTGGTGGGTGGGGTGTGTGAGAGGTCACTAGTCCAACTCCCAACAGCCCCCCATGTCCATAGGGATGGCGGTGGTGGTGGGTGGGTTGTGTGAGAGGACGGCACTAGTACAACTCCCACCAGGCCCCCATGTCCATAGGGATGGCGGTAGTGGTGGGTGGGGTGTGTGAGAGGTCACTAGTCCAACTCCCACCAGGCCCCCATGTCCATAGGGATGGCGGTGGTGGTGGGTGGGGTGTGTGAGAGGACGGCACTACAACTCCCAACAGGCCCCCATGTCCATAGGGATGGCAGTGCAGGTAGGGTGGGGTGAGTGCGAGTGGCGACTGAATAGTCAACAAAATGAAAATAATACGTAATGCCCACAGTACTCATCTTCACAATTTTGTTTTGCAGGTGAACGTAATCTGACAGGTGGAACCACCACCCGGCCTCCAGACTCGCCTCACTCAGGACTCTCTGGGGACGATTGCCCAGCCAGCTCCGGTGCGGAGGATGGTGCGGGCACAAGCAGGCAGCCAGGGCCATCTGGCTCCCAGGTGATACCAGCACCGACTACTACGGCCTCTGCTATTCCCACCACACCGGCCACTGTGACCTGCACAGCCACCACCAGCACCACCACCACCACCACCTCCACCACCACCAGTACCACCACTCCTGGCCCTGCCACCCTGGTCAACCCACCGCACGACACCGGGCCTGCGCCATCCCAGCCACGCAGGGAGAGTGTGCGGCAAACCAAGGCCACATCCGGCAGGCAGGAGCACAGCACAAAGACGTTCTGAGGAAGGACACCCACCCAATGCAGTGGCACAGTCATTGGAAGCCCTAGCCAGGGTCTAGGAAACCTATGAACGTGGCCAGGCACAGGCAGATCGTGCCCACTAGGACTCTGTTGAGAACACTGAAATGTTGGGGGCCATTGAGAGGTCGCTTGGCCAACTAGTGGACATCATGTCCCAGAACACTACCATGTGGATGGGATGGATAGCCGCCAACACCACCCTCCCCACACCCCCTCAAACAACGCCACGGGCAGCAACACCACCGCCACCGCCACCGCCACCGCCACCGCCACCTGCGCCCCTGGCGACGGATGTGGTACCAGATCAGCCTGCGCCCCCAGCTGACTCCGTCCCAACTCAAAGACGGAGGGGCCGTCCGAGGCTGGAAGTGGGCGAGAGCAGTGTGGATGCTCCTTCCACACGCTCCAAGAGGAGCCGACAATGACTGTCACACTACCTGAGCCAGCCATTCACCCTGCCAACTATCCTGTCCCACCTAGCCAATCATTGGCACAGGCCTGCTGCACTAGGCAGACACCACCCTATGTGGTGTCAGCACGGACATTTCATCTGCCATTACCTTTAATTCACACTCCCCCACCCCTTCACTCATTTGTAAATATGCACCAACACCAATGCACAATCTGTAAATAAATACCACTTACTCACTCAATGATGTGTTGCCTCCATGTTTATTCACATGATTACATCAGAAACAGACGTTACCAGGTTCAGGGATCCAAGTCGTACAGAATCATGCCGCAGCGGGAGTGACCTAGGGAAATATAGAAACTGCAAAGACACGTCAGGAAACAGATTCACACTCATCACAACACACTTCAGTGCAACATTCCACAAACCACACTCATCACAACATGATTGGATGAGAGTACACACATCATGGAGACTTGCATGTCCAAATAAATAAGCACACACACACACATGCATACATCACATTGCCGAACACATAGATGATGCACACCACAATGACACAACACCAGCAAACATACACAGGGCATACACAAGCAGCACAAGAGGAGCACACTCACATTCAAGGGAAGTAGCGATCAATGAGCTGGCGCCTCTGGTCCACACCTTCCTCCTCACCACTATCCTCATAAGTCGACATGGGTGGGTCGGGAGGGCGAGGAACTTGCTGTTCATCAGGGTCCAAGAGCAGTTCAATGTTATTGCGCACAGCCAGGTTGTGGAGCATGCAGCAGGCAATCACGATCCTGCATACTTTGCCTGGTGAGTAAGGCAGGGCCCCTCCAGTCTTATCCAGGCACCGAAACCTAGACTTAAGCAGGCCAAATGTACGTTCTACCACTTGACGTGTCCTTCCATGGGCATCATTGTATCGCATTTCTCCCGCTGTAGTTGGATTGCGTATGGGACTCAGCAGCCAAGGCCTGTTTGGGTAAGCCGAGTCACCTATGTTGGTGGAAGAGAGAGAGAGAGAGACAGAAACATCCCACACAGAATTGGTGGGCACACCATGCCACACAGATATCACTCCTGTCACCACAACACACTCACCAACAAGCCACGCTTGTGCCGGACGCAGATTTGCCATCAGTTGGGGGACAATGCTGCTCCGCATGATGTGGGCGTCATGTGCAGAGCCTGTAAATCATGCACACACATGTGATATTATGTTGTCGGCCTGGCATACCACCTGCACATTGAGGGAAGGGAAGTGCTTTCGATTCCTAAACACCTGCTCACGTGCCCGGGGTGGAATGATAGCGATATGCGTGCCATCAATGGAACCCACAACGTGTGGTATCCGACCTAGTGCATAGAAGTCTGCTTTGACCGCTGCCAACTCTGCCGCCTGTTGGAAATGAATGTAGTCATGCTTGTACAGCATCATGGCTCTCAGTACATCCTGAAGTACCATGCTGAACATGGACTGTGACATCCCCCCGGCATGTCCAACTGTGTACTGAAATGTGCCTGTAGCAAAAAAGTGGAGTGCCGCCATCACCTTTGCCGTGGGCATAATGGAACCTGGATAGGTTCTTCGCGGCTTCAGGTGAGGAGACAATTGGTTCACAAGCTCCATCAATCGACGTCGATCCAGCCGGAATTTCCTGATCACCTCCTCGTCAACCATATCCTCCAGCACAGTGTATGGGCGATGGACATTTGGAGCCCTCCTGTGTGGGAGTAGATGGAATGGAAGTCAATTCACATACAACGCATGTCTGTGCAACTCACTCACATGTCAACGAACTCTACCAACACGTAAAATGCAGTGTATAATTGTCATATGTGTGACATCTCTGATTGTCACTACAACATGGATTGACATAGCAACAATGTGCAGCCACTAGCAACATGATGTGTCTCAACATGTGCAATGCTACTTTGTCTCAGGTCAACATTACTTCCAACAAGACATGTGACATGACCCAAATGTGTAGGCGCAACATCACATACACACATACAAGTGCATGCACACAAACGAAAAGATACACACACCCACACCATTTCATCATGCACCAATGGCAACACCAATAATGGTGGGCATACGTACATCACATGCATGGTGACACAATAGGCAACACACATGCACTGAACACATGTGTACCCCCACCATAGTCATTATCTCACATATACCACTCACTGACAACTGAATCAGAATGTGCCGATACATCCGGGATCTACTGTGTAGATGTGAGGTACTACAAACTTGTGTAGGGAAATACCCGATGTCGACATGCACATGTGATGCACATTTGTGGCACACCGATGGCCATGGTATGGACACACATGGGATAGAGCATGACATGTGGAGTCACGCAATCACGCACACAACCGTCATCAGGCAGCTGCAGACAATAGAACAAGGTGCATCATCAGAAAAGATACAATCATTCGCCCCGCCATGGCGGTGCACTGCTTCCGCTGTTTACGACTGGGCATACGCGGCCCGCGTTCCACCTTCACATTGGCTGCATGTGCACGGTCCGTCATGGTCACACACCGGCAACTGCATGTGCTAGGCTCCGGGACGGATGCTTCACTTGCAACAATGTTCAATCACTGGCGCCAACATGGCGGGGCACGTATTCGGCGGGGAGGTGCAGGCCAACACATCCATTAGCTGATGTCAATGGACATGGCAGGTCATGACCCCCCTTACAGTGACATTGCATCATCCACCCTACACCTGCCGGCCCAGCCCTACCCAGGACCGCCGTGCCGGCCATGTCAACTACCGCCGTGCCAGGCCCCGTCCACTACCGCCGTGCCGGCCATGTCAACTACCGCCGTGCCAGGCCCCGTCCACTACCGCCGTGCCGGCCATGTCAACTACCGCCGTGCCAGGCCCCGTCCACTTCCGCCGTGCCGGCCATGTCAACTACCGCCGTGCCAGGCCCCGTCCACTAACGCCGTGCCGGCCATGTCAACTACCGCAGTGCCAGGCCCGTCCACTACCGCCGTGCCGGCCATGTCAACTACCGCCGTGCCAGGCCCCGTCCACTACCGCCGTGCCGGCCATGTCAACTACTGCCGTGCCCTGGCACGGCAGTGGTAGACGGGGCCTGGCACGGCGGTAGTTGACATGGCCGGCGCGGCGGTGGTGGACGGGGCATGGCACGGCAGTAGTTGACATGGCCGGCATGGCGGTAGTGGACGGGGCCTGGCACGGCGGTAGTTGACATGGCCGGCGTGGCGGTAGTGGACAGGGCCTGGCACGGCGGTAGTTGACATGGCCGGCACGGCGGTCCTGGGCAGGGCTGGGCCGGCCGGTGTAGGGTGGATGATGCAATGTCACTGTAAGGGGGGTCATGACCTGCCATGTCCATTGACATCAGCTAATGGATGCGTTGGCCTGCACCTCCCCCGCCGAATACGTGCCCCACCATGTTGGCGCCAGTGATTGAACATTGTTGCAAATGAAGCATCCGTCCCGGAAGCTTCCACATGCGGGTGCCGGTGTGTGACCGTGACGGTCTGTGCACGTGCAGCCAATGGGAAGTGTGAACAAGGCCCGCGTATGCCCAATCAAATGTAGCGTATGCTGTGCACCGCAACACCAGGGCCAGTCATTGGCCCATTTCCAAACACGCATCCAGGGCTGACCAATGGCTGGCGCCGTATGCCACTGACATGGCCTCAGGGCCCTATATATGTGTGATGTGCAAAAGCACACATTCTACGATGACCACCGACTGCTGCCTGTGACCATCACCTCCACCTGCTGCTGCGGAGCTGACCACCGACTGCTGCCTGTGACCATCACCTCCACCTGCTGCTGCAGAGCTGACCTCCGACTGCTGCCTGTGACCATCACCTCCACCTGCTGCTGCGGAGCTGACAACCGACTGCTGCCTGTGACCATCATCTCCACCTGCTGCTGCGGAGCTGACCACCGACTGCTGCCTGTGACCATCATCTCCACCTGCTGCTGCGGAGCTGACCACCGACTGCCGCTCTAGTGCCATACTCAGTGAACTTGCCATGTCGAGAGTCAAAGAGATCCGGTCTCGTCCCTTCACCGCCGCGGAGCTGGAAGTCCTCGTGGACGGTGTGCTCCGCAACTTCGGACGCCTGTACGGCGCACCCGGACAGGTGGTAAGTGCAGTGGGGGACATGTTGGTGTGCATGAGGTGGTCCATTACACCTGGGCTCTGAAATCTTGGCGGTGTGATGTGGGACCAACACATTAGTCGAAATGTGCATGGCTGCTGAGAGATACGTGTTGCCCCTATCTGTGTGACTGGCCAACTGTCCACTGACTTGCACCCTTTTGTCTCCCATCATGGTAGGTCAAGCTGCACCTTCGCAAGGACGTGTGGAAGAGCATTGCACGTGATGTACGGGCAGTGGGGGTGTCCAATAGACGACATACACACTGCCACAAACGCTGGGACGACATTTCCAGGCTGAGAAAGAATGTAGCGGAAGTGACACTAGGGATGATTCCAAGAACACCACGTCTGGCCTGACGCTCAATGACCCCTCTCATGCACCGTATCATTGCTGTGACGCATCCTGACCTGTCCGAGCAGCTGCGTGTGGATGAACAGCAACGTGGCGGTAAGCATACTGTCAGTGTATGTTGCTTGTGAGTGCAATGCATGTATTGTTGCCCAGACACATTAGTGACTTCCGTGTAGCGTGTGTCTCGTTGCAATGGCATGTTGGTGACATTGGCGCAGTGAAATGTCACGTCCAGGTCTGGCATGTTGACACGCCACTCGCTAAGCAGTTGAGTGTTGATGCACATGCTGTAGTGCTCCGTCACCCCATGCAAGACTGGTGTACAGATGTACGTGCTCATGCCCTGTCCGCATGCTGTACATGTTGCACGGCCAACACCACTTATTTCCTGTGAGGATGACTGGTAGGGGTGGCCCGTGTGCAGGTTGGGGGATCGATGTACATTGTCATCAATGGCATTAGGGATTCCGTAGCAGTACTGTACGTGAGTGTGCCCATGACTTACACCCATTTCCTGTGCATTTCAGCATTGGCAGAGGGCACTGAGCCACAGACGGAGGAGATGATTGAAGGCAATGCATCCGGATCAGACGTCGCGCACACGCAGACTGACACAGAAGAGGCCAGAGCCGGAGAGGGGGACAGGACCTTCCCGGAGGACTCGCATGTGGAGACAACATCGTCATCATCTTCCGACAGTGTTGGTGAGTCAGCATGTTGTCACAGACTGGGAGTGGGCCATCAACACCTTTGGTCGGGACACAGCACACAGGGCCCACCCTGGCACCAACTGCACCATGTACTGTTCGTGCACGCAGGAGATGGGGGAGCAGAGTGGCGTTCGGCGTCGGCACCGCTGCCCCAGCCTCGGTGAGCCAAAATGCTCTTTGTACAGAGGCTGTTGATCTGCTGCGACAGCTGTGTGTGGGGCAGACCAATATGATAAATGCTTTCCAAGACCACAATAGGAAGTTGGGGCAGGTGGTGGCTTTCATGGAAGGGATGCATGGCGATCTGGCTGGTCTACACAGGACAGTGTAGTCATTGGCTACCAGTGTGTCGTCTGCCATTGTACAGTCGTATGGACTGGGTGCTACTTCTGTTCCACCATCTACAACACTGGATGTCTCAGGGGGGAGTGAATATTCTGACCAGGACTCAAATACAGGTTATTGCACTAGAAGCAGCGTCAGCCAGCACGTCAAGGCACGGAGGGCTCAGACACCATCCCCTAGGTCAGCAAAATCTGTTCTCAAAGACAACGTCAGATACACTGGAGTATACACACGGGATCCACAAGAGGGGTTGGGTGTAATGGCTACACATGCTGCACAGGCATCCCACACAAAAGGTACTCCCAAGGCAAGCCTCACTCCCAGTTCCATGGACACTACCTTGGACAAGGACAGTCAGAAGACGAAGGCACCTCATGAGAGCAGGGGCACTCCCAGGGACAGGGACACTAGGAAGGAAGGAGCCACTCCCAAGGGCAGGGAGACTAGGAAGGAAGGAGCCACTCCCAAGGACAGGGAGACTAGGAAGGAAGGTGCCACTCCCAAGGACAGGGAGACTAGGAAGGAAGGTGCCACTCCCAAGGGCAGGGACACTAGGAAGGAAGGACCCACTCCCAAGGGCACAGAGACTAGGAAGGAAGGAGCCACTACCAAGGGCAGGGACACTAGGAAGGAAGGACCCACTCCCAAGGGCACGGAGACTAGGAAGGAAGGAGCCACTACCAAGGGCAGGGACACTAGGAAGGAAGGACCCACTCCCAAGGGCAGGGAGACTAGGAAGGAAGGACCCACTCCCAAGGGCACGGAGACTAGGAAGGAAGGAGCCACTACCAAGGGCAGGGACAAGAACAGTCACAAGACAAACGCACCTAAGAAGAGCATGGACACTCCCAGGGGCAGGGACAAATACAGGGAGAAGGTGTGTTCTGGGGATAGGTACACCACAGACGACAAGTCTGCTGCCTGGAACAGGGCACCATCCAGGGAACAGGGAAGGTCCACAGACAACATTCCTCCTACTGAAATGGAACATCCAAGGGCCAAGGCATCTCCCATGGACAGTGGCACTGTCAAGGACAGGCATACATCACCCCTTGATGCACTGAGGCTGCTGTTGTTGAGGGAACGGAATACAGATGTCTCTGCGGTGGAGTCACCCCTTACCTCCACTCCCATCAGGGCCCGTCAGGAGCGGATGCAGGTGGACCCTGTAGTAGCATCCCCCATGACACATGCTGCAGAGACCAGAAGGCAGCCACACAGCAAACAACAAGTAGGCTCCAGCACGTCCCCAGAGAGCATTCCCCCGCCAGCAGATGCACCTCCCATGGTGGGTGATATTTCTTTTCAGTCTGGGCCACTTGCCAGTCCTGTCCTGTCCAGGGTGCAGTCACATGTCCCCAAGAAACGTAGACACACAGCATTGACACATGCCCACCCCGATGTCGGTCAATTGCAACTATCCCCCGCTCCCAGAGCCACCCTGCCTCCTGGCCCATACAGCCCTGTGGCTCATCATTTCAGTGGTCCCAGTGGCGCAGCTGCAGTTGACTCGCATGTGTCAGATAGTGGCACTGTATCTGTTGTTTGCTGTCATGCATCATGTAGTGGCACTGTATCAGTTGTGCCCTCTCCTGTTACTGGTGCTGGCAGTGTATCTGGGTCTGTGGCGCATGTGTCAGTCGCTCGGGCTGTGGCTGTGTCCCATACTCCTGTTTGTGGTGCTGGCAGTGTATCTGGGTCTGTGGCCCATGTGTCAGTCACTCGGGCTGTGGCTGTGTCTCACACTCCTGTTTCTGGTGCTGGCAGTGTATCTGGGTCTGTGGCCCATGTGTCAGTCACTCGGGCTGTGGCTGTGTCTCACACTCCTGTTTCTGGTGCTGGCAGTGTATCTGGGTTTGTGGCCCATGTGTCAGTCACTCGGGCTGTGGCTCACACTCCTGTATCAGGTGCTGGCAGTGTGTCTGGGTCTGTGGCTCACGTGTCAGTCACTGTGGCTCACGTGTCAGTCACTACATCTGTGGCTGTGTGTCACACTCCTGTTTCTGGGTCTGTGGCGCATGTGTCAGTCACTCGAGCCGTGGCTGTGTCTCACACTCCAGTTTCTGGTGCTGGCAGTCTGTCCGATGTGGGTACTTCACGCAATCCACCTGATAGTGTGATGTAAGGTGCTGTTGACTTCACTCACATGTCATTGGACAAGGTGTGTACATTGTCCATTGTAAACAGTCTTCCACTGCTGTGGTCCTTGGGATGGGTTCATTGTGATTCGTACTTGTGATGCCTCAGATACTGCATTGTGTCCTCTCATGTGCTGCCTCTGATGGACCTGTGCCTTGCCATGGACTGTTGGTGCACTTAGCCCCTCTCATGTACTGCCTCTGATGGACCTGCTCTGGTGTCCACAATGCCCTGTTGCTGTTCTGATACTGCTGTATGCCCTCTCATGTAGTGCCTCTGATGTACCTGCTCTGGTGTCCACAATGCCCTGTTGCTGTTCTGATACTGCTGTATGCCCTCTCATGTAGTGCCTCTGATGTACCTGCTCTGGTGTCCACAATGCCCTGTTGCTGTTCTGATACTGCTGTATGCCCTCTCATGTACTGCCTCTGATGTACCTGCTCTGGTGTCCACAATGCCCTGTTGCTGTTCTGATACTGCTGTATGCCCTCTGATGTAGTGCCTCTGATGTACCTGCTCTGGTGTCCACAATGCCCTGTTGCTGTTCTGATACTGCTGTATGCCCTCTCATGTGCTGCCTCTGATGGACCTGTGCCTTGCCATGGACTGTTGGTGCACTTAGCCCCTCTCATGTACTGCTTCTGATGGACCTGTGCCTTGCCATGGACTGTTGGTGCACTTAGCCCCTCTCATGTGCTGCCTCTGATGGACCTGTGCCTTGCCATGGACTGTTGGTGCACTTAGCCCCTCTCATGTACTGCCTCTGATGGACCTGTGCCTTGCCATGGACGGTTGGTGCACTTAGCCCCTCTCATGTGCTGCCTCTGATGGACCTGAGCCTTGCCATGGACTGTTGGTGCACTTAGCCCCTCTCATGTACTGCCTCTGATGGACCTGCTCTGGTGTCCACAATGCCCTGTTGGGGTTCTGATACTGCTGTCTGCCCTCTCATGTACTGCCTCTGATGTACCTGCTCTGGTGTCCACAATGCCCTGTTGCTGTTCTGATACTGCTGTATGCCCTCTCATGTACTGCCTCTGATGTACCTGCTCTGGTGTCCACAATGCCCTGTTGGGGTTCGGATACTGCTGTCTGCCCTCTCATGTACTGCCTCTGATGTACCTGCTCTGGTGTCCACAATGCCCTGTTGCTGTTCTGATACTGCTGTATGCCCTCTCATGTACTGCCTCTGATGTGCCTGCTCTGGTGTCCACAATAACCTGTTGCTGTTCTGATACTGCTGTATGCCCTCTCATGTAGTGCCTCTGATGGACCTGCTCTGGTGTCCACAATGCCCTGTTGCTGTTCTGATACTGCTGTATGCCCTCTCATGGTCTGCCTCTGATGGACCTGTGCCTTGCCATGGACTGTTGGTGCACTTAGCCCCTCTCATGTACTGCCTCTGATGGACCTGCTCTGGTGTCCACAATGCCCTGTTGCTGTTCTGATACTGCTGTATGCCCTCTCATGTGCTGCCTCTGATGTACCTGCTCTGGTGTCCACAATGCCCTGTCGCTGTTCTGATACTGATGTATGCCCTCTCATGTGCTGCCTCTGATGGACCTGTGCCTTGCCATGGACTGTTGGTGCACTTAGCCCCTCTCATGTACTACCTCTGATGGACCTGTGTCTTGCCATGGACTGTTGGTGCACTTAGCCCCTCTCATGTGCTGCCTCTGATGGAACTGTGCCTTGCCATGGACTGTTGGTGCACTTAGCCCCTCTCATGTACTGCCTCTGGTGGACCTGCTCTGGTGTCCACAATGCCCTGTTGCTGTTCTGATACTGCATTGTGCCCTCTCATGTGCTGCCTCTGATGTACCTGCTCTGGTGTCCACAATGCCCTGTTGCTGTTCTGATGCTGCTGTATGCCCTCTCATGTGCTGCCTCTGATGGACCTGTGCCTTGCCATGGACTGTTGGTGCACTTAGCCCCTCTCATGTACTGCCTCTGATGGACCTGCTCTGGTGTCCACAATGCCCTGTTGGGGTTCTGATACTGCCGTCTGCCCTCTCATGTACTGCCTCTGATGTACCTTCTCTGGTGTCCACAATGCCCTGTTGGGGTTCTGATACTGCCGTCTGCCCTCTCATGTACTGCCTCTGATGTACCTGCTCTGGTGTCCACAATGCCCTGTTGCTGTTCTGATACTGCTGTATGCCCTCTCATGTAGTGCCTCTGATGTACCTGCTCTGGTGTCCACAATGCCCTGTTGCTGTTCTGATACTGCTGTATGCCCTCTCATGTGCTGCCTCTGATGGACTTGTGCCTTGCCATGGACTGTTGGTGCACTTAGCCCCTCTCATGTACTGCCTCTGATGGACCTGCTCTGGTATCCACAATGCCCTGTTGCTGTTCTGATACTGCTGTATGCCCTCTCATGTGCTGCCTCTGATGTACCTGCTCTGGTGTCCACAATGCCCTGTTGCTGTTCTGATACTGCTGTATGCCCTCTCATGTGCTGCCTCTGATGGGCCTGTGCCTTGCCATGGACTGTTGGTGCACTTAGCCCCTCTCATGTACTGCCTCTGATGGACCTGTGCCTTGCCATGGACTGTTGGTGCACTTAGCCTCATGTGCTGCCTCTGATGGACCTGTGCCTTGCCATGGACTGTTGGTGCACTTAGCCCCTCTCATGTACTGCCTCTGATGGACCTGCTCTGGTGTCCACAATGCCCTGTTGCTGTTCTGATACTGCATTGTGCCCTCTCATGTGCTGCCTCTGATGTACCTGCTCTGGTGTCCACAATGCCCTGTTGCTGTTCTGATACTGCTGTATTCCCTCTCATGTGCTGCCTCTGATGGACCTGTGCCTTGCCATGGACTGTTGGTGCACTTAGCCCCTCTCATGTACTGCCTCTGATGTACCTGCTCTGGTGTCCACAATGCCCTGTTGATGTTCTGATACTGCTGTATGCCCTCTCATGTGCTGCCTCTGATGGACCTGTGCCTTGCCATGGACTGTTGGTGCACTTAGCCCCTCTCATGTACTGCCTCTGATGGACCTGCTCTGGTGTCCACAATGCCCTGTTGGGGTTCTGATACTGCTGTCTGCCCTCTCAGGTACTGCCTCTGATGTACCTGCTCTGGTGTCCACAATGCCCTGTTGATGTTCTGATACTGCTGTATGCCCTCTCATGTGCTGCCTCTGATGGACCTGTGCCTTGCCATGGACTGTTGGTGCACTTAGCCCCTCTCATGTACTGCCTCTGATGGACCTGCTCTGGTGTCCACAATGCCCTGTTGCTGTTCTGATACTGCTGTATGCCCTCTCATGTGCTGCCTCTGATGTACCTGCTCTGGTGTCCACAATGCCCTGTTGGTGTTCTGATACTGCTGTATGCCCTCTCATGTGCTGCCTCTGATGGACCTGTGCCTTGCCATGGACTGTTGGTGCACTTAGCCCCTCTTATGTACTGCCTCTGATGGACCTGTGCCTTGCCATGGACTGTTGGTGCACATAGCCTCATGTGCTGCCTCTGATGGACCTGTGCCTTGCCATGGACTGTTGGTGCACTTAGCCCCTCTCATGTACTGCCTCTGATGGACCTGCTCTGGTGTCCACAATGCCCTGTTGCTGTTCTGATACTGCATTGTGCCCTCTCATGTGCTGCCTCTGATGTACCTGCTCTGGTGTCCACAATGCCCTGTTGCTGTTCTGATACTGCTGTATTCCCTCTCATGTGCTGCCTCTGATGGACCTGTGCCTTGCCATGGACTGTTGGTGCACTTAGCCCCTCTCATGTACTGCCTCTGATGTACCTGCTCTGGGGTCCACAATGCCCTGTTGATGTTCTGATACTGCTGTATGCCCTCTCATGTGCTGCCTCTGATGGACCTGTGCCTTGCCATGGACTGTTGGTGCACTTAGCCCCTCTCATGTACTGCCTCTGATGGACCTGCTCTGGTGTCCACAATGCCCTGTTGGGGTTCTGATACTGCTGTCTGCCCTCTCAGGTACTGCCTCTGATGTACCTGCTCTGGTGTCCACAATGCCCTGTTGATGTTCTGATACTGCTGTATGCCCTCTCATGTGCTGCCTCTGATGGACCTGTGCCTTGCCATGGACTGTTGGTGCACTTAGCCCCTCTCATGTACTGCCTCTGATGGACCTGCTCTGGTGTCCACAATGCCCTGTTGCTGTTCTGATACTGCTGTAAACACTCTCATGTGCTGCCTCTGATGTACCTGCTCTGGTGTCCACATCCCTGTTGCTGTTCTGATACTGCTGTATGCCCTCTCATGTGCTGCCTCTGATGGACCTGTGCCTTGCCATGGACTGTTGGTGCACTTCGCCCCTCTCATGTACTGCCTCTGATGGACCTGTGCCTTGCCATGGACTGTTGGTGCACTTAGCCCCTCTCATGTGCTGCCTCTGATGGACCTGTGCCTTGCCATGGACTGTTGGTGCACTTAGCCCCTCTCATGTACTGCCTCTGATGGACCTGTGCCTTGCCATGGACGGTTGGTGCACTTAGCCCCTCTCATGTGCTGCCTCTGATGGACCTGTGCCTTGCCATGGACTGTTGGTGCACTTAGCCCCTCTCATGTACTGCCTCTGATGGACCTGCTCTGGTGTCCACAATGCCCTGTTGGGGTTCTGATACTGCCATCTGCCCTCTCATGTACTGCCTCTGATGTACCTGCTCTGGTGTCCACAATGCCCTGTTGCTGTTCTGATACTGCTGTATGCCCTCTCATGTACTGCCTCTGATGTGCCTGCTCTGGTGTCCACAATGCCCTGTTGCTGTTCTGATACTGCTGTATGCCCTCTCATGCACTGCCTCTGATGGACCTGCTCTGGTGTCCACAATGCCCTGTTGGGGTTCTGATACTGCTGTCTGCCCTCTCAGGTACTGCCTCTGATGTACCTGCTCTGGTGTCCACAATGCCCTGTTGATGTTCTGATACTGCTGTATGCCCTCTAATGTGCTGCCTCTGATGGACCTGTGCCTTGCCATGGACTGTTGGTGCACTTAGCCCCTCTCATGTACTGCCTCTGATGGACCTGCTCTGGTGTCCACAATGCCCTGTTGCTGTTCTGATACTGCTGTATGCCCTCTCATGTACTGCCTCTGATGTACCTGCTCTGGTGTCCACAATGCCCTGTTGGGGTTCTGATACTGCCGTCTGCCCTCTCATGTACTGCCTCTGATGTACCTGCTCTGGTGTCCACAATGCCCTGTTGCTGTTCTGATACTGCTGTATGCCCTCTCATGTACTGCCTCTGATGTGCCTGCTCTGGTGTCCACAATGCCCTGTTGCTGTTCTGATACTGCTGTATGCCCTCTCATGTAGTGCCTCTGATGGACCTGTGCCTTGCCATAGACTGTTGGTGCACTTAGCCCCTGTCATGTACTGCCTCTGATGGACCTGCTCTGGTGTCCACAATGCCCTGTTGCTGTTCTGATACTGCTGTATGCCCTCTCATGTGCTGCCTCTGATGTACCTGCTCTGGTGTCCACAATGCCCTGTTTCTGTTCTGATACTGCTGTATGCCCTCTCATGTGCTGCCTCTGATGGACCTGTGCCTTGCCATGGACTGTTGGTGCACTTAGCCCCTCTCATGTACTGCCTCTGATGGACCTGTGCCTTGCCATGGGCTGTTGGTGCACTTAGCCCCTCTCATGTACTGCCTCTGATGGACTTGCTCTGGTGTCCACAATGCCCTGTTGCTGTTCTGATACTGCATTGTGCCCTCTCATGTGCTGCCTCTGATGTACCTGCTCTGGTGTCAACAATGCCCTGTTGCTGTTCTGATACTGCTGTATGCCCTCTCATGTGCTGCCTCTGATGGACCTGTGCCTTGCCATGGATTGTTGGTGCACTTAGCCCCTCTCATGTACTGCCTCTGATGGACCTGCTCTGGTGTCCACAATGCCCTGTTGGGGTTCTGATACTGCCGTCTGCCCTCTCATGTACTGCCTCTGATGTACCTGCTCTGGTGTCCACAATGCCCTGTTGGGGTTCTGATACTGCCGTCTGCCCTCTCATGTACTGCCTCTGATGTACCTGCTCTGGTGTCCACAATGCCCTGTTGCTGTTCTGATAGTGCTGTATGCCCTCTCATGTACTGCCTCTGATGTACCTGCTCTGGTGTCCACAATGCCCTGTTGCTGTTCTGATACTGCTGTATGCCCTCTCATGTAGTGCCTCTGATGTACCTGCTCTGGTGTCCACAATGCCCTGTTGCTGTTCTGATACTGCTGTATGCCCTCTCATGTGCTGCCTCTGATGGACTTGTGCCTTGCCATGGACTTTTGGTGCACTTAGCCCCTCTCATGTACTGCCTCTGATGGACCTGCTCTGGTGTCAACAATGCCCTGTTGGGGTTCTGATACTGCTGTCTGCATTCTCAGGTACTGCCTCTGATGTTCCTGCTCTGTTGTCCACAATGCCCTGTTGGGGTTCTGATACTGCCGTCTGCCCTCTCATGTACTGCCTCTGATGTACCTGCTCTGGTGTCCACAATGCCCTGTTGCTGTTCTGATACTGCTGTATGCCCTCTCATGTACTGCCTCTGATGTACCTGCTCTGGTGTCCACAATGCCCTGTTGCTGTTCTGATACTCCTGTATGCCCTCTCATGTACTGCCTCTGATGTACCTGCTCTGGTGTCCACAATGCCCTGTTGCTGTTCTGATACTGCTGTATGCCCTCTCATGTGCTGCCTCTGATGGACCTGTACCTTGCCATGGACTGTTGGTGCACTTAGCCCCTCTCATGTACTGCCTCTGATGGACTTGCTCTGGTATCCACAATGCCCTGTTGCTGTTCTGATACTGCTGTATGCCCTCTCATGTGCTGCCTCTGATGTACCTGCTCTGGTGTCCACAATGCCCTGTTGCTGTTCTGATACTGCTGTATGCCCTCTCATGTGCTGCCTCTGACAGACCTGTGCCTTGCCATCGACTGTTGGTGCACTTAGCCCCTCTCATGTACTGCCTCTGATGGACCTGTACCTTGCCATGGACTGTTGGTGCACTTAGCCCCTCTCATGTACTGCCTCTGATGGACCTGGTCTGGTGTCCACAATGCCATGTTGCTGTTCTGATACTGCATTGTGCCCTCTCATGTGCTGCCTCTGATGTACCTGCTCTGGTGTCCACAATGCCCTGTTGCTGTTCTGATACTGCTGTATGCCCTCTCATGTGCTGCCTCTGATGGACCTGTGCCTTGCCATGGACTGTTGGTGCACTTAGCCCCTCTCATGTACTGCCTCTGATGGACCTGCTCTGGTGTCCACAATGCCCTGTTGGGGTTCTGATACTGCCGTCTGCCCTCTCACGTACTGCCTCTGATGTACCTGCTCTGGTGTCCACAATGCCCTGTTGGGGTTCTGATACTGCCGTCTGCCCTCTCATGTACTGCCTCTGATGTACCTGCTCTGGTGTCCACAATGCCCTGTTGCTGTTCTGAAACTGCTGTATGCCCTCTCATGTACTGCCTCTGATGTACCTGCTCTGGTGTCCACAATGCCCTGTTGGGGTTCTGATACTGCCGTCTGCCCTCTCATGTACTGCCTCTAATGGCCCTGCTCTGGTGTCCGCAATGCCCTGTTGCTGTTCTGATACTGCTGTATGCCCTCTCATGTGCTGCCTCTGATGGACCTGTGCCTTGCCATGGACTGTTGGTGCACTTAGCCCCTCTCATGTACTGCCTCTGATGTACCTGCTCTGGTGTCCACAATGCCCTGTTGCTGTTCTGATACTGCTGTATGCCCTCTCATGTGCTGCCTCTGATGGACCTGTGCCTTGCCATGGACTGTTGGTGCACTTAGCCCCTCTCATGTACTGCCTCTGATGGACCTGCTCTGGTGTCCACAATGCCCTGTTGGGGTTCTGATACTGCTGTCTGCCTTCTCAGGTACTGCCTCTGATGTACCTGCTCTGGTGTCCACAATGCCCCGTTGATGTTCTGATACTGCTGTATGCCCTCTCATGTGCTGCCTGTGATGGACCTGTGCCTTGCCATGGACTGTTGGTGCACTTAGCCCCTCTCATGTACTGCCTCTGATGGACCTGCTCTGGTGTCCACAATGCCCTGTTGCTGTTCTGATACTGCTGTATGCCCTCTCATGTGCTGCCTCTGATGTACCTGCTCTGGTGTCCACAATGCCCTGTTGCTGTTCTGATACTGCTGTATGCCCTCTCATGTGCTGCCTCTGATGGACCTGTGCCTTGCCATGGACTGTTGGTGCACTTAGCCCCTCTCATGTACTGCCTCTGATGGACCTGTGCCTTGCCATGGACTGTTGGTGCACTTAGCCCCTCTCATGTGCTGCCTCTGATGGACCTGTGCCTTGCCATGGACTGTTGGTGCACTTAGCCCCTCTCATGTACTGCCTCTGATGGACCTGTGCCTTGCCATGGACGGTTGGTGCACTTAGCCCCACTCATGTGCTGCCTCTGATGGAACTGTGCCTTGCCATGGACTGTTGGTGCACTTAGCCCCTCTCATGTACTGCCTCTGATGGACCTGCTCTGGTGTCCACAATGCCCTGTTGGGGTTCTGATACTGCCGTCTGCCCTTTCATGTACTGCCTCTGATGTACCTGCTCTGGTGTCCAAATTCCCTGTTGCTGTTCTGATACTGCTGTATGCCCTCTCATGTACTGCCTCTGATGTACCTGCTCTGGTGTCCACAATGCCCTGTTGGGGTTCTGATACTGCCGTCTGCCCTCTCATGTACTGCCTCTGATGTACCTGCTCTGGTGTCCACAATGCCCTGTTGCTGTTCTGATACTGCTGTATGCCCTCTCATGTACTGCCTCTGATGTGCCTGCTCTGGTGTCCACAATGCCCTGTTGCTGTTCTGATACTGCTGTATGCCCTCTCATGTACTGCCTCTGATGGACCTGCTCTGGTGTCCACAATGCCCTGTTGGGGTTCTGATACTGCTGTCTGCCCTCTCAGGTACTGCCTCTGATGTACCTGCTCTGGTGTCCACAATGCCCTGTTGATGTTCTGATACTGCTGTATGCCCTCTCATGTGCTGCCTCTGATGGACCTGTGCCTTGCCATGGACTGTTGGTGCACTTAGCCCCTCTCATGTACTGCCTCTGATGGACCTGCTCTGGTGTCCACAATGCCCTGTTGCTGTTCTGATACTGCTGTATGCCCTCTCATATGCTGCCTCTGATGTACCTGCTCTGGTGTCCACAATGCCCTGTTGCTGTTTTGATACTGCTGTATGCCCTCTCATGTGCTGCCTCTGATGTACCTGCTCTGGTGTCCACAATGCCCTGTTGGTGTTCTGATACTGCTGTATGCCCTCTCATGTGCTGCCTCTGATGGACCTGTGCCTTGCCATGGACTGTTGGTGCACTTAGCCCCTCTCATGTACTGCCTCTGATGGACCTGTGCCTTGCCATGGACTGTTGGTGCACTTAGCCTCATGTGCTGCCTCTGATGGACCTGTGCCTTGCCATGGACTGTTGGTGCACTTAGCCCCTCTCATGTACTGCCTCTGATGGACCTTCTCTGGTGTCCACAATGCCCTGTTGCTGTTCTGATACTGCATTGTGCCCTCTCATGTGCTGCCTCTGATGTACCTGCTCTGGTGTCCACAATGCCCTGTTGCTGTTCTGATACTGCTGTATTCCCTCTCATGTGCTGCCTCTGATGGACCTGTGCCTTGCCATGGACTGTTGGTGCACTTAGCCCCTCTCATGTACTGCCTCTGATGTACCTGCTCTGGTGTCCACAATGCCCTGTTGATGTTCTGATACTGCTGTATGCCCTCTCATGTGCTGCCTCTGATGGACCTGTGCCTTGCCATGGACTGTTGGTGCACTTAGCCCCTCTCATGTACTGCCTCTGATGGACCTGCTCTGGTGTCCACAATGCCCTGTTGGGGTTCCGATACTGCTGTCTGCCCTCTCAGGTACTGCCTCTGATGTACCTGCTCTGGTGTCCACAATGCCCTGTTGATGTTCTGATACTGCTGTATGCCCTCTCATGTGCTGCCTCTGATGGACCTGTGCCTTGCCATGGACTGTTGGTGCACTTAGCCCCTCTCATGTACTGCCTCTGATGGACCTGCTCTGGTGTCCACAATGCCCTGTTGCTGTTCTGATACTGCTGTATGCCCTCTCATGTGCTGCCTCTGATGTACCTGCTCTGGTGTCCACAATGCCCTGTTGCTGTTCTGATACTGCTGTATGCCCTCTCATGTGCTGCCTCTGATGGACCTGTGCCTTGCCATGGACTGTTGGTGCACTTAGCCCCTCTCATGTACTGCCTCTGATGGACCTGTGCCTTGCCATGGACTGTTGGTGCACTTAGCCCCTCTCATGTGCTGCCTCTGATGGACCTGTGCCTTGCCATGGACTGTTGGTGCACTTAGCCCCTCTCATGTACTGCCTCTGATGGACCTGTGCCTTGCCATGGACGGTTGGTGCACTTAGCCCCTCTCATGTGCTGCCTCTGATGGACCTGTGCCTTGCCATGGATTGTTGGTGCACTTAGCCCCTCTCATGTACTGCCTCTGATGTACCTGCTCTGGTGTCCACAATGCCCTGTTGCTGTTCTGATACTGCCGTATGCCCTCTCATGTACTGCCTCTGATGTACCTGCTCTGGTGTCCACAATGCCCTGTTGGGGTTCTGATACTGCCGTCTGCCCTCTCATGTACTGCCTCTGATGTACCTGCTCTGGTGTCCACAATGCCCTGTTGCTGTTCTGATACTGCTGTATGCCCTCTCATGTACTGCCTCTGATGTGCCTGCTCTGGTGTCCACAATGCCCTGTTGCTGTTCTGATACTGCAGTATGCCCTCTCATGTAGTGCCTCTGATGGACCTACGCTGGTGTCCACAATGCCCTGTTGCTGTTCTGATACTGCTGCATGCCCTCTCATGGTCTGCCTCTGATGGACCTGTGCCTTGCCATAGACTGTTGGTGCACTTAGCCCCTCTCATGTACTGCCTCTGATGGACCTGCTCTGGTGTCCACAATGCCCTGTTGCTGTTCTGATACTGCTGTATGCCCTCTCATGTGCTGCCTCTGATGTACCTGCTCTGGTGTCCACAATGCCCTGTTGGTGTTCTGATACTGCTGTATGCCCTCTCATGTGCTGCCTCTGATGGACCTGTGTCTTGCCATGGACTGTTGGTGCACTTAGCCCCTCTCATGTACTGCCTCTGATGGACCTGTGCCTTGCCATGGGCTGTTGGTGCACTTAGCCCCTCTCATGTGATGCCTCTGATGGAACTGTGCCTTGCCATGGACTGTTGGTGCACTTAGCCCCTCTCATGTACTGCCTCTGATGGCCCTGCTCTGGTGTCCATAATGCCCTGTTGCTGTTCTGATACTGCATTGTGCCCTCTCATGTGCTGCCTCTGATGTACCTGCTCTGGTGTCCACAATGCCCTGTTGCTGTTCTGATACTGCTGTATGCCCTCTCATGTGCTGCCTCTGATGGACCTGTGCCTTGCCATGGACTGTTGGTGCACTTAGCCCCTCTCATGTACTGCCTCTGATGGACCTGCTCTGGTGTCCACAATGCCCTGTTGGGGTTCTGATACTGCCGTCTGCCCTCTCATGTACTGCCTCTGATGTACCTGCTCTGGTGTCCACAATGCCCTGTTGCTGTTCTGATACTGCTGTATGCCCTCTCATGTAGTGCCTCTGATGTACCAGCTCTGGTGTCCACAATGCCCTGTTGCTGTTCTGATACTGCTGTATGCCCTCTCATGTGCTGCCTCTGATGGACTTGTGCCTTGCCATGGACTTTTGGTGCACTTAGCCCCTCTCATGTACTGCCTCTGATGGACCTGTGCCTTGCCATGGACTGTTGGTGCACTTAGCCTCATGTGCTGCCTCTGATGGACCTGTGCCTTGCCATGGACTGTTGGTGCACTTAGCCCCTCTCATGTACTGCCTCTGATGGACCTGCTCTGGTGTCCACAATGCCCTGTTGCTGTTCTGATACTGCATTGTGCCCTCTCATGTGCTGCCTCTGATGTACCTGCTCTGGTGTCCACAATGCCCTGTTGCTGTTCTGATACTGCTGTATTCCCTCTCATGTGTTGCCTCTGATGGACCTGTGCCTTGCCATGGACTGTTGGTGCACTTAGCCCCTCTCATGTACTGCCTCTGATGTAACTGCTCTGGTGTCCACAATGCCCTGTTGATGTTCTGATACTGCTGTATGCCCTCTCATGTGCTGCCTCTGATGGACCTGTGCCTTGCCATGGACTGTTGGTGCATTTAGCCCCTCTCATGTACTGCCTCTGATGGACCTGCTCTGGTGTCCACAATGCCCTGTTGGGGTTCTGATACTGCTGTCTGCCCTCTCAGGTACTGCCTCTGATGTTCCTGCTCTGTTGTCCACAATGCCCTGTTGGGGTTCTGATACTGCCGTCTGCCCTCTCATGTACTGCCTCTGATGTACCTGCTCTGGTGTCCACAATGCCCTGTTGCTGTTCTGATACTGCTGTATGCCCTCTCATGTACTGCCTCTGATGTACCTGCTCTGGTGTCCACAATGCCCTGTTGCTGTTCTGATACTGCTGTATGCCCTCTCATGTACTGCCTCTGATGTGCCTGCTCTGGTGTCCACAATGCCCTGTTGCTTTTCTGATACTGCTGTATGCCCTCTCAGGTACTGCCTCTGATGTTCCTGCTCTGTTGTCCACAATGCCCTGTTGGGGTTCTGATACTGCCGTCTGCCCTCTCATGTACTGCCTCTGATGTACCTGCTCTGGTGTCCACAATGCCCTGTTGCTGTTCTGATACTGCTGTATGCCCTCTCATGTACTGCCTCTGATGTACCTGCTCTGGTGTCCACAATGCCCTGTTGCTGTTCTGATACTCCTGTATGCCCTCTCATGTAGTGCCTCTGATGTACCTGCTCTGGTGTCCACAATGCCCTGTTGCTGTTCTGATACTGCTGTATGCCCTCTCATGTGCTGCCTCTGATGGACCTGTACCTTGCCATGGACTGTTGGTGCACTTAGCCCCTCTCATGTACTGCCTCTGATGGACTTGCTCTGGTGTCCACAATGCCCTGTTGCTGTTCTGATACTGCTGTATGCCCTCTCATGTGCTGCCTCTGATGTACCTGCTCTGGTGTCCACAATGCCCTGTTGCTGTTCTGATACTGCTGTATGCCCTCTCATGTGCTGCCTCTGACAGACCTGTGCCTTGCCATCGACTGTTGGTGCACTTAGCCCCTCTCATGTACTGCCTCTGATGGACCTGTGCCTTGCCATGGACTGTTGGTGCACTTAGCCCCTCTCATATGCTGCCTCTGATGGACCTGTGCCTTTCCATGGACTGTTGGTGCACTTAGCCCCTCTCATGTACTGCCTCTGATGGACCTGCTCTGGTGTCCACAATGCCATGTTGCTGTTCTGATACTGCATTGTGCCCTCTCATGTGCTGCCTCTGATGTACCTGCTCTGGTGTCCACAATGCCCTGTTGCTGTTCTGATACTGCTGTATGCCCTCTCATGTGCTGCCTCTGATGGACCTGTGCCTTGCCATGGACTGTTGGTGCACTTAGCCCCTCTCATGTACTGTCTCTGATGGACCTGCTCTGGTGTCCACAATGCCCTGTTGGGGTTCTGATTTTGCCGTCTGCCGTCTCATGTACTGCCTCTGATGTACCTGCTCTGGTGTCCACAATGCCCTGTTGGGGTTCTGATACTGCCGTCTGCCCTCTCATGTACTGCCTATGATGTACCTGCTCTGGTGTCCACAATGCCCTGTTGCTGTTCTTAAACTGCTGTATGCCCTCTCATGTACTGCCTCTGATGTACCTGCTCTGGTGTCCACAATGCCCTGTCGGGGTTCTGATACTGCCGTCTGCCCTCTCATGTACTGCCTCTAATGGACCTGCTCTGGTGTCCGCAATGCCGTGTTGCTGTTCTGATACTGCATTGTGCCCTCTCATGTGCTGCCTCTGATGTACCTGCTCTGGTGTCCACAATGCCCTATTGCTGTTCTGATACTGCATTGTGCCCTCTCATGTGCTGCCTCTGATGGACCTGTGCCTTGCCATGGACTGTTGGTGCACTTAGCCCCTCTCATGTACTGCCTCTGATGGACCTGCTCTGGTGTCCACAATGCCCTGTTGCTGTTCTGATACTGCATTGTGCCCTCTCATGTACTGCCTCTGATGGACCTGTGCCTTGCCATGGACTGTTGGTGCACTTAGCCCCTCTCATGTGCTGCCTCTGATTAAGGGTGGGCGTAAAATCCGTTTCGCGGGCGAATTTGCGGATTTTCCGTGATTTCGCGATCCGCGAATCTCGCAAAATCGCGGTAAAATCCGCGAATCAGTGGGGACGAATTTTCAGCCAAGCAAGGGTTACAGCAGCAGGTGCAAAAGTTGAACCTAATTTCTTTGTAACCTTTTACAAAAGGGTTACAAACAAATTAACTTCAACTTGGACACCTGCTGCTAATTGCTTCCTGGCGCCTCGTTGCCTACTTGCAACTATTCTCTGACCCTGCTCTGACCCTTGAAGCAGGGTCAGAGAATAGTTACAAGTATTTATTATTTATTTATTTATTATTTATTTATTGAAAAGTTTTATATAGCGCGAACAAGACCCGTGGGTATCAGAGCGCTTTACATAGAGGTAAGCTAAGCAAATTAATAATAAGCTGAAGTCCATTAAATAGCATATAAGTATGAGGTAGATAGTTATAAGGCTTTTAGTGAATGCATAAATAGCCACCTTCCATTCGAACATATATGGTGTGAGGTAGATAATTATAAGGCTCAAGTGACAGCATAGATAACTACCTTCTATTAGAGAGGTTATTTATTACATTATACCGTACTATAAAGCATAAGATATTAGCAAAGTCATTTTCGTCGTAAATAAGAGGTAGTAGGTTATAAGGTTTCAGATAGTGGTATAAGATCAAATAACACAAGGTAGCAGTAGGTGTTCAGATTAATCACAGGAGGTGTCATCGGTTATGCCTCATTGTTTCTCTTTCATCTGATTCCAGTCGAACATTTCCTTACGAGGACGTAAGTGTTTAGTTTGAGTCCAGGAATGTAGCATACAGCGTTCCATGCAATTTTCTATGTAAGGTATTTACTCATTAAGAAGCTCTTCGCTTCCCGCTTAAATGTTGCTGTGTTCGGAATCTTCCTAATGCTAGGGGGGAGTGAGTTCCAGATTCTAGGAGCTGCTCCGGAGAACGCTCTGTCATAAGTTTTTTTCTTTTTGAAGATGGCTGGTCTCAGCACCAACTCCTTGGCGCTCCTGGCCGGTCTGTTTCCTCCTGACAGCTCAATTTTCTTGGATAGGTATCCAGGAGTATTGTGGTGAAGAGCTCTATGGGTGATACATGCGATCTTTAGTTGAATCCTGGCCTCATAGGGTAGCCAGTTTAGAGCTTTCAAGTGCGGGGATATGTGGTCAAACTTCCTTGATCCTGAGATGAGTCTCGTTGCAGCATTGAGGCAGGCTTTTAGTGGCGCTGTGGAAGTTTTTGGTAAACCCGCTAGGGTAGTGCAGCCGTATTCAATTCTCGAGATGACTAAGGATTGGGTTGTCCAAGTTGAAGTTAATTTGTTTGTAACCCTTTTGTAAAAGGTTACAAAGAAATTAGGTTCAACTTTTGCACCTGCTGCTGTAACCCTTGCTTGGCTGAAAATTCGTCCCCACTGATTCGCGGATTTTACCGCGATTTTGCGAGATTCGCGGATCGCGAAATCACGGAAAATCCGCAAATTCGCCCGCGAAACGGATTTTAGTAGGCAACGAGGCACCTGTCCAAGGAATTAAACCTCATCAGGAAGCACTTACAGATATAAAAAAAAGAAAGAAAGGAGAGGATGGCAAATACACCCATTTTGAGTTGTCAGGAGGGGTTAAACTAAAAGAGACCTTTACAGCACAATTTTCATATGCATTTTGCTAAAAATAAAAAGCTGTATGTTCTGTAGGGGCAACTCAGGAATCTGGCCCTTCAGAGATCCGGCCTCTCTTTCTTTCTCTCGTTCTCTCTCTCCCTCTCTCTTTCCCTCTCTTTCTCTCTCTTTCTATCTATCTATCTATCTATCTATCTATCTATCTATCTATCTATCTATCTATCTATCTATCTATCTCTCTCTCCCTCTCCCATAAACGACTGCATGGGTAACTTCGCTATGCAAGCGGCTCGCGAAGATGCAAAAATCCCCGCGAACACGCAAAAAACCCCGCGAACACGCAAAAAACCCTGCGAACACGCAAAAAAACAAAAATCCGCAAATTCGCACAAATTCGCGAATTTTGCGGATCGCGAATTCGCAAATCCGCAAATTCGCAGATCGCAAATTCGCAAAATTCGCCCATGCTTACCTCTGATGGACCTGTGGCTTGCCATGGACTGTTGGTGCACTTAGCCCCTCTCATGTACTGCCTCTGATGGATCTGCTCTGGTGTCCACAATGCCCTGTTGCTGTTCTGATACTGCTGTATGCCCTCTCATGTACTGCCTCTGATGTACCTGCTCTGGTGTCCACAATGCCCTGTTGGGGTTCTGATACTGCCGTCTGCCCTCTCATGTACTGCCTCTGATGTACCTGCTCTGGTGTCCACAATGCCCTGTTGCTGTTCTGATACTGCTGTATGCCCTCTCATGTAGTGCCTCTGATGTACCTGCTCTGGTGTCCACTATGCCCATGCTCAAGCCTACACTGTGATGTTACCCCGATTATGTGTAAATAAACTTGTCAATCATGTGTCGTGGGTTGTCGGAGTCATTCTTGCGTGTGTGATGCTGGTGTGTATTTGTATTTACTTCAAGTCAGTGGGTTCAGATATATGTCACTCCCCCCTCCCTACGTCACGACCCTTGCAGGTGCTCCCCTCCACACGAATCAGTATCGCTTGGCCATACATACAATACAGTGGAGTTAGAAAACAGGGTATAGAAGGTATAAAAGACCGTTAAAAAAGTTAAACAAATTTAAAAACTATTTTTTTAAAGTTGCTATAAGGACCAAAGTGCTGGATGTGGTGAGGTTAAAGGCAGAAGTAGATGAGATAATCAGTGGAAGCTTGCCTTTATAAAGGGTGTAATTTTATGAGTCAGATGAATTAGTGTTTGTGATGAAGGATGTAACTGGAAAGGCAAGGAAAACACATGAGAAATTTACAGAAATGGCACAGAGGTATGATGTAGATTTGCCCAAAACGAAAATGTTATAAGGAAGCCACAGGTTAAATTACAGTGATCAGGAACTGGAAGATAAAAGGGCCATAGGTCTGAAAACACATATTAGAGAATTGATTGTAGGGATACAGGCATGGGCATGCTTGACAAATGAGAAGAAAGATGGTCCAAGAAAAAGAGCGTCAAGAAGGGTATAGGAGAAACACCACCTCCAGGAGGGGAGACAGTAGGAATTACCCTTACCCTTTGCGAGAGGTACAGAGTGGAGGGTATGTGCCTTGATGTAGAGGTGATTTAGTGTCGTTTACCAATGATTTTCCTCGGCTGAGGGAAAAACCTGTTGAGTGGTATAAGCAAGTTAATCGATTTGTCAAAATTTCCAAGGTACTGTGGAATGATCTGAATATGTTGCTTGACATTGTAGTACCAAGTGATTTGTGGTCAGCATGTAAAATTGCTGTTAATTGGCCATCTTTGGAACAAGAACAAGATTCTATTACACATGGTCGTTCACCTGTGGTTATCAAAAAGTTTGGACAGGTAATCACATGGATGCAGTCCAAAATTTCACCACAAGACATTGATTGGATTAAGACAGACAGAACTGTTCATGCCTATTATGAGAGGCTCTTGCAAGCCTTCAAGCAGTACAGCGGGTTAGATACTCTTGATCCAAAGGATATCGGATAGTTTGTCTCAAAATTTGTATTAGGATTAAGACAAGAAGTTAGCTTAATGATCCAACAGTATCTAATCTGCTGTCCGAATAAATCAGTGGGCGAGATTCTATGGTATGCCAGGTATTTTAGTGACGAAGTGGACTCAAAGCACAGGAAGCTCGAAGATAATTTAATGCTGGTCCAGATGCAGAATGCAGATAAAGTAGATCAAACACAGTCAAGCGGAGGGACATTAGGAAGGAGACTGGGGAACAATCAAGGAGGGACCCAGAATGCGTTGGGTCAGAAAAGAGGGAGACCCATAGACCCTAAGACAGGGATCAATGTTGCCACCCTGAAGAAAACGACTGCATGTCATTATTGTCACAAGGTCGGGCATTGGAAGAGCGAGTGTAGATCGAATCCAGCTAATCAGACTCAAGAGGAGGAAGTGGTGCAGGCACCTGAGGGCATCAATACGGTGAAGCAACCCAGGTCCATGCAGGGGGGAGCATTAAGTAAGCAGGTGCAAGTTCCCCAGCCACCGAGAATTTCACAGGAAAATCGGACATACCAGCAGATGCCCTTTATTGAGACTTTCAATGAGTTTGATCCAGACCCGTTGCAATGACTAGGACGTAGGAAGACTGTACTCTTTGAGCAGTCTTGGAGTTAGACCAGAGGGGACCTATGTAGGGGTGGATGTTGATGGTCATCCCACCACCTTTTTGATTGATACTGGTGTTACCCGTTCAACTGTGAGATCTGCAGTAGTTCCCAACCTACCCCTCTCAGGACAATCAATCCAAGTTGTAGGAGTTGCGAATAAGAACATTCTAATCCATTGACTGAGGCAATACCTGTGAGATTAGGGACATTTCACGACTGACATCAATTTTGTGGTATGTGACTCAAGTCCAGTCTATTTGTTGGGTCATGATCTCTTGTGTAAATTAAACTGCACCATCTACTGTACACCCAAGGGAGTAGAATTTCGCCTAATGATAATAATGTGGCATTTAAATTGGCAAATTAGAATCTGTGCACAGAGATGTTCCCTATGTTGATAGTTGAGGATCTCCCATTCGACCTGAGGGACTCTGTCTCTTCGGATTTTACAGGAGAAGAGATAGGATTGATCAAAGGGGTTGAGCCAGTTAAGATCAAATGCAGAGTTCCGAGAACACCCCAGTACAATCTGTCACCAGAAACGGTAACAGGAATTAAGCCTGTGATTGAGTCTATGATCAAACAGGGAATCTTTTTTTTTTTTTTTATAAATGTTTTGATTACCAGTGCTCAATCTCGTTGGCATGTCAATCCATTGGTCACATTGCACCAGACAAACAGGCAGTAGACAGCGTAAAGAATAGTCATAATTAACCATACACTCGACATTCAGAGTAAACCCCCTTATCCCAGGCCTCCCCCCAATCCCCTGTACCTTCTCCAAGGCCCCCAGATCTTCTTCCATTTTTTGGGGCAACCCCTACTTTTGTAAATGGTCTCTTCTGCCCTCTGGCACCTATCAAGGTCCCGCTCCCATTGGTCCCACAGTGGAGGAGCCGTCGCCCCCAGGCCCTGGCAATATTCTGTTTTGCCACTCCCGCCACCATGGCCAGCCAGAGTTCCCCATATCTGGTCCAATAAGTAGGCCCTTTAATCATTAAAAGTAGCCATCTGGGCTCCCTCTGGACCGGAGAGCCCACCACCTCCACCATTATATCTGTGACCTTAGTCCAAAAGGGGACAATCTCTGGGCACTCCCATAGTATTTGGTTAAAGGACCCTTCCTCATGCACCCCCGTGTGCACAAAGAAGACTGGCACCCACCCCAGGTGTACAATAGGGTAGGGGGTAGTAAACCCGGTATAATATTTTGAGCTGCAGCAGCAGGAACCGGACACGGATCACAATTTCTCGTGGACTCTGCAGGGCGTCCTGCCAATCGTCGTCCTCTAAGGGGCCCAAGTCCCCCTTCCAAGTCGCCCTCAGTGACACCAAGGGATCAGGCATGTTGTTTATTAACTTGCGATAGATCGTGGACGTGGGCTTGTCAATGATGGGATCAAGAAGTAGTCGATCCTCCATCAGGGAATATTCCGGGATCGGGGAGCCCCCACGGGTAGGGGAACGCAAGGCATGTATGAGATTTAAGTAGTGATATCGCTGCGAGTCCCACAGGTCATATTCCCTCTGCAATTATTTGAATGAGCGGGGGGCATCCCCTTTCCACACATCCCCCAAGTAGTCAATGCCAATGAGTTGCCAGCCCCCAAAGCCTTCCAATCGAGCTACCTCGCTCAGCTGCTCCCCAATCCACAGGGGGCCCTACCCATCAGGGATCCCGTCCACCCCAGGATTCTATTTGCCTCCCTCCAACAGTGCACTACAACTCCAGTATGTGAGGGCCAATCTGCCCTTGTCCTTTTGGTGTATAACAAGGACTTGCAATTCCCGCCCGACATCACAAACCGATCCACTCTATAGGCCGGTTCCAACCTGTCTGCGTATACCCAGTCGTTAACAACCTGTAGCTGGGACGCCCAGTAATACAATTGCACGTCCGGCAGGGCCAGCCCACAGTCGTAAACTCCTCTTGTTAGTTTGCGCAACGCAATCCGAGGAGCGCCTCCATCCCAGTGAAGTGTCCGCACCGCCTGGGAGACACGCTTGAAGAATCCCAGCGGGATCGGATACGGCGTGTTCTGTAAGACATATAGGAGGCGGGGCAATGCCAACATTTTAAACATCGAGGCACGACCCATCAGGGACAAAGGCAGCATGCGCCAGTGGCTTACATCGGTGAGAAGGCGCAACAACTGAGGCTTAAGGTTCTTAGCCAGAAACTCTGTTTTGTCTCTGGTGATGAACAACCCCAGATACCTGAAGCCATCTCTCACTACCACTGCAGGGCACCTAGAAGGTATCCGCGGAGGAGGGCCCGAGAGAGGAAAGATAACCGATTTTGCCCAATTGATTCTATAGCCGAATAGCTCCCAAAGAGCGCAAAGAGGTGGTGTGCCTTCGCCATCGACTGGTAAGGCCTGGCCATGTATAGCACAATGTCGTCAGCGTAAAGGCTGATGCGCTCCTCCCATTCATCATTCAGCGCTAGGCCCCAAAACGAGCAATCTCTTCTGACCCAAGTAGCCAGAGGCTCCAGCGCTAAGGCGAACAAGTGAGGGGACAGGGGGCATCCCTGCCTTGTGCCCCGCCGGAGCTAGAAGGTTCGGGACACCGTTCCATTAACTTGTACATGCGCTAACGGCTGTTCATACAGGAGGCGCACCCAACTGCATGAAAATTGGGCTGAAGCCCAGTCTCCGAAGAACCATAAAGAGGTATGGCCACTCAATACAGTCGAACGCTATGGATGTGTCGAGTGCCATCAATGCCGTCTGTGTTTCCCCCACACCCTCCGTCATATGCAGGACGTCATACAAACATCGCAAATTATGTCTGGTGCTTCTTCACGCCATGATCCCAGACTGATCTACATGAATCAAGTCCGGTAGTAGCGGGAACAACCTGCGAGCCTGGACCTTTGCTAACACCTTTGCCGCCACATTTATGAGTGAGATTGGCGGATAAGAAGAGCAACAATTAACCGGTTTGCCATCCTTGTGGATGACCACGATCATGGCCTCTCTCTGATTATGAAACAACAATAGGGCAACCCAATAGTCCCAAGGAACTGGGTATAATCAATAACAAATCAACAAGTGTTCCTGAAGGAATCATTTAAGACTACTTGCAATTTATAACTTGTCACAATAGTGAGCATGAAATCACAATACTCAAGAGACATTTATATCAAAAAATATATTTTCTTTTTATATATAAATTTTTCTTTCAAAACATATACTTTTTTATATTGTATAGATATTGCTCCACATATCCATTCATATAAGGCAACAAAAATTGTACTGCGTTTTTCTCAGCATGTGCAGTACGTTATTGACACTTTTTAGACGTTATATGGGCAGTATTTACAAATCAACCATATAAACATTCATTTACAACTTTATACATTGCTTGATATTCATTCAATGAAGGCAATATATACAAAAAAGCGTCATTAGCGTCGACGTTTCGGTCTCATATAGTCATTCCACGAGACCATCGTCAGGACATGCGTTGCACCATGAATCTAAAACAATATAGGTATAATCAATGGTATATCTACAATCTCTTGAGAACATAATATAAAACCGTCTGCCCATGTTTAAACCGGTGCCAAAAACCAGTGCTCAACCTATCTACAACACTATAAACCATCACCACACCAATGGTGTCAATAAACCCAAACACTCTCTTCTACAGCAATGTAACATATTAATACGTGTATGCAGTGGTCATGTCCCACAGTGTCATGCACCCACTGGATGAAGCAATTATTACAACAAACATATATTCTTTGTAATACTCACTGCGACTTATTCTAGTCACCAATTCTATAAAACAAACCGATGTAGTGGGTCGTTAAATCCTAATATTAAATCGATGTATTAAGCCGACTATGAGGAATAAAAAGGGTCTTACCTTCTGCTTCAATTCTAGTTCTAAATAAAATAAACACGTATATCAGCCCAGGGCTCAAATCAGGAAATCTCTCTGATCAGGCGGTAGCATCCCCACCTGGCGCGCCTCTAGATACATCCTCAAAAGGGGCCCTGTGACAATGTTCAACTGTCTCTTAAAAATCTCAATCGGGAGCCCGTTGGGGCCCTGCGCCTTCCCGGACTGCAGAGAGTTGAGCGCTGCCCCTATCTCCTCACTAGACAAAGCTGTCTCCAGGGCATCACTTTAAGACTGAGACAGAGTGGAAAGCGCAAAGTCACGCAGGAACTCCTCGCAGTCCTGCTCCGTCTTGGTACAGACCGGGGTATAAACCTCTTCAAAGTGCGTCGCAAATGCCTCCGCAACATCTGTACTAGTGGTCACGAGGGAGCCCGACTTATCCCGCACCGCCGCCACCCAGGAGCGCTTTCTATCTCTGCGTTCCAACCAAGCTAGGAGTTTTAGGGCTTTATCTCCGACATCATAGATACAGTGTTGCGTGGCCAGGGCAAATGCCCTTGCCTCGTCTACTGCTAGGGCCCTGAACTCTTTCTGCTTATGTGCCAGAGTATGGTGACTGTCCAGCGAGGACACAGCCTCCTCCCGTTGTTCTAGCTCAGAGATCTCATCCTCTAGCCCCGTAATCTGTATTGATTCCTCTTTCTTTTTATCGCCAATCAGTGCCTGTGCCTACCCCCTCAAGATGGTCTTGTACGCCTCCCACAGTACAATGTGTGATTCTACAGACCCCTAGTTTTCCTGAAAGTAGAGCCGGGAGCCCTCCCTAAGTTTGTCACTTATCTTGTCATCCCGCAGCTGTCATGGGTCCATCCGTGGGAACACCGCCCTATTAACGACTGGCCCCATCAAAATCACACCCACCGGGGAATGGTCGGAGAGACCCCTCACCATAATCTGGGGATCCGAGAAGTCTCCCAATTGATCAGTACATGTCAGCAGGTGGTCCAGTCTAGAGAAGGACCCGTGTCTGGCAGAGTAGAACGTATATTGCCTCGAGGAAGGATGATGTGTCCGCCACAAGTCGCTCAGGCCAAAAGACTCCAGGAATCCCTACAATTCCCGCTCCCCCCGGTGTCTCTGCCCCCCACCCGATCTATCGAGGACTGTTGCCAGAACTGTATTCATGTCCCCACCCACCAGGAGCGTCCCTAGGGGAAGATTATTCGAAAAGGAGCCAAGTCGTGCGTAAGTCATTGAGTGTAGGCCCAGTGGGACATAACAGGAACAGAAAATGAATGTCGATAGCCACCGCTACCATGCACCCTGAGTCATCTGTCCATGTCCCAGTGAGCACAATAGGAAAGGTCTTACACATTAGAATGCCCACTCCCATGGAGCAGATGTGAAGACCGAGGGAGCAACCATTTAGTACCCAAGCGGTCCAACGCCTGGCATCGGTTACCCCGCAAGTGAGTCTCCAGCAGGAGAACCACATCTGGAGAATGTCGCTTCAGGTGCTGCAGCACTAAGGTCCTTTTAATCTTGTTGCCTAGGCCATTGACGTTCCACATCCAAACCCTAACCTGTGACTGGGAGCCCATACTGTATTCATGTCCCACCAACTCTACAACTGAAACCTGCTAGCCTGTGATGAACCGCCCGCCACTGCTCCCTCCAAAACACTGACCAAGCAATGAGCATATTAACAAAACTGTCCATTAGAAACAAACCCCCTCCCCTCCCCACCTGCACAAACCCAACACCCCAACACCCCCCTCCCTGCCTACCCTGCCTGGTGAGCCTCCAACCACCCACTAATGAAACATGCAGAGTGCCTGTTGCCTCGATACCACAACAAGAACCATATTAGAAGAAACGTGGGATCGCTGACCTAAGGAAAATGCATATGTATCATAATGGAGCACACCCCTTCATATGTAGGTCGACCCCCGGTGTCCCACCCACGACATCACACCCCCATCACCCGGCACAGCAAACAGTCCTGGCCCAAGTTCTGGAGCAGCCACAGTCAATGTCACTCGCCAGGGTCACAGAGCAAAACAGTCCTTGACCCTCTTGCCTCTCGGGCTCCAGGCTGCCCAGTCGCCCACCTTTTTGCTCGAAGTCGCAGAACAAACAGGGCCACATATATAGCTTAGCAAACCCCTACCATACCATAGTCACTCCGCCTGCTACCGTTCATCGTCTCTGAGGGTACTCACTACATTCGGGCTGGCCCCCTGGGCACCCCGTTCTACCTGAGTTTCCTGCTGCTTTCCCCTCCGGCCCACTGTACGCCATCCTTCCATCCAATTGGTGACGTTAGCTGGCGTGTCGAAAAAATAGGCCTTGTCTCCATCTAGGACCTTGAGCCGTGCAGGGAACAGCATCAAATATTTCACCCCTTTATCCTGAAGCGCCCTCTTTATTCCATCAAAGGAGCGCCACTGGCGCTGAACCTGGAGTGTGAAGTCCGGAAAAAAACGGATGATGGCATTGTCCCGGTGGAGATCCCCATGGACTCGGGCCGCCTCCCGGCTTTGGCTTACCACCCAGGGCTCTGTGCGCCCGCTCAATTGAAAAGAAGTTTGAGAGGCGCTTCGGCTTCAAGTGATTCAAGATGAGGTCTCCCACAAAGAAGGCCGTTGAGGGCCCTTCCATTCCCTCCGGTATGCCCACTATGTAAATGTTATTTCACCTATCACGGCATTCCTGGTCCTCCAGGCGGGCATACACGTCAGCTTGGTTCTTGGTGAGCACAGCCACCTGTTCCTCCAATCATTTTGTCCGCGCCTGTAACCCGCCTATGCCAGTTTCCGCCGCTATAACTTTTTCAGACATTTTTCGGAAGTCTGCCCGCAGGAGGTTCATCTCCTCTGTCACTGAATCAAGTTTCAGCTCCATGGTGCCCCCAAAGTCGTTAATGGCCCCCATTATGTCCTTCAGAGATGGGTCCGGGCCCCAGTCGTCCTGGTCTTCATCACAGCCGCTACTTGACGCACCCCGGTCTTGGGTCATTGCCACTGTGTACTTCTCTATCTGACTGGACTGGCCTGGTACTTTAATCTGATCCCTTCTGGGCCCTGCTATCCGGAGGCACCAGGACCCCAACTGGCCATGAAAGCCCCTCCTGAGGCAGCAGACTCCAATTCCGTGACCCCCAGTACCAGGTAGAATGCACTAGCCGCCAATTCACTGTCCCCGTGCCCCCACGGGAACGCTGCAGGCGATACTCTGGCTCCACAAGCTCCCCTGTCCTGTATTGGCACCTCAACCAGGCCAGGCATGGCCGTGTCCGATGCTGAAGCGGAAGGGTTGTCGGCAGGCCCCAGGTTCCAAGACTCCCCCCCAACATCCTACAGGGCGTGGCCCGACTGAAAAGATCCCAGTCTATGCACCCGGTCTGCCAAGAGTCCACACAGTCCCAAGCCTCCAGTCAACTCTTTGCCACACCCGCCTCCCATGCGGACCACCATTGCAGGTCAATGCTCACTTCTCCATGTGAAGTCCCCAGAGCCGCCACCGCCACTCACCGCAGCACTCCTTATTATCAAAGGGCAACACTCTCGTTCCCACCAGGGCAGCAATGTCAAGGATTCCAGCACTGGTGACAGTCCTCCGGGCCCGGGTGCTTGATGCGCCTCCCGGATCACTGAAAACGCCTCAGCTCCCCCGGGCAGGCTTCCGAGCCCCCCGGGGCAGACGTCACTCGCTACCAGGCTCCGCTCCAAGTTGTCCCAGAGGCTATGCCCCAGGTAGGCTGCAGCGCTGGGGTCCAATGCCACCAAGGATGCCCGCAATACGCAGAACTCCGGTGAGCCGCCGCTCAACACCACCAGGCAGCCACCATCTTGGGGTGATCGTGGCCGATCACTGTCAGTCTGTTAACGTCGTCTTAGGGACACCCGAGGTCTCAAAGGCACCGCCGCCGACTGCGAGACCGCTCGCACAGCAGCAGGCGCCCACTGCGGTCTCGGCGGTGCATGTATTGTAACGGATGTCAGGGGAGGATTTAGATCGTTAGTGCAGCTCCTGGACTACGCTGCCATCTTCCTTAGTTGCTGGCCATGCCCCCCTCAAACAGGGAATCTTGAAGGAAATAATGGGAAGTCCGTGTAACTCACCCATTATGGGACTGCAGAAACCAAGTGGGAAGTACAGAATTGTGCAGGACCTGCAAAAGGTCAACACAATAGTAGTTCCATGCTGTCCTGTGGTACCGATTCCATCAGTGATACTGTTCCGGATTCCATGTGAAGCTGAATGGTTCACTGTGATTGATTTATGTCAGGCATTCTTTTTGATACCTTTACATGAGGAGAAACTATTATTATTTGCTTTCCGTCTGGAAGATCATGTGTTAACATGGTGTTGTATCCCTCAAAGGTATACAGAGAGTCCATCGATCTTTAACCAGCTTTTGAAAAAGAATCTTGAGAGTCTCGTACTGTCACGGAACTCAGTCCTTGTGCAGTATATTGATGACCTCTTGATTGCCTCTGAAACCGAGGATGCTTGCAGGATCGATACTGTTGCTTTACTGAATTACCTAGCAGAGAACGGACACAAGGTGTCCCCAAACAAGTTACAGTATTGCCTGACTGAGGTTCAGTATTTGGGTCATCAAATTGAGAAAGGCAAGAGAAAGGTGTCACCAGATTGTATTGAAGCGATCATGAATATGACTGTGCCTACCACTCAGAAGGAAGTCAGGATGTTTCTGAGGATGGTTGGATACTGTCACCAATGGAGCCCCAACTTTTCCTTGAAGGCGAAGCCCTTGCAGAGGCTGATCCACAAGGATGTGAGCAATCCGTAACCATGGGACCATGACTGTCTAATTACAGTCTTGGAGTTGAGAGAGGGCCTGTGTCGCGCTCCAGCTCTAGGGATGCCGAATTACAAAAAATCCTTTTCATTGTTCTGCTATGAGCGAGAAGGTTGCGCATTGTCAGTTCCGACTTAAAGTCATGGAGGTGTACGTAGACCAGTTGCCTATTTCCAGATACTCTAGATCCCGTAGCTTCAACGTTGCCCGGATGTCTCATATCCATTGCTGCAACCGGTGTCAGCATTGAGAGATGTGAGAGCATTGTTATGGGACATCCACTGACAGTTTTTGTTCCACATTCAGTTGAGCTTCTGATGACAAGGACCAAAACACAGCACCTGACAAACAACAGACTCACATGCTAGCAGGAGAATGTGACTCTGAAAAAGTGTTCTTTGCTAAATCCTGTTACTTTGATGCCTTTGCCAAGTGTTGATGATAGAGCATGTGAAGACCATGACTGTTTCAATGTGACTGAACTTTGCACCAAGCCGAGACTTGACATTGTTGATGAACCTCTGTCCGAGTCCGAAGAATTTTTTTTGTAGATGTTTCATACTTAAGGGACAATGTGGGTCATTTGAGACCAGCCTTTGCTGTATGTACCATTTCTGGAGTTGTGGAAGCTGCTTGCTTAGAGGGAGTATACTCCGCACAAGTAGCTGAAATAATTGCCTTGACTCATGCCTGCTTAGTTGCTGATCAAATCCGAATCACCATCTACACCGACAGCCAGTACGGGTTCGATGTGGGTCATAACTTCGGACAGCTGTGGTCACAGAGAGGATTTTTAACATCATCAGGATCTCCTATCAGAAATGGGGAACATGTGAGACAACTGTTGGAAGCCTTGCTGCGACCACGAGAAATAGGTGTGGTAAAATGTGTAGCCCACGGGAGGGAGAATGATTTTGTGTCATTGGAAAATCGATACACGGATGAAGTTGCCCGTTTGTGCGCTGAACAAGGCTGCATTTTCACTGGAGACTATACTGGAGAGAGCCCAGAAAGAACCAAGCTCAGCATGATGTTATCCATGGCAGATACCTTGGATGAGCTCCAGCTTCTGCAGGGAGAAGTTTCAGAACAGGAAGAGGCTGCTTGGATTAGAGCAGGATGTGAGAGGAGAGATGATGGCATTTGGGTTTCAAATGATGGATGAGAAGTGTTACCAGATGACTTATTGAGCCGTATGGCAAGACAGATTCACGGAGCAGTGCACACTGGAAGGGATGCTATGGTGCGAGTGTTCAGACAAAAGTGGTACAATCCACGGTTCCGTGAGTGCAGTGCGTCATAGGTGTGTCATGTGTCAGCAAATGAATGCTGGAAAGAAGACTGTGGTTGCATTGAGTCACATTGGGAGGTCTGGAGGGCCTTTCAATGCAATCCAGTTCGATTTCATAGAGATGCCTAGGTGCAATGGCTTGAGGTACATTTTGGACGTGGTGTGTGTTTTTTCATGGTGGGTAGAAGCGTATCCAATAAGGAGATGTGATAGCCTCACAGTAGCAAAATTGTTACTTAGGGAGCTGATACCACGGTTCGGATTTTCCAACTTCATTGGAGTCCGATAGAGGAACACACTTCTACAGAAATATTATGAAGTTACGTTGTGCCGCTTTACATGTTGATCAAAGACTGCATTGTAGCTGTCAACCAGAGGCTTCTGGTATTGTGGAACAGATTAACAGGACTCTGAAAATGAGGATGGCAAAAGTGTGTTAGTCTACGTCTCTGAAATGGCTTGATGCATTGCCACTGGTGTTAATGAGTGTTCATAGTATTCCTGATAGGAAAACTGTCCTTTCACCACATGAAACCTTGATGGGGAGGACAATGCGGCTACCAGCAGTGTCATCTACAGCCTTGATAATTATCACAGATGATTTGTTATGTTATGTTATGTTATGTTAAAGGCATTTCTAAAGCGCGACAGCTGCCCCAACAAAGGAGCGTCCCGGCGCTACTGAGTGGAGACTGGAGAGTTGGCTACTGATGACACACTACAGGACTAGACCATAGGAAAGAGAAAGGTCTTAATCTCCTTCCTAAATGCCAAATAGCCAGTCATACCACGGCTATGAACTGGCAGAGTGTTCCACAGTCTTATGGCTTTATTTCTGCATGATCTTCATCCTGCCCTAGTTTTCTTCACCCACGGGACAACCAATAGATTTTGACCACAGGAACGAAGCTGGCACCCAGGGACATAGGGTTGAACCAGATCTGACAAAATCTTGGGTGAGGCTAGGTTCCATGCCTTGAACACCATACATAGAGCCTTAAACTTTATGCGATTGGCCATAGGCAGCCAGTGTAGGCGCCGAAGTGCATTAGATGCTGAACTAGATCTACAAAGAACCAGTAGCATTCTTGCCGCTGTGGTCTGCACTCTCTGCAGCCTAGCAATCTCTGCCTTATTGGGCATAGTCCAGGTGAGACAAGATTGTCACCTGCACGATGGTCTGTCTGGTAGTAGGATCAAAGAACTTAAGGATGGGCTGAAGCCCACGAAGTAGCCCAAAACACGTCCCTGCTACCTTCTTAGTCTGGGTCTGATAATTAAGAGCACTGTCCACCCAGACTCCAAGGTTTTTAACCAACTGTTTTGGGAAGGGGGCGACACCCAGACTTTGCCGCCACCACTGGTCGCTCCATAGACCCTGGTCCTTACCTACAAGCAGTATTCCAGTTTTATATGCATTCATTTGCAAACAGTTGGTGGTCAGCCAATCAGCTACTGCCTCGAGACTACTCCGGAAGCAAGCGGCATCTTGAGAGGTGTCTCTAGAGGGACTGCTAGAGAGGGCAACCACCAGCTGTGTATCATCTGCGTAGGAGACCAGGGTCAGGCCTCTGCTCTTAGCAAACAATGCTAATGGCATAACATAAATGTTAAAGAGCAGAGGACTCAGGGATTTCTTAAGAAGAGGCAGCACCTTTGCGTGTTTCCATGCAGTTGGAACCTTACCTGTGGCAAGAGAAGAGCTGAGAATTGAGCCTAAAGCATACAGGATAATGGGGAGAACTTTCTGAAATAATTCTGGTTTTAATGGATCTAATGGAGAGCCAGTTTTAATTTTAGTACACAACGCCTCTAACTCAGAGTTTGAAATCGGCGGAATCAGGGACAGAGTGACCATAAGTAACTGAACCTGATCGAGCACTGGAGTCGGAAATGACTGATAAATCCTCTCCACCTTAGAAATAAAGTGAGTGGCTAGTTCCTCACAGTGCTCATTGGATTGAATGATGGATCCTGTTATGGATGTGCTTAGACTGGACAGCAGGCTAAACACACATTTAGCCTTATTGTTGCTGCCATTAATTTGAGCGGCATAGAAAGCAGCTCAAACTGCCTGTATCGTTTTTTGATAGTTTTTTTATACCTAAACTGTATTGTTCTTTGGCAGAAGCATTAAACTCTCTCCTCCAAATACATTCCAGTTTTTACACTTTGACCTAATGGTTGCCAACTCCTCATTGTACCAGGGGCTATGTTTGGATTTGTGTACAAACTGCCATTTTTCTGGAATTTGGCAGTCTACTGGGCGCTTAATCCAAGATGTGAAGGCCCCATAAGTGACATTGGGATCTGTACTTAGGATGGGAAGGGAGGCCGCCAGGCGGTTGGAGTTTTCTACCCAATCCTACTTGTGCCAGGCTGGTTTAAACAAATGTTGGCGTTCATTCGTTATGCTAAGCAGCTTAAGCTGTAGGTTCATCACGATTAAATAGTGATCAGACCACAGTAATTCCACTGGGGTGTGGACTGTCATTGTAGCAAGGTTTGTGAACACTGGGTCCAAAAGATGGCCAGCATTGTGTGTTGAACCTTGCACTAATTGGACAAGTTGGCATGCCTGCAGGTCGGCCAGAAAATTGGCTATATCAATTTCATCGGTAGCATCTAAATGAAGATTCAGGTCTCTTAAAATGGTAAAATTGGCCAGACCAATTGCCAACTTACTGGCTAACTCCACGCAGACTAATCTGAATTCCTGCGAGGCACCCGGTGGTCTATGTATTAACAGCCCAGATAAAGTGTAAATATGGGAAATTGTGACCTTAAAACTCACCCCCCCCCCCCCCACTTAATCTTATTTTTCAAAAAATGCAAGAATATTGAGATTTAAAGATCACTGCTAAGCCGCCCCCTCTGGTTTCCCTACTGGCTGTTAAGATGTTGTACCCTATGGGGAGTGCAAGTAGTGGCTCAGACGTGATATTTACCGTAAGCCACGTTTCCGTGAGAAAACATATATCGGGGAAACGGACGGTTAGAAGGTAAAATATGTCTTCATAATGCCTGACCATGGAGCGACAATTAAGATAGAGTATGGTTACATTCGTAAATCCCCTCATTTTCTCAGATTTTAAGTGAGTATTACTGAGTGATGAGCGTCCTATTACTGATGTAAACGCACAGGTCCTACAGCTGAAAGCGCCCTCAAAGTCCACTTGCCCCAGCGAGTGGCATTGATGGCCACTATCCCTTATAGAAAGCAAGCACTCTTGACTCATGGAAAGCCTACCTACAGCAAGACCAGCAGCATCTCTGGCACCTGGCAGCGTTCTGGCACGGACGGGCTTGCCTCTGGCGCGCCATCGGTGCACCCGCTGCGCGCGTGCACTGTACGCTTGCATCTGCCTTGCTAAATACCTAAGGCAGCTCAACAACTAGAGCGCTAACCAAAACGGCGCTCCCCAGTGTCTTCGTAAACCTAAAAGAAGGACAACCGGCCAGGCTGCACTTGGTATACCAGCATAGAAAAAGGCACGAATACTAGTGATGGAAAAAGGCACTCCAGATTGTGCACCTCTCCCCCACTAAGGTAAAAATGTACAGGTAGAATGTATCCCTTGATTATGTATAATATTTAATCAAGGGACTGGCTGATGTGGTCCGTTCTTTGTGGTCCGTTCTTTGTCTCACCAGGTTGAAGCTGCAACTGCCCTGACCTCGAGGGACCTCTGCCATGACCTGAGCCCGAGTGATTGGGAGTTAATCCGCAAGCATGTGAGGAAGAGTTGCCTTGATGCCCATTGGAGCGGCCCTTACCAGGTTTCAGAACCCTTGGAAGAAACAGCTCCTCTTGTAGAGGAAAATCCAGCTGTGGCAGCAAGGCCACTCGAGCGGACAAGCCAAGCTGTGGGGGTTGCTGACGAAGCTGGTTGCCCACCAGAGCAAGCTGAGGGGATCACCCTCCATAAGACCCAGGTATTGACTCTGAGGGAGAAGGTAACGTTGCTGATGGCATAGAGTCAGACTTAGCTGAAGGAACTAGTGTATAAGGTGGTCAGGGCAGAGGAGAAGAGATGAACTTGCAGAAGAATCATGGCCCGGGAGACAAAGGAGGCTGAATCTGAGGCTAACTCTGGACAGAGATCTTGCTCCTGTGTTGGAGACATCTGAATCAGAACTGAGTGACTCAGATCAAGATCAAGAAGACCCGAAAAGGTCGAGGAGAGTAAGGGTGCCTTGCCAGAGATACCCTGCCCCGGAGTGTACTTATATGGTCACTGATGCCGGTAGTGTAGGGACCAGAAGACTGAAGTCTTCACAAGTGATAAGCAAAACACCTGACTTGAAAATTGATGTGGGACTGATAGTTCCTGGATTGGAAATAGAAGGGGTGCTGACAATAACTGTTCTGAGACCTCCGATATTGAAAAGTGTGCAAATTCTGATCATTTCCAACTGTTGGATATCAGCCACCAGCTCAGGAGATTGCAGCTGTTCGTCTTGAAATTTTGCAGCGTGTACTAATTGAAATTGGTTCTGATCTGATAAGAGACTTTGATTGAACTGTGAACTGTAAATAAGTGTTTTAAGAAGATAACTTAGGTCCGAGTGGAAAACAAATAAATGTAGTGTTTCCTATAGAAGAAGAAAGAGGGCTAAGGAAGTCTTTTTGAACTGTGTAAATAGAACCAGAGCAACAAACTGAAATAATTTCCAGCACTTCAATAAACTGTGTTTGAACTGTTTGAACAGCAATTTGAGGTGAAGAAAAGAGACTTGTAGTGTATCCTCTTGCTGAACTAAACCGACAAGCTAAAGATGGAGTCTATAAGTTTGAACCGCTGTACTGCTACAGCCCCGGGACCCACGCTGACCCCGCAGGGCTCATTACTGCCCTACCTGGGCTGTGAATCACTGCTCCCTCTGCTCCCGGTTTGCCATCGGTCTCCCCCCGCCACCACAGCCTGTCTTTCCTCGCGTGGCTGCAGTGCGGGGGAGACTACATTTCCCAGGAGGGCATAGCGGCACAGCCGCTACACCGGACATCCGCGCCTGGAGGCGCTTGATAAGGAAGACTATCTCCCGTGTCGCGGGACGTGCGCGGGACTGCGCCGGGCTAAGCCCGGGCAAAGGGCGGGCCCTCGGTGGCCCTCGGAGGCCAGAGGTGGACGGAACGGGCCACCCCCCTTGGTTCCTCGACAATAGGAGGTACAACAATTCAAACTATACTTTGACACTCTATGGACAGTTCATTTTCCCCCTAAAGCTATCATAATCGTTTATATAGCACCACATTGTATTATGACACGCACGGGGACCAACAAGAAACCTCCTTCACAGCGCATTCCAGATCAGGGGATCTTAAATTTTACTGTTACTAGTAGAACATTGTCAACCTCTAGCGAAGCTGAGAATGACCCGCGCCAACCCATAGACACTAGGCAATCTCCTCCACTGATCCCTGATAGTCCACAGAACCTGCCTTTTTGGGAGGTAATAAACGCTTTGTGTGGCACCGAGTATGCTCCAGTGGTATCCTCATCCCCCGTAAAAGGCATTAGTACCATTACTCCAATTAGGAAACCTTGTGACTCATCTCTAACATCTCAAAAAGACAACACCCAAGGTATTGCATTGTCTCAGGGCCCACTTGCTAAAAGGAAGCATGACGGGAACAATAACAGCGGGGATTATCCGAAAATACTAAAACTGTGCGTGGGTCCTACATCGCCAGTTACTAACCCCACCTTAACTACGGTGGAGGCTGGAAAGTGTGAAAACCAAGTATCCTCTCCCCGTTTCCCTTTACTGTCTCAGTTAGAGCTATTGTTAAATTCTATCGTTTTACCATTGGTAGAAAAAAATAACGCCTTGGGTGATAGACTAACAGGTATTGAGAAAATCATACTAGCCAATTTTCCACCAACCACTAAAGATCTATCTAGTGGGGGAAGAGCCCCTTCGCCAACTACCACAAGAAAAGATAAAGCCACTAAAATTAACTCTCCGTCCACTTCTAAGAAGGTAATACCCAATGGTTCTGACCTATTTACTGCCCCCGATGCTCCTCAGCCTATTAACATAAGTAAATATCCCAATGCCCCTCCACAATTTCCTAACAAAACTGCTACAACTGTCCCTACAGTCGCCCCTAAATCTGGGTCTATTAAGTATACTGCTGCCAGAGTGGACCCAAACAGACCAGCATCCATACACTTACCCCCAGAAGCCGCCCCTTTTGTCCTCGTTCTCTTGGGAATACCAGCACCCTCCCACGGGAAACCCGAAAGACGTCAGGAACTTTTAAATAAGGTCATATTCTGGCTATCCAAAAACAGACCACTCACACCAAGTTCAAGTTCAGGAATTTATATAGCGCACTACTCACCCTGAGGGTCTCAAGGCGCTTGAGGAAGGGAGGTGAATTATTTATCGAAAAGCCAGGTTTTTAGTTGTTTTCTGAAGGAGAGGTGGTTCTGTGTAAGGCGGACGTGAGTGGGGAGAGAGTTCCAGGTCTTGGCCGGTAAGTAGGAGAAGGATCTTCCTCCCATGGTGGATTTGTGGATGCGCGGAATTGCGGCGAGTGCCTGATTGGATGATCGTAGTTGGCGGGTGGGTGTGTAGAAGGACAGTCTTGTGTTGAGGCATTCGGGTCCTAGGTCGTAGAGGGCTTTGTGTGCATGGGTGAGGAGACGGAACGTTATTCCCTTGTTGATGGGGAGCCAGTGAAGGTCTTTCAGGTGACCAGAAATGTGAGCTTGACGGGGGATGTCCAGTATGAGTCTGGCTGAGGCGTTTTGGATGCGTTGGAGTTTTTTCTGTAGTTTGGTCGTGGTTCCGGCGTAAAGGGTATTTCCGTAGTCCAGTCGGCTAGTGACCAGTGTGTGGGTGACTGTCTTTCTTGTTTCGGTGGGGATCCAACGGAAGATTTTTTTGAGCATGCGTAGGATGTTGAAGCATGAAGATGAGACGGCGTTGACTTGTCTGGCCATCGAGAGGGAGGAGTCCAGGATGAATCCCAGGATACGTGCGTGATCTGTAGGTATGGGTGCTGTACCTAGGGCCGGTGGCCACCATGAGTCATCCCAGGATGAGGGGGATGATCCTAGGATGAGAACTTCAGTTTTGTCTGAATTCAGTTTTAAACGGCTGTTCTTCATCCATTCGGCTACTTCTTTCATTCCTTCGTGTAGATTGGTTTTGGCGGTGTTTGGGTCTTTGGTAAGGGAGAGGATCAGCTGGGTGTCGTCTGCGTAGGAAATGATGTTGAGGTTGTGTTATCTAGCGATGGAAGCGAGGGGACTCATGTAGACGTTGAAGAGGGTGGGACTGAGTGATGATCCTTGTGGTACGCCGCAGATGACTTCGGTGGCCTCTGATTTGAATGGGGGAAGGCGGACTCTCTGGGTTCTCCCGGTGAGGAACGAGATGATCCAATCCAGAGCTTTTCCTTGTATTCCGAAGTTGTTGAGGCGTTGTATGAGGGTGCTATGACAGACTGTGTCGAAGGCGGCGGAGAGGTCGAGTAAGATGAGGGCGACTGTCTCTCCGTTGTCCAGTAGTGTTCTGATGTTGTCTGTAGCTGCGATGAGGGTGGTTTCGGTGCTGTGTTTGGCTTGGAAGCCGGACTGTGAGGGGTCGAGGGAATTGTTGGATTCAAGGAAGGCGGCGAGCTGACTGTTGACGGCTTTCTCAATTACTTTGGCAGGGAATGGGAGGAGTGAGATGGGGTGGTAGTTCTTGAGTTCTGAGGGGTCTGCTGTGGGTTTCTTCAGAAGTGCGCTGAGTTTGGCATGTTTCCAGCTATCCGGGAAGGTGGCGGAGTCGAAGGAGCCGTTGATGACATCGCGGAGATGGGGTGCGATGATGGAGTCTGCTTTGTTGAAAATGTGGTGGGGACATGGGCCGGTAGGTGATCCAGAGTGGATGGAGTTCATCAGGCAGATGGTGTCTTCAGTAGTGATTGGGTTCCAGGCGCCAAGTTCGTTAGAGTGCTGGTTTGGTTCGGGGGTGGGTGGAGTGGACTGTTCTTCGGATTGGTTTTCAAAGCTGTTATGTATGTCGACGATTTTGTTGTGGAAGAAGGAGGATAGAGAGTCACAGAGGACTTGAGAGGGAGTGATGTCGTTGGTGCCGGCGGTGGGGTTGGTAAATTCTTTGACGATGTTGAATAATTCCTTACTGTTGTGGGCGTTGTTGTCGAGTCGATCCTTGAATGCCGATTTCTTGGTGGCTCGGATCTGTTGGTGGTGTTTGCGGGTGATGTTCTTGAGGGTGGACAGGTTGTCAGTGGTTGGGTTTTTTCTCCATTTTTTCTCGAAAGTACGACATAGCTTCTTGGATTTCTTAAGGTCATCGTTGAACCAGGGGGCCTTCTTGTTACCTTGTTTGGTCTGGTGGTTTTTTAAGGGTGCTAATTCGTCAGCGCTGGGTGTGATCCATAGTGTGAGTTTGGTGGCAGCATGGTTTGGGTCCGATGAAATGGCAGGGGGGTTTTGGTTAAGCGATGTGAGGAGTTGGTCGGAGGTGATTTTGTTCGTTTCTTCGAGGAATAGGTTGTGGGGGGTTGTGGGTCGTGGTCTTTTTGTAGCTGAAGTGAACGCAGCTGTGGTCCGTCCAATGTAGAGCTGTGGTATGATCGAATGAGATGAGTTTGCTGGAGGTGAAGATAGGGTTGAGCGTGTGTCCGGCAAGGTGGGTGGGGGTGTTAACAAGTTGTTTGAGCCAGAGATTAGCCATGTTGTCCAGAAGGGTGGTGGTGTTGCTGTCGTTTTTCTTTTCCAGGTGGAAGTTGAGGTCTCCCAGTAGAATGTAGTTTTCGGAGGTGAGGGCATGTGGGCTGATGAAGTCAGTGATGTCTTCGTGGAAATGTGTCCGTGTTCCTGGTGGTCTGTAGATGAGGGTGCCTCTAAGTGTGGTCCTGGGGTCGTTGTGGATCTGGAGGTGAAGGTGTTCGGCGGTCGTGAGGTTATCGTTGGAGTTGGTCGTGATTCGGATGGTGTTCTTATGGACTATAGCTATGCCTCCTCCTGTTTGGTTGGTTCGGTCTTTTCGGATGATCTTTTAAGCGTCCGGGATGGCTATGGCGATGTCGGGGGCTGATGATGCGTTCATCCTGGTTTCTGTAAGGAAGGCGACATCCGGCGATGTGGTGTCGAGTAGGTCCCAGAGTTCAGTGGCGTGTCTGTGGACTGAGCGGGTGTTCAGCAAGATGCATTTCAGGTGGTTAGAGTGGGAGCTGTGTTTGGAGTTCGTGGATTTGATCTGGGTCCTGACGCAGGCGAATTTGCAGGAGTGGCAGGCGAAGGGTCCGTGGGTGTGTCCAGGGACAGCCTTGCAGCATTGTGGTTTGCGACCGGGGTTGAGGGCAAGGAGGGAATCGGCGTCGTATGTTAAGAGGGTGGAGAGGTTTTTGCGGGGACCAGGGGGTCTGGCGCTGGCCGCGGTCCAGGCGCGGACGGGCGTAGAAGGGCTTACCTTTGGCGCACCTTTGGCGCGCAAGGGGCGCGACCGCTGCGCGTGAACGCTGCGCGCGGGGGCATCAGTCATATGCGGATAGTGGAGGGGGAGGGCCGAGGGAGGGTCAGTTGGGAGGCGGGAGCGGGGTGAAGCTACGGACTGAGAAGCACAACAACAACAAAATGGCTGCACCAGTTCGAAAGCGAAACTGGGCGAGACTGGGGCACAATCAGAGGCACAATCGAGAAAAAATACTTGAAAATAAAACAATGATAACAGGACAATGCACAGATTGAAATAAGCAGCACTACATATGCAAATTGCACAAAGCAGGCAGCGGCAGCAATGCGGGGTGAAATAGCGCTAATGAGAGGCAGCAGAGCGAGCGGAGCGCAGATGCGGTTATCTACGATCCTACCCGCCCCATAAAGGAGACGGCCCCATATCGGTGTGGGACTTACATGACTTCTACCCAAGTACCCCATATATCCCGCTATTAAGATCAAAAGGCAGACCGCACCTATCTGCTGGGAAGGGGTACCCATGTTCTCAGTGGTAGTAACCATTCTGCATTTCAGAGACTTGATTCGATTTGTAACTGCTGATGAAATTGTATAAAGGGACAGCCCCAGGTATTAGCTTAGTTGGTAATCCCAATTTTAAATACAGATCGTTTCTAAATTTGGAAAGTACACCAAAAGTCTGGGCACATGTTTTTTCAACTTGTAGTTATTTTAACCTGTAGATATCTGACTGCACTGTATCACTGTATGAATGTTTTCTGCTTTTTTAATTATGATTGTCTTTTATTTGTACGCTTTTATGATTTTGAAACTAAATCGAATAAAGCATTATCTCATCTGATCTGAAGTTTGAACCGTAGGTCTAAGTGTGTGGTAGGTACACTCATAGCAGGGGTGATAGTTGTAATAGCAGTAATTATTATTGTGCCTGTAAAAGTTTCACATGATGAAGAAGTTGAGGGAGTGGGAGTACAAGGGACATCTACATCTAATACTTCCAGCACCAAAGAGGGTAATATGGGAGCTGGAAAAGCTATGCTAGATCAAAATAGCCGTATGTTGCATGTGGATTTGTCTAAAAGTGATTATACGCTTAATGCCTACGCAAAGCTGCTATTTAAATATATAAATATAATGGATGTGAGAGACTTATGTGTGTATGCAGTTGCCTGCGTCTGTAGAGGAACGTATTTGTTATCATCATCTCCCTTTGACGTATGGTATAACATGTAGTTTATTGCTTAGTATGTTTTATGACAAAGTTCATTATGAGTATTATGTCTGTGATTATGATGTAGTGCTTTCAGAAGTTCCACCTTATAAGCATTTGAACAAGTATGATTATTATAAGCAGGAAGATAGAGTGGGGAAGTATTTCGTACCCACTGTAACCTTAGATACGGCTTATGCACATCGTCACACTCTAACAAGCTCATTAACAGATGTAGAGAAGGAATTTATAGATCAAATGGAAGATAGACATAGACAATTAACAGCAAACCGTAACAATAGGGAAGGAAAAGTTGAGTGGACCAAGGAGGAGTTAGCACATAATGCGAAAGGGAGCAGTGGTCCAATAGCGTTGGATTTTGAACAGACAGGGAAGTTGTGTGTGAGACAAGTTCAGACCAATTATGATAAGGTCTTTGTGGGACAGAGTGTTTGTCATCATACTTTCACCATTGAGGCTACAGTGAAGAAATTATTGCAGGATATGTTACAAGGGGTCCCAAACGTATATTTTCTGTGTGGGAAAAATGCCTGTGTGCAATTGCCATTGAATTTGTATAGTACATGCTATGTGGCAGTGGTGTTTCCAAAAATGTATCCTGTGGAGGATTTAGGACATTTAGAAGGTAGATTACATCCTAGGGAGAAGGGAGGTGCAAGTGCAGGAGAAATTATGGGAGATGTCTTTGGAGCACTGATACCAGGTTTGGGAGTGGTGTTGAACAATGTCAAGATTAGAAGTTTATCAACTATTGTGGACAAGTTGTCAGCAAACACAGCTCAATCGTTGTTGCTTGTGGATGGAGAGATGGTGTTGATAAGGGCTATGGTGATACAGAACCGTCTTCGTTTAGATGTTTTACTGGCAAAGGAGGGCCAAGTCTGTAAAATGCTGAAGGTTTAACAGTGCTGTACTTATATACCAGATAACAGCAAATATTTGAAGAAGTCTGTAAGTAATATCACTGAGATCCACCATGAAGTGCATGACTTAGCCAGAGAAGGAGTTTGGGACAAAGTGGGAAAGGGATTTGGTAAGGTAGGAATTTAGTTTGCGTCCCTTGGAAATGGAATTTTTGATTACATCTTGAAGCCTATCATCATAGTAGTGGTCTGTGTGATTATTTTGCTGGGATTGGTGAGGGCGTGCCCGTGGCATAAAACTAATCAAATTAAGAGATCTCTTAGAGAGCAAGAGCAAAGGATGGAGAGACTGCAGGACAGTCATTATGAGAATATTAAAAGCATGGATTGGTCTGACAGGGAAGAGTGGCTACAAGTTCTGTTTAGGTCGGTTCTTTCTCAAGGGAGTGTGATTTGTTATGATGACATTTGTCATCAGAGGGGGAACACTGATAGAGCGCGATGGTGCTCTAAAATTGTGAGGGTGCATCATAATCATGGATAGTCTGCAGCCGCTTATATTCCTGTGTTTTATTAACATTTGGTCCTTAGAAAACGTGTTGTAATAATAATTGCAAGTGAATTGATAGAAATTGTTTCATGTCATGCAAGAGAAACGAAATGGCATTTATGTTTGAAAAGAGTAACCTTTAGCATATTGCAACTGCCTAATGAAAAACCCATGTGTAATGTAATGACTTTTGATCTAAACGTGCATCTTGTTGGAGTCTGCACATGGACTAACTGTGCGTAACGTGTAACAACTGTAGATACTTTTAAAGGAAAGCACCGTTATCTTGTGTGTATAATTTGATGTTAAAGGTCTAGATTACTTTTTTTATCCCTTAAATACCAGGCGTGTAACAATGGAACAGAATGAAGTCCTTTCCGCACCCATTAGTTGGGATGAGATAGAAATCGCTATCAAATCTCTCTCTAACGGTAAGGCAGCGGGCCCCGACCTTATTCATCTTGAGTTTTATAAGACGTTTTCGCAGCTGTTTAAAGAAGAAATGCTATCTGTCTTTAGGGCCGCTCAACTTGGGGTTATTCCCGACTCTTGGCGCCGAGCCACCATTGTGTTGTTTAAAAAAAAGGGTAATGATGAGTTAAATCCTGCCTCATATCGGCTGATTGCTCTTCTTAACACCGACAGAAAGATCTATTCCAGAATTTTAGCCTCTAGATTAACACAAGTCATAGCTCCTTTGGTTTCAATTCGGCAACATGGGTTTATTCCCGGAAGGGGTACAACAGATCATATTCAGCGCGTCATCGCCCTCTTGACTGGGCACAGGGTACGAGTGCTCCCCTGGGGGTGATCCTGTTGAGTGCCGAGAAGGCGTCTGACAGGGTCTCCTGGGGGTATCTCTGGGCGGTAATGCGCTGGAGGGGATTCTCTCCTGGGTTCATACAGGCCCTTCAGGCACTTTACTTAGCACCAACTGCTGCTATCCGCATCTCAGGGAGAGAATCAACTCACTTTTCCATCAGCAGGGGGACTAGCAGGGCTGTCCCTGTTCCCCCCTGCTATTTGCTCTTTTTATTGATCCCTTCCTGAATCTGATCGAAAACTGCCAGGGGATCACCCCAGTTAGGGTCCACGGAGTGGACTACAAGGCATTGGCATATGCCAATGATATTGTTGTTTTAACTGATAATGCTGGCTCATCTTTCGCTGCATTAGAGAGACTCGCAGCTCAATTTGGCTCTCTGTCTGGGTATAAGCTTAACATCTCAAAGACTGAAATAATCCAATTAAAAGATATGCTCCCTTCTCAGGTTCCCATAGTTAAAGAGGCTACATATCTTGGGATCCAGATTTCTGCAGATGTGGATCAGATTTCAGATTTAAACTACCTTCCGGTAACTGATTCTTTACATAGGAAACTCAAGAGAATGGACCACTTACATTTTTCTTTATATGGACGTTGTAATATCTTGAAAATGCTTGCTCTCCCAAAGTTTTTATATCTCTTTAGGTCCATCCCACTCCCAATCTCCAATTCAACATTGGGGAAAGCGGATAGAATATGTCAACGGTTTCTTTGGGGCTATCATATGCCGAGAAGGGCCGCTAAATGGACCTGTCTTCCCCGGGAGCGAGGTGGCTGGACCGTTCCCAACTTGGTATATTATTACTGGGCCGCCTTAATTCAACATTTTGGCCTTCCCCTTTTAGGGGATAATGTTGAGATTCCAATTTGTATGTCTTCATCCATTTATGAAATAGCACTTGGGGATGCTGCTATGGGGGTATTGACACGTGTGCTGGAACCCAGCTATTTAAAAAAAAAAACACATTTAAGATCTGTTGGGCCTTATTCTCTGTATGGCAGAAAATTCGCTCTTGTCTTGCCATCCCAAAACTGAATTATTATACCCCATTTGATGCCTCTGCTTTGCTTCCTCCAATATTTTCTGATGGTATGATGATGCAATGGAGGTCTTCCGGGATGAAGGGAATTAGTGATTTAGCTCATTCTGACCAGCTGGCCCCTTTTTCTTATTTGAAGGAGAAATTTCATTTAACTTCTAGCTATTTCTTTAAGTACCTACAGATTAGGAGCTTTTTCGACAAGAATATTTCTAGATATCCTAATTTGTATGTTAAAATTAATATAATTGAATTAATTCGTAAGGAGTCTAGAATCGGTACTCTGTATCAAAGTCTTTTATCAGAGCTCCCGGATGATCTACCAATTCATAATATAAAGTGGGCTGCCAAATTTGGTATTTCAACACTAGATCTGCAAATCCCACTTGAACTAGCCAGATCTGTTCTTGTCTCTGGTTCACTTCGCACTCAAAGTTATATGGCTATGTTCAATCTGTATTGTACCCCCGCAGAAATAGCTAGTTGGGGGACTCTCTGATCAGTTAGTGGTGGTTCCTGTCCTAGATGTAAAAGGAGCCCCGCCAACGCTATACATATGTTTTATTCATGTCCAAATTTAAGCCCCTTTTTAAATGAGGTCGAAGGTTTTCTCAACCAAATTCTTTCAATCCCGGTCAAGCTCTCAGCGGCGTTAATAATAATCGGATATGAATATTAAATTGTCCCACAAAGAACACAGCATTTGTCCGCATTCCTGTTTATTGTAATGACCATGATTAGACTTTGTATTACATTGCAATGGTTAAATCCTGAAACTCCTACTTTTATCCATTGGAAAGCTAGGATGCTTGCATGGTACAAATTAGAGTCATCTGTGATTTTGTTGCGGGGGAAGAGAAGGCGCTTATTGGCATCTAAGAATTGGACTCCTTTCGCAGATTGGCTATCTCAGTAATTGCGCAGTTAAGCTATGTTAAATTGCGTTATGTATTTATTTGCTAATGTATTCCATGTTTCTTTGTTTTCCATATCAACATGTGTTCCTAAACTATGTATTTTGTCTTACTCTCTCCTGATGCCCTCTGTTTTTTTGAAAATCTAAATAAAGCAAAAAAAAAAGGCCTAAATGAAATGTTCACTTTTGTGTAATTGAAGGCCTATTTGTTTATTCTTATGTTGGCCGATTTGTGTAGGCCTGAAAATGTAATTTACCTGGTAAGCTCTCCCATTTTGGGGTAGTCAGCGAATTTCGTGTACATGCAAGGTTGTTTTGTTCTCATGTTTCTGTTGTAGGTGGAAGAAGCTGTCTTTGTTAGTTAAAACTAACACATTTTGCGTTAGGAGTTAGGCATGGAGGAGAAGTGATACTTTGTAAACGGAATGTTGATAATTTGGAGCCGGTGTTCTTTCTCACTGAGGAGGCCTAGAAGTCAAGGTCATCAAGCCGAACTTGGATGGAGTGAGGAAGACGGTGGAGATTTACCTATGAGAAATGCCCAGTGAGATGAGCTGATCTGTGGGCGTGTTTTACATCTGTGCATTTTGTATTAGGGACAGTGTCCCAAGGGATGAGTCAGGAGAAGAAGGGAGTTAGGAGAAGGGGTAAGGATATCAATGAGGAAAGAGGGAGCCTCTTAGAACGAGCTTTGAAGCTTTGGCTACTTGACTCATACAACGTAAGTGTACTTCTTAGGAAGGCTTCACGAGCTGAAACCTTTAATTGATCTAGCCTGGGGAATGCTAAGTAGGGATGTCACTTTAGAGGTAGAGTAGCGATAGTCTAACGCTTTTCACTTTTCAGCCGCAGATGAAGTCTGACTTAGACGTTGGGGCAGTCCGTGCCTGTGTTCTGTTTTGGAACTTTTCATTCTGTTCATGATACATCGGTTAAAGCTCACTCGTAGATATGGCTTTGTATTAGTTCCCATGTACTTTTACAACCTCGTCTGGAGGTGCTTGTACATTCAGTTGTTTCTGGCTTTGTAATAAATCCACTAAATTTGAGTTCGGAGTCTCTACTCTTTCATTTATTTCATTTACTTATTTATTTATTTACTTTTGTGTCTTAATTATCGGAAATGTTGGGTTGCCTCAAGTGAGTTATTTCTCTTCTTCACACTGCTCAGCAGGTAACAAAAGATCATTGACCAAGGGTTCCTAGTTAAATTCTGATAGCGGAAAACAGCCTTATCAGTAGGGAGGCAGATACATACTGCTCTCATCGCCAGTTGTTGGATTAACAGTAAGCATGGGCTGAAAATTTGTTCCGCTCGTGAAATTTGCGGATTTTTGGCAATTTTGCGGTCCGCGAATCGCGTGAAATTGCCAAACAATCCGCAATTTGCAAGTTTGCGAATTCCTTTTGCTTGTTCGCGCTTTAAAAATACAATCTTGCGCGCGCTGCGTTGACTTATCTTGATTCTGAGTTTGCCGGGTTGTTTTCCTCCCGCGAACAAGATGGCGTGCCCAAAAACGACCGCATAGGTAAGTTCGCGGTAGCCGCGCTGAAAAAAAGCCAGCGAAAACACCAAAATAAAAAAATTTGCAAGTTCGCACAAATTCGCAAATTTTGCGGACCGCGAATTTGCTTTCGCGTGAATTCACGGACCACGAATTCGCAAATTTCACTCATACTTAATTAACAGGCCTGCGGAATGCACACAGGCCTGTGTGTGCATAAAAAAAGGAGCCCACAAACTTGCTGCATTAACTTCTATTGCATCTTTATTTTTTCCATCACTACGTCAGGGTCCATACAATCTAGACCGGACGTGCAGGGACTGGGTCACCAACACCCCTCCCATTTCCCACAGGGTTGGTGTAGCCTACCAACGCAAACATAACAAAAACTAAGAAAAGAACCAACAAAACTGTATTCAAACCATTCCTTAAACTCCGCCTGAAATATAAAAGCAAGGTAGTGGAGAACATTAACCTGACCGACCTGTGGCTTATTAGATTTATCATACTATCCTCAATTATACCTGAAGACACTGAAAACACTATAAATAGATTCGTTTTTGACATAGCAAGAAGGTGTGCCCTTCTACTGATGCCTCTCCTTAAGAAAAGGGGCCGTTCCAGTTCAGATGAATGTACCTACAGCCAAACAGAAGTTCAGTCTCACTTTTTATTAACTTGCTCTCATTATGAAGCAATTGTAGGGAACACATTTAACAACATTGACCCCGAGGAACAGCTAGAAATTGATGATGAGACGATATTCTACCCCCTCAGTGATCTATCTGAGACAACACTATATTTGCATCGGTATTTAGTGAACAGCTGGCACAGAAGAAGAAAAGCCCTACAAATAAGCTTCCTACCCAAAGGTCATCTAATACATCATCACCCTGGACCTGAAAAGATCATGGGCGCTCACATTTGCAGACTAATCGACTGTGTTCACCCTTAATCATTCTTGTTTCATAAAGTAACCAAAAAGAAGGAGCTGCCATATTTCTCTTGGTTCTCCGTTTGAACAAGATGCAATTTTTCTCTTTTCTCTTTCTCGCCTTCCTTATTTAGTTGTTCTCTTTTTTTTGATTCGCACTCCCTCTTTCTACATTTTCCGATATTTTTTGGTTTATTAATGTATTAAAAATGTTTATCTTTTGTGATAGGCAAGTCTGCTGAAAGCACTCTGAATAAACCAAATCAAATTATTTTGGGTAAACAAACTCATGTCTGCCAAAAAAGCTTGTCATGTTCAAAAAAACTAGTTTGGGGATTTTAATACCAGGTATCATTTTGTTACTCTCTTTGCCGCATTGACCTTTGCAGCAGAACCTCCCCACCACTACCGGGGACTGAGTGAAAGTCCTTTTCTTTCCTTCTCTTACCTTTTAGTGCTGGAGCCAGCAGCACGATGGTTGGGATGTTCGAGGGTACTCTGGCCAGCCACTGGAACAGTCATCTTTTTTTTGTATTTCCTGGCTTTCAGGGGAAAGTATTTAAGATTCATAAAGTTAAATGGTAACTTGCAGGCAAAAGAAAGGCAAGGAAACTGTAGTTTTCCTCTCAGCAACCTTTGCTATTTGGAATTGTTTTCTAATTCTCCCAATGGGTTTCCATTTGTTTATTGGTCCTACCCATTCTAACATGATGCACAGCTAATTCCATTACACTGCAGAAAGGATGTACAGTAAACTTTTACAACTTTTAGTAGTTTTATACATTCCATCATAATGGTAGGGGATACTTCAGTTTCGACATATTATCCTAATGTTTGCATCCAGTCCCTTGTTTCTTTTGTTCGAATCTTCTGTTTGTTTATGTATGATTTAACTTGTCTTTTTGAGCTATTCTTCTGATTGTTCCTTTTTGCTTTGCTCTTTTTTTGCTTCTATATTCTTTTTTCCCTTCTTGCTCTTATTTGTTGGTTTTCAATTGATGAGTTTTTAAAAAATATATTTTCATTACTTTTACTCAATCCATATGTTCTCAGGTTCGCCAGTTAGATTCTTCCAGGGGTGTGCTCTTGTTATAATGGACACTTTCCATTGCACCTCCTAAAGTGATCTTAGGAAAAAGACGGTGGAGTCGGAGCAGGGTGAACCTTATCAGCCTTTTCCCAAGAATATGTAGAAGGCGAGGTACGGTCTTTAATCAATAGTTATTTGTTTTTGGCAAATTCACATTTTATCCTCAAGTTGTAATAAACATCAAATACTCGACATTCTCAGCTACATTTCATATACAGAATACAAGTAACGAGCCTGTGAGTTACCTTCACATGATGCCACGGTCACCATAATAGCAAGGATGTTAACGGTAAGTCAAAGATGTCAACATTATGCCATGGATGCCACGGCTGCCAAGGATGCAAAAACTATGACATAAAGGGCCACCCTAATGCCATGATCATCATTGTGCAAAGACTTGATAATATACATGCAAACCTTCATGCAATATGCCTGTAATGGCTTTCATTGTACGACAACGAGCCCAAGAACACTCTCTATACATTCATAAAGCCACCATTCAGGCAAAACTACTGTTATGCTACATCTGGATCTAGGCACTATTATGCCGAAGATGTTCACAATATATCATGGATCCCCCTCTTTATGCCAGGGATGATCATTATTGTGCCAGTAATGACTACAATTAGACCAAGGAAGTTCCATTTTTTTGAAGTATTTTGTTGCTGTAGATAAAATAGAATATGGCTCAGTTATAGTACAGTGGAAAGTGTGATATACAACAACAGTATCAACCAGTAAATGTAGAGTACAACAGTACAGCGTTTCTGTAGAGCGCCACTAGAGCCACAACATAAAAAACCTGAGATAAATCTGAACAACTGATCAGAGTGATACAACTGATAGAAACTAGCGATCATACATAAACGCCATCCATCAGGAAGAAATTCAATATGGATCAGGGTGGTCATATATTGACTTCATGTCAACTTTAAGTAAAATACCGTCCTAGTCACTTAACTCTAACTGCCTCCTCAGGAGAAGATGCGGATGGTTTCCTCCCCTTGGGCTCACTTGTACAGGTCCAACCTCCATTTGTACATTTCGGGCACTTCTGGCAATTTCCAAAAGATGGAAATTGCTTGCTTAACTATTAAAAGGGGTCGAGCATTGCATTTACACCTCATTTTGTCAGCTTTGGGGTGTGACATGAGGCCAGAAGACAAATCAGAGTATTCAGGAACTGTACAGTACAGGCTTGTCTAGGTTGAAAGTAAAGAAAGTTAAAATTATGTCAATATGGATCAACACGATTTCAGGGCTACCATTATGCCAGAGGTGGGAACCATTATCAGAGGATTACCCTACTTTTCATGTACCAGGGGTCACCGAGGTACCAGTGGTGGCTCTAGTGCTGGTCCTGGATACCGGCAGCAGCAAGGGTCATTGTCTGTCAGGATGAAATGCCACACTAGACAATTATCTCACACACACATTCACACACACACACACCATCAAATTCACAAGGGCACATGAATGTGTGTATAAAGACATAGGCACATATGTGGACCTACCAAACACATTCCATCTCAGCAATGAGACACTTAACTCTTTCTACTTTCTTTCTATTCTCCCATGATTCTATGTTGCTTCTACTCCTAGCTCTCACGCTGTGACTCTCACAAACTTACACTTGAATTCGCCTGAATGGATAAAAATGGCATTCTATTCCATGCCAGTACTCACACACACAGAATGTGAATGACAGTGAGGGCCTCCAAGACAAACATTCACCAATCAGCTTCACCGCAAGGTGTTTGGCAATGTTGCAGGTCCCTTGCTGTTGGTCTCTCTACATTGCAGTATATTGTAGAAGTTATATAGCACACTCATATAACACATCTAAACTAGACCTGGGTGGAAGATACAGATTTTCACTGTGCAGAATCACACAGTGTTACATATAAATTCTGCAGGATTACGTAGAGTTCTGCCAATTGGTGGAAAATGCACATCCCCCTGTTCACACTCCTATTTTAGCGCCAGTAGTGCGTACCATGCTAAAAAATCACCATCAATGGCACCAAGCTAATTTTTAGTTGATTTTGCTGCTGCTCAAGTAGAAAATCCACTCGGGAATCAGCCCTCTGAGCGTTCATGACTGCCTGTGTTACTAAAATCTTGCAGAAATTCCTGCTAGCAACCCAAAAACGTGCTAGGGGATGCCAGTCTCATACGTGCTCACCAGCTTGGATTCTGAAGCCTCACATTATTCCCCTTGTCATCGCATTGCTCGAATGGGAAAACAATTCTGTCTCTGGCGGAATTTGGTGAAAATTCTGTATTACACATGTGGAGTCGCCTATATTCTCAAATTCCGCTCACAGAATTTAAATTCCACCTGGACCGAATAATAATCATGACACAGAGGATCTGTTTGCATCAAATGCCAGGGCACAGCTTTGAGTGCATGACTGCTAGAGTTTTAGTTTTAGTTTAAAGTTTATGGGAGGTTTTAGATGAGGTTTGTGAGAATTGGAGACATCTTATAAACGTAATGTGCTAAACTAGAGCTGTGCCTAAGTATAAAGTGTTGAAGAGAGTGAGAGAAGAAACATGGACATGCCCGTTGGTACAAGCCACCCTTAGCCACATCGGTGTGGTACGATTTACCGCCCGGTGCTGACCCATAATAAAAATGGGTGTGGTCATGACGGAACGGTTCCGTCATGAGCACAGCTCAACCGATGCTCATGACGGAACCGTTCCGTCATGAGCATCGAAGGGGTTAATAAAAGTTGACTGTGTTAGTCGATAGGAACCACGATTGATGTGATTAGGGGTACCTGAGAACAAGATGGCGGCGGCGTAGAGTTTCCCGGCGGAGCTAGGGTGACCAACCGTCCGTAAATTTCACGGACAGTCCGTAAATTTGACCTCACGTCCGTTGTCCGTGAGTATCCCTTTTATGGACGCCTTTTGTCCGTAATTTCGGGTCTTGCGGGGAACAGAGACCCGTTCCCTGTGAGGGGCCTCAGCTCCCTGATGGGGCCGCCTCGCACTCATCTGTGAAGCACAGGAGCAGCCCCAACCCGCCCATTGTCATTCTGTGTGCCGGCTGATTGCCACATACAGAATGACAATGGGACAGACAGTCTGGGCTCTGAAAGCATGTGGTGGCCTCCAACAGTCTTGGGCAGGGCATTCTGTTAGGGTTAGATGGACGACATTTAAAAGTAAGACTCCTCTGTAGGTGGTGGTGTGGAGCGTGACACTAAACACTAGTCTATATAGCCCACAGCAATATAAAGCGGACTTGAAATTTCATGACTTGGAATCCCAATTTGATTCTCACGCAAATCTAGGTGTGAGCTGAGCATTTAGTAAACCCCATTGACACGGGGTACAGCCTTTTTTCGGGTGTCAAGTTCCACTTCATTCAGTGTTGACGTTTTGACCCCCAGAATCAGGAATAACGGTTTACTTGTGCATGTTTTTTCAGACTCCAAGTTGCAGAAACCCAGATTTCTTTCGCAGATTTCTGTGTGTGATTTTAGCCAGGATTTGCCTGACGAAAACCAGGCAGGCAAATAAATACCTGTGGGGTGCACAATCGATGCCTTACTCAAATTCCCAAATCTGCTACAGGTGGGAGTTGGCGGACAAATTGGGATTAGCTCTTGTTTCAAATGGGTCCCTCGTGCACTTAAAGGAACCACAGCACACAAACTGTAGGATTCCCATTACTTACCATGACCCAGACCCTTTTCTGTACCAGGTATTGTTCCAAAACACTATTGCCACAGACGCAAAAGATACACCAAGCAGGCTAACAAAAAGAATATATAGAAGAGAAGTACCGTGATTACAGTGTAAAAAAGTTAAAAATACCTTATAGTTCTTTCACACTCTCATCATTTCAAAGCTGAAGCATTGTTAAAATGATATACAACAAAGCCATAGTTTCTGCTTTTTTATTTATTTCATGCAACTAACATCCATTGACAAAGCCAATAGTCATGGCTTGTAGTTGGTCTAATGTTACTGGATGCAATGATAGAAAGAGCAAAATACCAGTCGGGTGGCACACTATGTTCAGCACATATTTTTAGCTTAGGTGTTTTAAGCCAAGCCCTTATTTACATCAGACACACCCCTTGGAGAGGCCCCCCATTGTTTCATCCCACGTAAATCCCTGGAAACAACACCATGCCACAGTCACCTCACGTCCTGGCACTGTGCTTCATGCATGACTCATGACTTCCAAGTTTTCAAATTGCCTATGTGCAGGAGTATAGTGAACCCTCCCCCACCCCACCCCTTGCTTTAGGAACTACAGCAAGGGTGAAGTTCTTGATGGGCCTATTCTGTCTGCAACTGGATGGGTGGGTGTATGGGTGGATGGGTGGATGGGTAAAGTGTGGCTGGAAGGATGGATGGCTAAGAGAAATGGGAATGGAGAGAGAAAGGGAGGATGGATGGATGAGTGAAAGCATGGATGAATGATTGGCAGAATGGATGGGCGAATGGGTGCGTGGATGAGTGAAAAGAAGAATGTAAAGATGGATGAGTGAAAGAATGCATAATGAGTGAAAGGGAGGGTGGGGAGCTGGAAAAGGAGATGAATGAAAGGGTACATGGTTAGATAGATGAGTGACTGGGTGGATGGATGAGTAAGGGAAAGGATGGCTGGATGGGTGAAAGGGTACATGGTTAGATAGATGAGTGAATGGATGGATGGGTGGAAGCGTGAATGGATGAGTGAAAGGAAGGCGTGGGTGAAAGGGTAAATGGCTGGCTGGATGAGTGTATGGATGGATGAGTGAAAGGATGGATTGGGTGAAAGTGTGGCCCGATGATGGATGGATGAGTGACTGGGTGGTTGAAGGGATGGATGAGTGAAATGATGGATGGAGGGATGGATGAGTGAAATGATGGATGGAAGGATAGATGATGGATAGGTTTGCAAATGATTGAAAAGGTTTGGATATGGATGGGCACAGAGATGGATGGGCACAGAGATGGATGGGCACAGAGATGGAAGGACAGAATGAATGGTGAAAGATTGAATGATGGATGAAACAAGTAATGGATGACGAATGTAAATTTTCATATGAAATACCACAAAAAGACCTGCACAGTTGCTCAAAGCTGCATGCATGATAAACGTGAAGTGCACTATTATCTTGAACCTAATGTAAACTTATTTTGACTTGTACTTAAGTGGTTGTCTATTTACTTACTTATATACTATTGCGCAACTTCCTCTGATGTGTCTGAAAAAAGTACATTTATTCACAACGTTTTGTCCTGAATTTTGACCTTCTGCCCTGAATGTTTGTCCTGAATTTTGACCCTCTGTCCTGAATTTGTAACCTTACCGTCCTGAATTTGCACCCATACCAGTTGGCCACCCTAGGCGGAGCCTCTACCTCGTCCTCCCACAAGGACTTTTGGCTAAGAAGAGGAGATACTTCTGAGGCGCTAATCTTACCCGCCTGATGCTGCTGACATTGGGAGAGACTGTTTGTAGTGTCGCGGCTCCCGCTTGGGCTGCAGTCCCCGAGGGCTATTGATGCAGGCGTGCTCCTTCAAACTCCGAGGAGCGGAGTGACTTATTGGCAGCCTGACGGACACAGGAGCATCTAGATGCGGAGCGGTCATGCTAGATCGTACGTCTATACAACTGGCCGGTTCCCTGTGGTGCTCCGTGCGCATTTGGACTAGGCTTTTGGCAGCTGCAAGCGGCAAAATCGTTTGGAAGGGGCAGAGAGTTTTCACCAGTTGGATTTCTATTTTTGGTATAATGCCACCCAAGTCGACGCAACAATTTCAATTTCAATTTATAATCTTTATTCGGTTCTTAAAAAGACACCATAAAAGCACAGATACAAAATACACACATAAAAGTATTTAGGGAAAAACACATAAATAAATCAATAAATACGGGAGTCGTTGATTAAAATGTTCATGCAATTTAACTCATCATGGGAACAGGCAAATATCAATGGTCAATTTTCTCTAGTATTTCTTAGTCTTATCGCTACACGAATAAAGTTTATGGTGCAAAAGAGGGTATATGCGTCCTCTGCTTCCTGTAGGAATCTCAGAGCCGTTCTTGCATGTTTAGGTTTTATGTCTTTCAGAATCCCCACCAGGAACTTACGTCTAGGCATAGTATAAAATGGACACAATAGGAAAAAATGAAGGGTATCCTGCGGAGACCTGTGGTCGCAGCCGCAGGTACCCTTCTCCGCCAGTGTGTTAGTAAACCCTGCCGGGACCGCGAGAATATGATGCAGCATGTTTATTCTGAACCGTGTCATGACAAAGCGGTCCTGGGCTGTAAACATGACTCTTCAATAAGGTTCCATTCCATGCTTTGCTGTGAGTTCGTTATAGGTGGAATTTGTGGGTTTACAATTTTCTTTTTCTGCTCTTAATAGCTTGAGCTGTGCCAAGAAGAGGTTCTTTACCAATGATTTACTCTCAGGTGTTATGGAGTCTGGGGATGTGAAAAAGTTTGTGCAATCGATTTCGGCTAAGGATTTCTTTACATAGTTCAGCCAAGGGATGATGTCACCTTTGTCTTTTTTGAGGCAGTCCTCGATGATTTGTCTTGTGAGGGCGGCCTCTGGGTTAGTCCATATTTTGACCCATGCCAGGAGGGGTTTAATTTTGATTTTATCTTCTATGAAGAGTTCTCCTAGTTCTTCATGGATTATGTGGGCCGATACACTCTGAGGGACCTTCAGAATTCTCCTCATGAATTTGTTTTCTTCAGTCTGTATCTGCTGGGCTTTACTATCCAAGAAGCCCCACACTTCTGCGCCATAGGAGACTTTCGCGCAACAAATTGCCCTGTAAAGGTTCAAGATTTGTTCCGGGGACCATTTTCCCAGTCTTTGCCCGTATCCCATGATAGCTCCTACTGAAGCTGCAAGTTTCGTAGAATGTTTTTCGACCAAGGGTTTAAAAGTGAGGTGATGATCGAATAGTACCCCCAAATACGAAAAGGTCTGGACTTTGTCGATTTTGTGTGACCCAATGTGAAAGGAAAAAGATCCTTTTGTAGGTTTTCCGACGGACATGATATAGGATTTTTCCAGATTAGTTGCCAGGTCTAGTTTGTCCATAAATCTGACAAACCCATCAATCAGTTTTTGCAGGCCTAGGGGGGTTCTGACAAGCAAAACCGCGTCATCGGCGTATAATAACACAGGTATCGCACGATGACCGATTTGGGGTGAGTCCACCTTGAGTTTAAGCAGGTCTTTTTCCAGCGAGTTAATGTAAATGGAGAACAAAAAGGGCGCAAGGATACATCCTTGCCTTACTCCACTTGTGCAAGTGAAGGGGTCGGTCTTCTTACCCTCTTGGCTGTACCTTACACTTGCAGTGGTGTTCCGGAGGAGATTTTGCAAGGTGTCCACTAGCGGTTGGTCCACTCCTAGTTCTAATAACATGCTCCAGAGCTTTCTCCTATTTACACGGTCGAAAGCCGCTGAAAGATCCATAAACCCCATGTGAATGGACCCCTTTCCAGCGATGGTATATTTGGCTATCAGGAGGTAAAGATTTAAACATTGGTCAGTAGTGGATCTGCCTTTCCTGAAGCCGTATTGCATTTCTGAGAGGATTTGATGTTCCTCGGCCCAATCTTGCAATCGCTGTAGGATGACTCGCCCTAGAACGTTTGCGGTCACGTCTATAAGCGATATGGGTCGGTAGCATTGGGGGTCATCGCGGTTCCCTTTCTTATAAATTGGGACTATGGTCGCCGTTGACCAGGACTGGGGTAGACCTGCCACCACCTCCTCATTTAAAACCCTGGTGAGTAACGGTGCCCACAAATCAGGTTGACTCAGGTACAGGTCTGATGGGATTCCGTCCGGGCCCGGGCCTTATTTTTACTTAGTCCAGTTATTCCCCTTTTGAATTCTTTCAAAGAGAAGTCTAGCTTTGCCGGCTGATGTTTCCTCGATGTATCCTCCAGGGCTAAGTGATTTGAGTGGTTATATAGGCTCTGGAAGTGGGTCTGCCATTGCTCCGGTAAGATGATGTTTGTGATTTTTGGTGCCCCTTGGTCCTGGAAGCAAGGGGAATTAATCACTTTCCAGAAGCTAACAATGTCTTTTCTTTCGGCGGCGTCCCTTAAGTCCTTCCAGGCCTGGTTTTGTAGGTTTTGCTTGCGTTTTTTCAAGGCCTTTTTGTACTCCGCTCTGCTCTTTGTCACCCTGGTCTTATCCCTTGGTTTACAGTGGAGGCTATCCTTCAGTTCTTTAAGCGCCTTGGTGCAGTTCGCATCGAACCAGCGGGGATTTGAGTCCATTTTATTAGATCCCGTGGTCGTTAGTGAATTATTTACGTGTTGTGCGATTTCTTCGAAAGCCTTGACCACCCGTTCCCCGCATACACTTGGGTCTAAGCATTTGTCAATTGCATCTGAAGCATCTATTAGTAATTTTTTATAAAAACTGTCCCCATCAATTTTTGCCCATTTGATTCTTCTTCCCTGATCCACAGCTTTTTCCACGGTGTCAGGTTTCTTTGGGCATGTGTTAAAATCAAAACCTTCGATTGCAATAAAGACCGGGTTATGATCGCTAAAACTGCTGGCCTCTATTTTAGTATTGGTAATGTTTCTTTTTAGGATGGGCGAGACTAGAATAAAATCAATGTAGGAGTGGCACCCTCTTCCTTTGTACGTTGGTGTCAGTTCTCCTAGTTCGCCCAATGCCACAAGGTCTAGCGTTTGGGTTAGGTTATTCCTTTTCGTTAATCTCTCCAAATCCCATCCATCTTTTATATGTGCAAAATGCGGGCCTTTCATTAAAGTGCATCTTGACCAGTCTTTTTTAAAGGGTTTTAGTTTGTCGCATAAATGACAGTTAAAATCTCCCGTTAGTATTACGCTCGGTTCATTTGGTGTCTTGTGTAAAAAGTTTAAATTTCTTAGGCATTCCTCTAATTCAGAAATAGCTTTTCCCCTCTCCATCAGTGCTGGGGCGTTGTACCAATTAACTAGGAAAAGGGTTATTCTTGATGAGGTGAACCTTAGAACTTGTAGGTTGTGTGAGGCCCATTTGATGTTACTCCAGGTGCCCTTAATGTCTAGATTGACATATATGGCCAGACCCCCACTTGCTCTCCCAGAGGTTACTTTTTTGGCTGGGACACAAAAGCTTTTGTATCCTTCCAGGCTGTAGTCATTTAATTCGAGAGCCCAAGTTTCCTGCAGGCAAATGATTTGGAATTTTTTGATGTAGCTCAGCCATTCCTGTGATTCGAACTTGGCCGCTAGTCCTGCAATATTCCAGGATGCTATTAGTAGATTAGCTGGCGTCATTTTTTTAGTGGTTCTTTTTGGTTCATCTGGTAGGGGCATAACCTGTTTGCTTGTTTCTGTTAGGGTGGCATTGTTGGAATTAGTGTCGCTAAAAATATTTAGCGAATTTGTCCCTTCTTCTCTTCCAAGGCTGGTATTCGGAATTTTGGTGTATCCTCCTCTGTCGGGCACGTCAACTGTTTCAATGTCCATCCCTTTTTTCCTTCCTGTTAATGGTGGATTTTCCACCTTCCACCTCTCAGTCTTGGGGGACTGGTTGTCCCATCCCTGTCAATCGACCTCTTCCAGCGCACCGAATCTGTTCCAGTGTGCATATTGCATTAGGAAGGAGTCGTAGTTTGGCATGGCAAAGTTTGGTCTTTGCCATTGAGGTGGACCATAGTGGGTACCAGGAAATGGTAGGTTATTCGGGAAGGTTCTGTTGTTCTGCCTGATTCTTTGGGGTGCAAAGGGATAGAAATAAGACAAGTGTACCGGGTGGATCTGTGATCGGGTATAGCTAGGGGGGGCATTACAGATAAAATTAACTGCATCCATATCTCTAAAGTTTATCGTAACTATATCCCCTGCTATGGTCTTGGTGCCTTTGCCGATCCACTCCCCTCTTCTTACAGACAAGATTTCCCCCAAAACATTGGGGGGCAAGGGTCTGTGTATTTGTAGCCACTGTGCGCATTTATTTTTCAATTCTATTTGTGTTTCCCGTTGGCCCTCCCTTAGAGGTGGAACTCCTGTTAAAACCACTACATAAGGCAGCGCTTCAGGCGGGAGGTTAATTGACCTAAAGCGAGTAGATGTTTTGTTTTCTTTAGTTGTTGCAGTGGGCGGAGGCTTTGGGTTCACGTTGGGAGTTTGAACGTTGTTTGCTTCCAACGTTTGGGGGGGTCCTGGGTTTGATATGTTGTTTTCAGTAGTAGTAGTTTTTTTTCTGCTTTTCCCTCTGTCTGGTGTAGAGGAAACCTTTTGCTTATCTTTAATATTTTTTTGACTGGCTCTGTTTGGGGTTTTTGCGGGCGCATCAGGGATCGTAGGAACCTTGTCCTTGGTTTGGCTATGGGATGTAACGTCGGTCTGTTTTCTTAGACCGCCTTCTTGCCCTGGTTGGGTTTTTGTGCCATTCCCTCTGTTGTTTACAATTGAGGTTAGTCTGTCTATTTTGGCTATGAGGGGTTTTAGCAGCACAGTAATGGAGTGTTCGAGGTCCGTTTTAAGGTCAGCCACCATGTTGGTGATCCAACACGGTATTCCCGAGGCAGGTGGGTTTATTGGTGTAACCAGGTTGTGATTTCTAGTTTTTGAGGATCATTTTGAGGATCCTTTTTTCCCCCCACGTTTAGGGCCTTCCTTGTGCAGATTTTTATCAATGCTGCAGGGAGCGTTAATATGGTTGTGTGTTTGTACAACAGATCTCTCGCTGCGAATGTCTGCAGAGACCTGCGCACAAGGTAGGTCAGCAAAAGAAGAGGGAGAAAGGGGCAAGCTGGTGTCGAATTCCTCTACCAAATCTCGAGAGGCCTCGGTCAGGTTGATAAGGGATTCCTGGGTTTCCTGAATAATTGTCACGGGTGGTAGTGACATTCTTCTTTCGGTGTTTGCGATGGCATTTGACACTGCCCCTATCGTTTGTTTGAGCATTTTGTCAATAGCAGTCAGTGTTGGTAATGGCGGGGGAGGATCCGTTTTATTTTTTGCGCTCGATCTTAAAGTGGGCATCTTGGGCTTCTTGGTGGTCTTCCTCATAGTCTGTAGTGCTAAATACAGGTGGTAGATTTTGCTAGAACAGGTGGAACCGACTAGAAGCCTGGTTCAAGAGTTGTAAAGTACGATTTTTCAGGGGGATGGCCCAGCCCAGCCTCTTCTGGCCTCTGAGGGCCACAGAGGGCCCGCCCTTTGCCCGGGCTTCGCTCGGCGTCCCGCTCGCGTCCCGCTAAGCGGTAGACTGTTAAATATAAGGAGGTTTTGCAAGCAGGGGGCATGTCTTCCTGGGGGCGCGCCCGTGCACACCTGTGCAGCGCAGGGACTCCTGGTCTTATTAGTCCCTGCGGCGCGCTCCCTCGATGTTATCTCGGTGCTCCCTCCTCCTGGGACAGACCCAACAGCGCTAGTGCTCTCCCAGCCTCGACCCCACGCCACTCACTGCGCAGCAGCGCACGCGAAGCGGGTGCTGCAAGTTGTAGCGTTGCGGGAGGGCGGTCAATCCCTCCTGGGACACAGGGAGGCCGGGTGTCAGCAAAGGCGAGGGTAGAAAGTCTGGAAAGCCTAACGGCGACAACAGCAACAGTCTGGTAAGTACAGAGAATCCCACTGGAGGCTACACAGTTTCCCGCTTTAGTAGGCTGGACAAGCAGGGGGCGTGTCTTCCTGGGGGCGCGCCCGTGCACACCTGTGCAGCGCAGGGACTCCTGGTCTTATGAGTCCCTGCGGCGCGCTCCCTCGATGTTATCTCAGTGCTCCCTCCTCCTGGGACAGACCCAACAGCGCTAGTGCTCTCCCAGCCTCGACCCCACGCCACTCACCGCGCAGCAGCGCCCGCGAAGCGGGTGCTGCAAGTTGTAGCGTTGCGGGAGGGCGGTCAATCCCTCCTGGGACACAGGGAGGCCGGGTGTCAGCAAAGGCGAGGGTAGAAAGTCTGGAAAGCCTAACGGCGACAACAGCAACAGTCTGGTAAGTACAGAGAATCCCACTGGAGGCTACACAGTTTCCCGCTTTAGTAGGCTGGACAAGCAGGGGGCGTGTCTTCCTGGGGGTGCGCCCGTGCACACCTGTGCAGCGCAGGGACTCCTGGTCTTATGAGTCCCTGCGGCGTGCTCCCTCGATGTTATCTCGGTGCTCCCTCCTCCTGGGACAGACCCAACAGCGCTAGTGCTCTCCCAGCCTCGACCCCATGCCACTCACCGCGCAGCAGCGCCCGCGAAGCGGGTGCTGCAAGTTGTAGCGTTGCGGAGGGCGGTCAATCCCTCCTGGGACACAGGGAGGCCGGGTGTCAGCAAAGGCGAGGGTAGAAAGTCTGGAAAGCCTAACGGCGACAACAGCAACAGTCTGGTAAGTACAGAGAATCATCTGGTAAGTACAGAGACGCAACAACAATGTGAGCAGAAAGAGATGGCTGGGACTAACGCTGTCCTACTGTCCCCTGCAAACATGGAGATATCAGCAGGAAAGCCCCAAGAGAATCAAACTGATAAAAAACAACTAGATAAAGGGGCTGCGAAGCGGGGGGCTCTTCATGAAAGAAACCAAGTTGCAGGCAAAAAAGGCGACATGCTAATGGTCGTAAAAGAAGGAGGGGGAGTTCAGGAATGCAGCAATTCAATCATTACTCAAAAAAAAACCCAGCCGGCTATAATAGCATTCTTCAAAATCTGGGATGGAGCGACAAGCGCAGACCAGAATTAGGATAATACTCAACCTAAGGGGGGGAATCTGGATTCTGAAAGCAATCCTAACAGCTTGGTGGGCATTGATCAGGCCTCTGCTGTATTGGGGCTACAAGAGACGCTAAACATTTCAGCAATGATACACCTTGCTATCAGATGACGGAGACCCAGGTTGCAGGACTTTGTACTCCAGTTTACAACACAGCTATCTCTACTCGTTGTGGCACAGGAGTCACATGCTCAAGACAATAGGGCAGGGGGTTTGTTACAGGAGGGTCCAGGCTGTGGCACTGCTGCTGACAAGTCAAACATAACTGATGCTATATCTGAGGCTGCTTCGGATGGCCCGGATAGGTTTTACTCTCTGACGGAGGATTCACGTTCGGGGACCTCGGACTCAGAGGCAGCATTTAGCGATTTGGATCATATTGACACTACTTCAGGGTCTAGTACAGTTGAAGCCCCTGAAACGGCTCGCAAACATCATAAAAATTCATGGAGGACTTCGAAAGGGTCCAAGGACCTTAAGGAGACTTAGAAAAAAAAATTATGGTGCTTCTGTACTGAAATGGGATTATTCGGATACTCGGATTATCGGCCCTCTTGATCAAGTCTCTGTCTTGGTTGGTACTCTCTCCTTTTCTGAACATCTTGGGGAGCCTGAAACAAATGGTAAATCGATAGCGAGCCTCATTTTGGAGACAATTAAAGATCATCAAGCTGAAACTAGAGCTGATGGGAAAAAGACAAGACAGGGCACAAAAAAATTGGAAGAAGCTATCCGAAAAGTAGGGCGCACTGGCAGAGAAATCTGCGAAAGGCTGGATGCTATGGAACTAAGAACTGTCGCTGTTGAGAAAGATCTGGTTTCTGTGAGAGAGCAAACAAAGACCCACAAAGCTCAATTGTCTGACATAATGGGGAAACTGGAGGACTTATTAAAGCGCCAGTGAAGAAACAATCTTCGAGTCCTTGGGATTAAGGAAGGCATGGATGGGGAGGACATTCGGGGCTTTATGTTAGATCTTTTCAAGAAGTCCTTTCCAGAGCTTATCGGGTGGGAATGGGATCACAGGTTCCCCTTTGTCTGCTGTAATTTATCTAATAGAGATTCCAGTCAGCCGAGGGCAATTCTGGTATTTCTTGGAAATTTTTCTTTGAGACAGGCCATTTTTGAGAAAGTCCGCCCGCAGGCTAGATGGCAGTTTAAAGGGGTCTCCTTTTTTGTACGCCCTGACTTCTGCCACATAACTGTGGAGCGCAGATGGCGTTTGCGGCAGCTAATTAAGTAATTTCAAGATTCTGAGTTCAAGGCTTTTTTGTTGGCTCCAGCAAGGCTAACAAGCAATAGAAATGCAATAGGTATCGGATTTATTTGAGTTAGAGGAAATGGCATTGTAAATGGCAATGTCTTTTCACAATGTGTTATGGAGTGTATGTATATAGTGTGTAATGGAATTATGTGCGTTGGTTTGGAATTGTATCAATGGTAGCATGCTGAACTTTAGATGATTCTGTTTAAAAGTAAAGTTTGCAATACTGCTATTGCTACAATAGTTAATTGTGGATTTGTTAACAATTGATGTGTGTAGTGATGGCTGTTGGTGTGCACTGACGGGTGGTGGTGTGTGCCTAGTGAAAGCGTGCACTGACGGCTGGTGGTGTATGTATGCCTCGTGAAAGTGTGCAGTAACAGCTGGTGGTGTGTGTGAGCCTGGTGAATAGCTGATTACCCTGCATACTCACATAGTGATTACCCTGCATACTCAAACACTGCTCACCCTGCACACTCACACACTGCCGGCCCTGGACACCAATTTACTGCTCACCCTGCATACTCACACACTGCTGACCCTGCACACTCACACACTGCTGGCTCTGTACACCCACATACTGATCAGCCTGCATACTCACTTATTGATCACCCTGCATACTCAAACACTGCTCACCCTGCATACGCACACTCTGCTCACCGTGCACACTTACACACTCCTGGCCCTGGACATCCACATGCTGCTCACCCTGTATATGCACACACTGCTTAGCCTGCACACTCACATACTGCTGGCCCTGGATATTAACCCTGCATACTCACACACTGCTCACCCTGCATACTCACACTCTGCTCACCCTGCATACTCACACTTTCCTCACCCTGCACACTCACACTCTTCTCACTCTGCATATTCACATGGTGTTAAAAAAGAAAAATGGTTTTTAGATGTCAGAAAATGGGCGCACTGCCAGTGTGGAAGCACTGTAGGAAAAAGTGGGAGGTGGTGCAACTGGGTGAGTGGACAACCATATAACCACTCAAAGGAGAAGTCAGCAAGCTGCACTAATCCTACGCTATAGAGAAAAACCTACCCTATGCACACACTCTATAAGTACAAATGGCCACAATGTGGCTTGATACAAAAGTCCAATATAGTGCAGAGAAACAACAGTAATAGACAGTAATACAATGGACATGTGTTGAGAGAAGGTCTTGGTTTCCGTGTTTTTAATGGAACAAAGCTTGAAAACAACCAGCCGACACGTGTTTCATCGCATCTCGCGAATCTTCAGGGCTCAAATGGTTGTGCCTGGACCAAGAGGTCGCTCTTCCGGTGATACTTCCGACCCGGAAGGGCTCAAGACCAGCAAATTTCAGTATTCAATTAAAGTTAATTAGCTTGTAAGCGTAATGCGCTTTTATTGATAGCCCGGGAGAAGATGTAATGATAGAAATAATCGGTTCACTCAATATCTCAGGGTTTGTAGTTCGAGGACTGAAAAGAGGTAGCTCTGTGGCCTCACGTTAGTTCGATGTCTGAAAGACGTCTTGTTTCCTTCTTGTCTCCCGGGTCTCTGTGTTCGAAATGCGGTCCGCATTTCGAACACAGAGACCCGGGAGACAAGAAGGAAACAAGACGTCTTTCAGACATCGAACTAACGTGAGGCCACAGAGCTACCTCTTTTCAGTCCTCGAACTACAAACCCTGAGATATTGAGTGAACCGATTATTTCTATCATTACATCTTCTCCCGGGCTATCAGTAAAAGCGCATTACGCTTACAAGCTAATTAACTTTAATTGAATACTGAAATTTGCTGGTCTTGAGCCCTTCCGGGTCGGAAGTATCACCGGAAGAGCGACCTCTTGGTCCAGGCACAACCATTTGAGCCCTGAAGATTCGCGAGATGCGATGAAACACGTGTCGGCTGGTTGTTTTCAAGCTTTGTTCCATTAAAAACACGGAAACCAAGACCTTCTCTCAACACATGTCCATTGTATTACTGTCTATTACTGTTGTTTCTCTGCACTATATTGGACTTTTGTATCAAGCCACATTGTGGCCATTTGTACTTATAGAGTGTGTGCATAGGGTAGGTTTTTCTCTATTCACATGGTGTTCACCCTGCACACTCACACACTGCTGACTCTAGACACCTACACACTGCTCACCCTGCATACTCACACACTGCTCACCCTGCACACTCACACACTGCTGACCCTAGACAACTACACACTGTTCACCTTGTATACTCACACACTGCTCACCCTGCACACTCATACACTGCTCGCCCTGCATACTCACACACTGCTAACTCTGCATACTCACACACTGCTCACCCTGCATACTCACACAGTGCTCACCCTGCACACTCACACAATTCTGCTGGCCCTGGACACCCACATACTGATCACACTGCACACCCACATGCTGATCACCCTGCATACTCACATACTGATTACAATGCATATTCAAACACTACTCGCCCTGCATACTCACACTCTGCTCGCCCTGCACACACACACTGCTGACCCTGGACACCCACATACTGATCACCATGCATACTCACATACTGATCACCCTGCATACTCAAAGACTGCTCACCCTGCATACTCACACTCTGCTCCTCCTGCATACTCACACTCTGCTCATCCTGCAAACTCACACTCTACTCACCTTGCATACTCACACTCTGCTCACCCTGCATACTCACACTCTGCTCACCCTGCATACTCACACTCTGCTCACCCTGCACACTCAAACACTGCTGGCCCTGGACACCCACACACTGATCACCCTAAATACTCAAACACTGCTCACCCTGCATAGTCACACTCTGCTCACCCTGTAGACTCACACTCTGCTCATCCTGCATACTCACACTCTGCTCACCCTGCATACTCACACTCTGCTCACCCTGCAAACTCACACTCTGCTCACCCTGCATACTCACATTATGCTTACCTTGCACACTCACACACTGCTGGCCCTGGACACCCACATACTGATCACATGCATACTCACATACTGCTCACCCTGCATACTTAAACACTGCTCACCCTGCATGCTCACACTCTGCTCACCCTGCACACTCTCACACTGCTGGCCCTGGACACCCACATACTGATCACCCTGCATACTCACATACTGATCACCCTGCATACTCACACTCTGCTAGCCCTGCATACTCACACTCTGCTCGCCCTGCATACTCAAACTCTAATCACCCTGCATACTCACACTGCTCGCCCTGCATACTCACACTCTGCTCGCCCTGCATACTCACACTCTGCTCACCCTGCATACTCACACTCTGCTTGCCCTGCATACTCACACTCTGCTCGCCCTGCATACTCACACTCTGCTCGCCCTGCATACTCACACTCTGCTTGCCCTGCACACTCACACACTGCTGGCCCTGGACATCCACATACTGATCACCCTGCATACTCACATACTGATCACCCTGCATACTCACATACTGATCTCCCTGCATACTCACACTCCGCTCGCCCTGCATACTCATACTCTGCTCACCCTGCATACTCACACTCTGCTCACCCTGCACACTCACACACTGCTGGCCCTGGACACCCACATCCTGATCACTCAGCATACTCGCATACTGATCACCCTGCATACTCAAACACTGCTCACCCTGCATACTCACACTCTGCTCACCCTGCATACTCACACTCTGCTCACCCTGCACACACACACTGCTGGCCCTGGACACCCACATACTCATCACCCTGCATACTTACATACTGATCACCCTGAATATTCAAACACTGCTCACCCTGCATACTCAAACACTGCTCACCCTGCATTCTCACACTCTGCTCACCCTGTACACTCACACACTGCTGGCCCTGGACACCCACATACTGATCACCCAGCATACTCGCATACTGATCACCCTGCATACTCAAACACTGCTCACCCTGCATACTCACACTCTGCTCACCCTGCATATTCAAACTCTGCTCACCCTGCACACTCACACACTGCTGGCCCTGGACACCCACATACAGATCACCCTGCATACTCACATACTGATCACCCTGCATACTCAAACACTGCTCTCCCTGCATACTCACACTATGCTCACCCTGCATACTCACACTCTGCTCACTCTGCATACTCACACTCTGCTCACTCTGCATACTCACACTCTGCTCACCCTGCACACACAAACTGCTGGCCCTGGACACCCTGCTACAATAGGTAATTGTGGGTGCGTTAACAATAGACGTGTGCACTGATGGCTGGTGGTGTGTGTGCCTGGTGGAAGCGTGCACTGACAGCTGGTGGTGTGTGTGCCTGGGGAAAGCATGCACTGACGGCTGGTGGTGTGTGTGCCTGGTGAAAGTGTGCACTGACAGCTGGTGGTGTGTGTGCCTGGTGAAAGCATGCACTGATGGCTGGTGTGTGTGCCTGGTGAAAGTGTGCACTGATGGCTGGTGGTGTGTGTGTGTTTGGTGAAAGCGTGCACTGAGGTCTGGTGGTGTGTGCCTGGTTGAAGCCTGCACAGACGGCTGGTGGTGTTTGTGCCTGGTGAAAGCGTGCACTGATGGTTGGTGGTGTTTGTGCCCGGTGAAAGCGTGCACTGACGGCTGGTGGTGTGTGTGTGTGTGGTTGTGTGTGTGGTTGCATGTGTGGTGGTGAGTTTGTGGTGGTGAGTGTGTGGTGGTGAGTGTGTGGTGGTGAGAGTGTGGTGGTGAGAGGGTGTGTGTGGTGTGTGTGTGGTGTGTGTGGTGTGTGTTTGGTCTTATGTGTGTGATCTTATGTGTGTACGTGTGGTGGACTTAGTTTGAGTTTTCGTACCCTGCACACTCACACACTGCCCCTGCACACTCACACACTGCCCCTACACACTCACATACTGCTCACCCTACACATTCATACAATGTTCACCCTGCACACACACACACACTGCTAACCCTACACACTCACACACTGTTCACCCTACACACTCACACACTGTTCACCCTGCACACTCACACAATGTTAACCCTGCACACTCACACACTGCTCACCCTGCACACACTGCTCACCCTACACACTCTCACACTGCTCACCCTGCACACTCACACACTGCTCACCCTACAAACTCACACACTGCTCACCCTACACACTCAAACACTGCTCACCCTACACACTCACACACTGTTAACCCTGCATACTCACACACTGCTCACCTTGCATGCTCACACACTGCTCACCCTGCACGGTTACACACTGCTCACCCTGCACGCTCACACCCTGCTCACCCTGCATGCTCACACATTACTTACCCTCCACGCTCACACACTGCTCACCCTACACACTCACACACTGCTCACCCTAAGTAATGCGAAAAGACCTAGCTCAGCCTTTTGGCCTGTGTTGTAACCGTACAGTAGGTAGTGAGTAGTTGTGCTTGATTGGTTGGGGTGTCCCCTCCTTGCTGCTCCCCTCACAGAGGGCCGGCTGCCTCCATGAAGCTCCCAAGACACGTGTTCAGCTGTTCTTTGTTTTAGCTCCTGTGTGTCAGTGCACACTGTAAGCGCACAAGCATACCCTGGTCTCTCTGGAACACTCACACTGCTGAGTCTCTCTCACTCTGCAGTCTCACTCTGCAGTCACTCTCACTCTGCAGTCACTCTTACTCTGCAGTCACTCTCACTATGCTGTCACTCATGCTGTCACTCTCACTCTGCTGTCACTCTCACTCTGCTGTCACTCTCACTCTGCTGTCACTCTCACTCTGCTGTCACTCATGCTGCCACTCTCACTCTGCCGTCACTCTTACTCTTCTGTCACTCTCACTCTGCAGTCACTCTCACTCTGCTGTCACTCTCACTCTGCTGTCACTCTCACTCTGCAGTCACTCACTCTGCAGTCACTCACTCTGCTGTCACGCTCACTCTGCTGTCACTCATGCTGTCACTCTCACTCTGCTGTCACTCTCACTCTGCTGTCACTCTCACTATGCTTTCACTCTCACTATGCTGTCACTCATGCTGTCACTCTCACTCTGCAGTCACTCTTACTCTGCAGTCACTCTCATTCTGCAGTCACTCTCACTCTGCAGTCACTTACTATGCAGTCACTCACTCTGCAGTCACTCAATTTCCAAGTTCAAAGACTTTATTCGAATTGAATTCACAATTCATAAAAGTATACAAATAAAATCACAATTAAAATTCCATCTTTTCCATTCAGAATTAAACATTACTAAAAATAGATTTTTAAAATTAATAAAAAGAAGTTAAAAAAGATAAAACAATGCAATCAATTAAAATACATAGTAGTTAAAAATACTTAATTAACTCTTGCTATCCCATGACCATGGTCCTTCTCACTCTTAAAATTGTGTTCAAGTAGAGGCTCACTGTGCTGATGGTAAAACAATCGTCTAAAGACCTAAGTTTATTATAGGCGTCTCTTGCTTTCCTTAGGCCCCAGGTTAATAGGAGGGGTTTTAAGATTTGTCGTCTAAAGTGGCTCTATAAAGTGCAAAAAAGAGTGCAGTGTATATTTGATTCGAATGATTTGTCATCACAAGGACACCGCCTTTTTACTCTCGCCCAGTCATTGCAATTCGGAAATGATACAAGTCTATAAAAGGTTTCCAGGCGAAAGTATGTCAGGAGCCTACGATGCTGTAGGGGATGATCTATTACAAGATACAACTGAGGGCCCCTCTGAGATGTCACTTCGTCGTGGCTCATGACAGATTTTTTTATTCCTTTCACCCTTCCACCTTTGCAATTCCAAATGTTCCAACAAAATCTTTTTGAACGTGGATCGCGAGAGCTGTTCCAGTGAGGCTGGGTCGGTAAAATATTCAGGATGACCAATCTGGCTGACAAAGTTCTTGATGTAACTAAGCCATTTAATATTTTTCATCCCATCACAACTTAAGCAGTCCTCTATAATAGATCTATTCAATTCTGTGGCAGGGTTGGTCCAGACATTATGCCAAAGTAAAACAGGGGCTAGTTTTATAATGTCCGTGATGTGAAGGAGAGCAACTTCGGCATGTAAGACATATATAGGAGTGCTCTTCGATGTAGCTGATATAAATCGCAGGAACCTATTCTCGATTCGCTGTGTCGCCTCACTTGCTGCCAGCCCCAAATGCCCGCCCCATAGGTCCCAATAGCCACACATTTCGATTTGAATATTTGGAGGAGCTCCCTGGCTGGCCTGTTCCCTATTTTTTTTGCAAAGCTCATAAGAGCACCAATTGCTCTATTAAATGCCAGGGCCCTTGCATTCACAGCAGGCTTCCACATGCCTTGCCTATCAAAATGAACCCCCAACTAACAAAAGATTTTGGCTAACTCCACCCTCCTTTCATCTAAAGTAATTGGACATGGTGATCTTTGTTTGTTTGGGCCGCACGACATGGTAAACGTCTTCGAGACATTTACACGTAACCCTCTGATCTTCATGAAGTTAGTAAAGGTCTGTACGGCTTTCTGAAGACCCACCTTTGTCTGCGAGAGGATAGTCGCATCATCAGCGTAGAGTAGAATGAGGATGGGTTTGCCTTTGATTACAGGATAATCGTAATACTGTTGTGTTAAGCAAGAACCCACCCCATTAATATAGAGGTTAAATAGCAGGGGAGCCAATATGCAGCCATGCCTTACCCCTCTATTAATCTTAAAGAGCTCAGTGCATTCCCCCCTCTGGCCATATCTTACTCATGCACCCGCCTCAGCATAGATTTCTCTAATGTAATCTATTATTTTATTGTCCAACCCAATGTCCCTCAAAGTGTGCCAGAGATTGTCGTGCAAAATGCAATCAAATGCAGAGCTGAGGTCCACAAATGTCACGTATAGGTTGGTTTTCTTTGCGTGTATATATTTAGAGATAGTTAGGGAGAGATTTAGCCCCTGCTCAATTGTCCCCCGCCCTCCCCTAAACCCATACTGGAAGGGTGATAGCACTTCCTGTCCTTCTAGCCAGTCCTGAATGCGAGCAAGAATGACCCTGCCTGCCATCTTCATAAAGCCATCTAACAAAGAGATGGGCCGATAGCAGGCAGGATCATTCCTGTCCCCCTTTTTGTAAATCGGGACCAAGATTGCCTCCTTCCATGTTGGAATAAAACCTCTTTTGCCCATGCAATTCAGGACTCTAGTGAGTAGAGGAACCCACAGGTCTGGATACGTTTTAAACACGTCAATAGGGACAGAGTCTGGTCCTGGTGCTTTAGAGGCTGAGCTTTCCCTTAGGGCTTTATAGACCTCCTCTAGTTTGAATTGAATATCTAAGGGGAACGGGCAATCTACAACCTCCGTGATTATTGCTGTTTCGAGGGAAGGTACAGGTAGAACCGGCGTGCTATAAAGGGCTTGGAAATGACACACCCACTCCTGAGCCGTAATGGCATTATCTAAACGAGGGCCATGGTCATCTTGGTAAAAGGGAGCGTTCACAGCCTTCCAAAAGGCAACAGTGTCCTTTTGTATTGCGGCTGCGTGGAGGGCTTCCCAAGCTTCAGCTTTTATATCTTTCTTTCTTCTAGCCAAGGCGACGCGGTAGTTACGCCTTGCCATTTGTACCTGTGCTCTGTCTAACGGGGTAGCATGCAGTGCTTGTTTAAGTTCCCTCAGTGCCCTAGTGCAGTTTGGATCAAACCACCCAGGGGTTCTCTTGACTATATTGCGCGGGTTTCTGGTCAAGAGGTGTTTAATTGAACAGCAGATTATATTGAAGGAGTCCAAAACATGTTCTTCGTCCTCTTCTAGAGTCAAGCACGTATTGAATTCCTTTTGGGAAATGGTCACTAGATTTTTTAGGAAACTCTCTGGAATTACCTTCTTCCATTTAATGCAAAATCCGTTACGCTGACCAAGAATGGGGTTAAGGTCATAATTGCATTGAATATTGAGGGGCGGCGCATCCAGATTTAGCTTAAAGATATCTGAGATAGGGTAATGATCACTAATGCCACTTATGAGTGTCTCCCATTTAGTGACTAGTGGGGCATAGCATGACGAAAGTAAGGTAAAAACAATAATTGATTTTGCCCCTCTTGCTTTAAAGGTGGGTGTAAATGTTTTAGGCACGGAACAAGCCATCATTAATAAATACCATAGAATGGTCCACCAATAAGTTGTTGAGCATGTCCCCTAGTTTTGTATGGGCAAAATGGCTTGACGTCCCTAGGTTTTCATCTTCCCAGCCACACACACCCTGTAGACTCTTTGGACATAAGGGACAATTAAAGTCCCCTACCCACATAAGAGCCAAATCCCCCGGACAGCTATCTTCGATCATCTTAAGGGTGCCTGACAATTTCTTGATTGTGGTTTCCACATGTACTATTGGGATGTTATTATAGAAGTTGATTATGGCTAAATTTTTCAGAGATCCCCATGTTACCATTAATATTTGATAGTATGGACAATCCAAAAAGCTCCCAAGGACAGTAGGACCTGAATAGATCGACAAATATATAGACAACCCTCCCTTATGTCTACCCATTTTGCTAGGAACTGCCGGAGTAAAAAAAGTTTTATATCCTAACAAATGGGATTGCTCGCTGGTCCATGTTTCCTGGAGAGCTATGATGGAGTGGGTCATGGTTACTGATCGCCAGTCTGCGTCATTAATTTTTGGGGCAAGACCAGCTATATTCCATGATATTATACTACCAGGAATTTTGATACTAATTGGGCATGTTACATCCGTAGGTGTCACAGGGGCCAATTCCAATAGAACACTGGGAGTTATCCCCGGAAAATTAGCATACTGGGGAAGTGATGTTATTTCTTCCCCAGGTACTTGTATTTCAGGCTGAGGGACTATCTCAGGGTAGGGTTCCTGTGTACTAATAATATGTACAGGAGCCAGGATATGTTTTTGGGAACTTAAATTATCTTTTTTGCCTTTTATCTTGTGAATTGGAAACGTATTAGCGGGGGGCTCCAACCGTCATTCGCAGTCATCCAAGCCTGAGAAGGCTTCATATCTGTTAGCGACTTCAAGGGGGGTAAATGGCAACAAATAGTCCATTCCCCTAATTCCTTGCGGGTGGTCCAACCCCCTAAAGTTATTACCATGTCCCCTGTAAGGTACAGTGTTCCACCCAAATACAATTTTCAGTACGGACTACTCACAATAGTCCGGCAAATTATGTCTGAGGAAGAAACACTCTCTTTCACCGAAGATTATATCAAAAACCTAACTTCAGGTCCCTCTCCTTTTTCAGCAATCAAATTGAGCACGAATGCTCAACAACAGAATGAGACAGACAAGCTAATAAGGTTGACCAAAAAGCATATTCGAACGGAACTACATGGCCATTTCTTGTTTGAACATTTAAAAGCAGGCACTATACCGTGGGGTCTCCAAGTCAAGAACGTGCCGGTGGTGTTCACGGAGGATCCAGTGTACAAAAAGGGTTTCAGCTACATAGCAACCAAATGTAGCAGGGACCTTATGGTGCACACAGTAGAAACAGCAAAAAGACTATGTGTAAAAGAACAGGAGGAAATTGAGGCTCTAGCAAAGGCAATTGAAGATAATCATACTGTCACTGAAGCGAAAGCGCCTCTTGAAAAAATCGAAAAAGAGATTCAGACATTTAGGGACAATACTATAACTTTCAGCACCAATAAGTTTGAAAAAGACGTCAAGTCTTTTAAAATAGAAACAGTTTACCCTTACCTAAAGGACGACTATTATACACAAATCGAATCCCGACGTGCCTTGTCACAGTACCAAGGACGTTCAAAGAATCGATTTTTAACTTTCTCTGAAAGTTCTTCATCTGAATCAGCGGGCGACTCTGACCCAAGAGAAGGCCCTTCCAAACGTAACAACTCTTTTTTAGAGAAAGGAGAAGCCAGAAACAGGGTAAGGTTCAAACCACCGACAGCATGAGAAATGAGGACATGCAGAAACTATTAAAAAAGTTAAAAGACACGTCCATAGTTCATTTGTCTGACAAACAGTTGACAGTACACGAAAAAGAGGTTTTAGAACTAGGTTTAAAATTTGTACCAGCAGCCAATACTGATTTGACAAAACTAAATATAGAAGCACTAGAATTTTGTAGGAAACTGCTACTAAAGGCCTTCTTTCATAACAGGGAAGATACACGGCCATGTGAGCCATCAGGCCTTGCAAATAAGTCTACATTTATTCCTCCGCCACAGACTGTTCCCAAAGAAATGATAGCGTTTGAGCAAGCAGTTCCTTCATCCATCACGCAGTTGGGCAAACAAAAGGTGTTTTATAAGAGAAACATCTCAAAAGAACAACAAACAGCCATTAGAGAATTGAGAAATGATGACACAATAGTGATAAAACCCGCAGACAAGGGGGCAGCACAAGTGGTGTGGGCCAAAGAAAAATATGTTACAGAAGCACACAATCACATTGATCAAGTGGAATGGCACAGAGTATTGAATGAGGATCCAACAATTCAAATACAAAGTGAAATACAAACAAAATTAACAGAGGGATTTGACAAAGGTATTTTAGGTCCAAAAGAATTTGAGTATCTTTCAAAAAAGAAACCACGTACTCCGGTAATCTATTTTTTACCTAAATTACACAAAAACCTTAGCGAACCCCCCGGGAGGCCAATAGTTTCCGGGTGCGATTCGATATTGGAGCCATTAGCAAAGTATGTTGATGTGTTCTTAAAGCCATTCTTGGGTCAAGTAAAATCATACTTGAGGGATACCATGGACTTTATTAACAAGATTGAAGGGTCCACATTTGATAAGAGTCAGCACTTAATGGTGTCCTTCGACGTCATTTCCCTATATACACAAATCCCTCATGAGGAGGGCTTAGAAGCATTAGAGTACTTTCTTGAAACTCGTCCCAAGCCACAAAGAGTGCCCACAGGATTCATCATAGATCTAGCCAGGATCGCATTGAAGAGGAACTATTTTCAGTTCATGGACACGTTCTACATGCAGGTGAAGGGGACCTCCATGGGGTGTCCTTATGCCCCGGAGATGGCGGTCCTCTTCATGGCCCTGTATGAGGAGCGTTTTGTGTACCAGAAAAACCCCTATCGCAATCAAATCGTCATGTGGTATTGTTACATTGACGATATTTGGTGTCAATGGAAAGGCAACAACAACAAACTGGTAGACGGAGGGTCCCCGGGAATATTTAATGACCACACAGTTACAGCCCCCTAACCAAAAGCACAAATAAACAACAGAATAACTGTGGGTCAAAAAAAGTGTGTCTTTAATGAAGTGTGTCTGGATGACTAAGTGCGTGCTAATCGGGTTGTTAGAACAGCACAAAACAAGGTATCGCACTATGTGGGAAGATATCCATCAGTTACTCGCCCTTTGCCGCCCTGTCATCATTTGAAACATTTCCCAAAATGTGGAGTCTTAGTTGTTGCCACTTCAAAAAGGGAAGGATGTTGTGCGGTAGGGGAGATGCTGTTTAGTAACTGAGGAGCAGTGCAAGAGTAAGTTGTGAAAATCAAAAAAGGAGAAGAAAGTGCTCTATAATAAAATTGGATAATGAACGCTGAGAGACTTTATTCAGGTACCGTTCATTTCCAAGGTTAAAAAACAAATCAGTGCAAAATAACCAGTGAGTAACCCTAATAGTCACTGGCTTATCGTGATGGTCGACATGTTTCTGCGGTAGTTTAAAGATCACTAAGTATCTCCCGCTTCTTCAGGACCTATGGTATTTGCTACTGATCAAAGGTGCGATTAAAAGAATTTTTGATACAGAAATCACCTGTTCAAACCTGGTGATCCTCCTAAGTGTGTAGGGGAAGTCCAGGAAAGACGTCATCAAGACACAGACAACATAGATAAAAAGACACATACAAAGATAAAAACGACATTACCATGATTAGTGTAAGTCATCTCATTTTATCGACTCATGATATGGCATTCCTATATGACCAATTACCAATCACCAATCAATTATAGTCCTCTTGCTCACCTTTAGGGTAAGAGGAACGTGCTACTCCTCGCCTGGCTACAGCTCAGGAAGATAGTGCACCGCTCTATGATGTAGAAAAAGTGAGATGTAAAGCCAATAAAACAACGCGAGTGCCAGACATGAAAGCGCTACAATTAGTCTATGTGAGATATCCTTGTCCATATTTGTACCATGTGTATGAAACATCCCCAAAATTCTCGTAGGTTTGCTCTCTTTTGTTTGTTCTAATGTCAGAAAACTTCTTTCAATATGAGGATAATTACTATCTACAGACGTCAGGTACCAGCATGGGCAGCGTTTTCGCGCCGAGCCTGGCGAACCTTTACATGCACAAATTTGAACGGGACCATGCATTGAATATCACAAACCCGTATCTACCATCTGTACGGGTTTGGAAAAGATATATAGACGTCATTATAGTGGTATGGCGTGGCAGTGTGCATGACCTCATGGATTTCCACAGCTGGTTGAACAATTGCAACAACTCTCTGAGGTTCACCATAGAATACGACCACCATTCGCTGGCCTTCTTGGATCTGTTAATAACTGTATGTCCAGAAGGACTGAGATCTGAGCTATACAAAAACCCATGGCTCGTAACTCGCTCCTAGACTATGGGAGCTGCCATCCCAAATCCCTCCGGGACAATCTCCCATTTGGACAATTTCTACGTGTTCAACGCAACTGTTCAACAAAGGAGACCTTCAATAAGCATGCCCAGGACCTGGAAGAAAAGTTACTTGAAAGGAAATACCCGAAGAAACTGATTCGAACCTCAAAAAAGAGGGCCGCCAATAACAATCGGGAGGCCTTATTAGAACCGGCTCCCCCCAAGGAACAGAGTGAGAGGATAACATGTGTGAACACATTCAGTACTAGATCCATTGCCATCCAACAGATCATTCGCAGACATTGGAAGATCCTCAATACAGGCCTTGACAAGTTGGAACAACCCTTGTTTGCCTTCAAGAGAGGAACCAGTATTAGAGATCAGCTGGTTCATACAAGGCCACGACCGGACAACATTCATCAAATTGGGACACTCTGGGACATGCCAGCAGTGACAGGACATCACCCGTGTGGAAATTGCGCAGCATGTACACAAACAAAAAAATCCACTAGTATTGATATTGGAACAAGTAGAGCTTGGGAGCAAAGGCGCTTTACGAACTGCAACAGCAGCAATTTAATATACTTAATCACCTGCCCCTGCTCCCTAAGATAGGGAGGGATGACAACTAGGAAAATAAGAACGAGGATTTCCGAACATAAAAGCACCATCCGCTGTAAAAAACAGGCAACTCGTCTGGAAGTCAATCACAAACCTACAGATTTCCAATGGACAGTACTGGAGCAACCCCTGATTCCTACTCACATCACAGACGTTTCCAAACACCTTTTCAGAATAGAACAGAAATGGGTTTATAAACTTAATACAGACAAGGCTGGTCTGAATGAGGATATCCCCTGGATGTCTCTTTAATACCACTCATATTGTAAAACTTCCTGAATCAGATACAGAGTATAGCTATTTCTCCAAGTCGTGCACATCTAACAATCTCTGATGAAAGTATGCTGTCTCTAATATACCCACGATGCATATGCATGTCTACCTTAATTTCACTCAGTCTTGCAGATCTAGCTTTCTCTGCTGTCAGTTCTGCTTTCTTTAATATACCCATGGCGTATTGTGGTACTGAAAATTATGGACCCTGCTATAATGTGGTACCGAAGCTCCACACTCGTGTCAGAAAATATCATTGTATCATGACGAATTTGGTATCGGCAGACCGGTAATGATTAAGACATTATACCTATGCATTTGCGTCATGATCGAGTGATGCAATCACCTTAAAATCGTAGTTTCTGTCTTGAACCCCTGGGTTCAATTTTGTGAGCGGCATCCATCTTGTGGTTGCCCTTACATAGTCAATTGACCAAGGCCGAATTCGATCTGAAAGGACACGTACACCTTTGTTGACTCCTCTGTCCTCTGTGACCTGGGCGAGCTGACTCCACTGCCTCAAGCAAAACCTGTTCGGGCAGTCCCCATCCCAATGGCCGAGCGAGATTAGCATCAAGGCACAACATGTCTTAAACCATTCACCGCATACAAGCAATGGCTAACCACACACACACCTGTTCCTGTTTCTTCTTTATGACTAGTTTTACAAGGAGAAGGTGCCCGATTTTATTGGGGGTTCATCGATATCTGATGGAAGTTCTGGACCTTGCTGGGTAATCTATCACGAACTGGACAAACGAAAATATGGGCTTGCCATCATGACTCTGCTTTTTCTTTGTTGTGAAAATATGTATATGGTTGAACCGTAAAACAAAGAATTTTTGCCTGAAGTTTATATTTTTGTATAAAAAGAAGAGGCTAGTTCTGTAAAAACAAGCAGTCTCCTGAGAACATACATGCGCTATATGCTGTTGTACTTCTAGGACACCTGTTACTGGTTGCAGCCAATAAACTCGATCCTTGACATCGCCTAGAAGACTCTGTGTTTCTGTGGTCCAAAACAGGAAGAACTCAAGAGGTCTTTGGGTGTCCCCCTGGCACCGCCGGGTCCCTAAAAACCTGGTACCTCAGTTGGTACCCAACGTGGGGTGGTATCAATGGTATCGGTCCAAGCCAGATGTTCGTGAGGAGCTTCGTGTGAAAATTCCAGAGGACGGCCAGCCACTTCAGCGACCCCTGTATGTTGACGTGGTTCCGAAGGTCTTTGTTGCGAGGTTCCCTGCGTCCCGACGGCTACGAAGGACTGCTGCCCTGACTATCGCCCTGTTTTGGACCCATTGATGCTTGGTAGAGCGAAACGATAGACGAGTCTTCTAGTGACGTCATCGATCTTCAATACTTCAGTTAAGTATAAGTGGAGCGTCTCCCAGTCCTTAGTTTGATTCTTAGTTTTGGTATCCTTGAGATACGCTTTGATTTGGAACTTTCAAGCGCCAAAGCCGAGGGACTCGTGTATTCACGAGACTATCGTATTCGATAATCCTTTGAAGTTTGAAGCTAGACTAGAGAGCGAAGATGCCTGGTTTTAGCAGACTTGGAAACTTGTTTTGTCTTGGTTGTAGTAGGGACTCCCGATTAGAGGATTCGTGTCCGGTTCCTCCGATTGGAACTCCAACATATGAGCTCTATCTGAAGCATGGTGTAAGCCCTATCACATATAATGAAGTGTGGATCCGATACACCAGAAACAATGGTGTTTTAAAATGGCTCAATATGGTAGCTTTGATACAGAGATTTTAGATAATCTAGAGGTGAAACTTTTCAATAGAAAGCCCGGCCGGCGATGTTTGACTCCTTTCGCCTATGGCGCAAAGAAGCCAAACAGAAAGAAATGAAATTAGCAAAGAAAAATAAAAGAGTTATGTCAATGGTACAAGCTGCCGTTGCATTCAGGGATAATGAGGAAGAGCAAGAGAATGAACAAATGCTTAGAAGTAGGAAGTTAGCAGTAGATAAATGCTACCCAGTGTGGCCACGTAAAGGACAAGGATCAAAAGAGACACCTGAGAAGGATCCTTTAATGTCTCATCTACTGAGTTCTCCACCTCCATATGCGCAAAGTGCTACAGCACCGCAACAACCTTTAGTTGTACAACCACCTATTGTTGGACAACAGGTTCTAATACAATCACCAGCTCCTCTTCAGCTGGTTTCTACTCCTCCGGCGCAGCCCTCTCAAGGGCCGCCGCCTTTGCTACATACTCCATCTGCTTTTTCTACGACTTCGCCTACTGCTCCAACTGTTTATCCTAATACTCCCTCTGCTACTGCCTCGACTTCTACTTTACATAAGCCTGTCTTTTCTGGCGTATCTGCCTTTCCACCAGCTTCCTCTTCTGTTCGACAGAGAGTGGCAAACACTGTCACTGGTCTTTTCTCACCTTTCTTTGGGTCGCCTAAGACGACCCCTAACACAGAACGTAGACAGTTGCGGAGTCGACTGCCTGACTATCAAGAGAGAGAAGTACTGAATGAGTTAGCACGTAAATGGGTTACCAATACTGTAAAGTATGACGTTCAGTCCGTTATGGAAGTCTTCCGTCAGTGGGAAGCATCTACACAGAGATATATTTTTGAACAAATGTGTGTATTTCTTTGTGAGGATTTGGAAGGTAATGATCCAGCATACGACATGCCTGAGTTATTCCGTGTACGGTTCAAGTTCGCAGAAGGCATGATTGTAGGTGCTGATATTGAACAGGCAATTGAGACGTTGTTGTCTTATAGGAGTAAGGAAAGCAATTCTAGATCACTGTCCGAGCATGACATGCCAGGTAGGAAAAAAGCGCGACAGTACCCCATGAGAGAGGTTCCTCCAGTTTGGAGGGAAGGTGATGCAAATGCGAATCCAGCCATTCCACCGCATTTCCAGCGTGTATGGGTACATGTTCCCTGGAAAAGATCTGAGGTTTTAGCGCTCAAGCAGACGTTGCCTGATCCCGTAAAAATCCTGCAGGGTTTTATAAGGAGTTATCACAGACTGCTAGTTCATGTTTCATGAATTTAGCTGAAGTAGACATGTTGTTTGGAAATGTTGTTCCACAGCCTTTATGGGGAAAGATTCGTCATGCAGACCATGTTACGCTCTGTCCGGAAGGTGTTGCCTCTTCTTCCCTTCAGCTCGAGGAAACTTCTTATCCAGGGGCTAATACTGTCAAGGTTGGACTACAGCAACGCCTTGTTGCACGGTGCCCCTGAATCAGCCATTAACACCCTTCAGCGAGTACAAAATGCGGCGGCCAGAGTACTGACAGGCACGGCGAAAAGAACTTCGGCCAAACCTGCTCTCAGATCACTCCATTGGCTCCTCATCCGGGAGAGAACCAAATTTAAGGCCCTTTCCATCGCCTTTAAGTCTCTCCAGGGAATGGGCCCCCTTATTCTCAGGGACCTTATATGCCCCTACAAGTCCTCGCGTTCCCTCCGCTCTGACGTGAGCAACTTGCTGACCATCCCCAGAGTGAGGAGAGCACGTTCCGGAGGCCGGAGGTTCTCTGTGAATGTTGCCAAGACCTGGAACGATCTTCCTGGCGCTCTTCGCCTGGAACCCTGCCTCCAGAAGTTTCGGAAATCTTTAAAGACCTTCCTTTTTCCGCGGGGAGTCTGAGTCCGTTGTCTGAGGATCATGGAAGCTTGCGGTGTGTATCAGCGCTGGGACGCTCTTGGGCAGCCATGCGCTTAAGAAATCCATTTTCATTTCATTTCATTCATTCTTCTTCATTCATGACCAAGAGTTAGGCGATACATGGGTTAATATCGCTGCTGCTGATGCTAGACAAGTTGGTGGCTCTACGCCCGAGCCTTTGGTAGCAGAACTTCCTGGTAGAATTATCACATATATGAAGACTTTAATGCCCGAATTGCGTGTGAATTGGGACAAGTTGTCTGCGTGCAAGCAGAAGAAAGATGAGATTGTGTCTGACTTTTTCACGCGGTTTGAAGAGACTTTCGTTGATCATAGTGGTAGGATATGGCTACTGAGGGTGGCCAGAGATTGTTTGTTGACAAATTTGTATATAATTTGCTTCCTGAATTATGCAATAAGTTGAAAGATTCAGAGAGTGCATGGGCTGTTTCCACGTCAGCGCAGATTTTAGCCACAGCCCAGTACTACGAGAATAGGCGCAAAGATGAGCTAGAGAAGGCTGATAAAAAGACTAAAGAATTGAAAACTAAAATCCTTCTCCAGCAAGCTTATCCACCTAGTACTGCTAGTCAGCACGATTATCAGCAACCTCAGCAGTATTCGAGAAACTCGCAAAGAAATGAGTCTTCTCAACAGCGTTTACCGTATGGTCCGAATCAGTGTGCGTATTGCAAGGAAGAGGGTCATTTCAAGAATAGTTGTCCGGCTTTGTTACGGCGTATGAATGGTGTCTCTGGTGCAAGAGGGCGAGGTGTTCAACAGGCTCCTAGAGGTAGGGGCCATGGAAACTTCCCCCAGAATGCTCCTTCTTTTCTGCCTCAGAATTCTATGAACAGCTTTGACCAGCAGAATAATGCGTCTTCTAGGACAGCTCAGTACTATGCTGATGACTACTATGCAGAGAACGAGAATGAGGGTAATGATTGCTAGGTCAGCCATGGACAAAGAGAGGGAGTTGTTTCAGTTCCAGTAGATCAGAATGGACCTTATGTTGAGGTGATTACATCAGGTGTGTCAGAACCTTTTCTGTTGGATACTGGTGCTACAAAGAGTTCTATTATGCACTCAAAACTTCCTGGCGCACCTTTGTCTGGCGAAATGAATGTTTCAGTAGGTTTTTCTGGCGCCCCGGTTAGGAACCCGATCTCTAGTCCTATGTCCCTTTCTGTTGGGCCATGCGAATTAGAAGCCCCCCTCATTCTTACAACAGGTTGTGGTGAAAACTTGTTGGGATTGGATCTGTTAAAGAGATTATATGCGACTTTGTACTGTTCTCCTTCGGGAGAACAACTTACACAAGGTAAGAAAGTGGTTTCTCCAATGTATTTGTCAAGGGAGAAGCTTCCAACAGAATTGTCGTCTCTTCCGGATATACTTTGGGCTACTGGTTCTAATGATGTGGGTCTTTTGGAAATAGCGCCATATGTTATAACATTGAAAGCCAATGTTAGGTTGTCACGTATTCCCCAATACAAGATCTCTAGCGAAGGTGAAAAGGCGTTGTTAGCAATCATTTACGATCTGATTGAGAAAGATGTAATTGAAGAGACAACAGGCAACATTTGCAATAGTCCTGTTCTGCCGTTTTTAAAGCGTACTGATCCTTCCCAACCGCCTATCTATAGGTTTGTGATTGATCTTAGAGAAGTGAACAAGATTGTTGTGCCACAGTTTCCAGTTGTTCCTGATATTACTGCCCTATTGACTATGGTTCCAGCTTCAGCCACTTGGTTCTCGGTGATTGACTTGAAGAATGCTTTCTTCAGCATCCCGATTGCTGAGGAGAGCAGGGATATTTTTTGGCTTCAATCTAGGAGGCCGAAGCTTCCGCTTCAAACGCGCTCCTCAGGGCTACTGTGAAAGTCCATCTATATTCAGTCAGGCTCTGAAATCACAACTTGACACGATTGTTCTACCTGATGGCGCGACTCCTATTCAGTATGTCGATGATTTGCTGGTTGCTGCAGATACTGAGGAGATTTGCAAGCAAGCCACTTTGTCATTGTTGCGTCATTTGTGTGATATGAAGCACGAAGTCTCTCTTTCAAAACTGCAATTTTGTCGACAAGAAGTGACCTACTTAGGTCATATCTTATCGAAGGAGGGAAGGAAGCTGACCCCAGAGAGAATACAAGCAATTGCAAAATTGAGTGTCCCAAGGACACAGAGAGAAGTGCGTGCTTTCTTGGGCATTACATCATATTGCAGACAATGGATACCGAATTCCTCCTTGTTGGCCAAACCTTTGGTGGCATTAACTTGCAAAGATACTCCGAAACCCATTCCGTGGTCTGAAGAGTGTCGGAAAAGCTTTCACGAATTGCGTGATGCATTGTGTTCGGCTCCTGTGTTGGGTACCCCCGACTACAGTAAGCCCTTTACGTTGTATGTCCATGAGAAGGAAGGTTGCGCATTATCAGTCCTGACCCAGTCTTTTGGGGACAAACAGCGTCCATGCGCGTACTTTTCGGCGACTTTAGATCCAGTAGCTAAGGCATTACCAAGTTGCTTGAGGGCCACTGCGGCAGCAGTTGTCTGTATTCGACAGTCTGCTGGGTTAGTAATGAATAATACACTAATAGTTATGGTCTCACATGCAGTTGACATTTTGTTAAACAGAACAAGGACACAGCACTTAACTAGTGCTCGATTGTCAAGTTATGAGCTGACACTGTTAGCGAGTCACATACACATAAAGAGGTGTGATACATTGAACCCAGCCACGTTATTGCCCATTCCAGTAGAGACAGATGAGGTCGAAAAACATGACTGCTGCTTTAGGACAGAAGAAGAGACAAAAGGGAGAGTAGACTTGCAGGACACTCCTCTTCCTGAATGTAATAATACTTTATGGGTTGATGGTTCGTGTTTCAAGTTGCCGAATCGTGATACGACTGCAGCATATGCTGTGACAACATTGCATACGATTGTTGAAGCTGCACGTATCCCACACAATTCTGCGCAAGCAGCAGAGTTGATTGCACTTACAAGAGTATGTGTGTTGGCAAAAGGAAAACGAGTGAATGTGTACACAGACAGCCAGTACGCCTTTGGCGTAGCTCACAGTTTCGGACGATTGTGGCGTGAACGTGGGTTCCTGACATCGCATGGTACAAAGATCCAACATGGTCAGCTAGTGAATAAGCTTTTCGAGTCACTGACCTTGCCACTACAAGTTGCGATTGTTAAATGCAGTGCACACAAAAAGATTCAAGATGATGTTGGTCGTGGGAATGTATTTGCAGATGAAGTTGCAAAAGAAACTGCAAGGAATGTGATGAGCCGAATGTATGTTGCAGGCCCTGCGAGATGGATTGGTGATGTTGGCATGTGTGAAGACACGATTGAGAGTGTGAAATCCATCCAATTCGAAGCCACAGAGAAAGAGGTGAATGAATGGAGAGAAAGCAAGGGTAAATTGGATGCGAATGGTTGTTGGGTCGAATTGTCAGAACATCAGAGATGGCTGTTACACGATGCGTACGTGCTTGCAGTGGTGACAATGGCTCATGGGATGGCTCACATCAGTGTGAAAGGGATCTGTAAGTTGTTGGCTCCAGTATGGCAGAATAGTGGAATCCCTAAATGTGCAGAGAATGTGGTCAAGAACTGTATGGTGTGTCTGAAGTACAATCCTGGTAGGGGAACCCCAACTCCAGCTGGTCATTTTGCGCCTCCAGCGTACCCGTTCGAGGTTTTTCAGCTAGATTTCATCCACATGGAGAGGTGCAACAATCTGAAATACGTACTTGTTGTTGTTTGTGCCTTTTCCAGGTGGGTCGAAGCGTATCCCCTTAAGGCTAATACTGCCTTGTCCACAGCTAAAGCCCTTGTCAAAGAGTTCTTCCCGAGGTTTGGAATGCCTAGAATGGTCTGGAGTGATAATGGGAGTGAATTTGTGGGACGAGTGATGAAGAGAGTGTGTGAGGGTCTAGGCATACACCAGAAGTTCCACGCTGCAAATCACCCCCAATCAGCTGGATTAGTAGAGTGCTATAACGGCACTCTAAAATTGAAACTGGCCAAGATCCAAGCCAGCACAGGTCTTAAATGGCCTGACGCCCTGCCTTTGGCACTCCTATCCACAAGAATGACAGTTCACTCTAGAGTTGGACTCAGTCCACATGAAATTGTGTTTGGCCCCCCGGCCAACATATGGGGAGTGCCAAGGCCCACAAGGTTCAGTGAAATAGAGCATCCTGTACTGCTTGACTATCTGTATGAATTGACGGCTAAATTGCGTGTTTTACACCAACAGGTCCACAGTTCCTTCCCGCCAGCGTCTGATGTTCCAGGCCACGCAATTGAACCTGGCACCTGGGTCCTGGTGAGCAACTTCCAGCGAACCAAGAACGAGCAGCCTCGCTGATCCGGACCCTTCAAAGTGTTGCTGGATACCCGCTCTGCAGTACCACGGCAAGAAGAACTGGGTGCACGGCGCCCATTGTAAAAGGGTCCCGTTACCTCTGCCTTATGACCGGTGGGCCCAGGAGGGAATTGCTGACTCTGAGGCTGAGACTGTTCCTCGCTTCTTACCCTTCAGTGATGCACGTTTGAAAGGAACTACTTCAGAAAAGGAAATCGATAACATTCTGCAAGGATCTGTGCCACCGTCAATGCAGTTGGACACTACTGAGCCTAAACTCCTGTTTCTAGACCACACAGCACCTGGTCGAGATCGCTACAATTTGAGGCCAAGACCTATGATTATGGACAAATAAACAAGCTTTTTCTTTTTGATTGTGCAGCTCTCTCATCCAGGAAACTTGCTCATTTTTGATTTTCGAACCGCCATCTGGTTCTGCTGCTAGGGTCGCGGTTGGTCTTTGGAGTGCAGCTGGAGACGGTTAGGTCAACAGTTCTGGTTGGTCTATGGGAGTTGCCCTAAACTGACAGAAGCACTCCTTAGCATAATCAATCTCCCACCGCGGGCAGCAACTTAGAGGATCGAGTTTCCCAAGATGGAAAGACCTGCCAGATCTACGAATTTTGAAACGAGAATATGCACTGTGATGGTGAAAAAACAATTTTTAATAATATGCATTTTCATGTTGTGTAGCATAATGATGTTTTTGGTAGGCTATGATTTATTCACCTTTCAAGTATCATTTGCACACCACACAGCCCACACCTCCTCCTACTGTTTCCCCGCACTCTTTTCACCCTTTACCTGAACACGAGTCTGCCAGAAGATTAGAATTTATAAATAACTCATTTGTCCAGCTCCTACACCAGCACCAGTCTGTAATGAACAAGACAAATTGTTGGGTATGTGGACTTATGCCACACACAACAGATAAGGGTATCCCGTATTTTGTCCTGCCATTTAGCTACTATGGTTCTTTGTGGGCATTTCAAACGATGTTCCTATTTGCCATAGAACCATATCCCCCGCGTCCCACAGGAAGAAACTCGAGCAACAAGGCACTAGTGGCAGGAATCAGAAATATGAGCAGAGATATCGATACCTATAGAACGATCCCCGAAGATGAATTTAAGGCGTACAGTAGATGGAATATAACTAAATATGGGATTTCCTTGAGTGAGAGCCAGCGAGCAAAGAAATCCTCCCCGATCTGGATAGTACCCCATCAGGGTCACCTATGTCTGCAGGGAAATGGCAAAAACTCTAGAGCTCAGTTAGGGAAGAGTGTCTGTACTGAAACTTACGTTTTCTCGTCTCAGACCTCCTCTTCATTCCTAGCAGCTAAGGGTACCTACTTCGTCAGCCACGATAGAGCATATACATGGCTGCCCCCTGACTTTTCGGGCACATGTTTTATCTCGTTCCTGTTGCCACCCACCTACACGGCTGAGGCAGATTACCACAGGACAAGGACAGTTAGGGGTGTTGTGAGTAAAGACGACACTGTGGAACAGGAGTTTGGAGATTTCGCAAAGGGTTTTCTGCCGTTTTGGGGGCCTATGGTGAACAGCAGGAACATTCGCCAATGGACGAGGGTAGTTGAATCCACCGTGATTGAAACGGCTGGTGCCCTTAGTAACCTGACTGCGGAGCTCCAGTCGGACCGCCTTATGACTCTTCAGAACAGGGTTGCCCTAGATGTCATACTTGCAGACCGTGGTGGGGTATGTAAAGTGATCCAATCCAGTTGCTGCATTTTCATCCCAGATAACACTCCAACAGTATACCAGGCCATCTCCAAACTGCATAATATCTCTGAATCCATTCACGTGGATAAAGGGGACTGGTCCTTAATGGGGTGGTTCTGGGAACTGATATCTGCCTGGGGATGGAAAACTCTGATATTCATTGGAATGATCTTAGCCATTCTGTTCATGTTCTGCCTGTGTGTACAGTGCGCTCCTGCAATATGTGGCCTCTGTGCTACATCATGTGTAAGGAAGCCTGTATCAAGAGATGAACTGAGTAACAGGATGATGAGTATAGGTTATTGCCTATATAAGGGCAAAAGGAGGGTCTGTGGTACTGAAAATTATGGACCCTGCTATTATGTGGTACCGAAGCTCCACACTTGTGTCAGAAAATATCATCGTATCATGACAAATTTGGTATTGGCAGACCGGTAATGATTAAGACATTATACCTATGCATTTGCGTCATGATCGAGTGATGCAATCACCTTAAAATCGTAGTTTCTGTCTTGAACCCTCGGGTACCCTTTTGTGAGCGGCATCCATCTTGTGGTTGCCCTTACATAGTAAATTGACCAAGGCCGAATTCGATCTGAAAGGACACGTACACCTTTGCTGACTCCTCTGTGACCTGGGCGAGCTGACTCCACTGCCTCAAGCCAAACCAGTTCGGGCAGTCCCCATCCCAATGGCCGAGCGAGATTAGCATCAAGGCAAAACATGTCATAAACCATTCACCGCATACAAGCAATGGCTAATCACACACACACCTGTCCCTGTTTCTTCTTTATGACTAGTTTTACAAGGAGGAGGTGCCCAATTTTATTGGGGGTTCATCGATATCTGATGGAAGTTCTGGACCTTGCTGGGTAATCTATCACGAACTGGACAAACGAAAATATGGGCTTGCCATCATGACTCTGCTTTTTCTTTGTTGTGAAAATATGTATATGGTTGAACCGTAAAACAAAGAATTTTTGCCTGAAGCTTATATTTTTGTATAAAAAGAAGAGGCTAGTTCTGTTAAAACGAGCAGTCTCCTGAGAACATACATGCGCTATATGCTGTTGTACTTCTAGGACACCTGTTACTGGTTGCAGCCAATAAACTCGATCCTTGACATCACCTAGAAGACTCTGTGTTTCTGTGGTCCAAAACAGGAAGAACTCAAGAGGTCTTTGGGTGTCCCCCTGGCACCGCCGGGTCCCTAAAAACCTGGTACCTCAGTATATACATGTGTATTCAAACGAGACATGACATGCCCCTATCTCAGTTACCTCTCTAGCTTGAAACTCACACTCCATGAATCAATAGGTTGGTTCTAGGTTAAATGACCAAATGGTATTCTGAATATTTCCGCTACGTATGCAGGAGGATTGGTCAAAAATGATGATAATTTGACATCTTGAAACATATTACCGCTGTAACCAGCTAGTATACAATTGCCACGGTCCTCTGAGTGACATACGATAGACCTACACATAATATCGGTGTGCAACACTAAATAATATCGGTATGCAACATTTTCTAATGGAATCTTTATATCCAAATGTAATATGTCACAACCCATTGCTATAGCTCTGTGGGTAACACTTCAGTTTACCTGCATATAGCGTCGGTGTTGATCCGGAATCGGAACACAAGCAAAAACAAGCCCCGCGTGAATAAACTTCATTTCCCGACATACTCCGTCGCTGGTACATGACGTCATTTTACGGCGTGAACTCAATAGCGGTTTTGGCTCTTACACAAACTACATGTACCGTCGTACTCGGCCGCGAGACAATGACGTGATTTTTCACCAATACAAACAAACAAATAACGGTGACATACTCAGTCCCGGCACCTCCCCAAGCAGCACAGACGGCTGCCGAGTGTACCGACGGGCAGGTAAGCCCATAAGTAAATGCCTGCATGCACCGAGCGAATGAGTCGCGCACTAGGCGCTCCGCTAGAATGAGCATATTTTTGGGCCAATCTGACAACTACTTAATCGCGCATTAAATGCGAATTGCTGAGAGCACTTTGTAATGTGGTTTCTGAATGATAGCAAGCCCATTCCATCCCAGCAAATGTGTGTTGCGAACTGGGCGCCCCGTTAATATGGCCAAATGTTTAGACATACTTCGATATTTGATATCTGATCGCGTACTAAGCACTAACTGCTGAGAACGCGTATAATGCGGTTTGGTGAGAAAGCAAGCCCATTCCATCCCGCCTTTTGAGTATGCAGGTGTACTAAAGAAATCGTACACACAGGGCTTCACGTTGCTGTGTATGAACATCAATACGAAGGGTTTTTAACGGTGACAATATAAAAAGTTGCTATATATGTAGTCTTTTACCTCTCTGCCCAGACTAGAGCTGGAAGATAACTATATACCAATGACATTAGAACAAACAGAAGAGAGCAAACCTAAGAGAATTTTGGGGATGTTTCATACACATGGTACAAATATGAACAAGGAGATCTCACAGAGACTAATTGTAGCGCTTTCATGTCTGGCACTCGCGTTGTTTTATTGGCTTTACATCTCACTTTTTCTACATCATAGAGCGGTGCACTATCTTCCTGAGCTTTAGCCAGGCGAGGAGTAGCACGTTCCTCTTACCCTAAAGGTGAGCGAGAGGACTATAATTGATTGGTGATTGGTAATTGGTCATATAGGAATGCCATATCATGAGTCGATAATATGAGATGACTTACACTAATCATGGTAATGTCGTTTTTATCTTTGTATGTGTCTTTTTATCTATGTTGTCTATGTCTTGATGACGTCTTTCCTGGACTTCCCCTAAACACTTAGGAGGATCACCAGGTTTGAACAGGTGATATCTGTATCAAAAATTCTTTTTATCGCACCTTTGAGCAGTAGCAAATACCATAGGTCCTGAAGAAGCGGGAGATACTTAGTGATCTTTAAACTACCGCAGAAACATGTCGGCCATCACGATAAGCCAGTGACTATTAGGGTTTCTCACTGGTTATTTTGCACTGATTTGTTTTTTTACCTTGGAAATGAACGGTACCAGAATAAAGTCTCTCAGCGTTCATTATCCAATTTTATTATAGAGCACTTTCTTCTCCTTTTTTGATTTTCACAACTTACTCTTGCACTGCTCCTCAGTTACTAAACAGCATCTCCCCTACCGCACAACATCCTTCCCTTGTTGAAGTGGCAACAACTAAGACTCCACATTTTGGAAAATGTTTCAAATGATGACAGGGCGGCAAAGGGCGAGTAACTGATGGATATCTTCCCACATAGTGCGATACCTTGTTGTGTGCTGTTCTAACAACCCGATTAGCACGCACTTAGTCATCCAGACACACTTCATTAAAGACACACTTTTTTTGACCCACAGTTATTCTGTTGTTTATTTGTGTCAATGGAAAGGCTCCATAGAAACACTGACCCAATTCCACGAATGGCTGAACATGAGACACCCTGACATTAAATTCACCTTTACCTACAGCAAAACCAGCCTCACATTTTTGGATGTAGAGGTCGTCCCACAGGACCAAAAACTGATTACAACATTACATTGTAAAGCAACAGATAAAAACACAATTCTCCACTATAAAAGCCATCATCCCCAAAATGTAAAAGCTAACCTCCCCTACAGCCAAATGCTTAGGATTAGGAGGAATTGTTCCAGAAAGGAAGATTTTGCAGCACACGCTGAAATTTTGAGTAACCAGCTAAAAACAAGAGGCTATCCGGGTAAAATGCTAAAACATTCCACTAAAAGAGCCTGGTATACGCCCAGGGAAGAATTGTTGACCAAAAAAACTAAACGCACCCTTGGAGAAGTTAGTATGTGTGACAACCTATGGACCATACACAAATAGGTTCAAAGCAATAATTTAGAAAAATTAGCACCTGATAGCTGGGCTAGATATGCCTTTGGAAAAACCACTTTTTGCTCTCAAAAAGAATAAGAGCATAGGACAACAGCTGGTCCGGGCGGACTTGGGGGTAAGTCAGGTCAAACCGATCTACGTACCTTATGGAGGTTAAAACCAATAGAAGGCCATCATAAATGTGGCACATGCGTTTCCTGTGCCAATACAGTAGAAGGAATTGAATTTCAGCACAACTCCATTAAATGGTCACACAAGGAATTCACGAATTGCAAAAGCCGCAATTTGGTGTATGCAATCATTTGCCGCTGCCCAAAACTGTATATCGGGAAAACGACCCAGCAAATCAATCAAAGAATAGCACAGCATTGATCCAGAAATAAACAAAATATATTGACAGCTCCAATGGTGCAACATTTTTAACAATGCGGTCACACGGAGAAAGAATTCAAGTGGACAGTATTGTCCGCAAATAAGACTCCTACACGTGGAGGATATGTGGATACATTACTGTTGCAAAGAAAAGCATATTTGATTTTAAAGTTCAACTGCGTGACTGATGGAATGAACGAACTCTCAGAACTTCAAAGAAATATCCAGTGATCCTCTTGTGCACACCACCGGCACTTCTGAGAAATCCACCCTGCTATTTAAATACACATCAAAATCACAAGGGTATGAGGAAACATTTAATCAATATTACCAACCCCGTTTTTTGATCTCACTAACAGCAGCCCGGTCAAAACGCACTACAACTCCCAGAAGCCAAAGGAAGAAGTGTAGTCAGATGACCCAAATGACGACTTCCGTATATACTTGCAGCAGAATCAGGGCTGCAGGCCAAACAGCAGGAGCGAGCATTGTCGAACTAAGCCAAAGTAAGAAGGTGAGCGGTAATTACGTCTCCAATGTCTGAACCCGAGGTCGCGCTTAAATGGGTGTACTTACACATAGTTTGCCATTCCTTTCAGCCTGAAATATCGACCGCGGCTGCAAACTCACTAATGGAGATGCACCGAAACACAGAAGAGTGACAGAACTCCGGCACACACAAGTATGAATTCGCCCGAGTTAGAGCAAATATGTTGGTATATCACAACGGAGCCTGACATGAGATTAAAACCACTTTATTCTCTTAAACAGAAGGGGTGGCAATTTCAGGCCGTCCTTTAACGCAGGACTGGTCTGCAGCATGAGTTATTACTCCAACTACCACAAGTAAGTCCCAAGCATTAATAATTCAAGTAATTTAGAAATGCCCATCCGTTAAGATAACAGAGACAACCTCATGTCTCTTCTTATCAACACAGGCACAAAAGTCTTCTCATCCAGATTGTACACGACAACTCTGGAACAGTAAGGTAATCTTGTGTTCTAGAAAGTGCTATCCTAGAAGAAACCAAAACGGGAGAAGGCACTAAAAAGTGTTTATTTTTGATTTTTAATCTATCAGGTACCCAGGTTGTCCTGAGGAAAAACCCGAACAATTGGATCGGGTTTGGAAACGCGTCGGCATTTCCAATGTGATTCGTCTCTTCATTTTGCCAAAGGCAGAAAATAAAAGGGTGTCCTAGGTTGTTGGACATTTTTAAAACAAGCCCATGGTGAAATTCAGTCCCAAAACACACAAAGAAATAAGCAGGCAGGACTGAAATACAACAGTTTCTGGTGTACCTTTACATAGAAGTTTCATAAAGATAGAATTTGTATCGAGTTGTTTATATGTATGAAATTGTATCAAATTATGTTTTTGTTTTGCACAAAGTGTTTATAATTTATGTCAGGATGTGTTAGAACCTCGCATATGGAATCAAAGAATGTAAATATGTAAATTGAAAATAAGTGAAATGACACAGGAGCTGTTTAATTAGTTTTAAGCTCTAAGTTTGCTGGCAATTAAAAAACAGCATCAAACTCGAGACCAGGCGCCCTCGTATTATTTAAATTTACTGTGTCCTGCCTGGTAACGTAGGACAAAACCCCTGTATTTTATACAATCATAGGGTTGGGAGCATGCAACATATATTGATTATTAAATGTTATAGGAGGATTATTCAGTAGGCCAGAAGGGACCCCTGAGCACATTGTAGGAGTCACCTGGGATCTTGGGTAGAAATAGGTCAGGTCACAGGGAACGATGGTTCTACCAGCGGTCCCTGGCATCGAATTTAGGATGTGTCTGACTGCACCTGGATCTCTGAAATTTATGACTATTAGATCGCCCGCAATGTCTTTCTCTCGGCTCCCCAGCCAGGAGAGTCGCCGCACTTGGATAATCTCACCATTGATGTTACATGGGAGCAGTCTGTGCTGGCTAAGCCAGTGCATGGTTTTGTTTTTTAATTGACTGAAGCCTTCCCTCCTGCCGTCTTCTAAGGTGGGGACACCCGTGAGTACAACCACATAGGGGACCGCGTCTGGTGGTAATTCAACTCGGCGGCCCCTATGGTTTTCTACTCTATCTGGATACGCCCTCCCCCTTACCTCCTGCTTATTTCTAATAGCGGCTGTATTAGCCCCCTTCGAGATTTCCTCAGAAGTGTGTTGGCCGGGTTGATGAGCTGATTTAAGTAGATTTACCCCTTGATGATTACGGGTCACAGAGTTGCTAGATGGATTTAGGTCCTTTTGGATGGCAGGGGTAGAGGTTGGCGCTGCGGCTACGGGGTGAGACTTGCTTTGCAGTATCTTTCGATAGGCCTGCTTTGTTGGTAATGGCCATTTCCAAGTCCCCCAGCCGTTGCTCCAGCCTCTTCAGCCTCTCTAGTATGGGAAATGTAAATGACCTGAGTAGATGTTCAATGCTGTCGAGGGAGACAGCAGACGATTGTTCCTTGGACGTGCAATTTCTGGTAGATATTGAACCAGGTCTAAATGCAGTCAGTGTAGGGGTATTTGTAGAAGGTATTGTTTTGTGCGGGACCTCTTGACCTGAATCGGTAATTAAAGTAGCCTTTGGAGTAAGTGCAGGTGTAACACTAGCCTTTCTGCCCCTGCCAAAGTCAGAGTGGCTAGTCTTACCTCTTTGTGGAACACCACCCCTCCTCCGTCTCTTATTTGGTGGCAGTCCAAAGACTTTGGGGACCTCCCGCTTCCCAGCTTTCTTTTTGGAATTCCCCACTACTACTCGAGGAGTATCGGATATAACTTCTATGCCCGTATTAATGTCACTAGAGATTAATGTGTTATTTTTACCCACACTATTAAGGCCAGCCGATGAGGGGGGGCGTATCTCGTAGAAGCATTGGAATACCCTGTGTAGATAACTGGTCCTCGTATTCTGAGGTCAGACCTACACCCGATGGATTAATCTGGGATGGTGCTACCAAAGGGGGTCTGGTTTTAATAGATTCAATAGAGCGGCGACGCTCTGCCCTACGTTCAGCCAGTACGCATGCCCTTTCCATATCGGGGGCAGGTTTTATAAAATAATTATCCAGGGTACCTTTGCTATTTCCCCCTATATCAGCCAGCACAATTTTTTCAGGGGTAGCAGCCATGGAAGATGAACAGACAGATGTTAGGGTTATGTAGCAGAGCTAATGATGTTTTTTAGTTACTTTACTCTACCAAAGAACAGCCTATAATGGTGACAGTGCAAACCCCAGGTAACTACCCCCCAGCGCTGTTACTCAGCAGGTGGATTTACTCTTAGAGGCAACAAGGGAGGGAGCCTTATAGGTGTCAGCGGGGTACAATAATCTTTGTAGAGTATGGCAATAAAGAGACAGTTCCTATGAGTAGTTGATATATAAGCACATAGCATGGGTGCGCAATATAAAATGCACGACAACCTTACTTTTGGAGATGGAGGCGACAGGCGGTGGCTTAAGTAAATATGAGAGAATGGGCCCAGCCCAGCCTCCTTCAGCCACCGAACGGCCACAAAACGGCCCGCTCTTTGCCCGGGCTTCGCCCGGCGTCCCGCTTGTGTCCCGACTCCCGCGAGACGGGGATGACGATATTTTTAAGCGCCTCCTGGCGCGAAAAGCTGTATCTGGGTGCCGCTAGGGCTGCTGGGGGTTGAAGTCTTTTGCCCCGCCCACGCTCCGCTCAGCGGCCCGACTCCACGCTGGTAAAAGGAGTAAGGCGGCGGGAGGCGGGCAGGCAGATCCACCAGTACACAGTTCTCCCTGGGCAATACCAACCACTAAATAGGTGGCAGGCAGAGCACAAAGCACCAGGCACAAGTCAAGCAGGAAGCCCCCACTCGACCGGGATGACGATATTTTTAAGCGCCTCCTGGCGCGAAAAGCTGTATCTGGGTGCCGCTAGGGCTGCTGGGGTTGAAGTCTTTTGCCCCGCCCATGCTCTGCTCAGCGGCCTAACTCCACGCTGGTAAGAGGAGTAAGGCGGCGGGAGGCGGGCAGGCAGATCCACCAGTACACAGTTCTCCCTGGGCAATAACAACGACCAAATAGGTGGCAGGCAGAGCACAAAGCACCAGGCACAAGTCAAGCAATCACTCACTGTGCAGTCACTCTCACCCTGCAGTCAATCTCAGGCAGCAACTCTCATGCAGTCACTCTCACTCTGCAGTCACTCTCACTCTGCAGTCACTTTCAATCTGCAGTCGCTCTCACTCTGCAGTCACTCTCACTCTGCAGTCACTTTCACTCTGCAGTCGCTCTCACTATGCTGTCACTCATGCTGTCACTCTCATTCTTCAGTCACTCTCACTCTGCAGTCACTCATGCTGCCACTCTCACTCTGCTGTCACTCATGCAGTCACTCTCACTCTGCAGTCACTCTCACTCTGCAGTCACTCACTCTGCAGTCACTCACTCTGCTGTCACTCTCACTCTGATGTCACTCATGCTGTCACTCTCACTCTGCTGTCACTCTCACTCTGCTGTCACTCTCACTATGCTGTCACTCATGCTGTCACTCTCACTCTGCAGTCACTCTCACTCTGCAGTCACTCTCATGTTGTCACTCAGTCATGCTGTCACTCTCACTCTGCTGTCACTCTCACTCTGCTGTCAGTCATGCTGTTACTAACTATCTGTCATCGCTTGTCCCCAGTGATAATGGTCAGATGCTGCTGATGAAAGAGTGACAGCACTGTCTGCCTCCCGAGCACACTCCATCTTACCCTGACATGGAGTTATGTGCACTCCCTAAAAGCGCTAAGTGACTGTTTAGACTGGAAGTCACTGAACACCGTGAAATTAACTTCATCTATCCCAGGCAGTACAGAAAATTAGCAAAAAGGGTCAGAGTTAAAACATTTGCTGGAATATCATTAGTTTCTGTATCAAACATACAAATATGCCATTCGACAATTTGAAAGGGGTACCACTGAGGTCTCACCGTTTTTTGGAGCTCTGAAGCCTGGTGAGTTGGCTCACCAAGTAGTTTATGTTCCCAGGGAGGCTCGCAACTCCCTCCCTACCCTTGCAACCTTGAGTGGCATTAAAGTTAAGGTTCAGAACAGCATCCAGCTGAAAGCTCGCATAGCAGTTCAAGGCACGAAGAGGGCTCAAAGCAACAGTCAATATCTCGGTAAGAGGAGGGTAAACACAGGTGTTAAAATATAGTGCACTCTGGTGCTCAATACGTAAAACAGTCTTCCAAAAGAAGTGATGGGCTACTACTAACTTTTTAAAAAACACGAGACACATTCAGGTGAAAGAAAGTTTGTGGAAAGCCAAGGCAATGTCAGACAGAGACCAAGTTGTATCTGCCGCCGCTAGAAGTAGGCAGAAAAATAGGTAGTCTAGGTGGGCCCAGCTCTCTAAGAAGACCCACACAGCGCCATGTGGAACCCCAACTGAGCAGAAAAAGGAAAGGGCAGCACTTCACACAACCAAAAAGAGCCACTGGAAAAAGAGGATTCGAACAATTGAAGAGCAGGATAAAATAAGCAAGGCCCCAGAGTCAGCGATGAACTGAATAATCTACAGACGGTGCCTGCTGAAAGAAATCATGGCCTAGATGTATCAAGCATTTTGCGATTCGTTAAGGCCGAAATTCTGCGAATTTCGGCCTTAACGAATCGCAAACTGACATTTTGCATCTTTTGAGATGTATGTGAAATTAGCAAAATAAGGAATCGCAAAAAATTGCGATTCCTTATTTTGCTTAAGCATTTAAGGAATCGCAAATTTGCGATTCCTTAAATGCCATGTATGAAGCTTTTTTATTTTGCGAATTCAGGTTAAGGAATCGCAAATTAACACGAACTTGAGGTTCGTGTTAATTTGCGAAATCCTTTAAAAAACCAAAATGTGGCAATTTTGAGTGTGGCATGTGACACACATACATGCCCATAGGGCATGTATGTGCGCCATATGCACACACATGTAAGTTTCAGGGGTGCAGCAGGGTGTCCATGAGACACCCCTGCACCCTTGCAATAATTCTCAAATTGCGATTAGCAAATAGCGAAATCGCAATTTGAGAATTTTTTCCAAATCATTCCTATGGGCCTCCTGGCCCATAGGAATGAATGGGAAATTATTCCTAATTTGCGAATTCGCAACGTGCGAATTCGCAAATTAGGAATTATAAGGAATCGCAAAAAAAAAGCGATTTTAAACATACATCCCATTTTGCTAATTCTTAATAGCGATTCGGTAAAAATCGCTATTAAGAATTCGCAAATGAGAACGATGATACATCTAGGCCCATGTGTTTTAAACAAAATCACCGCGCAGGAAGGGATCCGCGTTCTTTGCTCTCCAACCCTCCTGAAAGTAATTGAGGCAAACCTTCAGTGAAGGTGGAAACGCATTTTTCAATTCCGTAAAAAAAATAAAAGGATGTGACAAAAAAAAATATCAAAACTAGAAGCATTTCTTTTGTGAAGCGGAATCCTTTTTTAGCGAGCTCGTGGAATTTACAAAAAAAAAAGGGGACTGGGTTTTAGGAAGAGAAGCGAAACACTCCCGCTATGCCAGTAAAGATCGTGTCAGGCAGGAAACACTTTCTTTTCAGTTTCTTGTTTTACAGAGAAGAGTTGGCAGGGTTAAAGCTGTGCGGTGTTTGGATGGTTGTACGTTCTGACATCAGCTCTCCCAGGGACAGAAAGGTGCCCTGTAAACTCGCAAATTAGCAATCCCTCCACGACCGGACATGCCGGTAGATGCATCAACGTTTTCATTTGCGATTCCTTATTTCCGAAAAATAAGGAATCGCAAATAAGGAATCGCAAATGGTAATGCATCATCTATTTCGCAATTTTATTGAGATTCGAATCGCAATAAAATTGCGAGTTTCAAATTGCGATTTCGCAATTCCCATTGATTCCTATGGGCCAAGCCCATAGGAATCAATGGGAATTGCGAATTCGCAATTTGGAACTCGCAAAATGTTAATGCATTCCATGGGTGCAGGGGGGGTCCAAAGGAACCCCCCCTGCACCCCTGTAATGTATTTTAAAGTGGATGTTACACACACAAATGTCCTAAGGACATGTGTGTCTGTAACATGACAGTGTTTAAAAATGCATCTTTGGGTATTTTGACACATTTATGCAAATTACGACGAGGTTCAACCTCGTGGTAATTTGCACCCCCTATTTGCGAAATCACAATTTTAAAAATAATCATGCATTGCTTTTAAGGAATCGCAAATTTGCAATTCCTTAAAAGCAATCGCATTTTTGGAATTCGCTAAAAATAGCGATTTTCCAAAAATGCTTGATGCAGCCCAGACACCTATTTAGGAAGTGCAAACGGCCGAATTTTGCGATTCGCACCGTTTGCACTTCCTAAATAGGTTGATGCATCTGGTTTCAGTGAACAGAAAACCACTTCGAAAATATGAAAACCCAGGAAACGCGCTCGGACGTAGCACTCAGCACATACCCCCACATGCATCATTGTTTCATTTTGCACTTCATAATTTGCGATTTTTAGGGAATCGCAAATTAGGAAATGCAAAATGGGATGCATGTACATTTTTGCAAAATATTTGAGAATCGGTAAAAATCGCAATTTTTACCGATTCTCAAATATTATGCGAATTCCAAAGTGCGAATTCGCACTTCCCATTGTTTCCTACGGGCCAAAAGGCCCATAGGGATCAATGGGAAGGCTTTAACAAATTGCGATTTTCATTTTGAAAATCGCAATTTGTTAATGCATTTCATGGGTGCAGGGGGGGGGGTCCAAAGGACCCCCCCTGCACCCCTGAAATGTATTTTTCGCATCATGTTACACACACACATGTCCCAAGGACATGTGTGTCCGTAACATGACTGCTTAAAAAAAGCATTTTAAAGCATTTTTACACCTTTTTCCAAATTTACCGAGTGGTTCAACCACTCGGTAAATTTAACCCCCTAATTGCGAATTCGCAATTTGAAAAATATTCATGCATTGCTTTTAAGAAATCGCATATTTGCGATTTCTTAAAAGCAAATGCAATTTTAGAAATCGCAAAAAAGATGCAAATTCTAAAATTGAATGATGCATTCCAAAAAGCTATTTTGGAATCGCAAACGGCCGATTTTAAGGAATCGCACCGTTTGCGATTCCAAAATACTTTGATGCATGTGGGGGTAAGTGCAGGTTTTTGCAGACTTCGGTGTCCTATTCACAGATAGCTAAAAATCAGTGCATTCACTGCCATCTTTGATAGGAAGCAATGTGTGCCCAAGTCCAAACAGATGGGCGCAACACTACAAATAACTAAAATAATAATTCATGGCGCAAACTCGGGTACTTGACGTAGATGCTGCGAACCTAGGTTAAACCACAGAGCAGGTCGCCACAGCAGACCTTTTCCCCTTCCAAGAATTGTAGTAGTACCAAATAAATATTCCTCCTATGGGTAACAATAATTTTGGCAAGCCTGAATATCATTATTATTATTTTTTTGCAGATGTATACAGCACGGATTGGCCGATGGTATCAGAACGCTTTACACGTGCGCCAGTTGCATTACAAAGGGACACATTCATTTAGGGGACGGGGAGATTAAGTGATTTGCCCAGAATCGAACCTGGTCCCCCGGCTTTACAGTCGAACGCTCTATCCGTTAAACCACATCCTCTTCCGACTTTGAGTGTGTCCTTGGAAATAGAAACCACGGCAGAAATCGCATGTTACAGCACCTTAACTCTACTGTAGAGTGGCTTTGCCAATGCTTGTTTTCCACTTCGGTCAAATTGTAGCATCATGAACAGCGAGGATTCCCGCCCATGTGGGATGCCTCCTTTGCCAGTAACCGTAGACTCAGGTGAGATTACACTGTGGAGCAAGTGAGCACGTGATGTGCGCGCACAGATTTAGATTTTAAGGCAGGTGCCTGGTGCTGACAGCTCTCCCAGCAGCCTCTGCTCTTGTCCCTTCAGCGCCCCCTGGGGACAGGCGCGCCTGGCTGAGCGCCAGGGGACAGAGATGTGCTCCCAGGCTCCATTACACTTCAATGGTGACAGGAAGGTGCATCACCCTCACGTGATCTTCCCTTAACCCACCTGATTAATTCATGCGCGTACATCGCTGCCCCCGTCACCTTTGCACGGGCGGCTGAGCGGAGTATCAGATAGCGCCCGTCTGTGGTCGAGACAGCTTCAGGGCGCCCGGCACCGGTGCAACGACGCAGACGGGCTGCTGTATGTCACACGCTAAAAATAACATACAAGCTGCTGCTGGGTGATAGACATGGCAAGGGTTTATAGCGCCAACATGTGCTTGCGACTGTGCTAGAGCTCTTTTACGGAACCGTGGATATACAGATGTGCGGATAAAAAAACGTATCATAACACTCGAAACAAATCGAAATGGTATCAAAAAGAGCATGCACAATAACCGTGAGTTCTAATCAGAACTTGTAAATATAGACGCTATAATTCCAATACTCATGACAAATATGTGAGGTTCGTGGTACAGGGCTGTAAGGATTCTCGTTCATTCATGAAACCCCCTACAGGAAAAGAATATACAAGCAGCGTGATCGCTTTTGTAAAAAAAAAAAAAAGTAATGGTGAGTGGTGCGCAGTGTACGCTAAGCCCGAGACCTAAAAACGATTGTCAAAGGGGCTATCAGATTTTTCACCACAGAGATCCAGGCCAAAGAGTATCTGGAACAAGCTCAGGGGAAGAAGAGAAAGGCATAGGGGATATATGCAGGCGACTCTGAGCAGCACAGGGGGCTTTCACGTTTGGTTAAGTAAAAAGAAGGAAATCCTTAAATAGGATACATAAGGTGGGGGGAGGTGGAGGTGTGTGGCGCTTCACGTTCGTTCTATCACAGAGACCTGGGAGGTCTGGCTGCTTTCATAGGAAGGGAGTGGGGGGAGGGCTGCAGGGTTTAAAGGGAGGGGGGTAGGGGTGGTTGGGGGGCTTGTTTTTTTTTTGGTGTTGAAAGCAAAACACAGATACAAAATCTGATGAGGTATCTTTATATGTTTGTGGTATTAGGAAGCAATCTGGAAAAAGGTGTGAAAAATACTAAAAAAAAGACACAATGTTGACGACGAATTTATATAGCTGTTTTTTGTTTGAGGCTAATAATTAGCATATTAACTGTTTGATCATTTTTGGGATATGCGGGATAATGATCTATGGCTAACTTGCGCATTGCAACTCTAAATATTGGTGGTCTCAATGATGCGGTTAAGAGAAGAAAGATCCAAGAAAATCTTAAAGTCTTATATGCAGATTTGATTTGTCTTCAAAAGCTTGTAAGGATTATAAAATACTGGAGACTTGGGTTTTAATCTAATGGTAAATACAACGCAAGACGCTAGGACGAAAGGGGTGGCAGTTTTGATAAAATGTAAAAATATTATGGGTGCAAGAATTTTTTTGGGATAAACACGGCAGATGGATAATAACAGATTTTAGAGGTGGTACTGGCTTGTTTACTTTGTGTTCATTCTATGCCCCTGTTGTAGATGATCCTTCGGTGCTCAACTTCTTAGCTACAGAGCTTCCTTCCTGGCCTGAGCCTTTTATAATTTGAGGTGGTCTAATATTATTGGATCAAAGCATATGGGTGATAAATCTGTGGGTACAAGTAAGAATCGCAAACTCCAATCGTCCAAGGCGCCTAAAAATTTGATTAAAGACATAGGTTTAGTCGATGTTTGGCCTAGTCTGAGAAATTTAGAGTTTGGATACACCTACTTTTCTGCGCCTCATCTTAAATTTGCCAGATTAGACTATTTTTGGGTGTCCCCCTCTCTCATAAAGGATGCCAGCATTGAGATATTTCCAAGGGTAATGCGGATCATAATCCTTTGGTTTTTGAATTTCCTGTGTCAGGAGTAAGAAGTGTACATAACAAGTGGACTTTTGGGAGAGTATTACTCACTGACCAAGACTATGTGACTCATATGAAAGGTTGGATTATTGAGTTTTTCAGTTTCAATAAGATAGTGCATCCCCAGGAATGATTTGGGATGCATTTAAAGCTTCCATGAGAGGGGAGACACTACGATATAGTTTGATTAAGCAAATAAAGAGCTCAGAACAAGTTAAAGGCTACTATCAGAAAATCGCCCTTTGGACACTGAACTAATTGAGTTGGTTTATAAAGGTGGGGATCGCTCTACGGTTACTGATTTGATATTAGTGACTAAAGCTGCTTTGAATGATTTTTACTTGGATAAGACAGCCGGGCAGTACCTCACGAAAAAGCAACAGTGCTATGAATATAGCGAGACAGTTGGTCGACTACTAGCTGCCAAAGTGAGACAACAAACAGCTTCAAGACCCATTAAACAGATCAGAAATCTTCAGGGAGATTTAGTTACGGATCCTACAGAAATTAGGTAAGCTTTTAAAAAGTACTATGATGAATTATACACAGCTGTAGATATGCCAGAAGAGACAGGGATGAGGTATGAGTATGAATTTCTACCTAAAAGAAAACTATCTCTGGAAGAAGCTCTATTTTTGGCATTGAAATCTCACAGGAGGAGCTTTATGCAACTTTGCAAGATCTTCCGTAAGGCAAGGCTACGGCCACGGATGGTTTACCATTAGAATTTTATAAGATCTTTATTAGCGAGGTGGGGCTCGAGGTTTTGGGGCTATTTAAGAAGGTTAGAAAAGGGGCAGTACCAACTGCATCATGGGAGACAGCTAATATTATTGTTTTTGTAAAGAAGGGAAAGGACCCTTTGAACCTGGGTCCTAAAAGACCTATCACACTGCTAAATAGTGACACAAAGTTATATTCGAAGATATTTGCATCCCGTCATAATAAGACCATGCCACAACTAGTGACAGCTTGGCAACATGGCTTCATTCAAGGGAGGGGGACGAATGATCATATTAGGCGCCTCATTGCTCTATTTGATGCGGCAGAGGTTTTAAGGAAACATATTGCTGCTGCCTTTTTAGATGCTGAGAAGGCTTTCGACCGCGTGTCATGGAAATTTCTCTGGAAGTGTTTGGAAGCCAATGGGTTAGGTTCAGGTTTTATTACAGTCATTCAGGTATTATATGCAAAACCTATAGCTCGTTTACAAATGATGGGAGGGGAGTCTGAACCATTCGTTATAGGAAGAGGAACTAGGCAAGGCCTTTTTTGCGCTGTCTTAAGTCTTCTCCCAATATCTCTCTAATTACGCTACAAGGCTGGGAGGTAAAAATGATAGCATATGCCGACGACGTAGCGATAATCACATCTGAACCTGATAGAACAATGGCCGAAGTTGAACTACTAGCCGATCGCTTTGGGTCACTTTCAGGCTATCGGCTGAACAGAGCTAAAACTCATATTTTGGCTTACAGATACACCACTGTTGCTGACAGCAGGGTGGTCGATGAGGCCACATATTTAGGTATACGTATAAAAGCTAAGGTCAACGACATTATTGATATAAGCCTCACCCCCATAAATGGAAAAATACAAAATGATATGTGCTGATGGGATAATTCAAAACTATAAATAATTGGCAGATGTCATTTGATTAAAATGGCAAAATCAAAAAGAACTAGCTATGTTAGGGGGGAGGGGGGACTCAAAGAAGTACGCGTGCCGGCAAACCGATTGGTTTGTTCATGAAGCCCTCACCCACCAACCTACTTGGTGGCATGCTTCATCATCGGGCCCACCAGAGTGACACCAAGTGTGTCCCGGGTGTGCTTCGACGCCAGTTTACTGCGGAGCTGGTATGTTCGCTGAGTGTGCAGTGTCGTGAGTGAGAAAGTGAAAGTTAAAAAGCTATACAGTGGGTCCCAGTACCCGAGGGTAAATGGATAAACTTTAATTACTGGGCCCCTGTTAGCTACTAAAAAGGCAAGCGGACGTATTGGAGTACGAATTATGACCTCCTGCGTCCTGTGTGGTCTACATGCTTCAGCCAGGCCTTTTTATAATTTTAAAACTGGCTTTCCTCAGGACCAAGTGAGTATGTGATAAAGGTGCAAATAAATAAATAAAGTTACTAAATTATAGTGATTGTGTTGTTTCTTGGTTATGTGTCGCACTCTCTAAGGGGCGTTATATGTTAGAGGGGGATTCCCTCTTACTTTACTACACATAACATATACAAGACATAGACAGACATACATGGTGGAGTCATATTAGCATGAAATGATAATTTCCACATCAGTTAGCCGACTTATAAGGTGGGTGACCGACCTATATACGGGTAGGGTGTGGTCATGTCAGGGACATGACCTGCGTGGGTTTTTATCTTAAAACCGATTGTAGTGGTGAGCTAAAACAGCGGATATTAGTATGGTGAGGTACAGGTAAGTAAAAGTACATTATCCTCACACAGGCTATTTGCTGTAAAAAGCTTTCTTGGGTCACATGGCAGAGAAAGAGACCCTGAAACAAGTTTGTGAAAGTAATCGGTTACATCTAACCTGTAGGGAAAAAGGTATCAACAGCTTACCCCAGTTGTCGCAGTTGTGTGCTGGCTTTACTCACGGAATTGCCAGTGCAGATCCTCCTTGGACCTGTTGTCATTTTGAGGTGCCCGGAATGAGAAGAGGAGGCCCGCCGGGTGAGTTTAAGTAGCCCCGTTTATTGTTTTCACCTGGTTAAGTGTGGAAATACAAGGAGGGGTGCGCTTGCGCTAGATGCCTCGTCATTGCCATGGGGCGCATGCTCAAGAGAGCAGTGTTTATTGCGCATGCGCATGGTGGGGTTCGAAAGACAAGGTGTGCCTCTGCGTCGGCGCATGTGCGCAGACATAATGGGAGTCTTTTTGCATGTGCACGGGCGTGGTAAGCGACTGTTGCTTGTAATGCTGGGGGCACCAAGCTGTTCAAAAGAGTAGCGCTGTTTTGCGCTAGTGGAAATAGACAGTGGTACATTTATGTGTATACAGCGAATTGGCTGTAGCTTAGGTTGGGTCACATTGTGAGAAAAAGGAAAGGCAGGATGGGACACATGACATAGTGGTCGCATTTGGTGGTGGGGCCTCCGCAGGTATGGTTAGCGGATGGCTTGAGTAAGGGTAGATTGTTCAGGAGTTTATGGAATTCCACGGTATAAAGTCGTTCAGACTCACTGTGTGGGTAGACAGTCTATATATCCAGCATTGTTCTTTCTGGAGGAGATATTTTTCATTGTTTTCTGTTGCATCAAACTGTTCAATGACAGTCCATGAGAAGTCAATGGGGTTGTGGTTGTGGGACAAAAAGTGGTCCGTCAATTTACTTATATTCTTGCCACATCGGATGGTGCTCCTGTGTTCTGTCATTCTAGTTCTGACTTTTCGGGTAGTCATCCCGATATACCGTAGGCCGCATCTGCAGGTTATAAGGTATACCATGTTGGACGAGTTGCAGTTTGTGAACTGACGTTGCGTCCATGTTTTTCCTGGTTCCAAGTTGAGGGTTTTGGATGGTGATGTCAAGTGGCATACACTGCAATTATTACATGGCTGGTGGCCTGTGAGTTTTGGTAAGCCCCAGGCGTTGAGGATTGTGTTGTCAGACGGAACAGTGTTGGGTCTGGGTCTTGTATGAACAAGCTGATCTTTAAGGTTTTTTGCTCTTTTGTAGGCAAACCTTGGTTTTTCCCAGTTTCTGGTGCCTGAGTTAATGATCTTCCAGTTTCTTTTGATGATGTTGGAAACTTGGTTCGATGCAGTGTTGTATGTTGTCACACAGGTGAGGGTGGGTTCCTCTGGTGGTTTGACAATGGTTTCAAGCAGTGCCGCCCTATTTTGGTTTCGTTCTCTTTTACAGGTGGTCCTGATGATCCTGGCGGGATAACCTCTGTCCTCCAGTTTGTGGACTAGGGCGGTGGATTGTTGCTTGTAGTCCTGGATGTGATTGCAGTTGCGTCTAAGGCGCAAAAATTGCCCATAGGGGAGGTTTTCCCTTAGGCGCCTTGGGTGGAAGCTAAAAAATCTGAGGAGGGAGTTCCTTGCTGTAGGTTTGTAAAAAGTGGTGGTTGTTAAGCCGTCTTGGTCTGCTTTGATATTCAGGTCAAGGAAAGCCACTTCAGTTGGGCTGCTGGTACTTGTGAATCGTAAGTAGTTGTCCCGACTGTTGATCCAAAGTAGGAAGTTGTCCAATGTCTCCTGGTTGCCTTCCCAGATGATGAAGATATCATCGATGTAGCGACGCCATATTTTTATGTTAGTTGAGTATGGGTTGGTTGGAGGTTGTATGTGGGTCTGTTCGAAGTGGGCGACATATAGACGCGCCACGCTCGGGGCAAAAACACTGCAATGGAAGTCCCGTTGGTCTGCAGGTAGAATTTACCCTTGTATTTAAAGTAGTTGTCTTTTAGCGCGAGGGTGGCGCAGTCAATAATGAAGCTTCGGGGGGTATGGTAGTCCCAGGTGGACTCCATTAGGACATCATGTAGTACTTTCAGTGTGGCGTCTTGTGGCAGGCTGGCATATAGGATCTCTATGTCAAGCCCAACAAGGAGTTGGGTAGCCGGATGAAAGCTTATGTCCTTAATGATGTTGAGGAGGTGTTTGGTGTCTTTTATGTATGATGGTGTCTTTTGAACCAGGGGATTGAGAAAGAAGTCACAAAATCGTGACAATGGTTATAGAAGCAATTGGATCCCTGACACGATAGGCCTCCCCAGTGGGGTGGGTGACTCCTTTGTGCACCTTGGGGACTGTGTAGAAGTATGGGGTTCTTGCATTTTTGGTACACAGGTAATCAGCTTCTTGTTTTGAGATGTGCTCTGCATCGCTGGCATTTTTGACCAGGGTGTTGATGGTGTTGCATAGCTCATCGGTCGGGTCTTTTTTGAGGCATTTGTAGTTCCTGGTGTCGCTCAGGAGTCTGCGGCACTCTTTATTATAGTCCGTTCTGTCAATCAGGACTATACCGCCACCTTTGTCCGCTGGCTTGATGATGAGGGATGGATCATTCTGTAAGCGTTTGATTGTTTTGCATTCTTGGTGAGACAGGTTATTGAAGGTGTTCCTGTGTTGCAGTTTTTCTACATCAGTGTATTCTGCCTGTTCAAAGTTAGAGATTTCTACAGGTATGCTAGCTGGTGGTGGGATGAAATTTTGAGTCTGAGGCCTCTCTCATTGAGGATCTCATTGTGGTTGTTGCTTGTGTATTCCTTCTTTCCAAAAAAAGCTTTCAGCTTGAGTTTCCTGAAAAATTCAGTTAGTTCTACATGTAGCTTGAAGGTATCTAGTCTGGTTGTAGGGACGAAGGAAAGACCTTGGTTCAGGACTTCCGTTTCCTCATTAGTGAGCTGTGTGCTAGAGATGTTAAAGACTAAAGGGCTGGTGGTTCGTGCTATTTGCTCGGTCCCGCCTGTTCCCTGGATTTGTTCCTTGTGTTGGAGTTCACTGGTTCCTCTTCCGGTGCCCATTGGTGTCGGTGCTGTATTCCTTCTCTTTCCGCGTGGTCTTCGGCCCTGGGATAAAAAAGGATACCTCTGCTTTTGATTGCCTTGGTAGAAGGGCATGTGGCCTGGTGCGTATAGAGGGGGCTAACCGAAGTATGGGGGTGGCATTGGTCCAAATTGGGGTGGCCCAAAGTTGTGATTCTGTGGGGGTCCCTTCCATGGTTGTTGCCATTGTTGTCTTCGCCGTTCTCTACCTCTAGGTTTGTTGGATCCTGTGCTGGAGTTGCTCGAGATGGAGCTGTCGTCCCCGGAGCTTTCAGAGTTTTTACTGGGAGCAGTGTAATCATCGTCTGCATAGGTGTAGGATTTTTAATAACTGAATCTTTTCAGGTCTTTTTCGAACTTCTTTACCTTTGTCTGGGTTAGAAATTCTTTGTACTCGGCCATTTCTCGGTTCTGGTCATCTAGTTTCTTTTTGAAACCTGTGAGTGTGATTTTAAAGTGGGTTTCTGTTGCTTGAATCTCAATCAGTATGGCGTCCGATAGGCGTTTGACTGGTTTTATGATTAGTACTAGCCAGTCCCTGGTACAGTGCCAGGCGATCTGGGCCCAGTCTTTTCTAAAGATGGCATCGTCCAGAAATATTCTTGGAGCATTAGTCACTATGAGACCTTTGGGTGCTGTGTTGGTACGTAGGTATTGTGCCAGAATTACACCATGTAGGATGGTCCGTATCCTGTTCCTTTTCTTCTCAGTCAGTGTATCCCAGTCTGTTGTTTGCGCAATTGTGGTGGAGATATTGAAATCTGCCAGGAGGGATGGGTCAGATAGGATTTCACTGACATCATCTTCAGTGAAAGTGAGGCCGATGTTTTCTGCCATCTATGGTGTGCCTGTACAACTCTTGCAGCTGTGCGCTGCCTAATATCGCCGAATCAAAGGAGAGAGTGAGGACTAGGTAAGCTAGTCCGAATCCCCAGGATTATATGTCAAAATCAAAAAGGACTAGCTATGTTAGGGGGGACTCAAAGAAGTACACGTGCCGGCAAACCGATTGGTTTGTTCATGAAGCCCTCACCCACCAACCTAGTTGGTGGCATGCTTTATCATCAGGCCCACCACAGTGTCACCAAGTGTGTCCCGGGTGTGCTTCAACGCCAGTTTACTGCGGAGCTGGTATATTCGCTGAGTGTGCAGTATAGTGAGTGAGAAAGTGTAGGAAGGTGGCTACCTGACTATGGATACCCCAGAATTTTTGCCTTGTGTTTAGCTGGTTTTTGACCTAGTTGGCCTGGTTCCCTGCTAATCAGGGCCCCAGGCTATCTGCTCTCTCTTCAAAATGGATTCCATGTACCCTAGGTGCATAACTAGATTGGCTTGGGTCACCTTATCAGCCCCTGTACAGAGCACTATAGGTGCCCAGGGCATAGGTGAATCCAAGGCCTACCAGGGGCTGCAGCATATCTTTTGCCACCCCTGGCTGGCTATCTAAAATTGACACTACTGGCTGATCACTCAGCTGAGGCAAGGTGGTGTAATCACCCCTTGCTTAGATATAGTATGCCTATATCTAAACCTAACTGGACACATATAAACCTATAAGCCACTCCTGTGGCAGGTCTTAACAATCCTGGAGGCAGAGTGCTTGGTTTTATGTGAGATGGTGCTCTAGCATGAGCTGAGCCTGTCTGCAGCTGTCGGGACCAATTCCCTGAGCTGTTCCGGGATAATGCCATACCATATACTATTAAGTGCATTATAATACTCGCGGTTATATTATAACTTTGGTTTCGCTTTATCAAAACATGTCGTGTAAGGTGTCATACGATTTGGAATACTACCCCCCTCGCCAGTCCTGGTGACAGGGGTAGCATTCCACACCTCTAGAGGGAGACGACATGTTACTTTGTTAAAACGCGGTGGATTTTAAAAAGAGCCTCAGATCCACAAAATGGATGCTTCTGCCACAGACACGAGTCTGACCTCCTGCTGCTGACCGAAACTCAGCCGAGGAGGCCTGGACAAAGGCTTTTCTGTCGCAGGGAGGTGTAACACCACCCCAGACAGGAGATAGTGGATTGTAGCAGGGAGGTTTGAAAGAAACCAGACACTGCCTGGGGAGCACAAGGCTTCCCCTTGCATAATCCGGCCAAACCGGTTCTGGGGCAGACCAGCCCCAGTCCCAGCACGGCCTGGACAAAGGGAAAGGGGTGTATCCACCCCCTTCCTGGGTCCCACCCATAGGAGGGGACCTAGCAGGTAATCCAGACCCCTAGATTGGTATAAGAATGGGAGCAGTGCCAACGCACTCAGATTATCCTGATGAAACATTTGAAACAAAACTCTGGACCCTTCGACATCCTACTCGACGTAGAAGACTGGAGAATCTCCCTTGTGGTCAAGGAGTGACCACCCTGTGCAAACAGGCACCATCCAGCACCTCGACATCTACTTTGTTGCAGTTCCCGCCGGAACTCAAGCGACAGAGATCAACAAGATCAAGCTTGCCTGCGTTCTACTAGCCCGAACCACAGTCCCTGCAGAGATGAGACCCGTGGAGGCGACCGGAAGCGTGGGGCCCGCCATCTTGAAAAGACCACGAGACCCTGACCGTGCAGCCCACAAGTGACCCTCGAAGCTGTATATCGGGGTTTGAGAAGCCCCAGCCCTGAGCCACTTTTGCACTGAAGCTCACTCCTCTACACTCAACAAGTGCTGCGTGGGGCCCTTCTGCTTCTTTTTGGCTCAACGCATTGGCCCGGTCACTTGCCCGCTGGCTTGTGGCCCCTGTGCCGACAAAACTTAAAATCCGACTGTGATTCTGGTTGCTCCAGACTTGCACCCGCTCCTCTGAAAAGGAGCACCCGCTCTGACCCTCTTGGTCCGAGTGAGAAGCAATCTTCCAGTCCTGTGTGGATTGCTCTTGCCAAGTGTTGTTTTCATCAATCTTGAAGCCGACAGTGCTGACGGTGAGAGCCTTTGTGGGACAGCTCGTGACCCGCTCCTGGACGTCGCAGATGCCCGAGAGCCCACGTGGCAGCGGAGAGAAACTCTTTGAAAACCACCTGATTGCGCCCGACATTGCCTGGTTCCGTCCTTGTTCCACCCTGGTCACTGCTGAGTGACCCAGACTCTGTCCCCTCTGCTTTCAGATACTCTACCACTCTGATCCACCCTTGGATCACACCGGACACTTCTCCTTCACATCGCCTGCAGCATCTTCAGCTTCAAGCACCATCAACCTGCGTGACGAAACCCGATGCCACTTCGACCCTATGCACCCGCTTCCTGTGGGTGAGGTAACTCAGCAACGTCGTTGTTCCCACACGGTACACTCATCTAGGGTCTATGTTTAAAGTTTTATCCTTCTAGGTTAAGGGGAAGTCTCCTTAAACATTAACTTTATAACTTTTACGCACCATTGTCTTTGCATTGGTGCATGCGTGTGCTTTAAGCGCTGCACCCGAATCCTGCGGGCTTTTCCCGACTTCAGCATTGCTAGTCCCGACTGCTCCCAGCGATTCCCTAGGCCCTAGGCCTAACCACTGTTCGATTAGTATCTCTTATACCACTTTCTTAATATATGGTTTGAGTGGCCCCCCGCCCTCATCCATAATTGTGCAACTTTCATATGTTATACTGTGCTTTTGTTTAAACGCTTGTGCCCCTTTGCTCATAAAGAGTACTGGGGATTATTCTAGTAATAAATAGTATACATATATTTTTATAATATATACTTGTGTGGTGTCCTTTCATTTGATATTACAGGATTGTGATTGGTAAAACAGCTCGCTTAACACAACCTCTTGAGTTTAGCCTTTCAGGCTGCTTAGTCCATGCTACCCCCAGGATAGCTTGTCTATAAGGTTGACTTACAACCAGACACCATAAGGGATTGTTTGGACTGATACAAGGTGGTTCCAGAATTGGACACATCATATATCAGGCCAACTTCTCACAGAAAGTGAAAGATAAAAAGCAATCCAGTGGTTCCCAGTACCCAAGGGTAAATGGATAAACTTTAATCACTGGGCCCCTGTTAGCTACTAAAAAGGCAAGCGGACGTATTGGAGTACGAAATATGACCTCCTGCGTCCTGTGTGGTCTACATGTTTCAGCCAGGCCTTTTTATAATTTTAAAACTGGCTTTCCTCAGGACCAAGTGAGTATGTGATAAAGGTGTAAATAAATAAATAAAGTTACTAAATTATAGTGATTGTGTTGTTTCTTGGCTATGTGTCGCACTCTCTAAGGTGTGTTATATGTTAGAGGGGGATTCCCTCTTTCTTTACTTCACATAACATATACAAGACATAGACAGGCGTACAGGGTAGAGTCATATTAGCATGATATGATAATTTCCACATCATTTAGCCGACTTATAAGGTGGGTGACCGACCTATATAGGGCTAGGGTGTGGTCATGTCAGGGACATGACCTGCGTGGGTTTTTATCTTAAAACCGATTGTAGTGGTGAGCTAATACAGCGGATATTAGTATGGTGAGGTACAGGTAAGTAAAAGTACATTGTCCTCACACAGGCTATTTGCTGTAAAAAGCTTCCTTGGGTCACCTGGCAGAGAAAGAGACCCTGAAACAAGTTTGTGACAGTAATCGGTTACATCTGACCTGTAGGGAGAAAGATATCAACAGCTTACCCCAGTTGTTGCAGTTGTGCGCTGGCTTTACTTACGGAATTACCAGTCTAGATCCTCCTTGGACCTGTCGTCCTTCTGTGGTGCCCGGAATGAGAAGAAGAGGCCCGCCGGGCGAGTTTAAGTAGCCCTGTTTATTGTTTTCACTAGGTTAAGTGTGGAAATAGAAGGAGGGGTGCGCTCGCCCTAGATGCCTCGTCATTGCCGTGGGGCGCATGCTCAACAGAGCAGTGTTTATCGAGCAGGCGCATGGTGGGTTTAGAAAGTCAAGGTGTGCCTCAGCATCTGCGCATGTGCACAGACGTATTGGGAGTTTTTATGCATATGCACGGGCGTGGTAAGCAACTGTTGCTTCTAATGATGGGGGCACCAAGCTGTTCAAAAGAGTAGCGCTGTTTTGCCCTAGTGGCAATGGACAGTGGTACATTTATGTGTATACAGCGAGTGGCTGTAGCTTAGGTTGGGTCGCATTGTGAGAAGAAGGAAAGGCAGGATGGGACACATGACATAGTGGTCGCATTTGGTGGTGGGCCTCTGTAGGTATGGTTAGCGGATGGCTTGTGTAAGGGTAGATTGTTGAGGAGTTTAGGGAATTCCACGGTATTGAGTTGTTCAGTCCCACTGTGTGGGTAGACAGTCTATATATCCAGCATTGTTCTTTCTTGAGGAGATATTTTTCATTGTTTTCTGTTGCATCAAACTGTTCAATGACAGTCCATGAGAAGTCAATGGGGTTGTGGTTGTGGGACAAAAAGTGGTCCGTCAATTTACTTATATTCTTGCCACATCGGATGGTGCTCCTGTGTTCTGTCATTCTAGTTCTGACTTTTCGGGTAGTCATCCCGATGTACCGTAGGCCGCATCTGAAGGTTATAAGGTATACCAGGTTGGACGAGTTGCAGTTTGTGAACTGACGTTGCGTCCATGTTTTTCCCGGTTCCAAGTTGAGGGTTTTGGATGGTGATGTCAAGTGGCATATGCTGCAAATGTTACATGGCTGGTGGCCTGTGAGTTTTGGTAAGCCCCTGGCATTGAGGATTGTGTTGTCAGACGGGACGGCGTTGGGTCTGGGTCTTGTATGAACAAGCTCATCTTTAAGGATTTTTGCTCTTTTGTAGGCAAACCTTGGTTTTCCCAGTTTCTGGTGCCTGAGTTAATGATCTTCCAGTTTCTTTTGATGATGTTGGAAACTTGGTTCGATGCAGTGTTGTATGTTGTCACACAGGTGAGGGTGGGTTCCTCTGGTGGTTTGACGATGGTTTCAAGCAGTGTCTCCCTATTTTGGTTTCATGCTCTTTTACAGGTGGTCCTGATGATCCTGTCGGGATACCCTCTGTCCTCCAGTTTGTGGACTAGGCGGTGGATTGTTGCTTGTAGCCCTGGTTGTGATTGCAGTCTGTGGCGCAAAAATTGCCCATAGGGGAGGTTTTCCCTTAGGGGTCTTGGGTGGAAGCTATAAAATCTGAGGAGACCAAGACGGCTTAACAACCACCACTTTTTAGAAAACCTACAGCAAGGAACTCCCTACTCATATTTGATAGCTTCCACCCAAGACCGCTAAGGGAAAACCTCCCCTATGGACAATTTCTGCGCCTCAGACACAAATGCAATCACATCCAGGACTACAAGCAACAATCCACCGCCCTAGTCCACAAACTGGAGGACAGAGGGTATCCCGCCAGGATCATCAGGACCACCTGTAAAAGAGCACGAAACCAAAATAGGGAGGCACTGCTTGAAACCATCGTCAAACCTCCAGAGGAACCCACCCTCACCTGTGTGACAACATACAACACTGCATCGAACCAAGTTTCCAAAATCATCGAAAGAAACTGGAAGATCATTAACTCAGGCACCACAAACTGGGAAAAACCAAGGTTTGCCTACAAAGGAGCAAAAAACCTTAAAGATCAGCTTGTTGATACAAGACCCAGACCCAACAACGTCCCGTCAGACAACACAATCCTCAACGCCTGGGGCTTACCAAAACTCACAGGCCACCAGCCATGTAACAATTGCAGCGTATGCCACTTGACATCACCATCCAAAACCCTCAACTTGGAACCGGGAAAAACATGGATGCAAAGTCAGTTCACAAACTGCAACTCGTCCAACCTGGTATACCTTATAACCTGCAGATGCGGCCTGCGGTATATCGGGATGTCTACCCGAAAATTCAGAACTAGAATGACAGAACACAGGAGCACCATCCGATGTGGCAAGAATATAAGTAAATTGACAGACCACTTTTTGTCCCACAACCACACCCCCAAATGACTTCTCATGGACTGTCATTGAACAGTTTGATGCAACAGGAAACAATGAAAAATATCTCCTCCAGAAAGAACAACGCTGGATTTATAGACTGTCTACCCACTCAGTGGGTCTGAACGACTCAATAACGTGGAATTCCCTAAACTCCTGAACAATCTACCCTCACACAAGCCATCCGCTAACCATACCTACGGAGGCCCCACCACCAAAAGCGACCACTATGCCATGTGTCCCATCCTGCCTTTCCTTCTTCTCACAATGTGACCCAACCTAAGCTACAGCCAATCCGCTGTATACACATAAATGTACCACTGTCCATTGCCACTAGCGCAAAACAGCGCTACTCTTTTGAACAGCTTGGTGCCCCCAGCATTCCAAGCAACAGTCGCTTACCACGCCCGTGCACATGCAAAAAGACTCCCATTATGTCTGCGCACATGCGCAGACGCTGAGGCACACCTTGTCTTTCGAACCCCACCTTGCGCATGCGCGATAAACACTGCTCTGTTGAGCATGCGCCCCACGGCAATGACGAGGCATCTAGCGCGAGCGCACCCCTCCTTTTGTTCCCACACTTAACCATGTGAAACCAATAAATGGGGCTACTTAAACTCGCCCGGCGGGCCTCCTCTTCTCATTCCGGGCACCGCAGAAGGACGACTGGTCCAAGGAGGATCTAGACCGACAAATCCATGAGTAAAGTCAGCACACAACTGCAACAACTGGGGTAAGCTGTTGATATCTTTCTCCCTACAGGTCAGATGTAACCGATTACTTTCACAAACTTGTTTCAGGGTCTCTTTCTCTGCCAGGTGACCCAAGGAAGCTTTTTACAGCAAATAGCCTGTTGTGAGGACAATGTACTTTTACTTACCTGTACCTCACCATACTAATATCCGCTGTTTTAGCTCACCACTACAATCGGTTTTAAGATAAAAACCCACGCAGGTCATGTCCCTGACAAGACCACACCCTAGCCGTATATAGGTCAGTCACCCACCTTATAAGTTGGCTAAATGATGTGGAAATTATCATATCATGCTAATATGACTTTACCCTGTACGTCTGTCTATGTCTTGTATATGTTATGTGTAGTAAATCAAGAGGGAATCCCCCTCTAACATATAACGCACCTTAGAGAGTGTGACACATAGCCAAGAAACAACACAATCACTATCATTTAGTAACTTTATTTATTTATTTGCACCTTTATTACATACTCACATGGTCCTGAGGAAAGCCAGTTTTAAAATTATAAAAAGGCCTGGCTGAAACATGTAGACAAAACAGGACGCAGGAGGTCATAATTCGTACTCCAATACGTCCGCTTGCCTTTTTAGTAGCTAACAGGGGCCCAGTAATTAAAGTTTATCCATTAACCCATGGGCACTGTATAGCTTTTTAACTTTCACTTTCTCACTCACGACACTGCACACTCAGCGAACATACCAGCTCCGCAGTAAACTGGCGCCGAAGCAAGCCCGGGACACACTCGGTGTCACTGTGGGGGGCCCGATGATGAAGCATGCCACCAACTAGGTTGGTGGGTGCGGGCTTCATGAACAAACCAATCGGTTTGCCGGCACACGTACTTCTTTGAGTCCCCCCTCCCCCCTAACATAGCTAGTCCTTTTTGATTTTGACATATAATCCTGGGGATTAAGATTAGCTTACCTAGTCCTCACTCTCTCCTTTGATTCGGCGATATTAGGTAGCGCACAGCTGCGAGAGTTGTACACCCACACCAAAGATGGCAGAAAACATCGGCCTCACTTTCACTGAAGATGATGTCAGTGAAATCCTATCTGACCCATCCCTCCTGACAGATTTCAATATCTCCACCACAATAGCGCAAACAACAAACTGGGACATACTGACTGAGAAGAAAAGGAACAGGACACGGACCATCCTACATGGTGTAATTCTGGCACGATACCTACGTACCAACACAGCACCCAAAGGTCTCATAGTGACTAATGCTCCAAGAATATTACTGGACGATGCCACCTTTAGAAAAGACTGGGCCCAGATCGCCTGGCACTGTACCAGGGACTGGCTAGTACTAATCATAAAAACAGCCAAACGCCTATCGGACGCCATAATGATTGAGATTCAAGCAACAGAAACCCACTTTAAAACCACACTCACGGGTTTCAAAAAGAAACTAGATGACCAGAACTGAGAAATGGCCGAGTACAAAGAATATCTAACCCAGACAAAGGTAAAGAAATTCGAAAAAGACCTGAAAAGATTCAGCTATTCAAAAACCTACCCCTATGCAGACGATGATTACACTGCTCCCAGTAAAAACTCCGAAAGCTACGGGGACGACAGCTCCATCTCTAGCAACTCCAGCACAGGATCCAACAAACCTAGAGGTAGAGGACGGCAAGGACAGCATTGGCAACAACCATGGCAGAGACCCCCACAGAATCACAACTTCGGGCCACCCCAATTTGGACCAATGCCACCCCCATACTTCGGTTACCCCCCTCTATACGCACCAGGCCACATGCCCTTCTACCAAGGCAATCAAAACCAGAGGTATCCTTTTTTATCCCAGGGCGGAAGACCACGCGGAAAGAGAAGGAATACAGCACAGGTCCAATGGGCACCGGAAGAGGAACCAGTGAGCTCCAACACAAGGAACAAATCCAGGGAACAGGCGGGACCAAGCAAATAGCACGAACCACCAGCCCTTTAGTCTTTAACATCTCTAGCACACAGCTCACTAATGATGAAACGGAGGTCCTGAACAAAGGTCTTTCCTTCGTCCCTACAACCAGACCAGATACCTTCAAGCCACATGTAGAACTAGCCGAATTTTTCAGGAAACTCAAGCTGAAAGCTTTTTTTGAAAAGAAGGAATACACAAGCAACAATCACGATGAGATCCTCAATGAGACAGGCCTCAGACTCAAGTCCAATTTCATCCCACCACCAGCTAGCATACTAGTAAAAATCTCTACCTTTGAACAGGCAGTACACACTGATGTAGAAAAACTGCAACACAGGACCACCTTTAAGCATGGGCGAACTTTGCGAATCTGGCGTTCGCGAATTTGCGTATTTGCGAACTCGCAATCCGCAAAATCCGCGAATTCTCGCAAATTTGCAGATTTTTTGTGTTCGCAAGGGTTTCTGCCAGTTCGCTAGGGTTTGGTACCAGTTCGCAATTGCGAACTTACTTGTCGGCTCGCAACGGTCGCGACTATGTTGTTTCTACGTCTGGTTCATCATCACAGGTTCCCAGCACTCTCTGTTTAACCACTGCCACCCTCTGTTTCACCCATGCCACCCTCTGGTACATCAATGCCACCCTCTGGTTCATCATCACTGTAGATTATGGGGGGGAAAAGCAAGCACACCTGCCCTGCTTCAACTGACATGAATTAATTTGGGGTTGGTTTATTAATGTGTCACTGTTTTAAAATTCCAGTCTGGCCTCTGCTTCCTTATCTGTAATTTGCTTTCTGTTGCAGTGCAAATGTTTTTTTCCAGGACCTTTGTGGCCTACTTGTAGCTATTCTATGAGCCTGCTGTGAGGGTCAGAGCAGGGTCATACAATTGTTGCAACTAGCAACTGAACTCTGGAGGGGCCCCAGTCAGGAAGCACTACAGGGAATGGTTACTATTACTAATGATGAGTTTGAACATTTGCACCTGCTGAGTGCTTTCATTTTTGAAAATTCGTTTTTCTGCAGAACAGCAACTGTAATTCCCCAAACAAACATAGGCAACTGAACTCTGGAGGGGGCCCTCAGGAAGTACTACAGGGAATGGTTACTAATGATGAGTGAACTTTTGCACCTGCTGAGTGCTTTCTGCAGAACAGCAACTGTAATGCCCCAAACAAACTTACTTATGAAAGTTGATTTCTAATTCAAAAGTGATCCAAAGAGAGTCAAAAGGCCTCAAATCCCAAAAAGTGCAGGCAAATGTCAACCTGAGGAGTTATTCTGATAAAAATCATCATTTCAGAAGGTCTATGCTGCTTGCTAGTGGATTTCTTGTGCAGAATTGCAAATTTCGCGAGCGCGAGATTGTTGCTGCCCGACGCACCTACATGTTCGCAATTGCGAACTCTCGCGATGCGTCGCCAAACTCCCGCGGGATCCCGCAGCAAGATCCAAAATGGCGCAGCACTCGCAAAAATATCAAGAAAAACAACTCGGCAAACGCTGAATGACGGTAAGTGAATGCAGCACGCCGCAAAATTGTATCACCAAGAAAAAAAAATCCGCTGCGTGCGAATTTGCGGATTTTGCTGGAAATACGCGAATCTCGCGGATTGCGAATTTACCGAAAATCCACAAAATCCGCGAGCAGAACGGATTTTCCGCCCATGCTTAAACACCTTCAATAACCTGTCTCACCAAGAACGCGAAACGATCAAACGCTTACAGAATGATCCATCCCTCATCATCAAGCCAGCGGACAAAGGTGGCGGTATAGTCCTGATCGACAGAACGGACTATGATAAAGAGTGCCGCAGACTCCTGAGCGACACCAGGAACTACAAATGCCTCAAAAAAGACCCGACCGATGAGCTATGCAACACCATCAACACCCTGGTCAAAAATGCCAGCGATGCAGAGCATATCTCAAAACAAGAAGCTGATTACCTGTGTACCAAAAATGCAAGAACCCCATACTTCTACACAGTCCCCAAGGTGCACAAAGGAGTCACCCCCGCACCGGCGAGGCCTATCGTGTCAGGATCCAATTGCTTCTAGAACCATTGTCACGATTCTGTGACTACTTTCTCAATCCCCTGGTTCAAAAGACACCATCATACAAAAAAGACACCAAACACATCCTCAACATCATTAAGGACATGAGGTCGATCCGGCTACCCAACTCCTTGTTGGGCTCAACATAGAGAGCCTATATACCAGCCTGCCACAAGACGCCACACTGAAAGTACTACATGATGTCCTAATGGAAGACACCTGGGACTACCATACCCCCGAACCTTCATTATTGACTGCGCCACCCTCGCGCTAAAAGACAACTACGTTGAATACGAGGGTAAATTCTACCTACAGACCAACGGGACTTCCATGGGCAGTGTTTTTGCCCCGAGCGTGGCAGGTCTATATGTCGCCCACTTCGAACAGACCCACATACAACCTCCAACCAACCCATACTCAACTAACATAAAAATATGGCGTCACTACATTGACGATATCTTCATCATCTGGGAAGGCAACCAGGAGACATTGGACAACTTCCTACTTTGGATCAACAGTCGGGACAACTACTTACGATTCACAAGTACCAGCAGCCCAACTGAACTGGCTTTCCTGGACCTGAACATCAAAGCAGACCAAGACGGCTTAACAACCAGCACTTTTTACAAACCTACAGCAAGGAACTCCCTCCTCAGATTTGATAGCTTCCACCCAAGACCCCTAATGGAAAAGCTCCCCTATGGGCAATTTTTGCGCCTCAGACGCAACTGCAATCACATCCAGGACTACAAGCAACAATCCACCGCCCAAGTCCACAAACTGGAGGACAGAGGGTATTCCGCCAGGAACATCAGGACCACCTGTAAAAGAGCATGAAACCAAAACAGGGAGGCACTGCTTGAAACCATTGTTAAACCACCAGAGGAACCCACCCTCACCTGTGTGACAACATACAACACTGCATTGAACCAAGTTTCCAACATCATCAAAAGAAACTGGAAGATCATTAACTTAGGCACCAGAAACTGTGAAAAACCGAGGTTTGCCTCCAAAAGAGAAAAAAACCTTAAAGATCAGCTTGTTCATACAAGACCCAGACCCAACACCGTCCCGTCTGACAACACAATCCTCAACGCCTGGGGCTTACCAAAACTCACAGGCCACCAGCCATGTAACAATTGCAGAGTATGCCACTTGACAAAACCATCCAAAACCCTCAACTTGGAACCGGGAAAAACATGGACGCAACGTCAGTTCACAAACTGCAACTCATCCAACATGGTATACCTTATAACCTTCAGATGCGGCCTATGGTATATCGGGATGACTACCCAAAAAGTCAGAACTAGAATGACTGAACACAGGAGCACCATCCGATGTGGCAAGAATATAAGTAAATTGACGGACCACTTTTTGTCCCACAATCACAACCCCAATGACTTCTCATGGACTGTCATTGAACAGCTTGATGTAACAGAAAACAATTAAAAATATCTCCTCAAGAAAGAACAACGCTGGATATATAGACTGTCTACCCACACAGTGGGTCTGAACGACTCAATACCATGGAATTCCCTAAACTCCTGAACAATCTACCCTTACACAAGCCATCCGCTAACCATACCTACGGAAGCCCCACAACCAAATGCGACCACTATGTCATGTGTCCCATCCTGCCTTTCCTTCTTCTCACAATGTGACCCAACCTAAGCTTCAGCCAATTCGCTGTATACACATAAATGTACCACTGTCCATTGCCACTAGCGCAAAACAGCGCTACTCTTTTGAACATCTTGGTGCCCCCAGCATTACAAGCAACAGTTGCTTACCACGCCCGTGCACATGCAAACAGACTCCCATCACTGAGGCACACCTTGTCTTACGAACCCCACCATGCGCATGCGCGATAAATACTGCTCTGTTGAGCATGCGCCCCACGGCAATGACGAGGCATCTAGCGGGAGCGCACCCCTCCTTCTATTTCCTTACTTAACCAGGCGAAAACAATAAACGGAGCTACTTAAACTCGCCCGGCGGGCCTCCTCTTCTCATTCCGGGCACCACAGAAGGACGACAGGTCCAAGGAGGATCTAGACCGACAATTCCGTGAGTGAAGCCAGCACACAACTGCAACAACTGGGGTAAGCTGTTGATATCTTTCTCCCTACAGGTCAGATGTAACCGATTACTTTCACAAACTTGTTTCAGGGTCTCTTTCTCTGCCAGGTGACCCAAGGAAGCTTTTTACAGCAAATAGCCTGTGTGAGGATGATGTACTTTTACTTACCTGTACCTCACCATACTAATATCCGCTGTTTTAGCTCACCAATACAATCGGTTTTGAGATAAAAACCCACGCAGTCATGTCCCTGACATGACCACACCCTAGCTGTATATAGGTCGGTCACCCAAGTTATAAGTCGGCTAAATGATGTGGAAATTATCATATCACGCTAATATGACTCTACCCTGTACGTCTGTCTATGTCTTGTATATGTTATGTGTAGTAAAGCAAGAGGACATCCCCCTCTAACATATAACGCACCTTAGAGAGTGCGACACATAGCCAAGAAATAACACAATCACTATAATTTAGTAACTTTATTTATTTATTTATTTGCACCTTTATCACATACTCACTTGGTCCTGCGGAAAGCCACTTTTAAAATTATAAAAAGGCCTGGCTGAAACATGTAGACCACACAGGACGCAGGAGGTCATAGTTCGTACTCCAATACGTCCGCTTGCCTTTTTAGTAGCTAACAGGGGCCCAGTAATTAAAGTTTATATATTTACCCTCGGGTACTGGGACCCACTGTATAGCTTTTTAACTTTCACTTTCTCACTCACAACACTGCACACTCAGCGAACATACCAGCTCCGCAGTAAACTGGTGTCGAAGCACACCTGGGACACACTCGGTGTCACTGTGGTGGGCCCAATGATGAAGCATGCCACCAACTAGGTTGGTGGGTGAGGGCTTCATGAACAAACCAATCGGTTTGCTGGCACGCGTACTTCTTTGAGTCCCCCCTTCCCCCTAACATAGCTAGTCCTTTTTGATTTTGACATATAATCCTGGGGATTCGGACTAGCTTACCTAGTCCTCACTCTCTCCTTTGATTCGGCAATTTGATTAAGATGACCATTTTGCCAAAATTATTGTACATTTTTCGCACAATTCCGCTTGAAATCTCTAATGATTGGTTTAAAAAGATTGAGAGGGAGGTTTCCAGGTTTATATGATCATGTAAGCATACGCGGAGATCAAATGCTTTCCTATACCTTCCCAGGGAAAGGGGGGTCTTGGATTACCTAATTTTAAATTCTACTATGTAGCAGACGCTCTATAATATTATTGGCCTCTTCTTGGTGTAAAAAGGGAGGAAGTAACTGATTGACCATCAATCTTTGAGTACTTAATTGGTTTACGTGCCAACGGTTGTCTTTTAAAAATATATGAACCTAGTTATTACAAAAAAAGCCAGTTTTAAGACTTTGTTAGCGGCATGTGAAATTGGACCGGGATCAGGAAGAACCTATGGATCAGCAGATATAGTAGATATACACCATTGATCGCAAACGAGCAGATACCTGAGGCTTCATCAGATTGGCATTTGCAGAGATGGGACAAAGCAGGGGTTCATAGGATAGATGATTTTTTAATTGGTGAACATATCGCATCTTTTGAGGATTTTAGGATTAAATTCAATATTGATCGCCAAGATTTTTTTAAGTTCTTACAAATAAGAAATTTTCTTTTCAAAAAGGCTGGTGGTGCAATAGGATTTTCAGTGGTACCATTGATGGAAGTCTTAAGCCATACATCTAAGCTTTCAATTTCTTCTCTTTATAGCTTATTGCTGGAAGATGCAATGGACAATCTTGAAAAACATGCACTGAAATAGCAGGCTAGTGTTGATGTCGCAGATTCATTTGTTTTTTAAGTCTATAGAAATGGGCAATATGGTACTGTGCACTGCCAATTTGAGGGCATAACATTTTAAGACTCTTTTCGACTTGTATATCACGCCCGCGAAAATTGTTAAATGGGGGGGTTCAAACGGAACTCATTGCTTTAGGTGCAAGGCTTATGATGCGGACATTACTCATATTTTGGCAACATGCCGCACTCTGGATTCATTAAGAAGAGAAATTTCAACTTTTTTGCGAATTTTGATGAAAAAATAAACTCCGCTTTCTCCTCAGTTATTGTTACTTGGGGTAATGTCACAAGGTAGTCACAATAGTGAGTTCCTATTTATAGCCATGTCAGTGCTTAGACTGTGTATCGCTTCAACATGGATTGACCCTCTGAAGTACAAGAAAAATATACCATAGAGCTATACTTACCAATAGCCTATATATCTCATTTACCATACATAAATCAGTCGGCAATGGAAAAGGTTCAATCGTTTATCTCGCAAAGCGCCCTGTACAGGGGAGCCTCCTTCTGGTCACAGCTCGCAAAGGTGTGCAGAGGAGACTGCTGGATCATGTTCAAAACAGTGCATATATACTTTCAACATACCCATAGAAACCCCTTACATGGAAAAGTACCAAATCAGAAGAAGCCAACAGGAACACCCATCTAAGGCACAATAGATTAGGCTTGAAGCTCTGCAGAAACTATTTCGGGGGTAGGTCAGCGAAGGTGCCTCACTTTCGTTCTGGTGCATGGGAGTACCGGCACGGCGCCTGCAGGAATGTGCTCATCCTACAAGAAAGAGCAGATGTGACCGTGGGCATCTAACGTTAGTGGCAATGCTCTGTTCATAGCCTGGGCCGACCTTTCAGAATCTCTTCTCAGCAGTATGTCACGTGCTTTCCTTACTAACGAGAGTGAGCTCGGGAAACGAAACCAAGAAGGCATTTTCTTGATTTGGGCCTGATTCTTAATAGGTGCACGAATAAAGCATATTTACAAGAGGCTTTACAGGAAAGTGCAGGTATACATTGGACATGGTATGACAACATTATATGGTATCGATTTTATATTCCATCAGACCGCCCTTTTGGCATACCATAGCTAACATACATAGAGGCTACCTGTTCAGTCCAAGAACACACCCTCATCTACCTGCATAAGGTCGGCCACTTCTTTCTGTACTAACTGTTTTTCAATTTTGGCCTGTTGAGAAACTGTCAAAGAGGAAGTAAGTTTGGCAGCACAATAGGAGCAACATGCCGGGCCACATTGGAGACACAGGCAACAAACAAACACCACTCCTAGGGCCGGATGTAGGTCGGTCGGTAACGGCCGAAAATCGGTATTTTCGGCCGTTACCGACCGAGATTCACAAAATGGTATGTAGGGCCACACATTTTACAGATTCGGTAAATTTACCGATCGGTAAATTTACCGAATCTGTAAAATACCGAATCGGTATTTTTACCGATTCGGTAACAATGAGATGTAGGTGGGACTCTTCTGAGTCCCACAAGCCTTACAGAATCGGTATTTTACCATGAAATCCAACTTCATGGTAAAATACCGATTCCGGTGTGCATGCACATGTGTGCATGCACACCTGTGCCATATGACAGGCAGACCTGCCCTTAGGGCAGGTATGCCTGCCACATGGCCCCTGAATCTTTTTTGGGGGTGCTAGAGGGTGTCAAAGTGACACCCCCTGCACCCTTGTCAAAATCGGTATTTACCGATTCGGTAAATACCGACCGGTAATGCCCCATTCATTCCTATGGGCTTCAAAGCCCATAGGAATGAATGGGGCATTACCGGTCGGTATTTACCGAATCGGTAAATACAGATATTTACCGATTCGGTAAAAGGAACATCTGGATGTTCCTACATATCCACCCCTTAGATTTACCGATTTTTAATTACCGAATCGGTAGAATTCGGTAATTAAAAATCGGTAAATCTATTTTACTTACATCTGGGCCCTAGTGCTCCAGCCAGGATCATGAAAATCTTTCAACCCCAAGTAGAAAGGAGATCCCATAGCCACCCGGTAAAGGACCAAGTGCCAGTGTCAGCATGCACTTCCGCAGCCAAGCGATGTAATTTCTGAATAGCTAAATCTATGATGCAAGCCGAATCTGGAATATATACACAACAAGAGCTGCCGATCACGCCGCATGCTCCTCCTCGATCAGCTAGGATGACGTCAAGCACCATCCAATTTTGGAGCGAAACAAGCCTCATAGCCTGAAGCTCCATGGTAAGGTTAGTCAGAATTCCGGCAGTAGTTTGGACTACATTTTCTACTACTCAAGAAAGACGCCTGACATCCCTATTAGTGAAAATGGGGCCCCATATTGGAAAGAGACCCTTGGCTATGTCCATAAACTGCTGAGCAGCAGTATCAGTCTGATCAGTGCCTTCAGTACTAATACTTCTATATACTCGGTAAAGACAAGGGCTCCGCTTAGTCAGCTGGTGCATTTTGTGGTTGTCGGACGGAGCTATATAAACTGTAGGATACAGGAAAAACAAGTAACATTTTCCAGCCCACCCCTTCGCAAGCAGGGTATAGGCATTTTCCCCACATAAAAAATATACATTAGTAGGAGTAATTGGAGGTGGTGTACTGGTGGTATGCAGAATGTAGGTATCATTACACCTACTATTCCCTACATTAGCATGACCCTTCCCTTGGATACAAAAGGAGGCAGTACTATTCAAAATCGGAACGGGCATTGCCTTATCATCAGTGACATTTCGATCCTGGAAGTGCTGAAAATATTGGGTAGAATTGAATTGTTCAAAGTCCAACATTTCTTCCTTTAACCAAGTAGCATTTTCATAGGTGGTATACATATTCATACAAGCAACTGGGTCTAAAGATCCCTCCCCTTGGTTCCCCTGTGCATCAAATCCTCGATGTTGTTCTATATATTTTAGAACAGCTTCATAATCCTTTTCATTATACCTTTTAGGGTCAGCCACATAATGCAAATACATTAATGACAATAACTGGAACCAAGCTTCACAACTTGCCAAATGCGATAATGGTAAGGAAAGAAACAAATCATGGTGGTGCATTACAGATGGCAAGAGACCACAAACCCAACAGTTTGTCTTATTCAAGTGCTATGAGCCTCATGCAACATTTCTATAAACACATTTCTAACATAAGTTTCTCGATGTCGTTCTTTATGGGGAAGAAAAGTATAAAAATAATGCTCAGGTGGGGTTGTGGTAGTACCTAAAACATGATGCATTGGATATTGGAATTCTAAATATATAAACACACTCATTAAAATTATCATGATCACTGCAATCGTTATTACAAAGGCTATCTTCACTCTGGTAGCCCAAGCAGAAAACATAGGAACATTTTCAAGGAAAGGTCGAGTTGCAAGAGGTCTCTCATCCTCAAGGGATACTTTTCTAACTAAAAGTCCAAACTAATCTCGGGAAGGAACGCAAGCTATCCGCCAGAGGGTTTCTACTCCCTGTGTCCGTTTAGAGCCTCACAGGCAGGCTCTTGTTATCCATCCACAAGTTGATTCTCCAAGAATTTTACTGTTGCAATTTAAGACCCCCTTTTGAATTACACAGTCTTTCTTTCTGAACAGAGCATTGTGTCAGTTCCAAGCTCTCAACTGGTTCAGTCCAGTGTCTCACTCAATACCCCAGACAAACTTATCTTTCACCCTACAACTCAAGTCTTTCTCTTTCTCCTATGTTCCGGAACTGGGGTATCGCTTGGTTTTTAGGGTCGTAAATTGTATCGTAAATGGCCAAGTTGTTCCTGATCATGGAACAACACATCAGCAGGAACATTTGGTGCAACACTGCTTCCAGAAGCCTCAGGGGAATCAGCTGTACTATTTTTTTCAAAAACCAAAGCTGATTCGTCTCCTTGCGGTATCGACAACCTTTTCTCCAGGCCAATTTCAACGGCATCCGAGAAAGGCACAAAACGTACCCTTTGTTCTCCCTCTTGTGTTAGAACACCTTCTCAGTTCTGCTGATCAGAGGGAAGCGGCAAGGGTAGCTTCTTTAGATGGGAAACATGAATCTAATTTTTCTTCCCATCTACTTTCACTGCTGTTCGGGTGACCAGAAGGATTTGATAAGGGCGACTCCACCTTGGTTCCAGACTCGATTTCCGTTGGTAATTCCACACAAGGACCCACTGTCCTGGTTCCAGGCGATGTCCGGGACCCTCCGGCAGCGGCTGCAGTACTGCTGAGTCCTTTTGATGAATAGAATGCAGATCTTTAGTTAAAGTGTACAGGTAATCTGTCATTATGGGGTAATCAAGATCACAAAAGGATTTGGGTCTTGGGACACCCCATACATTAGCGGGCCGTCCAAAAACGACCTCATAGGGTGACAGCCCAGCCCGAGAGTGAGGGGTTACTCTTATTGATATTAATGCTAGGGGCAATGCATCTGGCCAACTTAAACCCGTACTTTCCTGTATCTTTGCCATTTTCTATTTTAATATACCATTGTATTTCTCAACTAATCCTGTAGATTGTGGGTGTCGTGCTGCATGGAATTCTTGCTTTATCTGCAGCCTGCACAAACGTGCTTAATAATCTCTGCATTAAAATGGACCCCATTGTCTGTCCATATAATCCGCGGTAAACCGAATCGTGGCAGAAATTCTTTAATTAGGGCCTTGTTAGTAGCTAGGGCAGTATTTTCTTTGGCGTGGTAGCCTTCAACCCATTTGCTAAAAGCACAAACCACCACCAGTACGTATTTAAGGTTGTTCACTCTATCAAATTGAATGTAATCTATCTGTAATACGTCAAAGGGTAACGACGGGGGTGCAAAATTTCCACTAAGAACTGTTTCTCTTCCTCCTTGGTTATGCTGCAAACAAACCATGCAATATTTAACTACATGGGCAGCAGTTTTAGGGATATTAGGGTTATTCCACACAGGGTCTAAAAATGCACAAATTCCTTTAGCTCCAATGTGGGCAATACCATGGGCCATTACTACGACTGCATACACTAAGGCATTGGGTAATAGCAATCTCTGTCTGTCTGTTAAATCAATCCAACAATCTTTCTTGTCTAACCACCCTATTTCCTGTTCCCATCTCAAGAGTTCATCAGTTGTAGCCTCTTTCTGCTGTTCCTTAACACTTTCAATAGTGTTATCAAATACTGTAGTCTCCGCCGCCCATCGAGTTGCTACACTAGGGAGCATTGTGGAGGTTTTAGTTTGCTCTGTTTCCTTCGCTACTTGATCAGCAAAAGCATTTCCTTCTCCTATAGTATCAGTGATTTTCTTATGGGCACTACACTTGACAATAGCTATCTTTTCTGGTAGGGTTAAAGCATATAATAGTCTCTCGATCATCTGGCCATGTTGTATTCTTTGGCCGTTAGAGGTAAGGAATCCCGGTTCCCTCCACAGCTGCCCAAAACTATGAGCTACGCCAAAGGCGTATTGACTATCAGTAAAGATATTAACTCTTAACCCTTCACTCAGCTCACAGGCCCTTAGTAATGATATTAGTTCATCTGCCTGCGCAGAATGCTGAGAAACCCGAGAGGTCTCTACTACTGTTTTAAGGGTAGTTATAGCATAAGCAGCTGTTGTAGTGCCATCTGGTTACTTGAAACAAGAGCCATCCACATACAATTCCCCTTGCGGGTCAGATAAAGGGGAATCAGTGAGGTCTACTCGTCCCTTTGTTTCTTCTTCAGTCCGAAATATACAATCATGGACATCGTCCTTTTGATCACTCGAAGGGAGGGGTAGTAACTTGGCTGGGTTCAGAGTGGCACATCTTTTAATTTTAATGTGGGGTGCAAATAAAGTTAATTCATAACCAGTCAATCGCGCACTCATGAGGTGCTGAGTTTTTGTTCTATTCAATATTATTTCCACAGTGTGCGGTACCATCACTGTGAGGTCAGTATTTAAAACAATCCCTTCCGACTGTCGAATAGCCACCGCCACAGCAGCAGTAGCCCTTAGACAGCTAGGGAGGGCTCGGGCAACATTATCCAATACTACCGAAAAATATGCACAGGGTCTTTGTTTTCCTCCAAAATCCTAGGTCAACGCTGAAAGAGAACAACCGTCTACCTCATGCACATAAAGTACAAAAGGTTTCCGATAGTCCAGGGTACCCAGAACAGGTGCAAAGCAGAGGGCAGATTTTAAAGATTTAAAAGCATCTTGAAATTCATCCGTCCAGGGTAAAGGTTCATGCACATCTTTCGCAACCAAGTGCAGCAGGGGTTTAGTCAGAAGAGAAACATTAGGAATCCATTGGCGACAGTAAGAAGTTATGCCCAGGAAAGCACGAACATCACGTTGAGTATGAGGCATTGACATGTTAGTAATAACAGATATTCATTCAGGAGTTAATCATCTCCCCGCTTTCGACAGTAAGTGACCAAGGTAGGTCACTTCCTGTTAACAATACTGAAATTTAGACAGAGACACTTTATTTCCATGAGCAGCCAGGTGATGCAACAATTTAACAGTTGCTTCCTTACAACCGTCTGCCGTATCAGATGCCACCAGAATATCATCAACATATTGTAGCAAATGTAAAGGGCTAGAACGCCTGTGGCGCCGCACCTACAACCTAGCGGCTAAAACAAATTACAGAATGGCGCAAAAAATAAATCCATAAAACTAAACAAAGTGTCATGAAAGAATATTTCGCCAGCAAAATTAAATCAGCAGACAATTCTGCCAAGGCGCTCTTTCAAATTGTGAAAGTTTTCACTAAACCTGCGTCCCTCTCCCACACGACAAGAACTCTGTGATGGACTGTCGGATTTTTTCCACAAAAAAATCAATCTCATCTATGCTTCTTTTAATGTAGCGAATAGACTAGACACAGAGGTCATACCTGTGCATACTAACAATAAGGGCACCAGGCTAAGTGCATTTAAAACTATCACCTCAGACGCAGCACTGAACAAACTTCAGCTTTGTAAATCGGGCTCACCTTTAGATCCTATGCCCGCCCAAGTCTTCTCTACAGTTGCCCCGGCGGTCGTACACTCCCTTGTAACTATATGAAACTCCTCTCTCCTATCTGGTCAGTTCCCGGAGATTTGGAAACAGGCCATTCTCATTCCTCTCCTGAAAAAAACAGAAGCTGACCCCACAGTACTCTGTAATTATCGCCCGATATCACTGCTTCCAAAACCTGCCAAAATCTTAGAAAAATTAGTCCAAGAACAACTCTCTGACTATCTAGAAAGCAATGATCTTCTTCATGATTCACAATCAGGATTCAGGAAAGGGTATAGTACCGAGACAGCACTTTTAGAGGTCTCAGAGACCGTGTGGGAGAGTGTGGACAGGGGCGAGGTAGCCATGCTTGTGCTCCTTGACCTGTCTGCAGCTTTCGACACGGTCTCCCATGCCATCCTCCTAAACAGACTCCTCGAGATGGGGATCTGCGACACCCCTTTAGCCTGGATCACTTCTTTTCTAACGGACCGTACACAACAAGTATGGTGCCAACCTTTCTGGTCTAAAGACAAGAAACCACTTGGCTGCTGGGTGCCCCAGGGATCTGCTCTCAGTTCCCTCTTTTTCAACATATATATTGCACCCCTAGCAAAGATGATTGAAACAACTGGGGTTAGAGTGATCTCATATGCTGATGATACTCAGCTCATCTTTTCCATCAGAGACCACTCACCCCTTGGTTTTAAAAACCTTAAAACCTGTCTCACGAACATTGTAGCGTGGATGACCTTGAACACGCTAAAACTTAATACGGATAAAACAGAGGTACTATTTTTCAATCAAGCAAACCCCAAGCCACCCACCACCTGGTGACCAGCCGAACTCAATCCACCTCCCTCTCTGGTAAAAACGGCTCACAACCTTGGCGTTCAATTCGACAATGAATTATCTTTTAAAACCCAAATCCAGAAAGTCACTTCATCATGCTTTGGTAAACTACACATGCTAAGAAAGATCTCCCCCTTTCTCCCCATTGAGGATATGAAGACAGTGACCCACGCCTTGATCACTTAGCATCTGGACTATGCAAATAGTCTATATCTAGGACTCCCTGCCTACCTACTACACAGGCTGCAGATCGTGCAGAATGCCGCAGCTAGGCTGATCTGTAAAGTCCCCTACCGCCACTCCATTTCACCCCATCTAAGGAAGTTGCATTGGCTCCCAATCAATGCTCGTGTCAGATTCAAGGCCCTCATACTAGTCTTTAGGGCTCTGAATGGTATAGGCCCCAGATACCTTAGACAGCGATTGAAATTAGTCCATTCGTCCCTCAACCTCAGATCTAACCACCTCCGGCTTTTACTCCCCCCCCAGATTGCAAGGAAGGGTGGCAGAGCATTTGCAGTAGTTGTATCAAAACTGTGGAACTCCCTACCCATCAGTCTCCATCTCATTGACACTGAATCCCAATTCAGGGGCAAATTAAAGACCTTTCTATTCTCTGGCTGCTAATTCCTCCCTCCAGCCGCTCGCAATCCTCAGCGCCGTGACACCCCTGTTGGGGGTAGCCGCGCGCTCAATAAATGTCAATAATAATAATAATAAAATAATTGTATGAGAACATTACCAGAAGAGAGAACTAATTCGCCAAGACAGTTTTCAGAGCCTGGCTATAAATGCTAGGACTCTCAGTATAGCTTTGAGGTGCGCCGCAGAATCTGAAGCTTCGGCCAGATAATGAGAATCCGAAGACATGACGGCTGTCTGGGTGTATGGGGATACTAAAGAACGCATTCTTTAGATCAATCACTGAGAAATACTGTGCCTCAGGGGGAATCATGGTTAAGATGGCAGTGATATCAGGGAGCACAGGATATTGGGGAACCACTATTTTATTAACCTCTCTATGGTCAATTACAAGTATCTTTATAATCAGGATCACCATCCAGAGGGGCCTTCTTCAAAATCGGCAAAATGGGACTATTGCAAATATTCGATGCAGTCTCTTCCACAACTCCCTTTTTAATCAAATCTCTAATAACATGCCACAAAGCCTGTTTACCTTCAGGCGAGATCCGATATTGAGGAATACGGGGTAAACGCCCATTAGGCTTTAATGGTATAGAGACAGGCGATATGTTTAATAATCCAACATCCGTATCCCCCTTTGCCCACAGAGTGGGTGGTATATCTGAAAATTCAGGAGTGAAGGGTACATTTTTCATTAAACATTAAGATGCACATTCAATAGGGGGCTGTAATGTTAGGTACACACCATCAGGAGAACAATAAATACAAGCATGCAACTTTTTCAATATATCCAAACCTAATAAATTCTCACCGCAACTAGAAGCAAGCAGAAACGGTGATTCTACAGTAACGGGTCCAATAGTAAAGGAAAGTGGTTTCGAAACGGGGATAACTACAGGGATTCCTGAAAATCCCACTGATACGTTATTTTGCCTAGATAGAGCGGCCCCTGGGACCAATGTATGAGCTACAGAACTGTTCATAGCTAAAGTATCCACTAAAAACTTTTCAGATGTCCCCATCAAATTCCCCTCAACGTAAGGCCCCTGCTGGTCAACTGGTACTGATATATGGTCCCTGCTCTGTCCGTGGCTGTCTCATGCATAATTATTTCCGCAATAGGTGTTTTCATGATAATCTTCATTATAGTATTGTCTCCCTTGGAAATCATCAAAATAGTTTTTTCCTGACTCACCGCCTGCTCGGTCACCATGTTTCATGATGCTTCGGTCAGTACCTCCTCTTCCTCGTCCCCTGCTGAAACCACCCGCTCCATCAGTAATGCACACTGGGCTCGCCAGATTCCCTCCTATCTGCAATTGGAACACTGAACGTACCTCAAAGGGGGTCCCTGACTTCCTCCTCCTCTCATCATTGCACCCCTTGGAAAAAGGCCCCTGCTTGTTCTTCCTCCATTTCGCCCTCTGCTAACTTGCTGCAGCAGGACACAAGTTTTCAAGTCTTTAACCATTTTATCTGACTTATCCTTACTCTCATTTTCCCGATGTTCATAATACTGAGCCATACTCAGAATACCTGAAGGAGGTGACGTAGTCGAAGTACTTTCAGCAGCCTGCAAACGTGTTTTTATTTCTGGCAACAAATTAGTAACAAATCTATTGACAAACAGTCTTATACCCCCTTCAGTGGACAAATCCTGTCCACTGAAGTCAATGAACACTTTCTCAAATCGGGTAAAGAAATCTGACACATTCTCATCCTTCTTTTGGATGCAGGCTGTCAATTTATCCCAATCTACCTTCCTCGGGTGAATGAGGGTTGGCATGAATGTAATAATCCAAGCTGGAATAGCTAAAATCTCATCTTTAGGTTTATTGCCAGGTTTTCGATCTTTGTCCCATGCCTTTATCTGACCCCAGGTCCCTCCAAGATCAGCAGGATGATCTGAGTCATGCACTTGTCTCCATATATCCGAAGGGACCAAAAGGCTGAAAAACAACTCAATATCAGCTAATGGCATAACAGCTGAATTAGCGGCTTCAGTTAATTCTTTATAATAAGCAGTAGGATTCTTTCGAGGGTCAGGGAACTGAGCCTTTAACGTAAGGACTTCACTCCGCTTCCAAGGGGTATAAACCCACTGGTCTTGGAAGTGTGCCTCTATACGTGCTCTAGTGACATTACCTCCTCCATCCAATACTTTGGGAACTTCGGGGTGGAAGATGGGGTGCACTTCTCTCATAGGGTACTGTGTCCCTGCATCTGGGCATCTGTTAACCATTTGGTCTTGATACTTAATTAAAGTTTCAACGTTTTGGAATACCTCGTTAACCTGTAACTCGAATTTAAAAGCTCGATCTCTAATGTCACACAATATTTGAGGGGCCAAGCCCTCTTGAAAACATTGTTCCCATAAAGAGATCAATCTTATTGCCATATGATCTAATGCTAATTGTTGAGTAACTGGTTCGAAATCTTTCATCGTACTCCAAATTTCCGCCAGGGTATAAATTGGATTCCGCATCCATTGGGACGCCTGAATCACCACAGCCCGCCTTTCTTCCTCACCTAGAGATGATCGAGTGAAAACCCGACGATCTCCCATACCTTCCACAGGACGTCGCGGGGTGTCCTCTAAGGAAGTAGCGATCTTCCCGCTAGGGGTAGCCGGCATTCCCCTAGCTGGGGGTGCAAAAAATAATGTAGAGGCAGGGGAAACAGGAGGTAGTAGGACGAGGGTAGGGGGGACAGACAATGGAGCAGGAGGATGCACAGCTACTGGAGCAGTGGCAACCGGCGTTCCCGTTCCTCCTTCTCAATCTCCTGGTACAAAATCTGGGGTGCATATGGGGGTGGAGGGCGAGTCTCCAACAGTTCCTCTATTTCATCCTCCGCTTCGGTTTGGGTCACATAACTTTTATCAGTCTGCAATCTAAACTGTCTATCCAGTTGCTCAATATTCTTCTCCACTTTTTCCTTTTCATACGCTACTGCCTTTTGGGTTACAGTCTGTCCTGCTTTCATTTTTTCTAATTTTTCTCCTCGGATTCGTCATCTTTTTGCTTCCTTAACACAAAGGGTCAAGGAGTCAAACATACTCTGACGGCTTCTCCTTAAAAATAATTTGGTTTGTAAATAATTTATTTACTTTCATCAAAAGACCCTGTTAGAGGCCACTGTAATTCTGCATTGTCTTTAGTATATTTGTTCCACAATGTATTAAACAAAATGGGAGTAAGACCATGTTTCACATACATGCCAAAACTGGACTGCCTTACGGAGGAGCGGGCTGTCATTCTTCCAACCGCCCGCCCTTCCGTCGACAGCACCCAAAATATAGTTTACTGAAACAAGACATTTTCGATAATATTTAACAAATCATACCATACCAACTGTAGTGACACTTATAGACGCGTCTATTCAGCATACACTCTCTCACGTTTTGTGCTCACAACAAGTTCATATATGTAATATACTTAAAAGCGCATACGTTTCGATCGAGAAGAAAAAAATGCTCCGGTCATGATTTCACAATTTCTTACGACATGTCTCATACGCGAACAGAGCCCGTCGACTCCTGTTCGGGGAATCGATCACCCTGGATTCCAGACCGCCAAAAGATTTCACAAAAGAGATAGTCCAGAGACTGCCCTGGGATCATCAGACAGGTGAACCACAGACCCCCTTACAGACTATCCCCCAGTCCTATGCTGGTTGGGCCGGGCATTATGGGCGCAACCCCAGACCCTGCGCTTACCCAGTTGCTCCGGGGGCCTTTCCGAAGGGGGTCCGGCCATGTGAGCACCCACCGGGCAACACAAAGGCATCCGACGTTCTCCCAATTTATTCACCAAACAAGTCTGTGGAGCATCTGCCTGTGCAGTCACACCTCTGCCACGTCAGACCCCCAGATTCCCTTGTGGTTCACCAACCACCATACCATACGCAGTTAACTGTTCTTCTGAGTGACTTACTAACGAGAGTGAGCTCGGGAAACGAAACCAAGAAGGCATTTCCTTGATTTGGGCCTGATTCTTAATAGGTGCATGAATCGAGCATATTTACAAGAGGCTTTACAGGAAAGTGCAGGTATACATTGGACATGCTATGACAACATTATATGGTATCGATTTTATATTCCTTCACCTCCCCCCCCCCCCCCAACTTTTTTGCAATGGAAAGCACGGCTGGGTCATATTTTTAACTTTGAAAGAGCACTTTATGCACAAAAAGGTAAAAAGAGCAGGGAATTAGGAATGAAGATTTGGAATTCATTAAAAGATTGGGTTAATGGAGTGACTCAGGAGAGGCAATAATCTTTTTATGGTATATTCAAGTATATTATAACTTGCCTTGTATTTTTTTTCCTCTTTTCTTCTTTTTGTAGTTTTTCTTTTTATCTTTTTTGTTGATGATTAATCTGTCTAGATTAGGAATGTGGACGTAATATGTGTTTTGCTTTCAGTACATCTGTATCTGTTGTTTTATGCAAAAATAAAAATAAAGTGAAAAAAAAGGAACCACAATTGCTTGATGGAGTCCACCAAAGAAGGACCGAGGAGTGCTCCAATGTAAGGCACACCAAACAGACTTCTAGATTATATGTTATCCCCAAAGCAACAGAGGTTCAACTCCATCAGAAGGGCACATCAACCCGTGTATATGCTCTATTGAGTCTGCTGAAGAGTGCTGCAGGGCCAACCGCATTGGACATGCTGCTACATGAAGCGATATTAAATGTTATACAGGGGTCGATGCAGTAGCTGTGGCATCTCAAGTCCATTGAAGGCCCTGCTATATGCAGCTAGGATATATACTACTACTAATAGAGTCTGAACTAGAGCAGCAGTGGTCTAGCTGCAACCGAGGCACAGTTAAACAAATAGGTCATGAGGTATACAGCTTTCACTTGGAGTGATGGAAGCCCAGCCTTACTACGGGTGCCGCTACATGAAACCATGGTGGATGCTATTTAGGTACCCAGTAGCGGTGGTAGAGCAACAGCTTAAGAGGTGTAGTTAACCAAAGCCTGGTGGATTGTTAGCCCACTAAGTTGTATACCTACTACACAGCACACACTGAAATCCTACCACTACTCCCATTTGAACATATTTTTGTATTTTCTACCACGCATTTACATTTACATTTACAGAATAGGATTGTATTGTTAGAGCTCTTATGAATAGGGCTGCTAATTACTTTATTTATCAGAATTCATGGTGTCATATGTGTTTATGAACCATGAAGAGGAGTTTCAATCAAACCTTCATTTTTTAAGCTGAAGCACAGAGAAAAGAATATATTGGTTAAAAAATGGAATGTGTTGGTGAGGCTTATGGTAATTTAAGACTCCAGTTCAAATACACTTATGATACCAGTAGTAATTCACAGCAAGACTATCTGACTGTTGTAGCTGTTGGTACCAGAACCGGATGTAAACACTTCAGAAAATCCACTTTTAGCTTATTGTCTGTATTTCAAACATAGCATTAATCATGTTTGTTTAGAACGCTTTGGAATTATAGGTCAAAGATGAGATGTAGAACAAATAAAAGAATGCTCTAAAACAAGGCAAGATTGCTCACTACTCCGTGTTGGCAACTACACCACGAATTGTTACTTACATCTGATCCACAGGACTGATCTCCAGCCCTTTTTTAAATCCAGCTAAAAGTCAACAGCATGCGCTGCTCTGCAAGACTTTATGTAGCTACAATATGGACTTTAACCAAGCTCATCGACCGCCACAAGCTCTCTACTGTGCCAATTCAAAAATCCTGGGCCCCTATTGGGGAGCTGCTTACCAAAGTCCCTCCCCTGGGTGCTCGGTTGACGCCCAGGCGATTTCACTTAGAGAATATGTTTGTTGGCCATCCACTGTGTTCAAAGGTGTGTAATGGCCCCTCCTCCTCCTTCCCTCCTAACGGAACAGAAACATCACCAACAACAGCTCTGCATGTACCCATGACACAGAGAACAGACTTTACACAGGAAATCAGCAATCAGATCATGTCATGTGCGGGTAGACTGGATATACACAGGAATTTAGGGTGTTTTTGCCATCTTCAATTCTGAGGATTAACTGGTGATCCAGCTTTCAGGAAATGACAGGTTTTATCATCTGGGTCCATTAAAAAAAAAAAAAGATTCCCTAATACGCTGGGTGAGTTTGAAGCAAACGTACTATTTTGCTCATCCTAATACTCCTTTCTTTGCGATGAATCTTTTTTCAATCAATCAATCAGAAAAAATGTGTATAGCGCGCTACTCACCCTTAAGGGTCTCAAGGCGCTGGGGGGGGGGGGGGGGTGCTACTGCTCGACCAGCCAGGTCTTGAGTTGTTTCCTGAAGGAGAGATGGTCCAGGGTCAGGCGTAGGTGAGTCGGGAGGGAGTTCCATGTCTTGGCTGCCAGGTAGGTGAAGGATCTTCTTCCGATGGTGGATTTCCGGACTCGTGGGATAGAGGCGAGGGCGGGGCTGGCGGATCGGAGCTGGCGGGTGGGTGTGTAGAATGTGAGGCGGCTGTTGAGGTACTTCGGGCCCTTGTTGTGGAGAGCCTTGTGTGCGTGGGTGAGGAGTCTGATTGTGATCCTCTTGTCGACGGGGAGCAAGTGCAGGTCCTTCAGGTGGGCTGAGATGTGGCTGCGGTGAGGGATGTCCAGGATGAGTCGTTCCGAGGCGTTCTGAATGCTCTGGAGTCTCTTCCGGAGTTTGGCTATGGTTCCAGTGTACAGGGTGTTTCGGTAGTCCAAATGGCTGGTGACGAGGGCCTGGGTGACCGTCTTCCTGGTTTCGGTGGGGATCCACCGGAAGATCTTTCGGAGCATGCGCAGGGTGTTGAAGCAGGATGACGAGACGGCGTTCATTTGCTTGGTCATCGTGAGAGAGGAGTCCAGGATGAAGCCCAGGTTGTGTGCGTGGTCCGTTGGTTTGGGGGCGGTGCCCAGGGCAGGGGGCCACCAGGAGTCATCCCAGGCGGAGGGAGATGGTCCGAGGATGAGGACTTCCGTCTTGTCTGAGTTCAGTTTCAGACGGCTGATCTTCATCCATTCTGCGACGTCTTTCATTCCTTCCTGGAGGTTGGCTTTGGCGGTGGTAGGGTCGCTGGTGAGGGAGAGGATCAGCTGGGTGTCGTCGGCGTAGGAGATGATGTTGAGGTTGTGTTGGGGTGCGATGGCTGCGAGGGGGCTCATGTAGACGTTGAAGAGGGTGGGGCTGATTGAGGATCCTTGCGGAACGCCGCAGATGACTTCGGTGGCCACGGATCGGAACAGGGGGAGGCGGACTCTCTGGATTCTTCCGTCGAGGAACGATATGATCCACTCCAGTGCCGCTCCTCGGATTCCGGTGTTGCTGAGGCGCTGTATCAGGGTGCGGTGGCATATGGTGTCGAAGGCTGCTGAGAGGTCTAGGAGGGTGAGGGCAGCAGTTTCCCCGTTGTCGAGCAGGGACCTGATGTCGTCGGTGGCTGCGATGAGGGCGGTCTCGCTGCTGTGGTTTGCTCGGAAGCCAGACTGTGAGGGGTCGAGAGAGCCGTTGGTCTCGAGGAAGGCGGAGAGTTGTCTGTTGACGGTCTTCTCGATGACTTTGGCAGGAAAAGGGAGGAGTGAGATCGGGCGGAAGTTCTTGAGGTCCGTGGGATCCGCAGTGGGTTTCTTCAGGAGGGTGCTCAGCTCGGCATGTTTCCAGCTCTCCGGGAAGGTGGCGGATGCAAAGGAGCTGTTGATGATGTCCCGGAGTTGGGGTGCAATGATGGAGTCGGCTTTGTTGAAGATGTGGTGTGGACATGGGTCGGTTGGGGAGCCAGAGTGGATGGTGTTCATCGTGCGAGTGGTGTCTTCGGTGCTGACCGAGGTCCAGGTGCAGAGGGTGGTGGTGGGGGGCGCTGGTTTGGTGGTTGGGTGTGTGGTCAGTGCCCCGAAGCTGTTGTGTATGTCGGTGATCTTGCGGTGGAAGAACGTGGCGAGAGAGTCGCAGAGGTCTTGCGAGGGTGTGATGTCGTTGTTGCAGGCGCTGGGGTTGGTGAGCTCTTTAACAATGCTGAAGTGTTCCTTGCTGTTGTGGTTGTTGTTGTCCAGTCGTTCTTTGAATGCTGTCTTCTTGGTGGTGCGGATCAGCTGGTGGTGTTTGCGGGTGGCGTTCTTGAGGGCTGTCATGTGTTCTGCTGTCTGGTCGTGGCGCCAGGCTTTCTCGAGGGTGCGGCAGGTTTTCTTGGAGTTTTTGAGGTCGTTGGTAAACTACGAGGCTTTCCTGCTTCCGGGTCTGCTGGGAGGATTCTTCAGTGATGCGAGTTCGTCGGCGCAGTTGGTGAGCCACTGTGTGAGGTTGTGGGCTGCTTCATCGGGGTCCGTCGTGTTGGTGGGTGGGTTCTGGCTGAGGGTGGTGGTGAGCTGGTCGGCATTGATCTTGCTCCAGCTTCTGTGGGGAACCTGTTGTAGGTGGTGGTGGGTCGTGGTTCTCCTGAAGTTGGACGCAGCTGTGATCTGTCCAGTGTAGTCCGGTGGAGTGGCTGAAGGAGATGTGCTTGCTGGAGGAGAAGACGGGGTCAAGCGTGTGGCCGGCGTAGTGGGTGGGGATGTTCACCAGTTGCTTATAGTTAATCAGGGTTTGGCAAATAAAGACATCAGAATTTGCCATAGAATAATCTTTGAGTAACTAAATCAATGACTCTAATAATGACAAACTCATTTGAAAGTTTAAAATGCTTTATCTAAATAAATGTGAATTGCTCATCAAGAACAATACAGCTCGAATCATAGGTCATCACTCAAGAGAAACTTTAGCAAATTAACATCAACAGTACATCTCAAATATCAGAGCAATGAGTGAGTGGATAGGCACAGACCCAAAGGAATAAAGACGTTTACAAATAGATTTATGCAAATTCAGAATGTCATACTAACCGATCATATAGATTCAAGGAAACTGGAAAGCTACCCTCTGGCCATGAGAGTAAGCAAGGCCCCTCAAGAAGAATTAAGAAGCAAAGTCATAGAGTCAGGATTAGCAGAACAGCCAGCCCATAGTATTTAGGAAACATCAACACAGCTCTCTCCTCTCTCAAATTAAGAAAAACAAACCACCAACCCCACTCATTTGCTACTGTTAGTTATACTGCAGATTCACTAATCGTCCAACTCTCATTGTGTCATCTCACTGGTTTTATGCTTTTTGTTTGGTCAAAACAGAGGATGTTCAGTCACACCACTCTCTGAATGTGCCCAACTTAAAAGTGTCCCATTGTTCCAACATCAAACACTGTAATCACTTCCAGTGGAGGAAACTCTAGTATCTGGCTTCCGTGTTTTGTTAGTCTCTCCATCTCACTCATGTATCAAATGTGGTACAAATATCCTCATGCTCCGCTCAGCAAGGAAACTCCATCTTATTATCAAATTCCTCACTGTGCAACCTTGGCCATCATCAGGAACTTGCGATGGACACATCACATTTTCTTTTCTCCCTTCAACATTTCTATTATGCCATGTTAATTTAAAAAAGACTCTCTGGCCTTTTCTGTAGGGCAGTAAGTATGCTTCTAAAGAAAACAAATACAAGTGTTATTTATTACTTTAAAAAACTGCATTAAGCGCTCTTTGAATGCTTTTGCTCGCTTTTCTCTTTTTATACGCTTCTTATTATTTTCCAGTTGTTCGCGAAAAATAAACCCTCAACTTTTTCATGTGCATTTGTAACCTACTCGAACACTCCCAGCACTCGCTTGCGCAATTTTCATTTTACCCCTTATAGTTTTGCACAATTAGTTTCCACAACATTCGGTTAGTGAATCACACAATGTGAAGTACAATCAGAGCTGGTTTTATTTTGCGAAAACCCTGCTCCATCAGTGGCAAGCTGTGAGTGTCTTTTACTTTTAGTTTGCCCTTAGTAATAGACGCCTCTTACCTCTCCTTGATCACACCCCTTTTCGATAGGTCCCCATACTTTCATTGAACCAGTGTAAAGCTCTGTGTCAGACGGATGAAATTAGACCTGAATTTCTGAACATGGGATCAACACACGTTCCTGCAGTGGATGGATTAGTCCACTGAGCTATGAGATTTGCCTAACTTCCAATTTTCATTGCTTCATTATGTTTTAAGTAGACCCCATTTAGGTTTGAATACTTTCTTCAAAATATGTTGTGGTGTTAATCAGCCTTTCATGCTAATCATTGGCCTGTAACAGCCTGTCCACCATACACCACTAACATTCCCCTGGATCATGATGATTCTGTCAGCTGCTTCTCGGGCAATGAGAAAATAGTGGGATGCCCAGTACCGAGAGTGTGATCTCTGTAAACCCTTCCTGGTGCTAAGCATTACACATTCCATAAGCTTCTGTATAATCAATGCTGCGTTGGAGCCTCATAATTAAATGTATTGTGTGGCAGATTTTACAGCGCCCACATGGACCAAGGTTCTGTTCTTGCAGCTAATGGTCTCATTCTCTTTGACTGAGAGTGGAAAGTCACAGAAGCTCAAGCTTGAATTCCTGGTCTACAATGGACTGTAGAGTAAGTTATTGCCTGATCGCAAGTCCTCAGCTGCCCGGTCTCATCCTGCCTTGTATCACACACCCCGTTAATACTCATTCCCTGGCTGAATCATTGTGGCTGCATCTTACAATGACAACAAATGAATTACGGTGGGTCAAAGCGAAGAAAAGGGAAATGACTGACTCTGCAACTGACAGACTCTGATTACCAGGGGTACTTCATTCAGGTTTGAAGAAAATACCCATCAGTATTCGACCTGTGCCACCCTTTTCATCATATGGGTTTCTCCATACCACGAAGGAAGATAGTCTACGATAGTTGTTTTTTATGGGTAGACTCAAATGCAACCCAGTGATATGTAGACAGATAGTTGGGGCAACAGGAGATTACTGTTAAGCAGTGCATGTGAAACGAAGTGTGAATATAAACAAAAAGGTGTTGTTAAAATTAGATAAACAGGAGGCAAGAAGATTTAATAGGCACCCCACTGCTTCTAAATCAATAAAAAAGTAGTGTGAGTCTAGTAGTTTTAACTAATAGCTACTAGTAAATTCCTAACTGGTCAACATGTTTCTGCAGATTTCACAGACCCAAATGGTATCTACTGCATTCTTCAGGACCAATGACGCTACTGCTTATAATACATAACTGTGAACTCATAATGAAAAGTTATCACCTGGGGAAGTATGAACATCATTCTCCCCGCTGGTTTTTTCAACCGAACAGGACACAAGTAGACAGTTGCAGAGAGAGACAAAACATATAGTTAATACACTCTAGATAATCCATTTCTCAAATTACTAAGAAATATCTGGTGTATACATGATAGGCGACTGATTAATTACATCATTATGCTGTTTATTCCATTTCAGCAAGGCTACCTAGTTCTGATAGCTGTACTCTCACTTACCAATTAGTATGGGAGAGGAAGACTCCACCTCACCTGGCTATGGCTCAGGTAGTTGAAGCACGGCTCTGAGGGGAAGGGAAGAAACATACAACAATGCCAGTGACTGCTGACTTCACACTTGACACTCACACCGACTAAATATACGTCTGGACTCACATTACATAGATCATTTAGATTAGTGCCTTGAAGTTTTTGTGTTATTGCGAACCATTGGTGCCGGTGTCATGGCTCCATTCTTTTTCGTTCAGATTGGTATCGCAATTAATATATTACTTATCTACCGTTTATTACAATGTACAATCATGGTTTCTAATGCACCTCTTGTGCTGGTACCCCAATTATACTGGATAAGCATTGTTCGCCTTTAGCTGAGTAACCTCTGTGTTTGATGGTATCGCAATATATTAATTACTACTAGATGCGATCAAGGTTTCTAGTGCACCTCTAGTGCTGGTACCCCAATTATGCTTAATTAACATTGATCGCTTTTAACGGTGTAGCTTCTGTATTTTAAGATGTTCAAATTTAAAGACTAGTGACCACAAGCCTTATGATTCTAAAAATGTAGCGGACCCCAGAATAGCGATTCCGTTACCGGTACCCGTCTTCACTTAAGGGGCCTCAAAACAGCAGGCCAACAGGTAAAGCGACGATGATGTCGTCTCTTACCTGGCCGTCGATACTCCAGGCGTCCCTCCGAGCCATTCGGGGAGGTGACGGGCGACTGGAGCGATAGGCTATTTACTTCCTGGTTCCATGAGACTGCGATGACGTCACGCTCACGTGTTAAAGTCACGTGATGTTTTGCCGGGTTCATGGGATATGTAGTAGGGATTGTTATCGGAACTGAAACAGTCTCGGTTTTAAGATAGGGAAAGGCATTTCTACATATCGCGATTCTTATATCGGAACAGACATAGTCCGATATGAGTGTTATTAGAAATAAATATCTGTGGGAGCACACTCTGTGTACAAGAGTATGGATATTCATATTGTTACTTCTCTTGACATGTTGGCATTAGTTGCGCATTTTCTATGGGGTTTTTTTCTTTTATTCTCTCTTGCAGAGGTTAAAGACATATTGGAACCTGACCATAGGGTTATGCTTAGAGGAGACTTCAAGACTTTTAGGGTCCAATCAGAGATACAGAAAACTATGTGCTAAAGAGACATTAACAAGACGTTTCCTGAAATATCCAATATATGAGGAAAGCCCTCTAGGGTAGCAATGGATGCTAATGGGTAATTCATGACACGTATAGTGTAAACAATAAACATTTAGGTCAGGGATGCGATATTAGAAAAATAGGGAAAGGGGTGGGTTGCTAAAAATGAGATTATTGGTGGATTCCCTCCTCCCATTCATATAATGGACGATAAAACAGTCTGTGTCAAATTTCACCCGTTATGAAAAAGCAGTATATTAACTCAAAGTCAAAAAGCCCCCGGGATACTAGGTAACAGGATCTCACTGGTAAGTGCACAATACCTTAGAGGATCGTCGTAGATAAAGGGGGGTCGGTGTGCACAGGCTTGACGAATAGCGTCCGGATTGGATACAGTAATGTTTGTAGGGTGCGAGACCTAAAGATAGATAAGCGGTCTGACATTACAAGAAGTGATAACATTAAAAAAAAATTATGTGGCGAGTTCTGATTCCCTGTCATATAACATACCTGTGATAAAGTCGCTGCAGTCCCCTGCTCCTCCCCATGGAATATTGGAAGCGGGGGTTTGTAAGTGCACGCCATATTTAAAGGAAGTGTGTTAACCCTGACGAGCGGTCACGTGATTCCTATGACATCGGGACTGGCCCTAGATGCCTCGAGTGTACTCCCATGTCCACAATGGCGGCCATCTCTAAATATGTCGGACTTATAAGATACCCCACAGGGATATTTGAAAAGAGAACAATGAGTCGACTCTGACATATGTCGATAGGTTCTAAGTGAAATAAAAGAGAATATTCTTGTTGTGCATATAATTACGTGCTAGGGATCGGCCGCAACACAAATAAGTGCGGCCGTACCTGTTTATTTGCATGAGGTATATCCATAGGGCTATGTAAGTGTATAGTGCCGAAAATTTAGCAAATTATATGATTTTATGCATCACCAACGGTAGCCATTGCGTTGTTTAATATCCAACTAGTTCTCAGGAACAAGTGTTAGTTGTATAAGGTTATAGAGCAGCCATGGCGGCCTCTTTGAAGGGTGCAATGGATATATAGAATGTATTAGAATGCTGTAGTGGGTAGGATATATCCTTTCCCCAAAGTGAGATTGAAATAGGAATGATAAAAGTGGGAAACCCAGTGTTTATATGTCCCAAACTATCCTGAAAAAAGTAGAAATTGTGGTCAAAGAGCAAAGTTACAGTTTATGGCAAAGTGACAGCGAAAAAATATACAAAAGGGGATAGAGTCCCACAGTAGGTATTTCAGGGCAAGATGGATACCCATATGGTAAGTGCATAGCACATATATTACAGAAACATTCCTGCATATGGAAATCAACAATTCAATGCGATATAAACAGTCAGTTTCTTCACACAGGGAACATTTACATATTGAAGAGGGTGCTTCCAGAGCAATTTGCTGTACAATACAATATGGTATACATTCGGCTCATCCCTCTCCTTCTCCCTGGAATTGTAATTATTCCACAAGGTGTGTACAGATTTTTACCATTGTATTATACATTATATTTTTATTACCAATGTAGTTGGCAAGTAAGGAAAGGAAAATGACAGGGGCAGTGGTATTATTGTCTTATTCGAGAAAATGATGAAGGTCTTTATCAGTATTGTGCCCCTTTTGCGTTGCTCGCAAGCGGCAAATCCACTTGGCTTCCCTCTGTCTAACTGCCAATTCTCGGTCACCCCCTCTTTTGTCCTGTTGTATGTGGTCAATTCCATGAAACCAAAAAGAGGTGTCCCCCGGATGTTTTTCATCATAATGTGAACTCACTGGATAGCGTTTGTCTTTGCCAATGATTGCCCTCCGGTGCTCTTGAATTCTTAATTTTAAAGGACGGACAGTGCTCCCCACATAGATAATGTTGCAGCTACATCCCAATACGTAGACCACGTGTGTGGTATTGCAATTGATGAAGCTGTTTATCTTGTGATTCTTGGATGTGTTGTATGTGAAGTTGGTAGTTTTATTTAGGCCTGAATCACAGACAATACATGACCCACATGTATTGAAAGCCAAGGGTTTGGATGGAAACCATGATTCGCGTGGGGTGGTTATGTAGCTTTGACATAAGTTGTCCCTAAGGGATCTTCCCTTTCTGTATGAAATAAGTGGTCTAGTAGGTATGAGATCACGGAGACCAGGGGCATCTTTTAAAACTTCCCAGTGTTTTCTAAGTACATTATGAACTTTTTTGCTGTTGGAATTGTATTGGGTCGTGAAGGTAATACTACGGCCCTTTTTTGTGGGGGTATCGTTGGATTTGGTCAATAAAGTATCTTCCCTGCGTAGGTTCCTTGCTTTTTGTATGGCGATGTCGACCACTTTCTGATTGTAGCCCCTCTTTAGAAATCTGTTTTTTGCTGTAACCAGATTTTGGGCATAGGTATTTTCTTCGCTGCAGTTTCTGCGTAGTCTCACCATCTCACCGTATGGTATATTATTAATTACAGAGTGAGGGTGGGCACTGTCCGCATGGAATACCGCGTTGCATGAGGTTTCTTTCCTGTATAGACTGCTTTGTACCAACCCTTCCTTGACATAAAAACAAATGTCAAGAAAGTTGATGGTTTCCTTATTGTGTGTCATAGTCAATTTTACATTATATTTGTTATTGTTAAGATACATGTGGAATTGTTGTAGAGATTCCATTGAGCCAGACCAAAGGACAATGATATCGTCAATGTACCTCCCCCAGGACACGATGTGTTCGGTGCAGGGGGAGGCACACTTGTTCCAGGCGTGCATCTTTTCGAAATGACCCATGAACAGACAAGCGTACGACGGCTCAGCCTTAGAACCCATGGCAGTGCCACGGGTCTGGTGATACCAGACAGAGTCATGTAAGAAATAGTTGTTATTAAGAATTATGTCAGTCATGTCCAGTATCATATTGTTAAAGCCATGTTTGTCAGCTGGTTCCCTGTCCAGGAAGGATTGTAATGCCTCTCTACCGGTGTCTCTATGTATACAGGTATATAAACTCTCAACGTCAAATGTGACGAAGGAGAGTTCGTCTGACCACTGATAGTCATTCAGCTTGACCCGGATGTCTTTGCTGTCCCTTATATATGAGGGGAGGGCCACCACATATTTCTGTAGATGAAGATCTACAAATTCAGAGATTTTCTCCGTTGGAGACCCAATTCCGTAGATAATTGGGCGTCCTGGTGGGAAGGCCCCCCCTTATGAATTTTAGGCAAGATGTATATGCAGGGGAATTTTGGCTTAGTTCACCCTAAGATACTTTAGTTCGTCCTCAGATAAGAGGCCAGTTTCCTTCCATTCCATCAGTTTAGCTGTGATCATACAGGTAACTCCATTGATGGGATTTTTGGAGATACGTCTGTAGCAACTAGTGTCACTGAGTTGGCGGTTGATTTCGGTCATATAATCACAGAGATTCATAACCACAACATTACCGCCCGTGTCTGCCTCTTTGATAACAATTGTTTTGTCAGCCTTAAGTCTCTCAAGGGCCTGTCGTTGTTTGGCGGTGATGTTGTGGTTAGGAATATCGGAGAGTACTCCTGTGTCCTCCAATTTGTATAGATCCATGAACAACCTTTCATAGAAGGTTTCGATGCTTGGATGATAGTTGAAGTTGGGTGTGAAAGTGGACTTACATCTAAGCTGGCTATCCATACTGTAGTCCTGTTCTATGTCCAAATCCCTCATCATTGTAGTCATGTCCTGTTCCTGTTCTTCGTCCAAGTTATACAGTAGTAGGGCAGTGCGAATGTCAGCCACTGAATGTTGGACTTGTGAGATAGTCCCTCTCTGTGGTGGTTCCCTCGGTGTTTGACGTGAGAAAAAGTCTTTTAGTTTCAAAAGTCTAGTAAATTTGAAGAGGTCAATGTGAACATTGGTCATGTCACCATTTTGAGCTGGACAAAAACTGAGACCTTTACTCAGGACAGCCAGTTTATCTTCATCAAGCACTTTATTCGACAGGTTAACAATTTTTAATCAGCAGTACATTCTGAGATAACAGTTTCCTGTGTGGATGTTGACACATGCATTATTTCTGCTTGGCTCCCATCCCTGTTTTGCATATTGCTCCCGTTTCCGTACCTGGCCTTTGCCCACCTTCCGCCCCTCCTTGTCTTGGTGGAACCCTTAGGGGTTTGGGTTGGTCCTTTTTTTGTTGCAGGCGACTGCTCGTACGTATTTTGGCCAGCTCCTTCTGAAAAGAGGAGGCCCCTTCTCCTAAAGGGATCTCAGTTATTGAGTTAGACCTGGTGCTATTTACAGATGCGGTTGAAGCACCACTCTCAGATCGTGCATCTTCGCTTGTCTCCCTTTCCTCACGTACTCTCTCTCTTTCTTCTGCCCCTTGAATCTGATCAAATTTCTTGGCGAACGTGTATATTCGTCCATCTCTATAGTCCCTGTCATCTCTCCTCATTTTTTTTAATTTCTTATCCTTTAAGTAAACTTGATGTTCGTCCATAACTTTTTTTAGTATTGCGAAATGTTTTTTCAATGAGGTCTTTAGGTTCCAACCCATTTATTTCCGTTACTAAGGCATCAATTTCGGCCATTAATTTCTCACCTTTTTCTTGGGCATGACGAATCAGTATCCTCATCATGACCTGTGAGGCCTGTTTTAAGTTACCCTCTCACTCTTTGAGTAGATCCTCCCCTAGATCTTCAAATGTTGGGAATAGCAGGATTCTCAGTCCCCTGGGAACTTTTTTGTTGGATAAGTATTGAGTGAGGGTAGCCCCATCCCACCAGCGTGATAATTCTAATTTCTTCAAACGCTCTAATTTGAGAAATAGGGTCTTTAAACTAGGTTTACCAGTTTCAACCGAATTTGGTGTCTCGTTAGATCTATTGGGACCAAACAGGTTGAGAGCCATTTCCTCCCTCCCATCTCCAAAATGAGGCATTCTAGTAAGGACAGTTGTTGCGAATAAAGGAGAGTGCAAAAGAGTCAATTCCTAAGAATTATACAATAAACCAAAGCACACAGCAGCGGACCAAGGTTTCGCACATCAACTTTTTCTGTTTCCAAATAGTTATTGGTGCATCCACTCTCACCATCCGCTGCCAAGGATGTCTGTCAGAGCAATATTACAAAAAGAATAGAGAGGTGCGCTCGATGAAGTCAACAGCACAAAAAGTTCCATTGATTATGTGAATCTTCAGTTCTTTTCTTTAATGTATTCTTTATTTTCCTTTTAAAATACAACGGCACAGCCAACGCGTTTCCTTCCCTTTAGTGCCTAGGGAATTTCATCAGGGCTGTAAAAAGATATTGACATGCGTCAGCATTTGGTTTGCCTTGTGTTTAAATATACATAAAAATGACATTCGTCCAAGTGACTTACAAAATTATTTAAGAAATGTTTAGAAGATATACCAATAGATCTAATCATATTAAAAATTACCTACCAATGGCAAGTTTGCTAGTTTTTTGTGGATGCAAGTACACCCTCACCGGTACATTGCTACCACAAAGCAAATTCGAGCTATATGGCTTAACAACAAATAGAATCATTGAGATGTGCCAATTGGGGAAAAGGGCACCCAAAAAGATTCATGCAATTGTGCCATGCATAGTGCTTATTAAAAATCAAAGAGATAAGTGTCACAAGGTGTATGGTCAGAATAACCAAAGTCAAGATATAGAATAAAGCGTCAGAGTAGTAGTATGATTAATGAAATCACCTCAGGGAGCATAGGAGATAAGGTGTGGTCACCAGGATCCCCCTCAAATACCACAGTATGTGTCCAAAAAATATATATTTTGAGGCTCACCATGTAATGGATAATCATACAGATATAATAGTCCTTGATATGATCGCACCTGTGGAGCTGGTGCTGAAGGATAAGCGCGGTATGATCCCAAAGTATTCCTGAAATTGAGATATGATAATATGGTTTATTGATAATACTACCCGCCATGACTGAGACGAGTTCCTAAGACAAATTGGTGAACAAGCATGTTCCTCTACAGATCATAATCCAAATTGGGTACAGTACATCCCAATTATACATGGTGATTACAATTCTCCACATCTCAATGTGGTGCAGATTAGAAAAGGGAAGCAAGATATGTGAACAAGACTCCCGAGTCCAAAATTGCGCCTAACAAAAGCGAGGAGATGACATTAATAATTGAAAAGGTATTCCCTTCCAGACTTATTTATTAGTGCCAAGGGGGGAATAGTAATAAGTAGATTTGTACCTGAGTTAGTTTGGCGCACAGTTCCAAGCAAAGTGTTTGTCGTAATCTCCGAAGTTAGCCACAAAGTTAAGCTGGGAAAATCAATGAATATTTATCCTGGCCCCCTGTATACAAGAGATGCACAAGTATCGTATTATATTATATGTACAGAGGATGAACAAACTTATGTCCAAGCCCTATGTATTAGTCAAAATCAAAGCATATTAACAAGACCTGCATGTGTCCAGAGCTATCAGATATATGAGAAAAGGCCTCTAAGGTATCAGCGGATGCTGGTAGGTGACTCATGACACTTTTTTTTCGGTGATGGGCATTTTAATCAAGTATATAACATTAGAAAAGGGGGAGAGGAGTAGGTTATTGAAAATAATGACATAAGTTGGTTCTCTCCTCCCATTAGTACGATGGGCGGTGAGATGGTCAGTATCAACCTCCCCCCATAAAGAACCGATACAACATTCACAAATATCGTGCTATATCAGGGCACATTAACAAGACGTTTCCTGAAATATCCAATATATGAGGAAAGCCCTCTAGGGTAGCAATGGATGCTAATGGGTAATTCATGACACGTATAGTGTAAACAATAAACATTTAGGTCAGGGATGCGATATTAGAAAAATAGGGAAAGGGGTGGCTTGCTAAAAATGAGATTATTGGTGGATTCCCTCCTCCCATTCATGTAATGGACGATAAAACAGTCTGTGTCAAATTTCACCCGTTATGAAAAATCAGTATAATAACTCAAAGTCACAAAGCCCCCGGGATACTAGGTAACAGGATCTCACTGGTAAGTGCACAATACCTTAGAGGATCGTCGTAGAGAACGGGGGGTTGGTGTGCACAGGTTTGACGAATAGCGTCTGGATTGGATACAGTAATGTTTGTAGGGTGCGAGACCTAAAGATAAATAAGCGGTCTGACATTACAAGAAGTGATAACATTAAAAAAAAATATGTGGCGAGTTCTGATTCCCTGTCATATAACGTACCTGTGATAAAGTCGCTGCAGTCCCCTGCTCCTCCCCATGGAATATTGGAAGCGGGGGTTTGTAAGTGCACGCCATATTTAAAGGAAGTGTTTTAACCCTGACGAGCGGTCACGTGATTTCTGCGACATCGGGACTGGCCCTAGATGCCTCGAGTGTACTCCCATGTCGACAATGGCGGCCATCTATAAATATGTCGGACTTATAAGATACCCCACAGGGATATTTGAAAAGAGAACAATGAGTCGACTCTGACATATGTCGATAGGTTCTAAGTGAAATAAAAGAGAATATTCTCGTTGTGCATATAATTAGGTGCTAGGGATCGGCCGCAACACAAATAAGTGCGGCTGTACCTGTTTATTTGCATGAGGTATATCCATAGGGCTATGTAAGTGTATAGTGCAAAACATTTAGCAAATTATATGGTTTCATGCATCACCAACGGTAGCCATTGCGTTGTTTATTATCCAACTAGTTCTCAGGAACAAGTGTTAGTTGAATAAGGTTATAGAGCAGCCATGGCGGCCATCTTTGAAGGGTGCAATGGATATTAGAATGTATTCGAATGCTGTAGTGGGTAGGATATATCCTTTCCCCAAAGTGAGATTGAAATGGGAATGATAAAAGTGGGAAACCCAGTGTCTATATGTCCCAAACTATCCTGAAAAAAGTAGAAATTGTGGTCAAAGAGCAGAGTTAAAGTTTATGCGTAAGTGACAGCGAACAAATATACAAAAGGGGATAGAGTCCCACAGAAGGTATTTCAGGGCAAGATGGATACCCATATGGTAAGTGCATAGCACATATATGACAGAAACATTCCTGCATATGGAAATCAACAATTCAATGCGATATAAACAGTCAGTTTCTTCACACAGGGAACATTTACATATTGAAGAGGGTGCTTCCAGAGCAATTTGCTGTACAATACAATATGGTATACATTCGGCTCATCCCTCTACTTCTCCCTGGAATTGTAATTATTCCACAAGGTGTGTACAGATTTTTACCATTGTATTATACATTATATTCTTATTACCAATGTAGTTGGCAAGTAAGGAAAGGAAAATGACAAGGGCAGTGGTATTATTGTCTTATTCGAGAAAATGATGAAGCTCTTTATCAGTATTGTGCCTCTTTTGCATTGCTCACAAGCGGCAAATCCACTTGGCTTCCCTCTGTCTAACTGCCAATTCTCGGTCACCCCCTCTATTGTCCTGTGGTATGTGGTCAATTCCATGAAACCAAAAAGAGGTGTCCCCCGGATGTTTTTCATCATAATGTGAACTCACTGGATAGCGTTTGTCTTTGCCAATGATTGCCCTCCGGTGCTCTTGAATTCTTAATTTTAAAGGACGGACAGTGCTCCCCACATAGATAATGTTGCAGCTACATCCCAATACGTAGACCACGTGTATGGTATTGCAATTGATGAAGCTGTTTATCTTGTGATTCTTGGATGTGTTGTATGTGAAGTTGGTAGTTTTATTTAGGCCTGAATCACAGACAATACATGACCCACATGTATAGAAACCCAAGGGTTTGGATGGAAACCATGATTCGCGTGGGGTGGTTATGTAGCTTTGACATAAGTTGTCCCAAAGGGATCCTCCCTTTCTGTATGAAATAAGTGGTCTAGTAGGTATGAGATCACAGAGACCAGGGGCATCTTTTAAAACTTCCCAGTGTTTTCTAAGTACATTATGAACTTTGTTGCTGTTGGAATTGTAATGGGTTGTGAAGGTAATACTACGGCCCTTTTTTGTGGGGGTATCGTTGGATTTGGTCAATAAAGTATCTTCCCTGCGTAGGTTCCTTGCTTTTTGTATGGCGATGTCAACCACTTTCTGATTGTAGCCCCTCTTTAGAAATCTGTTTTTTGCTGTAACCAGATTTTGGGCATAGGTATTTTCTTCGCTGCAGTTTCTGTGTAGTCTCACCATCTCACCGTATGGTATATTATTAATTACAGAGTGAGGGTGGGCACTGTCCGCATGTAATACCGCGTTGCTTGAGGTTTCTTTCCTGTATAGACTGCTTTGTACCACGCCTTCCTTGACATAAAAACAAATGTCAAGAAAGTTGATGGTTTCCTTATTGTGTGTCATAGTCAATTTTACATTATATTTGTTATTGTTAAGATACATGTGGAATTGTAGAGATTCCATTGAGCCAGACCAAAGGACAATGATATCGTCAATGCACCTCCCCCAGAACACGATGTGTTCGGTCTAGGGGGAGGCACACTTGTTCCAGGCGTGCATCTTTTCGAAATGACCCATGAACAGACAGGCGTACGACGGCGCAGCCTTAGAACCCATGGCAGTGCCACGGGTCTGGTGATACCAGACAGAGTCAAGTAAGAAATAGTTGTTATTAAGAATTATGTCAGTCATGTCCAGTATCATATTGTTAAAGTCATGTTTGTCACCTGGTTCCCTGTCTAGGAAGGATTGTAATGCCTCTATACCGGTGTCTCTATATATACAGGTATATAAACTCTCAACGTCAAATGTGACGAAGGAGAGTTCGTCTGACCACTGATAGTCATTCAGCTTGACCAGGATGTCTTTGCTGTCCCTTATATATGAGGGGAGGGCCACCACATATTTCTGTAGATGAAGATCTACAAATTCAGAGATTTTCTTCGTTGGAGACCCAATTCCGGAGATAATTGGGCGTCCTGATGAAAAGGCCCCCCCCTTATGAATTTTAGGCAAGATGTATATGCAGGGGAATTTTGGCTTAGTCACCCTAAGATACTTTAGTTCGTCCTGAGATAAGAGGCCAGTTTCCTTCCATTCCATCAGTTTAGCTGTGATCATACAGGTAACTCCATTGATGGGATTGTGGGAGATACGTCTGTAGCAACTAGTGTCACTGAGTTGGCGGTTGATTTCGGTCATATAATCACAGAGATTCATAACCACAACATTACCGCCCTTGTCTGCCTCTTTGATAACAATTGTTTTGTCAGCCTTAAGTCTCTCAAGGGCCTGTCGTTGTTTGGCGGTGATGTTGTGGTTAGGAATATTGGAGAATACTCCTGTGTCCTCCAATTTGTATAGATCCATGGACACCCTTTCATAGAAGGTGTCGATGCTTGGATGATAGTTGAAGTTGGGTGTGAAAGTGGACTTACATCTAAGCTGGCTATCCATACTGTAGTCCTGTTCTATGTCCAAATCCCTCAGCATTGTAGTCATGTCCTGTTCCTGTTCTTCGTCCAAGTTATACAGTAGTAGGGCAATGCAAATGTCAGCCACTGAATGTTGGACTTGTGAGATAGTCCCTCTCTGTGGTGGTTCCCTCGGTGTTTGACGTGAGAAAAAGTCTTTTAATTTCAAAAGTCTAGTAAATTTGAAGAGGTCAATGTGAACATTGGTCATGTCACCATTTTGAGCTGGACAAAAACTGAGACCTTTACTCAGGACAGCCAGTTCATCTTCATCAAGCACTTTATTCAACAGGTTAACAATTTTTAAATCAGCAGTACATTCTGAGATAACAGTTTCCTGTGTGGAGGTTGACACATGCATTATTTCTGCTTGGATCCCATCCCTGTTTTGCATATTGCTCCCGTTTCCGTACCTGGCCTTTGCCCGCCTTCCGCCCCTCCTTGTCTTGGTGGAACCCTTAGGGGTTTGGGTTGGTCCTTTTTTTGTTGCAGGCGACTGCTCATACGTATTTTGGCCAGCTCCTTCTGAAAAGAGGAGGCCCCTTCTCCTAAATGGATCTCAGTTATTGAGTTAGACCTGGTGCTATTTACAGATGCGGTAGAAGCACCAGTCTCGGATCGTGCATATTCGCTTGTCTCCCTTTCCTCACGTACTCTCTTTCTTTCTTCTGCCCCTTAAATCTGATCAAATTTCTTGGCGAACGTGTATATTCGTCCGCCTCTATAGTCCCTGTCATCTCTCCTTATTTTTTAAAATTTCTTATCCTTTAAGTAAACTTGATGTTCGTCCATAACTTTTTTTAGTATGGCGAACTTTTTTTCAATGAGGTCTTTAGGTTCCAACCCATTTATTTCCGTTACTAAGGCATCAATTTCGGCCATTAATTTCTCACCTTTTTCTTGGGCTTGACGAATCAGTATCCTCATCATGACCTGTGAGGCCTGTTCTAAGTTACCCTCCCCCTCTTTGAGTAGATCCTCCCCTAGATCTTCAAATGTTGGGAATAGCAGGATTCTCAGTCCCCTGGGAACTTTTTTGTTGGATAAGTATTGAGTGAGGGTAGCCCCATCCCACCAGCGTGATAATTCTAATTTCTTCAAACGCTCTAATTTGAGAAATAGGGTCTTTAAACTTGGTTTACCAGTTTCAACCGAATTTGGTGTCTCGTTAGATCTATTGGGACCAAACAGGTTGAGAGCCTTTTCCTCCCTCCCATCTCCAAAATGAGGCATTCTAGTAAGGACAGTTGTTGCGAATAAAGGAGAGTGCAAAACAGTCAATTCCTAAGAATTATACAATAAACCAAAGCACACAGCAGCTGACCAAGGTTTCGCACATCAACTTTTCTATTTCTAAATAGTTATTGGTGCATCCACTCTCACCATCCGCTGCCAAGGGTGTCTATCAGAGCAATATTACAAAAAGAATAGAGAGGTGCACTCGATGAAGTCAACAGCACAAAAAGTTTATTGATTATGTGAATCTTCAGTTCTTTTCTTTAATGTATTCTTTATTTTCCTTTTAAAATACAACGGCACAGCCAACGCGTTTCATTCCCTGTAGTGCCTAGGGAATTTCATCAGGGCTGTAAAAAGATATTGACATGCCTAAGCATTTGGTTTGCCTTGTGTTTAAATATACATAAAAATGACATTCGTCCAAGTGACTTACAAAATTAATTTAAGAAATGTTTAGGAGATATACCAATAGATCTAATCATATTAAAAATTACCTGCCAATGGCAAGTTTGCTAGTTTTTTGTGGATGCAAGTACACCCTCACCGGTACATTGCTACCACAAAGCAAATTTGAGCTATATGGCTTAACAACAAATAGAATCATTGAGATGTGCCAATTGGGGAAAAGGGCACCCAAAAAGATTCATGCAATTGTGCCATGCATAGTGCTTATTAAAAATCAAAGAGAGAAGTGTCACAAGGTGTATGGTCAGAATAACCAAAGTCAAGATATAGAATAAAGCGTCAGAGTAGTAGTATGATTAATGAAATCACCTCAGGGAGCATAGGAGATAAGGTGTGGTCACCAGGATCCCCCTCAAATACCACAGTATGTGTCCAAATAATATATATTTTGAGGCTCACCATGTAATGGATAATCATACAGACATAATAGTCCTTGATATGATCGCACCTGTGGAGCTGGTGCTGAAGGATAATCGCGGTATGATCCCAAAGTATTCCTGAAATTGAGATATGATAATATGGTTTATTGATGATACTACAGCCATGACTGAGATGAGTTCCTAAGACAAATTGGTGAACAAGCATGTTCCTCTACAGATCATAATCCAAATTGGGTACAGTACATCCCAATTATACATGGTGATTACAATTCTCCACATCTCAATGTGGTGCAGGTTAGAAAAGGGAAGCGAGATATGTGAACAAGACTCCCGAGTCCAAAATTGCGCCTAACAAAAGCGAGGGGATGACATTAATAAGTGAAAAGGTATTCCCTTCCAGACTTATTTATTAGTGCCAAGGGGGGAATAGTAATAAGTAGATTTTTACCAGAGTTAGTTTGGCGCACAGTTCCAAGCAAAGTGTTTGTCGTAATCTCCGAAGTTAGCCACAAAGTTAAGCTCGGAAAATCAATGAATATTTATCCTGGCCCCCTGTATACAAGAGATGCACAAGTATCGTATTATATTATATGTACAGAGGGTGAACAAACTTATGTCCAAGCCCTATGTATTAGTCAAAATCGAAGCATATTATCAAGACCTGCGTGTGTCCAGAGCTATCAGATATATGAGAAAAGCCCTCTAAGGTATCAGCGGATGCTGGTTGGTGACTCATGACACTTATTTTGTAGGTGATGGGCATTTTAATCAAGTATATAACATTAGAAAAGGGGGAGAGGAGTAGGTTATTGAAAATAATGAGATTAGTTGGTTCTCTCCTCCCATTAGTACGATGGGCGGTGAGATGGTCAGTATCAACCTCCCCCCGTAAAGAACCGATACAACATTCACAAATATCGTACTATATCAGGGCACATTAACAAGACGTTTCCTGAAATATCCAATATATGAGGAAAGCCCTCTAGGGTAGCAATGGATGCTAATGGGTAATTCATGACACGTATAGTGTAAACAATAAACATTTAGGTCAGGGATGCAATATTAGAAAAATAGGGAAATGGGTGGGTTCCTAAAAATGAGATTATTGGTGGATTCCCTCCTCCCATTCATATAATGGACGATAAAACAGTCCGTGTCAAATTTCACCCGTTATGAAAAATCTGTATATTAACTCAAAGTCACAAAGCCCCCGGGATACCAGGTAACAGGATCTCACTGGTAAGTGCACAATACCTTAGAGGATCGTCGTAGAGAAAGGGGGGTCGGTGTGCACAGGCTTGACGAATAGCGTCTGGATTGGATACAGTAATGTTTGTAGGGTGCGAGACCTAAAGATAAATAAGCGGTCTGACATTACAAGAAGTGATAACATTAAAAAAAAATATGTGGCGAGTTCTGATTCCCTGTCATATAACGTACCTGTGATAAAGTCGCTGCAGTCCCCTGCTCCTCCCCATGGAATATTGGAAGCGGGGGTTTGTAAGTGCACGCCATATTTAGAGGAAGTGTGTTAACCCTGACGAGCGGTCACATGATTCCTACGACATCGGGACTGGCTCTAGATGCCTCGAGTGTACTCCCATGTCCACAATGGCGGCCATCTCTAAATATGTCGGACTTGTAAGATACCCCACAGGGATATTTGAAAAGAGAACAATGAGTCGACATGTCGATAGGTTCTAAGTGAAATAAAAGAGAATATTCTCGTTGTGCATATAATTACGTGCTAGGGATCGGCCAAGTGGATTTGCCGCTTGCGAGCAAAGCAAAAGGGGCACAATACTGATAAAGAGCTTCATCATTTTCTCGAATAAGACAATAATACCACTGCCCCTGTCATTTTCCTTTCCTTACTTGCCAACTACATTGGTAATAAGAATATAACGTATAATACAATGGTAAAAATCTGTACACACCTTGTGGAATAATTACAATTCCAGGGGGAAGTAGAGGGATGAGCGGAATGTATACTCTATTGTATTGTACAGCAAATTGCTCTGGAAGCACCATCTTCAATATGTAAATGTTCCCTGTGTGAAGAAACTGACTGTTTATATCGCATTGAATTGTTGATTTCCATATGCAGGAATGTTTCTGTAATATATGTGCTATGCACTTACCATATGGGTATCCATCTTGCCCTGAAATACCTTCTGTGGGACTCTATCCCCTTTTGTACATTTTTTCGCTGTCACTTGCGCATAAACTGTAACTCTGCTCTTTGACCACAATTTCTACTTTTTACAGGATAGTTTGGGACATATAGACACTGAGTTTCCCACTTTTATCATTCCTATTTAAATCTCACTTTGGGGAAAGGATATATCCTACCCACTACAGCATTCTAATACATTCTATATTATTATTTGTGTTGCGGCCGATCCCTAGCACGTAATTATATGCACAACGAGAATATTCTCTTTTATTTCACTTAGAACCTATTGACATATGTCAGAGTCGACTCATTGTTCTCTTTTCAAATATCCCTGTGGGGTATCTTTTAAGTCCGACATATTTAGAGATTGCCGCCATTGTGGACATGGGAGTACACTCGAGGCATCTAGGGCCAGTCCCGATGTCGTAGGAATCACGTGACCGCTCGTCAGGGTTAACACACTTCATTTAATTATGGCGTGCACTTACAAACCCCCGCTTCCAATATTCCATGGGGAGGAGCAGTGGACTGCAGCAACTTTATCACAGGTACGTTATATGACAGGGAATCAGAACTCGCCACATAATTTTTTTTTAATGTTATCACTTCTTGTAATGTCGGACCGCTTATTTATCTTTAGGTCTCGCACCCTACAAACATTACTGTATCCAATCCGGACGCTATTCGTCAAGCCTGTGCACACCGACCCCCCTTTCTCTACGACGATCCTCTAAGGAATTGTGCACTTACCAGTGAGATCCTGTTACCTAGTATCCCGGGGGCTTTGTGACTTTGAGTTAATATACTGATTTTTCATAACGGGTGAAATTTGACACAGACTGTTTTATTGTCCATTATATGAATGGGAGGAGGGAATCCACCAATAATCTCATTTTTAGCAACCCACCCCTTTCCCTATTTTTCTAATATCGCATCCCTGACCTTAATGTTTATTGTTTACACTATACGTGTCATGAATTACCCATTAGCATCCATTGCTACCCTAGAGGGCTTTCCTCATATATTGGATATTTCAGGAAACGTCTTGTTAATGTGCCCTGATATAGCACGATATTTGTGAATGTTGTATCGAGTCTTTACGGGGGTAGGTTGATACTGACCATCTCACCGCCCATCGTACTAACGGGAGGAGAGAACCAACTAATGTCATAATTTTCAATAACCTACTCCTCTCCCCCTTTTCTAATGTTATATACTTGATTAAAATGCCCATCACCTACAAAATAAGTGTCATGAGTCACCAACCAGCATCCGCTGATACCTTAGAGGGTTTTTCTCATATATCTGATAGCTCTGGACACACGCAGGTCTTGTTAATATGCTTCGATTCTGACTAATACATAGGGCTTGGACATAAGTTTGTTCATCCTCTGTACATATAATATAATACAATACTTGTGCATCTCTTGTATCTCCGTTGTCCATGAGGATCCCTTTTACGGACACCTTTTGTCCGTAATACTGGGCCCTGCAGGGAACAGAGCTGTTCCCTGACAGAGGCCTCAACTCCCTGATGGGGTGCTTCACACTCCTCCTCGGAGCACAAGAGCAGCCCCAGCCCGCCCATTGTCATTCTGTCTGTGGCTGATTGTCACATACAGAATAACAATGACCAGTTTGAGCTGCTAAAGCATACTTCCCACCCTGGAATCTATAAAGCGCCTTAGCTTAAAATCACTGAGGAGCCCAGCGGAAGGGAAAGTTCAAAGTTGAAGCTTAAATATGACACATATGGTCGGAGAAGCAGAAGAGCACTGTGGGGTTGAAATAAGTCTCCTCTTGCAGTTGGGGCGCACAGTGATGGTAGTGGGGGTACCGTAGGGGGGGTTTTGGTCCTGGAAAAATTCAAGTAGGGGATTTGTGCAGTTGAAAGCATAATCTCAGCCTTCTCTCAAAGGAAGACGCGTATCTTCTTACAAATGTACCTGCTTGTATTTGAAAAATGGTGAGGTCTTGTTACTCTCTGGTGCCATTTCATTTTGTAGTGTGAAAGGAATGGACAACGCTTTATCTCGCCATGAAACTGTTAAAGAAATGTAAATTAATCTGTTGTTTTAATTGTCTGTAAAGAAAGAGCGAGATAGAGAAATGTTTGTGCATGTCTGTATACAAGAATAAATGCAAACATCTCCAATAAAAATACAAGGGCCATTTAGAAAAATACCAGACTGACTGTAGGCAGCAGTAGAAAAGATTTGGTCATGCCAATAAAGGTGAGCAGTAGGGGATGTGAAAGAACAGGAGTGTGCGCGTGTGTGTGCTGTCCTGGGTGTTCCCAACCTTCACACCACCAATTATGAAAGATGGACCAGTAAAAGGAAGGATTGAAGAGTGAAAGGGTAGATGATAGGCGAGTGAATGGGTGGATAGATGAGAGAAATGATGGATGGATTGATGAATTAATACGTGAAAGGGTGTATGAATGGCTGGATGGATGACTGAATGTATGGATGGGTGGACTAGTGGATGGATGAGTGAAATGGGGCTTGGGTGAAAAGGTAAATGGTTGAATGGATAGATGAGTGGAAGAGTGGGTGGATGAGTGAGAGGATGGATTGGGTGAAAGGGTGGATGGATGATGGATGAGTTAAAGAATGGATTGGGTGAAAGGGTGGATGGTTGATGGATGGATACGTGAAAGGGTGGCTGGATGGTTGAAAGGGTAAGTGGTTGGATGAAGGAGTGAATGGATGAGTCGGTGGAAGAGTGGATAGATTTGTAAAAGGATGGCTTGGGTGCAAGGGTAAATGGTTATATGGTTGAGTGAATGTATGGATGGGTGGAAGAGTGGATGGATGAGTGAACAGATGGATGAGGTGAAAGGGTGGATGTATGATGGATGGATTGAGTGAAAGGGTGGATGGAAGGATGGATGAGTAAAATGATGGATAGAAGAACAGACGATGGATAGGTTTGCAACTGGTTGAAAAGGTTTGGGTATGGATGGGAACACAGATGGAAGGACAGAATGAATGGTGAAAGACTGAATGGTGGATGAAAGTATTAATAGATAACGGAAAGTACATTTAAAATGGTGGCTGTCAGGGGTTTGATGGCAGGATGAATGTCTAGATCCTTGGACAAGAGAGCTCTTCTTGGGAGGGTTGTGATTTCTTACTTTGCTTTCTTGGTGCCATAAGAGTTTTAGTTCAAAGTTGGAGGTATTTAAATATTCTGGCTACTCCCTTGCCTATGTATTGCTATTCTGTATTTGCTGTGTGCTTATGTGTGGGATCCATACATCGTGCATACAACATTTTGAGTGACACCCAACTGCTACTGCAATGTTACACTAGTAGTTGTCAATGTTTGCATGCTTTGTTTTAGGTGTAAGGTTTTAGGGAGAGTCTCATAGTGCCATGATCTGTGCTTGAGATGTATATTGTGTTTGTAACAATAGGCAAGGTGTCAAAAATAAAGAATGTAATAGTGTATTGACAGTGCCTTCTTTACGAAAGCTGCCGGGAAATTCACCTTTGCTACATCTGTCAGCTAGTGCAACTCTCTGCGAAGCCCCCATAAGCAAAGTCAGATTCCATATTTTTAAGTTCCACTTGCTGAAAAACCCATAATGCTTTCCCTATAGTGGGTTCATTACAGCAATCCTGCCTTTAGTTCACCTATGCTTGCCGCATTACTTCTCACAATGGCACTCAGAAATGAGATGCTAGTATCAAAGTCTATCCAAGCACATCTTCCTGAACACTTCTCTCACCATACATATCTGCTCACGACCATGAGTTGTAAACAAAATATCAGACTGGACAACCCAGTGCAGTAACCATATAGATAGAATCAGAATCAGAATCAGGAAATTCTTTATTCGATTTTAGACAGTTGATTAAATCATAAAAGCAAAGTTTAAAAAACTATTTGTACAAATGGAAATTACCAATACAATATAAAAGCAGCTGACCCAACAGTACATACTTTACAATTTAAAATCTAGTCAGTCATGCTTTTCCTTTTCCTCAAAATGCTTTTCAAAAGTCCAGTCATAATGCCAATACAATACACATTATCCAGTAATTGTAGGAATAGGAAAGCCAGTCGACATTGCCGTCAGGCTTCCTGCTTCAGAAAAGGCATAATCCATCTAGCACGTTCCTTAGAATCCAATTTACAAAAAAAGATCACATGCATTGTTGATTGTGAGGATATGTTATCGCATGGGCAGTGACTGAGATCCCAGGACCATTCGTTAACAGCTGGAAATATAACCAAACGATGGAAACTGTCAAACCTAAACCTAGTCAGTATGTATCTATCGTATCCCACACTAGGTAGGGTTGAATGGAGTAGCTGGCCAGGGTTGAATGGAGTAGCTGGCCAGGGTCAGTTGGTTCTGAATCACCGAGCTTTTTTGAATTCCACTGCGATTCTGAGAGACTCAAGGAGGGTCAGACATACGACTTTAAGCTCTTTCATGGATATAGAGCACATGATTTCTGGCTTAATGTAAAAATCTAATCTACTCAAATCGTTGAAACATTTTCTTACGTTCAGACAGGGGATCTTTTTAACCTGATCCAATCTCATCGAATCCTTAATAATTTCACGGTTCAATCTTAGACTGGAGGACATCCAGGCTTTATGCCAGAGCAAAATTGGTTGCATTTTAATTACATCGGGATGTGGGAAATCCCCAATTCACTGTGGCAATTAAATACAGATGAACTCTGGGGAACAGCTAAAATAAACCTTAAGAAAGCATTTTCTACAACCTTAATTGGAGAGACATCATAAAAGCCCCAGACCCCCGCCTCATATATTGCGATGCTTAAGCATTTAGCTTGGTATATTTTGAGGAGGATCCTCGGGGGCCTTTTACTAATTTTTTCTGAAAAATTAATCACCGCCGCGGTCGACCTTTTAGACAGAAGGGTCCTGCTCTTGGCCGCCTGTCCCCAGGAACCTGAATCCTCGAACAAAATGCCTAGGTAAGAGAATGTTTTGGTTGATTTCATTCTACCGCTCTCAGCTGGTAAACTACTACATTTGTTCTTCCCCTTCCCACATGACATCACAAATGTTTTCTTTACATTGAGTTTAAGGCCCTGATTATCCATAAAATCAATGTTAGTGGCAAGGGCTCTCTGTAATTGGAGCTGGGTTTTAGCCATTCATATTGCGTCGTCCGCGTAGAGAAGGGAGACAGTCTGCTTATTAATATTTTACGGAGGATCTCTCGCCTTGGCCACCAGTTCCTCTTCAAGTGCGTTGGTATATAATGAGAAAAGGAATGGGGCCAGAACGCAGCCTTGTCTGACACCTCTCTCCATGCGGAAAGGCTTTTGCACTCTCCCTTTAATCCGTATCTCACTTTAGCTGAGGCACCACATTTAACTGCCTCAAAAATTGCACCAGTGCGGGCTCAACTTTAAAGTCCTCTAAAATTTTCCATAATCTACTATGGTCAAGGCAATCAAAGGCAGCGGTAAGGTCAACAATTACCACGAACAGCTTCCCGGCATTTGCTTGGGTGTACTTCCCCAGTAAAATAGAAAATTTTAAGACCTGCTCGATTGTGCCCATCCCCTCCCTAAAACCATATTGGACTGGGCTTAGGATGTTATTGTCTTCTGCCCACGATTGAAGTTGGTTCACAACGACCCTACCTGCAATTTTCATAAGCGAGTCTAAAAGGGATATGGGTCGGTAGCAGGCAGGATTTTCACGGTCCCCTTTTTTCAAGATGGGAATTATCATGAACTCAGACCAGGTTTTAATGAAACCCTTTGCAGAACATGCTTCTAAGACTCGAGTTAACAATGGGGACCAGAGCTCTATGGAGTATTTATACAAATCGATTGGAATCCCATCGGGGCCTGGAGCCTTACCTCCTTTGCTCGCACTTATGGCCGCCAAAACTTCAGCATGAGTGAAATAGATATCAATAGGTGAAAAAACAGTGGAGTCTACAGATAGTTGTAAGTCTGGGTCTATGATAATATCCTCGTCCCCTTATTACTAAAGTCCTCTAAAAGTTTCCATAATCTACTATGGTCAAGGCAATCAAAGGCAGCGGTAAGGTCAACAATTACCACGAACAGCTTCCCGGCATTTGCTTGGGTGTACTTCCCCAGTAAAATAGAAAAGTTTAAGACCTGCTCGATTGTGCCCATCCCCTCCCTAAAACCATATTGGACTGGGCTTAGGATGTTATTGTCTTCTGCCCACGATTGAAGTTGGTTCACAACGACCCTACCTGCAATTTTCATAAGCGAGTCTAAAAGGGATATGGGTCGGTAGCAGGCAGGATTTTCACGGTCCCCTTTTTTCAAGATGGGAATTATCATGAACTCAGACCAGGTTTTAATGAAACCCTTTGCAGAACATGCTTCTAAGACTCGAGTTAACAATGGGGACCAGAGCTCTATGGAGTATTTATACAAATCGATTGGAATCCCATCGGGGCCTGGAGCCTTACCTCCTTTACTCGCACTTATGGCCGCCAAAACTTCAGCATGAGTGAAATAGATATCAATAGGTGAAAAAACAGTGGAGTCTACAGATAGTTGTAAGTCTGGGTCTATGATAATATCCTCCTCCCCTTATTACTAGAAACCTTGGAGAAAAAAATCAATCCATGATTTCTCGTCAATAGCTACCTCTATCTTTGCTCCCTCATTGTTAGCAAAAAACGGGGCCTTTACTGCCTGCCAGAAGGAGGTACAATCCCTTCACAGTGATGCCTCATAGAGGGTATTCTGGCAGGGGAATGCGTCAGTGTTGCGTGTTAGCACCCACCCTGTTCTCACTCTTTGTCAACGGGGTGAATGACTACCTGTCCCTGGTCCCCTCAGATGCCCCGGTGCTGGCTGGTGATGACATCCCTATCCTCATGTTTGCGGACGATACCCTAATTATCTCCAAGACGCCCAGTGGCCTTCAAAGAGCCCTTGTCCTGCTTGAAGATTTTTGCCGTATCCGGGGTCTTGAAATCAATACGGGGAAGACTAAGTTCATGTCTTTTAATGAACACTGTTCTTTTTGGGGCAAAATCTACATGAACAAAGCCGCGCTGGAACAGGTCAACGCTTTCACCTATTTGGGTGTAACATTGCAGAAGGACATGGGTTGGAAAAACGAACTTGACTTGACTGTCCTAAAACATAAGCAGCAAGCGGGGGTTCTTATAGGTAAATTCAAATCCTCTTATACATTTAGCCCGGTGATGGAGATCTATGGGCTTATGGTACTAAGCTCCGCACTTTATGGAGCAGAGTTATGGGGGTTTTCGAACCTAAACCGATTATCTGTTGCTTAGAATTATTTCTTACACCAGGTTACAGGAGTCCTGTTGAGTACTCCGATGCAGCTGCTCCTGATAGATTTAGGCAGGAAACTTGTAGAAGATCTTGCAAAACTTCGCCCGTTACTATATTGGCGAAGACTGTGGTGTACCGACGAACTAGCGCATTATGCTAAAGGTCTCAAGGATATAATGGAAGCAGACACTTTTCACAAGATATCCTGGTTGAAGGAGATTAGATTGCTCCTAACGAGGCTGGGCATGAGTGAACTGTGGAATGACCCTACTAATGCCGTTTTTCCCTCAAAAAAGTTCATGAAGGACAGGTTTTGGGAAATGGTCATGATATCAGTTTTTTCCAAAGGAATGGATCCACGAGGCACCTTACTGGTCGTTTCTTGGAACCTAATCCTGGCTGACATTAGAAAAATACTGGGATGCGATCTTGAAACCTCATGACCGAAAATTGTATTTCCAACTAAGGGTAGGAGCACTACCCATAAGGTTTTTTACAAGCAAGTGGGCAGGTTCATCTAATAAAGCATGCCCATGGTGTCCTGATAAACAGGAAACAACAAGTCACGTATTGTTCTTTTGTCCTTCATACGTCACACCCCGCCGTGTGTGGGTTATTCCTATTTGTAAATTATTGGGCTTTAGAAAGCATGATTAAGCACGTAGAGTTCTATGCTTGGACCCAGCTCTCCCGATTGCCATTGCTATGACTACGTTTTTAGGTTGGGCTTGGTCTATAAGAGCGAAGGCGCCAGACTTATCATCAGTAAGCTGTTAATTGGTAGCTGCCATCGGATTATAATACCATGTGTTGTTAAGGCAATAACGAGATAGGGAACAGGAATAAAGGTTGAGCATCTTAGTATAGTACATGAAGGCGAAGGGGTACTGTATCAGTATTTTAAACTAGTTGTATTCGACAGTTAGTAATGCATTTAATATCTTCTTAATCTATTTATATAAGCTTGAATAATTGATGTTTTATATTTTTGTATAGGGATCATATTGTTGAAATGATGTATGTTGTGCTTTTATGACAGAACTGTCAAATAATGTTATGATGGTTATTCCAAGCTTGATCTTTAATTTCTTTCTTGCAATTTTGAGGAGTGCCTTCTTGCAGGCTATAGGAACCATAGCCTCACTGATGATCTTTTTGATCAGCTCCTCTGGATCTTTTTTACCCCAGCGCTGGGAGAAACCATTCTGACGAGCCAGGGCGATATCTTGGGTCCAGACCAGGCTATTTATAGTTGGTTGTGTTCCCTTAGAGGGAAGCACAATGTTGATACTTAACCGGAGGCGATCACTTAGAGCATTGGCGTGGGTTGTAAATTTATCAAACCAATTTGCGTAACGATTTGGGACAATAATAAAATCTTATCAATGAGTTAAAGCCTCGACCAGTGAACGTTGAATCAAAATCTACTGGTGGGGAACACAGCAAGTTAGCAAAACCCAGGTCAAAAGATGCCATAACATTATTAAATCTTTCACCCCTATCTGAGCGAGCGAAGTGGACCACATGGCCTTTATCTTCTGTTTCTGCGCCACATGACCCACATTCAGCCCGAGAACATATTCTAGTATTAAAATCACCACCCCAGATCGTAATCACATCCATCCCTTTTGGTACAACTATCTTGCACAAGTGATCATTAAGGCTTTTTAAAACATCACCTAGTTGACCCCTGTCTATATTATTATAAAAATTGACAACCACTACCTCAACTTGCCAAAGCAATTGAATAATGACAATTAGATAAAAAGAGGTTGACTTTGTCATTTTTATATTTTGGATATTTTGGACCTTCAACACATTTGAAATATAAACACAAATCCCCCCTTTGTGTCTCCCATGGGCTGACCGCATTGCTGGGATGTGAAACGTCTTAAAACCATCAATATGTAACTCATACTGGATTATTCACCTTAGATTGGAGGCCTGCAATGTTTCAAAAAGCCACTATGACAGTCCCTATGACCAATACGACTGGAATATTAATCCCCTGACCGCTCACGCCCTGGCTTTGGCACCCCTCCCCCTGTGTTTCCGCGACCAAGCTAGAATCAGTAACTACACTGGGTGATACGTCTTTGGGTTCTCCCCTACTTTGTGTGTCGCTCTGAATGGCTTTTAATAATCCTGCTGATGTTGAATCGCACAGGTTTTTAGGGAGCAAGAAAACATTATGATTATAATGATTGTTGGTTATAGGGAGCGAATCAACTACTGTAGCACCCCCACAAGTAAAGTCACTCTGGGCTACGTACAAATCCCCAACGGGTTCCAAGGAGCTTTCCCTCATATATGCTTTGGGGACCAAGCTTGCTACAGGATTATAATGATCTTTTGTGGCCAAGAGTCAGTCAACCTCCTCAAGAAATTGTAGGGGTCCAAATCTGTTTGTTACCTCTAGATTGTAAGTCAAGTTACTGTTAGACTGTGAGCTTGGGTGTAGGGCTGTATGCTTATTAAACATTCTGGGCTGATAGAAATAACCCAAAGAAGAACGTTAATACCCTCTTTCATGAAATTATTAGCACCAGTTCGAACAAGAATTTTGTGAACTAAAGCAGGGGAACCCAGAGAAAGAACAACGCAATCCCATTTAAGAGTTTTTTTACTGGTGCCCTCCCAGAGGACACGTCTCACCATTTTAAAAGAAATAAACCTCTCTTGTGTCAAGCCTGTTTTAATCCCTAAACAGTGTATTGCTTTGTTCCTCAGGGTGACCCAAGATTCTTTTTCACCCTCAGGGGGTGGAGGGACATTAGCCAAAACCAGGGTGTAGGAAACCCCAGCAGGGGAAAGATTTAAATTAAAAAGTTTTGGAGAAAATTCCTGATTATTTACCATGTGAATTCCTCTACTAGAGCGTGATTCAGGTAGGAATAAATCACCCCGTCTTACATCATTAGTATCTCTTACAACCCCTCTCGCCTCCACAACCTTGTTTAGTGGGCCACTGAATGAAGACACCTTCATTTTCATGGGTTCAACAGCTCTACTAATGCTCTCCCTCTCAATGATCTGCTTACTGCATCCAAGGGTACTAGCCTGTGATGGCTGTATACGAGTTTTGAATGTTCTTTCACCCTTGCCGGTCTCAGGCTGTGTGGTTATCATTTTCTTTATACACCCTGTGATGGATTCCAGGCCTGTTTCTATTTTATCCAATCTCTTCTCCAGAGTGCTGATGGAATCTTTATTAAATTTGGTAAGGTCAGTTAGTAAACTCATCATCCCCGACGAGCTATTGGTGGAGGGGCCTTTACCTTTACCTTTATTTTTGGAACATGTTGCCCGTTCTTTACCTTTGTTGGTGGATATAGTATCTTTCCCCTGTTGTATCTTGGGAGCAGATCTTTGAGTGTTACAGTCAAGAGGGACTTTATGTATCAGTGGCGGTAAGGTTACGGGGACGTCTTTCATTTTAGAAATACACACTCTTTTTGGCGGTTGCAATGGTTCAGCGTCCAGATCATTTAGAGAAATCCTATTGCACACGATCTGGACACAGCCATTTTGGGGTTCTTCAGGCAAGACATGTGAATGTACCCCCACCCTCTGCGCACTATGAGGATGAGTTTTGACCCTGCTGTTTCGGTATGAGCCATGTGAGTCTTTATTCAAGGCCTCCTCAACATTAGAAATTAGTTTTTCAAGGGCACCCACTGCCCCCGTTAGATATTTAATCAGTGACATATTAGTATTGATAGCCTTATGTACTAATTTCCCTGGGATTGAATTATGTAGATTTCTCGTTCCCATATTGTAAGTCTCAAAAACCCCGAACCCAAGCAGGGAGAACAGGCCCCAGAATCACAATAGTTTGTGAGCAGTGCACCTCCTCCACTTTAATATATTTCCCTGTTTAGGTGATACTACGGTTAATACAGTCAATGAACAGTCAGTGAATTTACCGCAGTCAGGAAGTGTAAGATGTTAATCCGCAGAACCAAGAGTGTGGCCCAGCCCAGACTCTATCGGACTCTGATGGGCTCAGACGGTCCTGCCCTGGGCCCCGACTTCGCCCGCGCGTCACGCGCTGCAGGAGCCTGCGGCAAATTTTAAAGCGCCTCCGGGCGCTTTCAGGTGACGTGATGCGGGGCAAGGCAGGCTGTGCGATGCAGTCCCCCTGGACCTCCCGGTATCAGCACCTTTGTAACATCTGTCAGCTAGTGCAACTCTCTGCGAAGCCCCCATAAGCAAAGTCAGATTCCATATTTTAAATTCCACTTGCTGAAACACCCATATTGCGTTACTATAGTGGGTTCATTACAGCACTCCTGCCTTTAGTTCACCTATGCTTGCCGCATTACTTCTCACAATGGCACTCAGATATGAGATGCTAGTAACAAAGTCAATCCGAGCACGTCTCCCTGAGCACTTCTCTCACCATACATATCTGCTCACGACCATGAGTTGTAAACAAAATTTCAGACTGGACAACCCAGTGCAGTAACCATATACATAGATTATTATCATATGAAATACCTCAAAAAGACCTGCACAATTGCTCAAAGCTGTGCTCATACCAAAAAAACCATGAAGTGCACGATTGTCTCAACCTAATATTAACTTATTTTGACTTGTACTTAAGTGATTGTCTATTTACTTACTTTTATACTATCGTGCAACTTCCTCTGATGTGTCTGGAAAATGTGCCTTTTGTTTCGAAGATTTGTCCTGATTTTTGAACTCCTGTCCTGAATTTTCGTCCTGAATTTTGACCCTTTGTCCTGAATTTTTACACTTCCCATCATGAATTGGCAGCCATGGCAGTTGGTCACTCTATGTGCAGTACGCTCGCTCCTGGTCAAACTGGACCTGCAGATTGAACAGAATAGAAGAACCAGCTGCCCCTCCTTGCTTGGCCTCGTCTCAGGACAGGATCAATGGAACAGAATGAAAGAAGGAACTGGACGTTCTGCTTTACTCCTGTGATCAGTGGCGTAATGAAACTTGAGGGGGCCTCCTTGCAAACTACATGGAGGGGTTCCCCTCCGATCCTCCGTGCCAGTCTAGAGCTCTCAGGCCAGCGACCCGCCATACTGCAGGGGATTCGGGTCTATTGTTACGTTACTGTCACCAATACAGCCGTTATAAGTAACACTGGATGGTGGAGTTAAATGTTGGGCGTAGTCTGCCAGCAGGCTATCATAGGTGGTGGTCCATTCATTACAAGGTCCCTGCCATCAGTACGCCGGGGAAGTTTACCCAATTTTAGGTGGGTTTCCTGATGCAGACTCCTGGCATGATATACAACATCATCGTTCAGTTTTGACAAAAGTGCATCCACTGCTCCTTCTCGTTTCCGTTTTAAAACATTAAGCAAAACGGCAATGCAGTATTTCAAAAGCAGATGTAACTACAAAGAGCACATTTTGATAATACATTTTTATTAGTAGACAATAGCAATCTTAAGAGGCATTGCATAGCTTCATACACACTTTGACCCCAATTCCTTCACAGTTTCTCTCTCTCTCTCAGTCAGTCAGTCTCTCTCTCTCTCTCTCTCTCTCTCTCAGTCCTGCCCTGGGCCCCGGCTTCGCCCGCGCGTCACGCGCTGCGGGAGCCTGCGGCAAATTTTAAAGCGCCTCCGGGCGCTTTCAGGTGACGTGATGCGGGGCAAGGCAGGCTGCGTGATGCTGTCCCCCTGGACCTCCCGGTATCAGCACCTTTGTGACATCTGTCAGCTAGTGCAACTCTCTGCGAAGCCCTCATAAGCAAAGTCAGATTCCATATTTTAAGTTCCACTTGCTGAAACACCCATATTGCGTTCCTATAGTGGGTTCATCACAGCACTCCTGCCTTTAGTTCACCTATGCTTGCCGCATTACTTCTCACAATGGCACTCAGATATGAGATGCTAGTAACAAAGTCAATCCGAGCACGTCTTCCTGAGCACTTCTCTCACCATACATATCTGCTCACGACCATGAGTTTTAAACAAAATTTCAGACTGGACAACCCAGTGCAGTAACCATATACATAGATTATTATCATATGAAATACCTCAAAAAGACCTGCACAATTGCTCAAAGCTGTGCTCATACCAAAAAAAACATGAAGTGCACGATTGTCTCAACCTAATATTAACTTATTTTGACTTGTACTTAAGTGGTTGTCTATTTACTTACTTTTATACTTTCGTGCAACTTCCTCTGATGTGTCTGGAAAATGTGCCTTTTGTTTCGAAGATTTGTCCTGATTTTTGAACTCCTGTCCTGAATTTTCATCCTGAATTTTGATCCTTTGTCCTGAATTTTTACACTTCCCATCATGAATTGGCAGCCATGCCAGTTGGTCACCCTATGTGCAGTACGCTCGCTCCTGGTCAAACTGGACCTGCAGATTGAACAGAATAGAAGAACCAGCTGCCCCTCCTTGCTTGGCCTCGTCTCAGGACAGGATCAAAGGAACAGAATGAAAGAAGGAACTGGACGTTCTGCTTTACTCCTGTGATCAGTGGCATAATGAAACTTGAGGGGCCCCCTTGCAAACTACATGGAGGGGCTCCCCTCCCATCCTCCGTGCCAGTCTAGAGCTCTCAGGCCAGCGACCCGCCATACTGCAGGGGATTCGGGTCTATTGTTACGTCATTGTCACCAATACAGCCGTTATAAGTAACACTGGATGGTGGAGTTAAATGTTGGGCGTAGTCTGCCAGCAGGCTATCATAGGTGGTGGTCCATTCATTACAAGGTCCCTGCCATCAGTACGCCGGGGAAGTTTACCCAATTTTAGGTGGGTTTCCTGATGCAGACTCCTGGCATGATATACAACATCATCGTTCAGTTTTGACAAAAGTGCATCCACTGCTCCTTCTCGTTTCCGTTTTAAAACATTAAACAAAACGGCAATGCAGTATTTCAGAAGCAGATGTAACTACAAAGAGCACATTTTGATAATACATATTTATTAGTAGACAATAGCAATCTTAAGAGGCATTGCATAGCTTCATACACACTTTGACCCCAATTCCTTCACAGTTTCTCTCTCTCTCAGTCAATCAGTCTCTCTCTCTCTGTCATTCAGTCTCTCTCAGTCAGTCAGTCAGTCTGTCAGTCTCTCTCTCTCTCTGTCAGTCTGTCATTCAGTCGGTCTCTCTCTCTCTTTGCCAGTCTCTCTATCTCTCTCTTTCTGTCAGTCTGTCAGTCAGTCAGTCAGTCTCTCTCAGTCAGCCAGTCTCTCTCTCTCTGTCAGTTTCTTAGCCAGTCAGTCTCTCCGTCAGGCAGTATTCAGTCTCTGAGTCAGTCAGTCTCTACTTTCTCTCCACTCTATCTCTCTCTCTCCATTTTCAATCTCAACTCTGTCCACTCTATCTCCACTGTCTCTCTCTCCACTCTCTTTCCACTGTCTCTCCCTACACTGTCTCTCCATCCACTGTCTCTCGCTCCACTTTCTCTCTCTCCACTGTCTCTCCACTCTCTTCACTGTCTCTCTACTCTCTCTCCACTCTCTCTCCACTGTCTTTCTCTCCACTATCTCACCACTGTCTCTCCCTCTCTCTACTCTCTCTCCACTCTCTCTCCACTGTCTCCCTCCACTCTCTCTCTCTCTGTCCTCTCTTTCTACTCTCTCTCTACTCTCTCTACTCTCTCTCTATCCACTCTATCTACTCTCTCTCTCCCCACTCACTCTCTCCACTCTCTCTCTCTCCTCTCTCTCACCACTCTCTCTCTCTCTCCACTCTCTCTCCCTCCACTCTCTCGCCACTCTCTCTCTCTCCACTCTCACTCTCTCTCCACTCTCACTCTCTCCACTCTTGCTCTCCAGTCTCTCTCTCTCCACTCTATCTCTCCACTCTCTCTCTCTCCCCACCCTTCTCTCTCTCCACTGTCTCTCCACTGTCTCTCACTCTCTCTCTCTCTACTCTCTCTCCACTCTCTCCACTCTCTCTCCACTCTCTCTCTCTCTCTCTCTCCAAACTCTCTCCACTCTCTCTCTACTGTCTCTACACTGTCTCTCTCTACTCTCTCTACTCTCTCTCTCTCTCCACTCTCCCTCTCTGCTCCCTCTCTCTCCACTCCCTTTCTCTCCACTCCTTCTCTCTCCACTCCCGCTCTCTGCACTCCCTCTCTCTCCACTCCCTCTCTCTCCACTCTCTAAACTCTCTCTCTCTCCACTCTCTCTCTCTCTACTTTCTCTCCCCCCCCTGGCACCCTTCTCCCCTCTGCCTTGCACCCTTCTCCCTTCTGCCTTGCACACTTCTCCCCTCTGCCTTGCACCCTTCTCCACTCTGCCTTGCACCCTTCTCTCTGCCTTGCACTCTTCTCCCCTCCGCCTTGCACCCATCTCCTCTCCACCTTGCACCCTTCTCCTCTATGCCTTGTACCCTTCACCCCTCTGCCTTGCACCCTTCTCCCCTCTGCCTTGCACCCTTCTCCCCCTCCCCCTTCCACCCTTCTCCCCTCCCCCTTGCACCCTTCTCCCCTCTGCCTTGCACCCTTCTCCACTCTGCCTTGCACCCTTCTCCCCTCTGCCTTGCACCCTTCTCCTCTCTGCTTTTCACCCTTCTCCTCTCTGCTTTGCACCCTTCTCCCCCCAGGCCTTGCACTCCTCTGCCTTGCACCCTTCTCCCCTACAGCTTGCACCCTTCTCCTCTCCGCCTTGCACTCTTCTCCTCTCTGCCTTGCACCCTTCTCCACTCCGCCTTGCACCCTTCTCCCCTTTGCCTTGCACCCTTCTCCCCTCTGCCTTGCACCCTTCTCCCTTCTGCCTTGCACCCTTCTCCACTCCGCCTTGCACCCTTCTCCTCTCCGCCTTGCACCCTTCTCCACTCCACCTTGCACCCTTCTCCCCTCTGCCTTGCACCCTTCTCCCCTCCGCCTTGCACCCTTCTCCTCTCCGCCTTGCACCCTTCTCCCCTCTTCCTTGCGCCCATCTCCTCTCTACCTTGCACCCTTCTCCCCTCTGTCTTGCACCCTTCTCCCCTCTACCTTTCACCCTTCTCCTCTCTACCTTGCACCCTTCTCCCCTCTGCTCGGCCCCCACCCCCGTCCTTGTCAGGGTCCCGAGCAGTGCTCTGTGCTGCCTCCTCTCTCTCTCTGGGGCTCCCAGCCCCGTCCTTGTCAGGGTCCTGAGCAGTGCTCTGTGCTGCCTCCTGCTCTCCGGGGCCCCCACCCCATCCTCTTTCCGGGCCTGGCACCTCTGACTGAAGAGAAACAATGTATGTTGATACTTTGTTTCTCTTCAGTCAGAGGGAGGGCGTCAGGGGCTCAGAGCAGACTGCAGACAGCCTGAACCTTCTTTGGAGGGCGAGAGGCTTGCTCTAGGGCAAACCTCTCCCCTTCATTTACTTGAAGAGAGTGGGCCCCCCCGCACCGCAGGGGCTGCGGGGGCGTTTGTTACGCCCCTGGCTGTGATCCGCCCATGAAAGGCTGTTGAGACATGTTTGGGACTACTGAACAAATTAATACACCATGGGGCAGATTTACAAGCCCCTTGCGCCACTTTTCCGTCATTTTTAACATGGGAAAAGTGACGCAAAAGTGGCGCAAGGGGCTTGTAAATCTGACCCCATATGTTTAACAGCTTTCAACCTTCAAACGTTTAATCTTGGGGACAGCGTGAAATGAAATGAGTGCTTCGTAGGGACCCGAATGGCAACGAATATAAACATTGAAGGTCATCATCAGGAAAATGAATATCAGTAGAATCAAATTAAAGAGGTTGGATAGTTGCAGTGAGTGATAGGAGAGGTTTTCACCTGCAAGTGAGAGACCCAAAAGCCATCTATTCCAGTGTTGGCCATACATCCGTACATCAAAGGGCCATTATCAGTTTTGTGAATACCAGTAAGAATCCTCCCTCCCTTATCGTAATTGGACCCTTCTATTTTCACTTGCAATGTTGAGGACAGCATAAGTATGTGCTTTGAATGATTCGCTCACTCTTATGAGTTATACCGAAAGATCACTTTTATGGGTCACATTGCCAAACGCTGTTACTATCACTCAAGGCACACATTTTATCAACCTGTAATGGTTAGTAGAATTAGGTAAGATGTGAAGGCACAAACTTATCAGTTTGTTCACTTCTTTTTGTAGCGAATGAGTCACGGCCCTTTTCAACGAGATAGTGTGAGATTGCCACTATCCTAAGTAGTGTGGGTTATTGCGTTGACACCCAAAGACAGGATCTCCCTGCACAAAGTGAAATAACAGCCAAAAACCTTCAACTTACATGGACTGTCCTGTCCAGTTGTCTTCACTAAATAATATATACATACATTTCCTTATACTAACTACCTGCCACATCCCCTTTACTCACACCCATGCCCCCCCTGCAGCATAAACTCCTTCCCCAAAAAAATCTAGAACCTTCCCTCTTACTTCTCAATTTAAATAACTGACTTACATATTCACCACTCAAATTACTTTCATATTTCACTGTACTAATTCACCACTGACCTTTATGGGTTCCGGAGTAGCATGCCACTCACCGAAAAAGGGCTTTGACGCATTGTCAGTGGTATTAAGCTCTAAATAAATGCAATTACAATACAATACAAAGCAAGAGTCAGCTAGAACATAAACCTCAGCAGCAGTGGTCACGAGGACCCTAGCTGACAGCCAACAGACAGTGCGCTATGTCCATCTATTGAGCAATTCACACATTGCCTGTATTCCAAGGGATGCTCTGAAGGGAAAGATTAGATTTCATCCACCTCCTGCTGCAAACCCAGATTAGATACAAGTTTTTCAGTGGGGTAATCTGCCAAAGAAAATATTAATCACTTGCTTTAGAGATCCGGTAAGCCTTCACAGTCTCTTTCCATTTTCATATATTTGAACTTCAATGTTTGCAGCACACCAGAGTCTATTTCCACAAAATGATGACAAACAAACCTCTTGTGTCATACCTAAATTGCAGCCGTGCCCAGGTCATGCTGTCGGTCTTAACACAGCTAATGCGTTTGGACATTTTGTGACCCTCCACTCCAGGCTGTCAAGCAGGCCCCACTCTAGGGGCCTCGTTTATGAAAAGTGACGCATCGCTGCGTGAAAACAGCGATGCGTCCCTTTTCACTGCGCACTTCTTACGACATTCCTGATGCGTCATATTTAATGTATGACGCATCATATCGCAAGGAGTTACAGATACGTCAGTATTTCTGACGTATCTGTAAGTGCAAAAGGTGCGCATTGCTGGAGTGTGTCACAAAAGTGACGCAACTCCAGCAATGCGTCCTTTCACATGGGGAAAGCCCCATGTGAAAGGGCTTGCGTCAGTCTTACGCCTGCTGTGAGGCAGGCGCAAGATTTTGACGCAACAGCGTCCTAAAAGTGACGCAGTGAAATCTCATAGATTTCACTGCGTCACTATTACGAGGCTTTCTGCGGGGGAACGCCCCCTCTGCATACATTATACCTGACGCAGGTATAATGTGGCGCAGAGGTTTAAAAAGTGACGCATCTACCTAGATGCGTCACTTTTTAACTATGGCGCAATGAGGCGCATTTTTTACACCGCTGGTGCGTCACAAAAAGTGACGCACCTGCGGAGCAAAACTGACGCAAGGCCTTCATAAATAAGGCCCCAGATTTATTTCTTTGGGAGGGTCATGAAGATGCATTGGTGGGCCATGAAGATGAGCGGGTACTGGCTAAACAACCCCAAAGTATTTAATCACTCTTATATTTTAGGTATTTGCATCTGTCTGCGTTTGACATTTTTAACACAATAACCAGCACCCAAAGAGCTATATACTTTCCTTTCCTTGATGTGCTTCCAGCTTTGGGGAAGGAGAGGGACTCTGCTTCTCAAATCTTTATGATGCAGAACTTTAAGACTGCAGCATACTCCTGGTCATTTGCACCAGCAGAAATGTTTCTGATGCCATAATGAGTCACTTTACAGCTTGTCAGGTTTTTAAAAACGTTGGCAGCTTTTTACTTTTCAAAGCATTGCAGTTTAAACATATGACGCAATAAGCCCAGAATCATAATTCATTTTTCAGGATATCCATGTTGGTCATTTGCGCATCGTAGCAGCTAATAAACTCTGCTAACTTCACGCCTCTACCCTGGCCTGAAGGTATCTTATGTGAATGGTGTTAATCATTAAAATAAACCATAAGGAGAGCCCACGGGGTTACGTGCCCCTGTAAAACATAATGGTGAAAAACGCTTGTTTTCAGTCCTGAATGGCCTTGGGTAGGCCTGTGTATTCCTTGAGTGGGCCTGGCCCATCCTCTAGAACCGGTCCTGCTGTCAAGACTCCACCAGTGATGACCAGATTAATTCTATTGATCTACGCCCCTTAACAAAGAAATGGCCAGCCTGTCCCAAGGCACCACGAGTTCAACGTTACAGAGAAAAACCTGCGATTGGGGTCACATGTAAGCTAGAGCAAAGGGCAAAGGTCAGAACTGGCTACAATTTGTAATGGTCAGATATTTGTAAATTTGTAGGTTTGTTACTATCACAGAATCTCTTACCAAGAGGGACAGGGTGGGGATCATATTTTCATTTTCTCCATTAAAACATACATTTCTTCCTCAGGATATTTGGTTAGACCCATTGTTTCCGTTACTGGATCTTTGGCACATAAATTGACCAATGTAATGTTTCTGCCTTTCAAAAATTGAATCCATACAGTTATTTTGAAGCTGCTCTACACCCCAGACTACAGAACTGTTCTCAGCTTGGGGCTAGCTGCTTCAGTCTTGACAACAATTTAAAATGTTAGGTTTCGCCTAGCCAGTGCTTGCACTGACTCTTCGAGACATGTTGTATTCAGAATATGGGCTTTAAGATTTAAGCTCTGCCCAGAACTTATGGTTGGTTAGTTGATCTGCCTTTTGGAAATGTCTTTACTGTGGTTGGTCAATAGGGTCCATCTGTCCCACCTTGGGTGCTTGGCTTCCTGCCACAGGATCATCACAGATTGTTTCTTTTGGTTTGCCATCTCTGGCCATCTGTTGCCTCCTCGCTAGCAGACCACCCCCTTCCTCCCATTATTGCTGCTGTCCTTCATGATTATTTTCTTTGCAGTGCTTTTGTCACTGCATTCTCTCTAATTATGTTGGCTTCGGTGACCCACTTTGGATTAGCTGGTCTAGCTTTTAATTGCCCTGTGCTGCCTCACTCACAGACACACCCACTCCCTCCTGTCATTGGCAGGCAATTTTAGCCTCCTGTGAAATAATATATTACGCATAGTTGTAGTATAGTGTGTGCAGCCCGCACGTAGATTGTAGCCCATGTGTGAGCTGCAACGCATTACTTGTGCTATGTTTACCTTTAATCAATTTGTGCTGTGTTTATAGCTATGTTTTATAGTACATGCTGCTAATTAACTAAACTGCCTTGTGGCACATTACTGATGACCAGTCCGTCCTATTAGCCGAAAGTTATCAATTTCAGTACTTATTTGCTGTCCTTCTAGGCAAGCATATGAATTTCAGACAGCGGACACAATTCCTAGGTAGCTGGTGTGCTCACCATGTCATTTGCGGAATTCATGGCTATTGCATACGATTCGTTTAGGGCTGCCAAGGGATGTAGCTAATAGGCTTCTACACCACCACCTGTTTGTAGTAACTGTTATATCCTACTTACTAGTATAACATGTACTCTAGCCCTGCTGCCTCTAGCTGCTGGTATACAACTGTTACAACGCATTTTTTACCACGCAATACCATAACCACGCATCTTTTACAACGCAAATACTTTTACCACGCATACATTTACAATGCATACTATTAAACAACGCAAGTACCTTTACAACGCAGGTACTTTTACAACGTATTTTTATTGAAATGAGTTTATTTGTATTGTATTATTTAAAAGTAAATTTATTTTTATTTTTGATTGATATATTATTTTTGATAGAGTATTTTAGAGTACTTGAGTATTTATTTTTGCTAGAGTATTTGAGAGTGCTTGAGTATTTTATAGTTGTTAAAATATATTGTAATTACTTGTGTATTTTTAAAGTTTTATTATGTAAATAATAATAGCATAATACTAGATTATACTAGAGTATTTTGTGAAGTTGATTAAAAATATGGAGATTTTCAACTGATTTTTATTATTATTTTTATTATTTATTTTATTATTAATGTGATTTTTATTGCTTATATTTTTTGTATTAAAGAATATATTGAAATATTTTAGTAAGTATTTTAATTTTTAAATTATATTAAATAAATAAACAAAAAATTCTAAAATAAATAATAATATCTAAAAAAAAGGAATTCAAAGTAATCTTTTTTAAAAATGACATGAGTATCTGGTTTCATAATAGGGTATTTATTTTACTATTTTTTATTTATATTACTTATTTTTAATTAAATGTATTCCTTTATGAAAAGTATGTATTAATAAAATTATTACTAAAATTTAAATTATAAATTTTATTAAATTAAATATATTTTATTTAAAAAAAAATATAAAAATAAATAAAATGAGTATATTCATTTATATGTTTATTAAAATTTTTAAAAAAATATCTTTTATTTTTTAAAAAAATGAAGAAAACAAATAACATTCATGAAACTTTTGGTTCCCACGGTTTTACATTGATTTCTATGGGTAAAATTGTCCTTTTATTTTCAGGATAATGGATATGTGTCCCACGGAACAGAAAAAGAATGAAGAAAAGAAGAAGAAAGAAGAATAAAATAAGGGAGATAAAACTAGAAAACAGGTAAGGAGACAAAGTAGTTAATTTAGAAAATATACATTTATTAAATGATATAATGCATAAATAAAAGAAAACAATATACAGATGATAATTTTTTAATAATAATTTTTTTATTTATCAAAAAATCATAGAAAAAATGAAGTTTTTTTTTACGATTTAGTACATATTTTTGTACATTTTTAACAATATAGCAATATTATTAAAAAAAAGTAATTTTTAATAATTATTATTAAATAAATAGTCCCTTTTTTATCGTTGCAGCATTCTATGACGTAATGACGTAAACGTGAGCGTAAGCGGACATTTTGAAGAGCATCGAAGGAGGAAGCAGCTGGAAGCTGATCTGCGTCCAGGTAAGAAACATTTTAAACTTTATTTAAAAGAAATAATGTTAAAAAGATATACATTTATTGTAAGGGAAGGATAAGTAGAGGTTGCTATAATAGTAAATGATGTGAATACGTACAAATGCATGTCGCTAATCGTATATCTAGAATATGCCTATGTCGGGTCTGTGGGGAAAAAAGATCGATAACTTTATTTCGTTTAGATATAGTTGTATTTCAGGTAAAAAATGTGATAAGTTGTTTATGTTTATGAGATTTGTTATCGCTTCGAAAGAAATGTTTAAAAATGCAATTTTGAATGTATCGATAGCTTTTGAAAAAGAAATGAAAGAGAAAAATGTGGTTAGATAATTGTTGAAAAAACTTCTTCGAGAGTAAACTTTTGTATTTTCATGGTTTTTGTCATATGGATTGCTTTTTGGAGATTGGAGGTTTTGTAGAACACAGAACAAACAGATTACGTAGTTTGAAAGGGATTTGTCGGTTTTTCAGATTTTAGGTTAAAAACAAAAATGTTTGCGGATTTAGTTGGATATATTTTGGAGAGAGAATCTTTTTGTCTTTTTTAAAAAAAATTCTTTTGTAAAAGGAGAATTCAGATTGTATTTGGTATTATTTGAAGAAATTATTGTTTACTTTATTGTATTTCTAATACGTTGTATTGGTAAAAAATTAAAAAGGAAAAAACAAGAACATTTTTGTTTTTTAACACATGTAGTGCTATGTGAAAAATGAACTTGTATAAGTGGTGAATGAAAATGCTTTGTATTATTTTGTGAATTTAAAAATGTATAGTTCTTTTTATTTAAAAAAAAAATGTGGTATTCTACATTATGCCAAATAAGATGGGGAAATTAAAAATCCAATCTGAAAAAAGATGGATTGTTTAAAAATTTAGGAAATCGAAATATTTTGTACTTTTCTACCATATGCCAATGGAGATGGATGGCTTTTTTTTTTGCATGTATTAAAAATATTGACAAAAATAGTTGACAGAATATAAAATATTTCTAAAAATTATGCTTACTCATTTGAAGAAGATTTATCAAAACAATTTTTGGGGAAAAGTGAAAAGCAGAAGAGTTTTACTATTTTTCAAAAATGCATTTTTAAATGAATCAACATTTGAAAAAAAATTGTGGAAAAAAAATTGGATAATTATTCCTACTTTATTGAAGAAAAAAAATCCTTGAAATATTTTGATTTTTGAATTAATTTGCAACTAAGGGTTTTTTTAAAAGTTGCATAATGGAGGTAAAAAAAATGAAGCAAATTAAAGGTAAGGAGATCCGACTATTTTTTTGGTTAAATTGGAATTTAAAAAAATGTATTAGCCAATTAAATTTAGAGAGGATGTAAATTTGGAGCAAAGCAGGAAAGTAATGTGAAGGAGGAATTTAAAAAGATAGAATGTTAGCTAGATTTTCCAGGTAATCTAGAGCCACACACAACTTAAACTGTTGTCATAGTGCCAATAGTCTCTCCGACATTTCTTTTGCTTTTTGAGTAATTCGTGAGTTTAGACTACCTGTTAGAGTTTGAGAAATTCTCATTTCCTGAAAACTTTGCTCCTTCTTCAAAGTTTCCAAAAAAGAGTAGAAATTAGGGCGGGGTTTTCCAATTACATGGTTGAAGGAGTTATGCCATCCCTCAATGGCATTATTTGTTTTAACCTCTCCCTGTAAGCAACTCGAATAACAGTTCCACCACTCCACATGGAAACGTGGCTTCCTCCTGCGACCCGCTCTGCTTAGATGTCCAATCCATGTGTCTTCCATATAATTTAGAATGGGTGCCAATTTTTCCTCATTTGTAATGTAATAATCTGATTCTGTAATGGCAGTGTAGTACTCGTCTACACTTCCGGGAGGGACAAAACAAAGAGCAGTTAATTTTTTTAATTCAACTTGCAGTTTGCTGTCTAACGAGTATTCTGTAACTAGGGGTGTTTTTTGTAGTTTACGCCAGAATGCCTGGAAAAAATGGAAGAAACACCCCTGAATTTGGGTATCCGTGTACGTTTTGGTGTCAATTATTTTCCTAGGGTTTGGTTAGTTTTTGATTTAATAACAGATAAAAATTCTGTGTATGTTGCAGAAGTCTTATCAGGCAGCAAACTATATACTAGGGGATTACACTATTGTTAATTTTAGCTAGTATATTGTAAATTTTGGTGAATGGATGGGCTTTTAAACGTCCCATCCATCATCCAAATTTCACTACTTTCTAGTTTTAAAAGGTTGCGGGGTGTACTAAAAATTAATATACATTTTTGAGGGTTTACATTATCATGCAGAAGGAAAGGTTCATCAGCAAAAGAAATAGTAAGTTCGTGAGGTATAACTATGTCAGAAAAGATATGAGGTGTATTAGTTTGTGTATTACTTGCCTGTTTTTGACGTTGAATAATTCTTCGCAAATTATGGATGGTAGGCATATTACTAGCTATATGAGTAGGGACATGCTGAGCAACCTCTCTTAAAATGGATCCTGTAGATTCAATGGAGGTGCTTGCAATTGCTTTCATTTCGTTTACTGTTTCTCTAACATTAACCTCCATTGCAGAGGCAGAGTGGTTATGGTCAGTTGTTCTTACAATAATATCATCAACCGTAACCGCTCCGCCGCTGTAACGGGTTGAAAAGTATTGCACGCACCTCCAATGATTCCTTGGAAAACGTATCCTTTCCTTACAATAAATGTAACCTGCATGATTCAGTAGTCGGTTTCCTTTTATGGACTTAATATATTTCGCAGTAGGATGAGTAGACATTTTCTGCAAAGAAATAAATTAGGTAACTTAGTTACTTGTTATGTTATTTTACATTTTTTAACAAAAAAAGAAACAGTTTCTCTACTACAGCAGTTTTCTGGAGTTAGAACATTAAGTAATACTCCTACACTATCCAGCAGTTTCCCTACTGCAGCACTTTAATGGATTAAGAATAGTAAGTAATACCCCTACACTATCCAGCACTTAAACTACTGCAGCACTTTCCTGGAGTTAGAATAGTAATTTATTCCCCTACACTATCCAGCACTTTCCCTACTGAAGCACTTTCCTGGAGTTAGAATAGTAAGTAATATTCCTACACTATCCAGCACTTTCCCTACTGCAGCACTTTTCTGGAGTTAGAATAGTAATTTATACCCCTACACTATCCAGCACTTTCCCTACTGCAGCACTTTACTGGAGTTTGAATAGTAAGTAATATCCCTACACTATCCAGCACTTTCCCTACTGCAGCACTTTCCTGGAGTAAGAATAGTAATTGATTCCCCTACACTATCCAGCACTTTCCCTACTGAAGCACTTTCCTGGAGTTAGAATAGTAAGTAATACCCCTACACTATCCAGCACTTTCCCTACTGCAGCACTTTCCTGGAGTTAGAATAGTAATTGATACCCCTATACTATCCAGCACTTTCCCTACTGAAGCACTTTACTGGAGTTAGAATAGGAAGTAATACCCCTATACTATCCAGCACTTTCTCTACTGCAGCACTTACCTGGAGTTAGAATAGTAAGTAATACCCCTACACTATCCAGCACTTTCCCTACTGCAGCACTTTTCTGGAGTAAGAATAGTAAGTAATACCCCTACACTATCCAGCACTTTCCTTACTGCAGCACTTTCCTGGAGTAAGAATAGTAATTGATTCCCCTACACTATCCAGCACTTTCCCTACTGAAGCACTTACCTGGAGTTAGAATAGTAATTGTTCCCCCTACACTATCCAGCACTTTCCCTACTGCAGTACTTACCTGGAGTTAGAATAGTAAGTAATACTCCTACACTATCCAGCACTTTTCCTACTGAAGCACTTTACTGGAGTTAGAATAGGAAGTAATACCCCTACACTATCCAGCACTTTCCCTACTGCAGCACTTACCTGGAGTTAGAATAGTAAGTAATACGCCTACACTATCCAGCACTTTCCCTACTGCAGCACTTACCTGGAGGTAGAATAGTAAGTAATACTCCTACACTATCCAGCCCTTTCCATACTGCAGCACTTACCTGGAGTTAGAATAGTAAGTAATACCCCTACACTATCCAGCACTAAAATGTGTTTCATGTGTAATGGTATTTATTTACCTTAAAGATTGCTGCTTGAATTTGTGGACTACTTTTGATAGCTTGTTTTTCTGTTTGATGGTTTCTTTTGGTGTTGATGTAGTTTTGATGAAAGATTAATGATTCTTATGTTTTTCGTTACTACATTTTTTAGTGAAAATTTTACATTGACAATATATTTAGCATTGTTCTTACAGTTTTTCTTTATTTGAGTGTGAAAACAGAATTGACACTTTAACATTAACCAGCACTTTCTCTACTGCAGCACTTGCCTGGAGTTCGAATAGTAATTGATACCCCTACACTATCCAGCCCTTTCCCTACTGAAGCACTTTCCTGGAGTTAGAATACTAATTGATACCTCTACACTATCCAGCACTTTCCCTACTGCAGCACTTACCTGGAGTTAGAATAGTAAGTAATACTCCTACACTATCCAGCACTTTCCCTACTGAAGCACTTACCTGGAGTTAGAATAGTAATTGATACCCCTACACTATCCAGTACTTTCCCTACTGCAGCACTTATCTGGAGTTAGAATAGTAAGTAATACTCCTACACTATCCAGCACTTTCCCTACTGCTGCACTTACCTGGAGTTAGAATAGTAATTGATGCCCCTACACTATCCAGCACTTTCCCTACTGCAGCACTTATCTGGAGTTAGAATAGTAAGTAATACTCCTACACTATCCAGCACTTTCCCTACTGAAGCACTTTCCTGGGGTTAAAATAGTAATTGATACCCCTACACTATCCAGCACTTTCCCTACTGCAACACTTACCTGGAGTTAGAATAGTAAGTAATTCTCCTACACTATCCAGCACTTTCCCTACTGAAGCACTTTCCTGGAGTTAGAATAGTAATTGATACCCCTACACTATCCAGCACTTTCCCTACTGCAGCACTTACCTGGAGTTACAATAGTAAGTAATACCCCTACACTATCCAGCACTAAAATGTGTTTCATGTGTAATGGTATTTATTTACCTTAAAGATTGCTGCTTGTATTTGTGGACTACTTTTGATAGATTTTTTTTCTGTTTGATGGTTTCTTTTTGTGTTGAATGTAGTTTTGATGAAAGATTGATTTGAGTTTCTAAAAAAAGGGAAAAAGAAATGTTAATGATTCTTATGTTTATCGTTGTTTGTTACTACATTTTTTAGTGAAAATTTTACTTTGAAAATATATTTATCATTGTTCTTACAGCTTTTCTTTATTTGAGTGTGAAAAGAGAATTGACACTTTAACATTAACCAGCACTTTCTCTAATGCAGCACTTACCTGGAGTTAGAATAGTAATTGATACCCCTACACTATCCAGCACTTTCCCTACTGTAGCACTTTCCTGGAGTTAGAATACTAATTGATACCTCTACACTATCCAGCACTTTCCCTACTGCAGCACTTACCTGGAGCTAGAATAGTAAGTAATACTCCTACACTATCCAGCACTTTCCCTACTGAAGCACTTTCCTGGAGTTAGAATACTAATTGATACCTCTACACTATCCAGCACTTTCCCTACTGCAGCACTTACCTGGAGCTAGAATAGTAAGTAATACTCCTACACTATCCAGCACTTTCCATACTGAAGCACTTTACTGGAGTTAGAATAGTAAGTAATACACCTACACTATCCAGCACTTTCCCTACTGCAGCACTTTCCTGGAGTAAGAATAGTAATTGATTCCCTTACACTATCCAGCACTTTCCCTACTGCAGCACTTTCCTGGAGTAAGAATAGTAATTGATTCCCCTACACTATCCAGCACTTTCCCTACTGCAGCACTTAACTGGAGTTAGAATAGTAATCGATACCCCTACACTATCCAGCACTTTCCCTACTGCAGCACTTACCTGGAGTTAGAATAGTAAGTAATACTCCTACACTATCCAGCACTTTCCCTACTGAATCACTTTCCTGGAGTTAGAATAGTAATTGATACCCCTACACTATCCAGCACTTTCCCTACTGCAGTACTTACCTGGAGTTAGAATAGTAAGTAATACTCCTACACTATCCAGCACTTTTCCTACTGAAGCACTTTACTGGAGTTAGAATTGGAAGTAATACCCCTACACTATCCAGCACTAAAACGTGTTTCATGTGTAATGGTATTTACCTTAAAGATTGTTGCCTGTATTTGTGGACTAGTTTTGATAGCTTGTTTTTCTGTTTGATGGTTTCTTTTGGTGATGAATGTAGTTTTGATGAAAGATTGATTTGAGTTTCTAAAAAAAGGGAAAAAGAAATGTTAATGATTCTTATGTTTTTCGTTCTTTGTTACTACATTTTTTAGTGAAAATTTTACATTGAAAATATATCGTTGTTCTTACAGCTTTACTTAATTTGAGTGTGAAAAGAGAATTGACACTTTAACGTTAACCAGCACTTTCTCTACTGTAGCACTTACCTTGAGTAAGTATACTCATTGATACCCCTACACTATCCAGCACTTTCCCTAATGCAGCACTTTCCTGGAGTTAGAATAGTAATTGATATCCCTACACTATCCAGCACTTTCCCTACTGCAGCACTTACCTGGAGTTAGAATATTATGTAATACCGCTACACTATCCAGCACTTTTTCTACTGCAGCACTTTTCTGGTGTTAGAATAGTAAGTAATACCCCTACACTATTCAGCACTTTCTATATTACAGCAATTTCCTGGAGTTAGAATAGTAAGTGATACCCCTACACTATCCAGCATTTTCCTACTGCTGCACTTTTCTTGAGTTAGAATAGTAAGTAATACTTCTACACTATCCAGCACTTTCCCTACTGCAGCACTTACCTGGAGTTAGAATACCTACTGTTGCACTTCTTTGAATAATAATAGTGTTTGATACCCTCACACTGTCCAGAACGTTTTCAACTGCAAGCAATGTAGCATACAATTTAAAAAATGTTTTTTTACGTGAAATGATTCTTTATTACCTTTAATTTGGTTGTTTTGATTAATAGTTTTCTTTAGGTTGTTGATGTTTTGGTTAGTCTTCTTTAAAGATTGTTTGGAGTTTCTAAAGGGTTAAAATATGAAATTAGAAAGAATTTTTGGTTTTCGTTTGTATGTCGTTGGATTTTGGAAATGAAAAATATTCATTTTGATATCATCACTTTCCTTACTGCAATACTTTCCTGCTATTATAATTGCAATTGAGAATTGAACTTTATCCAGCATTTTTCTCCACTATAGCACTTACCTGTTGCACTTATCTGTTGATACCGCTAAACTATCTAGCTCTTTCCCTAGTGCAGTATTTATCTAGATATAGACTAGTTTATAATAACCCCACTTTATCTTGTGTATTTCATAGTGCAGTACTTTCCTGGAGTTAGATTAGAAATTGTTTTCCAAACACTATTCTGCATTTTCACTAGTGCGGTAATTTCTTTGAGTTACATTCATATTTGATACTGTCATTTTAAACCGATATTTACCTTCTGTTGCACTTATTTGAGTTATATTCGCATTTGATACCCTTACAATATCCAGTACTTTTTCTACTCCAAATAAATTTGCATACAATTTTAAAAATGTGATTTATGTGCAATTTTATTTATTTACCTTTAAGAATGATGCTTGGATTTCAGATTTTCTTTTTCTTGGCTGCTCTTTGCTTCATCGATTTCAAAGCTTTCTTTGAGTTTCTAATGCAAGGAAATAAATAATGTAATTTTTTGCTATGTTGCTTCTAAGGATTTTCTGATGTTGATGTTCTGGAGATTACTTAGATAATTTTTTAAAAGGATAATGAGAATGGAAATGTTTTTTCATATTATTACTGTTATAATATTCTACACTTAGTACATTGCTGCCACATTTGAAAATTTGTTTTAAAAATCAGACTAGGAAATTTTTGTCTAATTTTCGTACAACAATTTCATAAATATTTATTTAATTACCTATTTGTTTGGATGACGTTTCAATTTTCGAAGTCGAAAAAATTAATGTATTTATTCTAAAGTGATGTTTTCTGTTAAAATGGAAAAAAAACATGTGTATTAATTCATTTATTTACGTTTCGTGTGTTTAGAATTGTCGGAAAAAAGTCTTAAATGTACCTTCAAATTATTTTAGCACAGTAGTGTTGGCAGATTTTTAAAGTACAATTTTTTGGATACACGTCTTTTGCGTCCAAGTTTTGAGTGGTCCGACTAATAAATAAAACAACATTTAGACATGTTATAACAAAATATTTAACTTTTAGTTATTATTTTCATTTAAAAAAATTACTCGCATTTTGTAAAAATGTATTTCTCGGTTTAAAAAATGTCGGGTTATCTAAATACGTATATATGTTTACTTAATTCTAATATGTGTGTTGCAAAAAATTATCATTAAATAATAATATTCAACATATTGTAAATGCGTTATTAATGAATTAGTGTAATATGTCGTAAAGTATTTAAGTAACTCACTTGTAAATCGAATAATAATTCTCCGGAGTTTGAATAACGATTTCGATAAGGTAAAAAGGTCAGAGAGTCAGGTTTGGCGTCTGGTCACTCTGGTAGTTGAGGATCAACTGTTTTAAAAATGGTGTCTGTCTCGTATTTATAAGTTTGGCTTACTGCCTCTGTTTTCTTTTTAAAAGATAGCGTTGGTATGGTGGTTTTATATATGTTTTATTTCTGTGTAAACGTATATTTTAAAACTCAGTTAAAAGATATGTACTTAGCGTTTATCGTGCCGTTTTGGCATCCATTTTGAAAGTAGTGTTGTGGTATTATTTGAAAGAAATAGTAGTAGGACTATCGTATGAGTTACTTATTGAAAATGGCGACTGTTTGTCAGTACATATATGTATGAATTTGATGTGTTGAAATTAATAATTTTAGTTATTTCTATATATGTTTATGTTTATTTTTAGTGCAATCGTTGTGCAGGGAATAATTTCTACATTTTGGAAAGTAAGAGTATTATTTTTAATACTCGAGTATTAATTTAATTTTAATACTCGAGTATTAATTTTTAAGAAATATCGCATCTTTGTTTATTACGTTGTAGTTTTTCTTTACATTTTTTAATACACTTCCCCACCCAAAACCCCTATTTTCCCTGCATCCCGTTCCTGGTTTTATTGTACAAAAAATATATATATATTTGCGTTGTAATGGTATGCGTAGTTAATGTTTTCATTGTAATAGTATTTTTCTATTTATTGTGCTATATTGCGTTGTAATAGTACTCGTTGTAAGAACATGCGTTGTAATAGTTATTGAGTTGTAAAAATTGCGTTGTAAAAGTATGCGTTGTAAAAGTATGCGTGGTAACGTCATATATCCCTAGCTGCTCAGCCATAGTGTGACTTGGTCTTAGAATGTTGGTGTGCCTGTGATGCATGGAATGCCTGGGTGTCTGAGTGGGATGAATGTGGCAATTAGAGATGGGCTGAGCAGCTAGGCAGGCTGCTCCTGGTGGGGCTGGTACCACACTAGGATGGCTGGGGTCAAGACAGATGTATCCTGAACTGAAGATTAATAAAGAAGACCTAAATATACATCCTCGCTCCTGGTGTCTTTCTAGATTAGACACAACATATTTTTGGCAACGAGCGGACCTGGACCCAAGCGTACATATGGATTAAACAGAAACGTAGAGACTACAAAGAAACCATTGTAACCAACGCAACTACAATGAATAAAGGAAGAAAAATACATGAAGCAGAATGGAGTTAAAGGCAAGCAGCCCCACCAGTGTCCTGTCATCGAACGGCCCCAACCTGTGTCCTGCCTGATCTTACTCCATGGACTTGACCACAGGTATGGTCTGTATGTTAGGGTATGAATGTACTGACTTTCACCCTACCACTTCCCTCTGAACCTGCTGTATGGATGTATCCACTGCGCAAGGGAACTGTGGCTGATCAAGATATGAGTTATGGTCTAACTCAGTGAATGTATTCACATGTACCACACAGGAGCGGTGTGGATATGCCAAGTGTGGTGTCCTCAGTACGCATGGAAATTTGTAAATACATTTGACATCTAAGTCAGCTTTGAAATACTGCTTGGCATAAAGAACTGTGAGTTGGAGGAGTAGTCACTACAGCCAGATTTGGTGTTCCAGCCACAGCGTTTACTAGAAAAGGTTTAGTGAGTTGGAGGAGTACCCAGTACAGCCTTATTTGCTGTTCCAGCCACAGCCTTTTCTTCAAGATGTTTCAAAGAGAGGAGTTGGTGTTACAGCCCACTTTGGTAACACTCAATGTGTCTTAGAAAAAGGATTGGTGTGTATATGGTGTAATGAATTATACTGCCACATGTGAGTGATCCAGCCACTGCTACTTCTCTGGATTGAGATGTTACTGCTAATTGCGAGGAGTGGCTGCACAGAAGGACATTTCCTCTGTAATCAATTTTGATTTCAGGCATGTTGGTTTTCCTGCCAATGTGAGGATGTCCTAGGGGCCACACTGGTTTTGTGTTGTGGTGTTCCTCGATCACTTCTTAAACACATGGATGCGCAGGCATTTGGTATTAGAAATGCTACCAATTTTAATTCTTTGTGGTACTTTACTGGCAATATGTTTGCTGTGCCGGCTGATTAAATATTCACTCATGTTGCCTACAATGAATCTGTCATCTGTTTAACCTGTCTGACACTGTTGTTCCGCTCGCTATTTACTTTTTTAAAGCAATTGAGCCTTGGAAAGAATTTGCCAAATACTTGCACGTTATTTATTTGATAATTCTCTGGCGAAAGAAGGGGGCACTCCTCTTGTGCTTTGACTGAGGTGGGTGAGTTTATTTGAATTATTTTAGCACATTCTACAAATTGCTGCCAGTCTTCGACCAACTGTTTCCTTCAACTTAAAATTTCAAATTTATGTGTGCGTGCCACTCACCTTTGTCTTGGTGTTGCGTGAGGCTCTAGTCGGAACTTTGATAACTTGGATTCCAGTGCGGTGCTCTGTTGTTAGACGCATTCAAGCTTCGGCGTGCGGTGAGCCAACCGGCTTACCATCAAGTACGTGCTGCCATCTTGAGGAAACTAAAGGCAAGCATGTTTATAGTGTTTTTCCAGCAACTCAGTACGAGGTCTAGGAGCTACTCTCTTCATTTTCCTATTGCCGACTTCTTCTTAAAGAATTTTTATGGAGTCCTCTGTCATCGCTGTGCCCCAGTTAAGTGCACATGCTCTGTACAAGAATGGTTTGAGTCTCAAAGGCGGCAGCATTTTCAACCTGGGTAAATTTCAAGGTACTTGAAGGTACTCTGTGCACAGTTCTTGAGCAGACATTCAATTCTTCACGGTGACACAAATGCTTCCATTTATGGGGTTGCCAGGTTTTGGGCACTGCGATTGCCTGAAGCACCATTTGACCTTTTTAAATATAATTGCAGCAAATAGTATTGGGAAAATTGGTTAATTTTTTATGGTGTGGTTGCATCTGCTTATGATGTTATACAGGAAAAATAATAGCACTTTGTTTTTAGTTTTCCTAGGTCTGTCACAGGTTATTTCTGTGTGCGATACTGTTTAGCTATGTTCCACTGTTTATGGCATTGTATTTATATGACCTATGGAATGTTTTCTTGATTCGTGAAACCACAGTTTTCTTTCTCTAGATATGGGTGGCCCACATATCTCAGTGGGTGGTTATCACAATTTAATCCCTTACATGAGGGATGGGTTAAGGCTTTAGTCTCATTACAGTTCTATCCCTTACTTGAGGGTGGTTCTTTTGTGACTTATTCAATGTGTTGGTAAATCGCCTTGTGCTGCGTGTATGTGTGTAAGTCAGCCTGCGCTTCACATGTTGTCCTGTGTAAGTCGCCCTGCGCTTCAGATGTTCTTGTGTGTAAGTCGCCCCGCGCCTCACAGGTGTTCCTATGTAAGTCGTCCTGCGCTTCAGGTGTTGTTGTGTGTAAATATATATTTAACAAGGAAGGAGAGTTAAGGGATTATATCCACTGCTGTGGATGGAAGGGTACTCCCAGTCCCCTAGACAGATAGTTATATAACAATACGAAGGAGTACCACCAAAGATAAGGCTGAAACAGCCAGTATTGGTGGGATGAGACACTAATGTAAAAGAAGAAGTCCTCCTTTGTTTTTAAGGAACCCCTCACTCACCGACCTGGTCGGTGACATGCTTCATCATCGGGGCCACCTTGACAGCCGAGTGCCGCCAAGGTGTGCTACAACACCTGAATACAGTGGAGCAGGTATGTGAGTGATGAATGTGAAAAATGAAAAAAAGTCAGTGAGTTAAAAATTGTCCTGGTATAACTTTGACCAAATATAATTTATTCTAAAGCTACTGGACAATATTAAAAACAGTGGTGATACAATAAAGGTTTTAATGAGACCTAGTGTATCTGTGATATGTGCTGGGTCTACATGTTTCAAACCATATGGGATTTACCGGTTTTTCATCAGGACCAAAATGATGTAAAGGAGTTGGGTGGTAAGGGTACACTAACACCATGCCATACCTGCAACCCTTTCAAACCCAAAAATAGCGATTTGCTAAATGGGTAAAAATAATAGTAACCCAGAAGTGGTTACATAAAAGGAACAAACCTGTAAAAGAGAAAAGATTATCACTCATAAAGGTTAATTACGTGCCTGTAACGTGGTGAAGTGACGTAGTCCGTTCTGTCTATGCCTCATTCCACATTCAGTGATGCGAATAAACCATGGTGCGGTGTGACAGCATGATTTTCTATATTTAGGACCAATTGTTCCTTGGTAGGGCACACCTATCAATATGGGTGTGAGTGAGCACGCATGCGTAGTTCTATCTTTTAAACCACCTCTATCACAAAATTGATTGTGCGTGACTCAGTCATAATTCTAACTCTTTTGTGTCAGGAATTACCGACGTGCAAAAATGCCAACTTGATCCAGAACCACAAATAACATATAACAAAACACCACAATACATACATATTTTTGTAAAAAACAACACTTACTCCTCAATGGAGGAAGGTTTTCCTCACGGGGATTTGAGGGGAGGTTACAGAGTTCAAAACGTATTCTGCGTGAGAAAAATAATAAGGGAACATGGAGAGGGGTTCAAAGGAGAGTATCCAATGCCGTCTATTTTCTCCTTAGTAGTTAAAAAAGAGGTTCGGAGTCCGAGGTATTTCTATTAGGGCAGATTCTACTTACAGTTACTCTGGTCGGAAACTGGCCGATAACCTACTCTTCTCCCTCCGTGCGCCCGCACTGGAGGAAGAACCGGCGTCTGTAGTTAAAGGAAGCCGCCATTGTGGGCGGGGAGGGCGTGGCCGGTCCAGTAGCGCGCGATGACGTCACGCGCACGCGTGATCGTCATACGCGCGTCTGGTTGTTAAGGCAACAGGGTAAAGAACAACAATCTCCATGATCCGAGACAGAGAAAGTCTCCGTGATCGGAGACAGTTAGTGTTAGCAAAGACAGCGTAATGCTTTGAACTCCGTGTATGGTGAAGGAGATGCACATATTGGGCATATACGGGCAAGTCGATTGGACACTAAACAATTGGCTAAGGGGGATTTTAAACAAGGGTGCTACTCGCTCTCCATGCGTGGAGTACAGTCTGGTCATAACTGGTCATAATTGAGCAAGTCACCGTAGGGGATGAAATATAACTGGAAGTATGTTACCCCTGGCTTGAAATTTATACTCAGAACTCTATGTCTGGAGTCTGAGTAATCCAATGTTGGGGAAAAAACAGAGAGGCATACATGTGACCGTCAGGTATTTTGGCAAACTCAACAGAAGATGTAATCACGAGGAGTGTTGCCCATCAGTACCTTAGCTTAGCAGATGGCACCGGGTTACAGCAAAATGGGGTGTATGCTGTAGAAGTTAGAAAAACAAGTGTCTATGAGAGGACAGAGGCCCAGGGGATATTATCATTAAGGCCATTTTTGTTTGTAGATAGCCTGTATACCCATCTTTGTTCTTTTTCGTACAAGCGTTTTTGTATGTTTGGTCCTGGAGATACCTGCTCAATGACGGTCCAAAACATGTCATTCGTAGTATGACCTTTCTCAAGAAAATGATCCGTCAATCGGGTCGCATTTTTCTTGCAGCGTATGGTGCTATCCCCTGGGCCTCTGTCCTCTCATACTTCCAGTTATATTTCATCCCCTACGGTGACTTGCTCACTAACTAACTGTCTCCGATCACGGAGACTTTCTCTGTCTCGGATCATGGAGATTGTTGTTCTTTACCCTGTTGCCTTAACAACCAGACGCGCGTATGACGATCACGCGTGCGAGTGACGTCATCGCGCGCTACTGGACCGGCCACGCCCTCCCCGCCCACAATGGCGGCTTCCTTTAACTACAGACGCCGGTTCTTCCTCCAGTGCGGGCGCACGGAGGGAGAAGAGTAGGTTATCGGCCAGTTTCCGACCAGAGTAACTGTAAGTAGAATCTGCCCTAATAGAAATACCTCGGACTCCGAACCTCTTTTTTAACTACTAAGGAGAAAATAGACGGCATTGGATACTCTCCTTTGAACCCCTCTCCATGTTCCCCTATTATTTTTCTCACGCAGAATACGTTTTGAACTCTGTAACCTCCCCTCAAATCCCCGTGAGGAAAACCTTCCTCCATTGAGGAGTAAGTGTTGTTTTTTACAAAAATATGTATGTATTGTGGTGTTTTGTTATATGTTATTTGTGGTTCTGGATCAAGTTGGCATTTTTGCACGTCGGTAATTCCTGACACAAAAGAGTTAGAATTATGACTGAGTCACGCACAATCAATTTTGTGATAGAGGTGGTTTAAAAGATAGAACTACGCATGCGTGCTCACTCACACCCATATTGATAGGTGTGCCCTACCAAGGAACAATTGGTCCTAAATATAGAAAATCATGCTGTCACACCGCACCATGGTTTATTCGCATCACTGAATGTGGAATGAGGCATAGACAGAACGGACTATGTCACTTCACTACGTTACAGGCACGTAATTAACCTTTATGAGTGATAATCTTTTCTCTTTTACAGGTTTGTTCCTTTTATGTAACAACTTCTGGGTTACTATTATTTTTACCCATTTAGCAAATCGCTATTTTTGGGTTTGAAAGGGTTGCAGGTATGGCATGGTGTTAGTGTACCCTGACCACCCAACTCCTTTACATCATTTTGGTCCTGATGAAAAACCGGTAAATCCCATATGGTTTGAAACATGTAGACCCAGCACATATCACAGATACACTAGGTCTCATTAAAACCTTTATTGTATCACCACTGTTTTTAATATTGTCCAGTAGCTTTAGAATAAATTATATTTGGTCAAAGTTATACCAGGACAATTTTTAACTCACTGACTTTTTTTCATTTTTCACATTCATCACTCACATACCTGCTCCACTGTATTCAGGTGTTGTAGCACACCTTGGCGGCACTCGGCTGTCAAGGTGGCCCCGATGATGAAGCATGTCACCGACCAGGTCGGTGAGTGAGGGGTTCCTTAAAAACAAAGGAGGACTTCTTCTTTTACATTAGTGTCTCATCCCACCAATACTGGCTGTTTCAGCCTTATCTTTGGTTGTTGTGTGTAAGCCACCCTGCGCGTCACATGTTGTCCTGTGTAAGTCGCCCCGCGCTTCAGATGTCGTCGTCTGTAAGTCGTCCTGCGCCTCACTGTGTGTACCCTCTATTTATTTTATTTATTTTACAGACTTGTAAAGCGCATGGCTGCCCGTGAGCGTCCCAGCGCTAATGATAGATCAGAAAAAAATGAGAAGAAAAATGGGTTTAAGGGAACAACCAAGTCTTAAGTGCCTTGCAAAAAGGAAAAAGGTTAGGCTGGGCTAGGATGTCCGGGGGGAGAGCATTCCACAGCTTGGAGGCGTTGCACGAAAACAGTCGGCCTCCAGAGTGGGATTTCCTAACTCTGGGCACTGCTGCCAAGTTTGAAAGTGAGGATCGAAGGGTTCTGGTGGTTTTGTGAGGGGAAATAAGGTCTTTCAGGATGGGTGGGGCTTTTCTGTGTAGAATTATATGGGTGGTGCAGAGGGTTTTAAAATGCACCCTTTCTTGGATAGGCAGCCAATGCAGTGATTTTAGGGCTGGTTTAGCCGAACAGCGGCTATGTGTCCCTGTGAGAAGACGGGCAGCTGTGTTTTACACCATCTGAAGTTTAGCCAGCACATTGTTTGGGGCCCCTAGATACAGGGCGTTACTGTAGTCCAATCGGGCCATCACTAGGCCTTGAATCAGTAATTTTTTGGATTTTGCAGGGAGCAAAGGGAGGATTTTTCTAGAGGTCCGTAGAAGACCATAGCAAGTTACAGCTGTTTTCCTTGCTTGGGTGAAAAAATTAAGACCTTTGTCCAGCCAAATCCCCAAGCTCTTGATCTCATGCTTGGGGATAGGGGGCATACCCATACAGGGAGGCCACAAGGACTCAGGGCGGAAGTGTGACTGATTACCCAGGACCATGATCTCAGTCTTTTCACTGTTGAGCCTAAGATGTGACTTATTCATCCATGTTGTTATGTCACTGAGACAGGTGTAAAGGTCAGAGGGAGAATGGTCATGCTGATTCAGGGAAACCACCAGCTGGGTGTCGTCCGCGTAGGTTAAAAGCTTAATCCCAAATGAGGCAACAATCTTCTCGAGGGTGGACATGTATACATTAAAAAGGGTCGGGCTCAGGGATGAGCCATGAGGGACCCCGCAGTGTATAGGTGTTGACTTGGAGGTGAAATTACCATCCGTAACCTGAAAGGAACGGTCCCTCAAAAAGGATTCTAGCCAGGACAGGGCAGGCCCTGAGATATTCAACTCCTTGAGCCTGTGGACCAGTGTCGAGTGGTTGACGGTGTCGAAGGCAGCACTGAGGTCCAGGAGGATCACTGCCACTGATCCTCCTGAATCAATGATCTTTCTTGCCTCTTCAACCACCGCCAACATCGCAGTCTCCGTACTCTGGCCTGGTCTAAAGCCAGTTTGTGAGGGTTTGAGAAGGCCATTGATTTCCAGATAGTCGGAGAGTTGGCGGTTTACATATTTTTCTGCGATCTTACTTTATGTGGTCCATATTGTGGTACACATGTGTTTGTAGGGTTGGTTCACCCTTGTTGTCTGTTTCTGGCCTTGGGTGTTTGTCGTGGTGTGTGTGCACCTTTCCCTACAATATTTTCTTTTGTGTTTTTGGGAAAGGATGGGGTTATTGCTAGTTGAAAACGTAATATTGCTTGACAGTGTTTTTTTTTTCCTTCACAATTTGACATTGTTTGATCGTTTAAAATGTAATTATTCGTAATAATTTTCATGAGAGAGGATGGGGGATTTTGATGCATGTTTTTAATATGTTGTATTATGCCCATCTTTTCTTGTTTGCTTTGTTCTCTCTTTGGTGATGTTTTGAATTCATTCTCATCCCTTAGTTATGAACATTATCTTCTTTTTGTGTATAGTTCTTTTCTTTTAAAATTGTAAGTTTTGTTTTCATTTTAAAAGGAAAGGGATAATGTTATATCCTAAGGTTTACATGTATATTTAAATCAGCCTAGGTCCTCCTAGTTGCTCAGCCAGAGTGAGAGATGGTGACGGAATGTTGGTGTGAATGTGATGAATGGAATGCCTAGGTGCCTGTGTGGATGAGTGGTGACAGTTGGAGATGGGCTGAGCAGTTAGGCAGGCTGCTCCAAGTGAGGCTGGAGTAGGAGGTATGGGAGCTGGGTTAAGAGCTGTTAGATGGCTGATCCTTGTTTGATACCACTTGACATGGATTAATAAAGAAGACTTTAAGAACTTACAACCTGGCTACCAGTGTCTTCCTATACAAAGTACAACAGTAACCATATGAGTAGCTTGCATATTAGCAGGTCATGCGGTGGCGTGAGCATACAGCAGAGGCGAGGGTGAGACTGCAAGTGTCCTGCCTACTATAGCACAGACAGCCATTAAAAAATGGTCGCTAACAAGGCTAATTTAATCTGCCTCTCTGCAGACAATGCCAGCAGGGTGTGACATTGTGCCACGTTGCCTGCTTTCTGACGTGCCACCTTCCCACTGGGACCCGCTGTGTCCTGCTTCCTGCCCCCAAGCTCACCTGCTCCCGATGGGTGACACATTGGGGGACGCACTGGCAGAAGCAGATGTGTTTGTTTGCCAGAGACAATTGTTTCTCCCTGTCACACTCCGAGTAGCGCTGGCAGGGAGGGGGCAACTCCCCATCCTCTTTAAACATGCCACTCTTCTTTTCCTTTTTAAATCGTTTTTTTAAGTGCAAAGGAAACTACATTTCTGGCTGCTCTGAACAGGGCTCATGTTATCTGCCGACACTCAGGTTGTGTGGCCAGGATGGTGACATCATACACCGTGCCGTGTTTTAGCATTTTTCGGTAACTGTTTTCAAGTACTTTGGGGACTCTCACAGCACTATGTGCCCCAATATCCACAGGTACACGTCGGGTGCTGCAAACTCCTGCCAAATTATTTAACTAGGGAATGCAGCGTTTAGAAATGTCACGCCCCTCATTTATTTGTTTGTCTAATGCAGGAAAGGTTAACTTCCAGTTATTTATATATCGCTTAATACCAACATTTAACCTAGTCCTAAGCTTCTCTAAGTTCGACAAGTAAAGAAACAGAGTCACAGGGAGGTAACTTACTTTCTCAGGATCACACACTTTTGTCTAGGTGCCCCCCCCCCCCCAACAACAGTGGATGCAAACACCCCCCACCACTCCGAGGTCGCTGCTTCTTTCGACACCCGACACATAAGTATAAAAACATTTCCATCACAGCGCCAATAGCTTTAACTCTAAAAACATGCAAGACCTAATGCATTGCAAATGCTTGTTTTTAAATGACATCAGAGGCCATGCTAATTGTTCTGCTGAATTGAATCATGCTCTAACAATCTTGAGTGTAGTGCAGAGCCATCTCAGTACATGTGGACATGAGACATTGTAACACACGCAGGAATCAGCCGTGACCTGTGAGTTTGCTTCACTGCAACGTTACAGTTCCTTTAAGTCTTAAAAGCCACAGTTTGACACGGCACTAGCATTCAGCTACAAGCTGCATAGGCTAATGCCGTGGGAGGGAGCACTTGCTGTGCCCCTAAGGACTACACCATGGGGAGCAACGTAATCAGCAGGCACAATAGAGCCCCTTTCATGTCTGGGCCCCGATGTGTCTGCACTAGCTGCATCACTGATAGCCAGCCCCTGGACTGGGTTACAGCTGAACGGAAGTCAATTTTAAAAATAACAGGAGAGATTAGAAGTGTCTCCCATCAAGTAGATATAAAAGGCACGCCCTGCCACCACTGTCAGGCCTCAAAATCCCAATGAACCCATGTTTGTCACACGCAGACCAGAACTTCAGAAGGGGACTCTGGCGACCTTCTCAAGACCACAGAGCCCAGCTCTGAGCCTCATTCTGTATGGCATGGGGTTCTCAACACACACAAAGTATTGTCACGTGTAGGTAGATGACAACTAAAAACCACGTCAGGAACTAGATACAGGGAACTTGATGTTTATGTTTATGTTTATGTTTATTAGATTTGTATTGCGCACAAATATCCGAAGGTGTCTCGGCGCAGAGGATTATACATGGCCAGGATTAATGTATAATGAATTATTGATCAAAGAGCCATGTTTTCAGTTGTTTTCGGAAAATTAAAAGGGTTGGACTGGTCTTGATGGTGAGAGGGAGAGTATTCCAAAGCCTCGCCGTAGCTACTAGAAAGCGTCTGTCTCCCCAAGCAACTGTTCTGGTGCGAGGAAGAGGAAGAAGGTAGTTGGATGTCGAGCGAAGAGACCTGCTGGGGTGTAGATCCTGAAAGCATTTATTAGAAATTGAGGACCTGAGTTGTGGATGGCCTTGTATGCAATACAGAGGGCCTTGAATTTTATGCGGCTTCTGACTCTGAGCCAGTGCAGTTGACGTATGGCCGCCGAAACAGATTGATATTTGGGAATGGAAAGAAGTACCCTAGCCGCCGCATTTTGGATCGATTGCAATTTGTCCACTACCTGCTGTTGGGCATTTAGCAGGAGGGCATTGTAATAGTCCAGTTTTGAGAATATGAGAGTTTTTATCAATGTTTTTCCTGCAGCTGGAGGTAGGTAAGGAAGTAATTTTTTGATTTTTCTGATGGTGAAAAAAGAGGATGAAGTCACAGTATTAACATGATGGATAAATGTTAATTTGGTGTCAAATATGACCCCAAGATTCCTGACTTTGGCAACAGGTACTGGTGGTGGCCGAAGTCAGTGGGCCACCAATTGTCAGGCCATACCGGGGACAGGTTGCCAAAGGTCATCACCTCTGTCTTATCCAAATTTAATTTTAGGCAGTTCATCGACATCCAGGAGCCTATGGCTAACATAGCTTCCTGGACTCTTGATGCAACTGCCAAACCATTCTTATTGACCACCAACACCAATTGGGTGTCGTCTGCATAGGTGGTTAAACTCAGCCCATAAGATTTTATGACCCTCGCCAAGTCCGACACATAGATGTTAAATGGATGTATGACGTTACTCCGCATACCGTTACAACTACCTACCATTACAACGCGACCATTACAACACATACCATTACAACGCATAGCGCTTTGGGGTGCTGGATAGTGGTAAGTATAATTTACTATTCTAACTCCAGTCCCCGTGGACCCTAGGGAAGGTGTTGGATAGTAAATTATACTTATTCCCTATCCTAGAGCGCCCCCCAGCGCAATGCGTTGTAATGGTATGCGTTGTTAAAGTCGCGTTGTAATGGTAGTGCGGAGTAAAAAATGCGTTGTAACAGGTGCATACCATGTTAAATAGTGTCGGACTTAGCGATGATCCCTGGGCTACTCCAAAGGGTAATGTGGATGTGGGCGAGTAGAAGGTACCAAGTTTCACAGATTGGGAGCGGTTGGCCAGAAAGGAGGCTATAAGGTCTCTGGCTAGATGGTTAACCCCCCGTGCTGAGACACGGTCGATCAAGATGGAATGATCGACCGTGTCAAAGGCGGTGGAGAGATCTAGCAATATGAGTGCAACCGCTCCATTATGATCTAAAATTGTTCTGATCTCATCAGCCGCCTTTATCAGTGATGTTTCTGTCCCTTGGCCTTTTCTGAATCCAAATTGGGTATAATCCAGCAAGTGATGTTGATCAATTAATTCCGAGAGCTGATGGTTCATGAGTGCTTCAAAGATTTTTGCTGGGAAAGGGAGGCAGGCTATGGGTCTGTAACTGGCTAGTTCTAGAGGGTCCAATGAAGTTTTTTTTTAGCCAAGGTTTAATTATTGTTTTCTTCCATATCTGTGGGTACTCACCCGTAAGGAACATAGAGTTACAAATCTCAGTGAGGGGAGGCGTGATAATCCCACTGAGTAGATTAAGTACAGATGGAGGGCAAGGGTCAAGCGGGGATCCTGAGGTGATGGTTACTGTATATTTATTGATTGTCTCGGCAAGGACAGGATGAAACAGAGAAAGAGTTGGACCGGCAACCGGTGTTGAAACAGGTCAAGGGTCAGAGCCTTCAGAATGGGCTAATGAAGAAAAAGTAGCATAGATATTAGTGACTTTGCTACTGAAGTAATCAGCTAAGGAGTTACAGAGGTCTTGGGATGGCTCAATTGCTGAAACAGATGGGGGAGTGGATAAGATGTTGACTGTTTGAAACAGTTTTCCAGAGGAATTTTGAGCAAGCTCTATTTGGGATAGATAGTAAGCCCTTTTATGAGAGATTATGGCACGCTTGTAAATGGCTATGGCAGCTTTATAGCTTTGTTTATCGTGAAGATTGTATGCAGAGGTCCACGCTCTGCTGAGCCATCCTGTCCATCGCTAAGCATTTTCTCTTATTCCTGGTAATGCAAACCTGCATTTCTTCCTTACTAACTCAAACCTTTTCCTCCCATTATTCTATGTGGGGGACCTTTTCAGAACAAATGGTAGGAAATAAACTATGGACTATAATGTAGCCCGGCATGTGCTAGTAGCTGAGACTTTTGCTAGCTCTCCACTCATCTGATTTGCTTTTCAAGGCTAGCAGGTCAACTTCTCTTCACATACATTTTGAGTGTGTGAGAAAAAAACACCTTTATTAAGCATTCTGCACCAACTAATCACCCTCTAGGCATAGATGTAATGGGTGAGCAGAGCCATGACTGGTAAAATATGCCATTGGAATTAGGTTTAGATATTAAAGCTGGTGTTATGGGTCAACCAGTAACATTGCCAAACGTATGTTAGCAGTGTTATTAAATGTGGGTGGGTTTATGTTTTGGTTGCAAACTTCGCAAAGCAATGCCAACAATATCCAGTAAGAATGAGAGCCTACCCTAGCTTATGTGCAGACTTGCTAGAAGGATGTAAAGGGATATAGCTGGGAGTGTGGAATCCAAGAAGCTTGAGCAAGCACGATTGGACGGGAAGCCTCAAGCTTCTGAGGCTGGATATCATATCACTCGAGTGGCCAGAGCAGGATGTCCCTTGCATGGCCCTGCACATTGTCAACATGAGTTGGGCCGAGGTACCTGTCATGGGCCAGCATTTGTTTACAAGGTAGATGAATTGTTGCATCTCCAATGTGAAAGTACCATGCACAATACAACTTAATGAGCACATACGTACCTTCCTTAAAGGAACGTGAGCATCTACGGTGAAACAGTCCTGAACCAGCATAGTGGAGCCTAAGCCATTAAGGCAATCTAGCTTGACCTAAATGCAACACACTGAGTTAAGGGTGACTGTCATCGAAGCCATGGGAGGAAGACCTGTGGGTCTAAGTGGGCAGATTCTGCTAGAGCAAGATGGTGAATTGTATTACCAGTAGGTTAAGTTTTAAGAGGTGACCTTTTGTCTGTTCTGGCCTGTCATGGTGAAGCTGCCTTTTTCACAAAGAAGTCATGGTCTCTGGTTTGTTGCTCTATATCATTTAATGCTTCTGGTGTGCATGGGTCAATCACTGATGGTGAGACTGATACAACTGCATAATGTTATTATACGTCCAAGTTCTAATGATTAGAATACAAAAGGCAACGCTTCCACATAGCTGTTGCCTTTGCTTCTTGTTCACTTAATGATACTGAATGCAGGTGTGCAGTCATCAAAAGAAAATTACTCGCATGCGTGTGGGCCATCGTAACTGTGTATGGGGTAGTAAATTTGTTTGAAGAACTGATCACAAACCACTAGTGAACATTCTGTATCCTGGTGGTGGTTGGAACTCTACAGCACGCATTACCAGATTAGCATCCATGCTTCAGTTGTACAATTTTAAGATTGAGTACGTACATGGGAAGAGAAATGTAGCAGCAGATTTTTTATTACGTTTTCCATGTCAACAGGATGATCTTGGAATGGTCAATGAGTGTAATATGGTTGTCTTTTTTTTGTGATGTATCAAGGGCCCCCTGGTAAGGATGAAGATCCTGGGTCAGGGAAAAGGTACAATGCGAAGGTATCAACCCAGGCTATCTTACAAAGAAACAACACTAGCTATGTGCAGAAAGATTATGTTCCGGATTGAGCATAAACTATAACACAACAGTAACATTGATATCAAAATGGTTTGTTTTAATTAAAAAAGAAGGTGATTTTACAATTAAATTTTGTATACAAGATAAATTGATGCAATAAAACAGATATTTTTTATAAATAAAACATGTAGATTAAAAACACTCAAAAGGACAGTTTTGTTTGTCCTATCTACTATTGCTGCGGCTGTAGTCGGTCAACGCGTTTCGACACGTCGTGGTGTCTTCATCAGGACAATTATATTTGCAGCCAATTTCTCTAGAAAGAACAGGACATTTTTAGTTCTTGTTCACACATAAAGAAGAGTGTTATAGTTCATATTCATATTCGGTTTGCTAGTAGCAACAACAAAATTTTCAGTTCAGTTATTATTCTTCATTCAAGATTCGGAGCTTAAAACGTCTCTTTAAACATAGCTTAGTGTGAGAGATCTATACTTAAATGGAGGTACCTAAAGAGAGGCGAGTTTAGGAACATATTTCCTCTGTTGACTGAGTAACATTAGAAGAGAGATATTTTTCTCATATGAAGTTGTCTCTATACATTTGATACATTTGCTATATTTGATAAAACATTGTAAAATACATTTTTGTTGATCATATTGTATTCAATACATGACATGTGGTTGTATTACTGTTTTGCATTATCTCCCATACCTCAAGTCTGGATCTTAAATTTTCATAAATAACTTTTCTCAGGAAAGTAAATATAGATCATAGAAATAGGAAAGAGGAGACTAGGTTTTTATAGATACAAGAACCTAATACTATTCTTCATATGGCTGGTATATCTCGTAAAGGACACCTATCCTAGAAAATGTCTGTTCATTTACTTATTTTTCTATACAAACTTTGGTGTTCCCTAATATTTCATTATCTTTCTTCATTAACATATTTAATTCTAATGTCGAGTTATACGCTTAGTATCATTTCTGTTACCTGGTAGGACTTTATAAAAGGTTTTTAGTTCTTCATTCTAGTACACGAAGAGTGAGGCACCTTTAAATACATTTATTACGGTATGTGAAATCTGAAAAGACACAAATTACATCTCTGAATCATTCACTTCTTTATATTTTATCACAGTGAAGTTAAAAAGCCTAATTTGCATGGTCGCGATGTGCTATTTACATAATATCGCGTACCTTTTCCTCGAGATTTCACTGCTCCCTTCTCACTCCTCGTGTTCTGAGTTCTATGTAAATTATCTTCGTTTTGAAGACCCGTACTCTCTGCTAAAAGATATTATGTGACTATGAGTTAAGATATAGCACAAACTCTTTGAAGCTTAATCTTTTTAAATGTGAAACTATTATGCTTCTTACCGCTTCATAAATTGCTTTCAGGGTGAAGCGGTACAACACGTGGTCCCGGTAAACGATGTTGTTGGGAATGTTTGAGACGCCGCGGATAAGACCCTTAGAAAAATAGAGACACTAATGAGTATTTATTATTTTTCATGAGGGTTATGTCTGACACGGTTCGCACTGTATAGTAGCGCACATTCCTACCTTTTAGGATTCTTTTATCGAGGATCATTCATTAGAGGTTCCGTTTCTAAGGCGGATCTCTCGCGATGTGAACCAGTCTTTCTTTATGCGGAGTGCAGTATTAGCGTCATGGAGCATACACCGCGGGACGTGGTTTTCTATCCCCTTATAGGAATCTACGAAAATTAAATGGCAGTAAGTCAAACTTATGTTGTCTTACGAAGTTAAAAGGTCAATCCTTAAGGAACAAGGGGCCAGGGGGATAAATGCGTTTACCTGCAAAGTATTCTCTGTTGTCGTAATTCCATCAGGTACTGGCGGCTTTGTAGAAAAGAAGGGATTTGTAAGCTGCCTTTCCATTGGTATTTATACTAGGTGTTCCTGATGTCATCTATCTGTAGTACTGCCCCTATTTAAAGATATACTGCTTCTGAAGTTGTCTGGCTTTTGCACTAACCTTATTTAAAGATATAGTGATGCTATATTCATTCAAATTATTGTTTTTCATTAGGAGAAAGATAATGCTTATTATTTATGAATCTATAGGGGGAATCTTTTCTTAGAAAAAGTCTTTAGGGTCTGGTTCAAACACATTAAACTGGATTATAGTTAGAGTCCGTTTCTTATTACATTCAGAGTGAACTCAATCATCCTCTATTTAAAGCATTTATACCCAAAAGGGTATCTGTATTATAAAGAGGGTATCCTTGATATAAAGAAACAACTTATTATATTATGGCATTTTCCCAGGGACATTCCTGGTTCAAACCGTGTTCGAATGTATCAAGGGTAAAAATCCAGTATATTTCTCGTTTTTTTCTTATTTTATCACCACCCATGTTATTTGGTGTGTGTATCTTTTCTAGAATCCGCCACTTCATTTCCTCAGGGGAATGTCTAAAGTCAATAAAATGATTAACTAATGGTGCTGTAACCTTCTTTGTTTTTATCGCTGATCTGTGTTCAGTCAGTCTAGTTTTTATGGCTCTTGCTGTCTCCCCTACATATCCCAAATTACAGGGACATGTGATTAGGTAGACTATGTTTTGCGTATTGCATGTCCATAAGTCCTTTGCTTGTATCTTGATATTGTTAAAGGTCATGGTTTCTCCTGTCAGGATACTATTACATGACTTGCATGAGCCACAACTGGAGGTACCTTTTACTGCGTTCCTATTTTCAAAGGATCTCTGCAAAAAAGGCGGATTTTCTGTTTTTTTATAGAATCTGGAACGGACAATTTGATCCTTAAGATTTTTATTTTGCCTATGCGCATACATGGGTTTTGCCATTTTCTGTAGGGTGTTATTTAGGTTCAATAAATGCCAATTTGAATTAATTACTTGCCTGACAGTTGCATCTAAGGTCGAAATTAGTTATACAGACTAATTTTGGGTCTGTTCTCAGTTTTTGTGAGTTTAGGAGCGCATCTCTGTCGTAAAACCTAGCTCTTTTATAAGCCTCTCTAACCAGGCGATGTGGGTACCCTCTTTGGATGAATTTTCTCTTCATATTTTCTGATTGGAGGTGAAAATCTCTCATCTTGGTGCAATTGCGCCGCACTCTAAGGAATTGGGAAAAAGAAATACTGTCTTTCTGGCATTTAGGGTGGTAGCTTTTAAAATGTAGTAAAGTATTCCTTGCGGTTGGTTTGGTGTATACATCTACCCCTAAGGTACCTTCATTATTCTTAATGTAAATATCAAGAAACTCTACCTTATTTCTGTTGGTATGGGCAGTGAACCGCAGATTTTCGTCTGCTTCATTAAGCCACAGGAGGAATTCCTCCAGGGTCTGTTCCCCATTGGTCCACACAAAAAAGATATCATCTATGTATCGGTACCAATGGGAAACAGACAGATGTCTTTTCTTACAGCGCCGTGATATCCCATGGGATGAGTGTCGCACTCTACAAATACCAGAAATAAATAAATAAATAAAATTCATCTTCAAAGAGTTTGTGCTATATCTTAACTCATAGTCACATAATATCTTTTAGCAGAGAGTACGGGTCTTCAAAACGAAGATAATTTACATAGAACTCAGAACACGAGGAGTGAGAAGGGAGCAGTGAAATCTCGAGGAAAAGGTACGCAATATTATGTAAATAGCACATCGCGACCATGCAAATTAGGCTTTTTAACTTCACCATGATAAAATATAAAGAAGTGAATGATTCAGAGATGTAATTTGTGTCTTTTCAGATTTCACATACCGTAATAAATGTATTTAAAGGTGCCTCACTCTTCGTGTACTAGAATGAAGAACTAAAGACCTTTCATAAAGTCCCACCAGGTAATAGAAATGATACTAAGCGTATAACTCGACTTTAGAATTAAATATGTAAATGAAGAAAGATACTGAAATGTTAGGGAACACCAAAGTTTGTATAGAAAAATAAGTAAATGAACAGACATTTTCTAGGATAGGTGTGCTTTACGAGATATACCAGCCATATGAAGAATAGTATTAGGTTCTTGTATCTATAAAAACCTAGTCTCCTCTTTCCTATTTCTACGATCTATATTTACTTTCCTGAGAAAAGTTATTTATGAAAATTTAAGATCCAGACTTGAGGTATGGGAGATAATGCAAAACAGTAATACAACCACATGTCATGTATTGAATACGATATGATCAACAAAAATGTATTTTACAATGCTTTATCAAATATAGCAAATGTATCAAATGTATAGAGACAACTTATATGAGAAAAATATCTCTCTTCTAATGTTACTCAGTCAACAGAGGAAATATGTTCCTAAACTCGCCTCTCTTTAGGTACCTCCATTTAAGTATAGACCCTCACACTAAGCTATGTATAAAGAGACGTTTTAAGCTCCGAATCTTGAATGAAGAATAATAACTGAACTGAGAATTTTGTTGTTGCTACTAGCAAACCGAATATGAATATGAACTATAACACTCTTCTTTATGTGTGAACAAGAACTAAAAATGTCCTGTTCTTTCTAGAGAAATTGGCTGCAAATATAATTGTCCTGATGAAGACACCACGACGTGTCGAAACGCGTTGACCGACTACAGCCGCAGCAATAGTAGATAGGACAAACAAAACTGTCCTTTTGAGTGTTTTTAATCTACATGTTTTATTTATAAAAAATATCTGTTTTATTGCATCAATTTATCTTGTATACAAAATTTAATTGTAAAATCACCTTCTTTTTTAATTAAAACAAACCATTTTGATATCAATGTTACTGTTGTGTTATAGTTTATGCTCAATCCGGAACATAATCTTTCTGCACATAGCCAGTGTTGTTTCTTTGTAAGATAGCCTGGGTTGATACCTTCGCATTGTAATATGGTTGTCAACATCAATCATATAGTATGTGAGCAGTTTGGAGAAATTTCTGAAAAATTGTGGAAGGAGTGTGAAAACAAGGATGATTGTTGGGAATCTTCAAAAAAATATGTCATGTAACAATGGCCAAGAAAGAGAGATATAAGTTCTGCAGTTCTACAGTTGTTTCTTGTTGCAGATGAACTGGAGATTGCAGGGAACTTGTTGTTCAAAGGGAGTAACTGTATTCCTCCTAAAGGAATACAAGAATTGACACTTATGATTGCGCATTAAACTCATTCAGGTATGTCTGCAATGAAATGTATTGTGTGGAATTATTTTTGGTTGCCAGGTATGGATAGGTTATTTGATCACACAGTTAGAGAGTACAATGTGTGTCATCTAGTGAAGTGATGCTAAAAGTGGATACCCCCCCATTGAAAAGTGTAGAGTGGCCTAAATAACAGTGACAAAATGTTGCATTTGACATCTCGGGACCACTACATTTTTTTACACTAATTTGTGATTTGCGTTAGCCATGGTTGGTTATCACTCTAAATGGCCTGAAGTGAAATGTGTATCTCAGGCTACCACTGGTGCACTAATAGAATTCTTTAAGGAAGTATTTGCACATGAGGGATGTCTTTCAACGCTTGTCACGGACAATAGGGTGCAGCTTGCAGTTCACATCTTCTGAGATGGAAGGTTTTCTCAGTGATCATGGTATAAAACATGTGATGACTTTATTGTATGAACCACATCAAAATTGTCAAGTTGAGAGGTTCAATTGGGTGCGGAAAGGGTATGTGGTAGAAGCCGTTGAGCATGGTAGTGGTTAGTTGAGTGCACTTAGAGAAAGGATGTGGTTATATCGCATTCCCCCACATACTATTACTGAAGTCAGCCCTTTCAAGCTATTAAAAGGAAGAGATCCTGCATCTAGTGTATGCCCCTGGTGGTTCAATGAAAGGTGCAGGAAAGAGGGAGAAGATGGTGAGTGTGTTAAAGAAGCTGCCTTGCAAGTGAAGAGTAAGCAAGGCAAAACAAAACTTTGGTATGATAACAAATGGAAGACAAAGATACATAAGTTCAAAGTAGGAGATTGGGTCAGAATTTTGAGACCAGGTCTCATTTGTAAGGGTACTAACAGATTTGGCAGAGCCATGACAATTCTGAACTTCTTCACTAATAGTGTGAATATGCAAGATAGTACGGTTAGGAATGTAAAGAGGGTACTAACAACAAACAGTATCTAGGGGTCAAACAGAAAGTGGAACTCAACTCAGATGCCGTCCAAAACACAATCAGTTAATAATTTATAATAAAGTGGAAACCCAATAGTACAAGTGTGTATAACAAAATAACCATGGGCAAAAACTCAAGGGTATGGGTGAAATATCTCCCATCAGTTGCCGTTCTACCGCCCTTTTACATCATCTGGGTTCTCCTAACCAAATCCGAAGCGATACCAGAAAGGAATTTGTCGGTGTTAGGTCCTCTACCTTCTCAAAATTGTGTACGTACAGGTTAGCGAGACTAGGAGCGAAGACACTACCCATGCTTGTCCCTGATGTTTGTAGGTAGGTAGTGTCATCGAACCTGAAATAGTTCTCCTTCATCGCTATCTCAGCTAAACTCATGATGAAAGGCACAGGTGTTATAGATTGCAGGTCCCTTTGTTGTAATAAGTTGCCAACAACCTCAAGTGTTTCTGTCTGGGGTATCGAGGTATATAGTGATTCCACGTCAAAAGAGACAAGGATGTCTGTGGATATGTCAAACTCTATCTCGGGGAGCATCCTCAGGACATCTTTTGCGTCCTGAAGGAAAGAGGGCATTTCTCTGACAATGGGGTTCAAAAAGTGATCTACAATCGAGATAAAGGCTCTAAGATTGAACCGATTCCAGAAATTATTGGTCGCCCTGGAGGTGGTCTTTGGGGTTTATGAACTTTAGGGAGGCAGTAAAAATAAGGAATAGTTGGGTGAGATGTTTGAAGGTACTGACCCTCTTGAGGTGTAATCCACCCTTCAGATGTTGCTTCCTCCACAAGATGACCGATTTACTTGATTTCCATCAGTGGTTGAACAGACGTAATACTTATTTAAAATTCACGGTGGAATACAGCAAAACACATCTGGCTTTCCTAGACCTCACAATCCTAGCTACAACAGGAGGGTTGGGATCTGAACTTTATAGGAAGCCCATGCCCCGAAATGCACTGTTGAGCTGCGAAAGCTGCCACCCTAGGGCCCTCAGAAACAACTTGCTGTTATGCCAGTTTCTGAGGGTTCAGAGAAATTGCTCCAGTAAAGAAGCATTTGAGGTAGATTCCCAGAAATTGGAAGAACAGCTTCAAGACAAGAAATACCCCCCAAAAATTATTCGCCAATCGAAAAAACGCGCATCAAGTAATAATCGCAATGCCCTTTTGGAAGTGACAGTACCAAAAGAGAAGTCAAACAGAATTACGTTTGTGAATACATTTCATACAAGATCCAATCAGGTCCAAAAAGTTGTCCGGAAACATTGGTCAATATTGAATACGGGGAGAGACAATCTACCAATGCCCCTCTTCGCGTTTAAGAGAGCCCAAAATCTAAGCGACAAACTTGTTTACACGAGACGAAAAAGTAAAGCAACAAGACAAGTCGGTACCCTTTGGGATCTCCCACCGGTAGAAGGCCATCATCCATGTGGGATGTGTCCTGTGTGTCCACAAACGTGCAAATCTCTGACTGTAGACATAGGCACGAATAGACCCTGGCAACAACGTAGGTTCACGAATTGTAATAATGAGGACCTTATATATCTTATCACAGAGGTCTTCAAACTTTTTGATGCTGAGACCCCCATGTGAAACCTTTTTAGGCGTAAGGACACCCTTCCGACAAAAGATTCTAGAAGCTGGTACTCCTCATCATAAACAACTATCGACAACCATAAATGCGCCTGTTAGACCTCATCACATCCATCCATCCATCCATCATTCATCCACCCACACTTCCACACATCCATCCATCCTTCATCCATCCACCCTTTCATCCTTCCATCCATACATCCATCCTTTACCTATCCACCCGTCCATCCACACACCCACCTTTTCACACATCCATCCATCCATCCATCCATCATTCATCCATGCAACCTTTTATCCATCCATACATCCATCATCCATCCACCCTTTCATCCTTCCATCCATACATCCATCCTTTACCTATCCACCCGTCCATCTATCCATCATTCTTCCACCCACCTTTTCACACATCCATCAATCATTCATCCATGCAACCTTTTATCCATCCACCCAAACATCCATCCTTCATCCATCCACCCTTTCATCCTTCCATCCATACATCCATCCTTCATCCATCCTCCCTTTCATTATTCCATCCATATATCCATCTACCCTTTCATCCATACAGCCATCTTTCATCCACCCACCCTTTCATCCATCCATCCACCCACCCATCCACCCCCCACCTTTTCACACATCCATCCATCCATCCATCCATCCATCATTCATCCATGCAAAGTTTTATCCATCCATACATCCATCCACCCTTTCATCCTTCCATCCATACATCCATCCTTTACCTATCCACCCGTCCATCCATCCACCCATCATTCTTCCACCCACCTTTTCACACATCCCTCCATCATTCATCCATGCAACCTTTTATCCATCCATCCATCCATCCATATATCCATCCTTCATCCATCCACCCTTTCATCCATACATCCATCCTTCATCCATCCACCCTTTCATTATTCCATCCATATATCCATCCACCCTTTCATCCATACATCCATCCTTCATCCACCCACCCTTTCATCCATCCATACACCCATCCATCATTCATTCCCCACCTTTTCACACATCCATCCATCCATCATTCATCCATGCAACCTTTTATCCATCCATACATCCTTCATCCATCCACCTTTTCATCCTTCCATCCATACATCCATCCTTTACCTATCCACCCGTCCATCCATCCACCCATCATTTTTCCACCCACCTTTTCACACATCCGTCCACCCTTTCATCCTTCCATCCGTCCATTCATACAGCCATCCACCCTTTCATCCATCCATCCATACATCCTTCATCCGTCCACCCTTTCATCCATCCACCCATCATTCATTCACCCACCTTGTCTGTGCCTCTCTCATGGGGGGTCAGTATCTCTCTGCTTCGTCTTCCTCTCTCATGGGAGGGCATCTCTGTGCCTCCCTGCTTGGGGAGGGGAGGGGGGGGGGCAGCCGGCTGTGAAAACATCTCACCATGAAGAACAGACTCTCAGCCACATTTCTCCTGCACAGGCGCCAGGTATGAGGGCTCGTGGGACTTGAACCAATGATATGATTGTAATGTCCTTCTGCTGTCCTTCTGCTGTTTACTGTGTATTTGTAAAGCGCTCTGATACCTACGGGTTAAACTAGCGCTATATAAAACGTTAAAAGTAAAAATAAACCCACAGCTAAGTCCATTGCACTCAAAGGGCTACAGCCTCCTCCCCCACCCCAGCTCCTGTATGTCAGCCTGGCTGAAACAGCTTATACACACACAAAGGCACACCAGAGTACTATCACAGTTCTTTAAAAGACCTTTACTTGTTAACGAGGCTTTGAAGTTTTTCACACCTCGGTGTGAATTAGGCGGCCTCCGCCTTGAGCACCCTCGATCAGCCCGACACCAGGAACTGCACTCTGGCAGAATCTGCGACCCCCTTCCCAGGACTCCACGACCCCCCTGGGGGTCGCGCCCCACAGATTGAAGACCTCTGTCTTATCATGTGCCCATGTCGAAAACGATATGTAGGCATGACTACGAGAAGGATAAAGGTCCGGATCCCGTAACATAAAAGTACAGTACGGTGTCGCAAACAAGCGACATGCTTAACATCACATTTTCTAGAATCTGGCCATGGTCCTAATGATTTCACATGGACGGTCCTTGAGCAGCCCTTTCTACCTGACCACTGTTCTGATGTGAGCAAATTTTTGTTTAAAAAGGAATAAAAGTGGTTCTACAAGTTAAATAGCCACAAGGAAGGACTACATGAACCTATACCCTGGATGTCGCTGTAGACCGGCTTAGGCCATAGGAATTTTGCTCGACACAGAGTGTCGTTATATACTAACTTACATTGGTGGCCAAGTCAGTTTGCTGCTCCATTGAAATTTAAATCTGTACCCAGTTTGTCTTGGTAGAATTGCCCGAACAACCTCATTTCTCCTCTATTATAATTTACATCTAACATTTATATACAGAGGATACTAATGTGTTTTTCTTCACACCCTGAACAACATCTTACAGGGTAATTTATATTGAGTATCCTTTAGAGGTTTATATTGCACCTCTAATTACTTCTGTTGATTTCTATTACTACACCATTAGTGTACCGCTTAGGCACATTAATATGTCTTCTTGATGTAAAAAATTACAAGTGTGGCAATCTCTATCAAGGCGCTAGAAAAAGATCTTTTGAAACAATTTAATATTAGTGGCCGTGCTCAGAGATACTTATAGAATTGTGAGTTATGCTGCGTAAATGGCTCTATAAATAATATCATGTGAATTAGACGAGGGCATTTACGACATTTTTGTCATGTAGGCCATTTAACAGTTAGCTCCAATTATGATAGATCGCCCTCAGCGAAATACACTGAGCTGCCAGCCTACATATCCCAGGTACCCTTGGGCCGTATCACGTGTGCGGATGTGCCTGATACATAAATACGGTTTTACTTGGTGATTAAGTTTCAAATATATCACAAGACTTATTTGTAAACATTACGCATACTTGTGATTGGGTGGTGTCATAGAACATTTTAACATTTACAGATTGAATACGGCGAAATTCATTTGATTCTGCCATTTATTTGGCGGCTAAGTTTTAATTAATCCATGAGACTCATTCCAAAATATTGTGCAGTTTTCGCGATTTGGTGGTGTCATAGAACGTTAGAAAATTTACAATTGATTATGGCATTACCGATTGACGAATAGCTTACAATCCCCATGACTCCCTGGGTCATGTGACAATATGTGGCGAGTCACATGCCTGGAAAAACTTGAGAGACAAATACGCTCTGGCCATTCAAGATGGTGCCTCCCCAGACAGTGCAGAAGGACACTGGGAGACACCGACGGTCAGGTAAGCCTTATCAGTTAAGAGAATAGGTGCTAAAACATCGGGCGCTTTTACAATTCTGAAACTCTGCTGTGGGTGATCGTAAGAGCGGCTGCAGCAATTTCTAAAACAGACTTATGAGTAAATACACCTAACAAGGGTATCACACTATTTCAAAACTTTATTGACAAGTTCTAGAAGGCAATTTCAAGTACTGTTGCCGGAACTTTAAACTAGCTTTAACCATTCTCATAGCGCTCTTACAATTTAACAACTCTACGGTGGGTGATTGCAACAGCGGCCGCAGCAATTTCTAAAACAGTTTTTTGAGCAAATACGCCTAACAAGGGTATCGCGCTAATTTGAAACTTTATTGACAAGTTCTTGAAGGCAATTTCGAGTATTGTTGCCAGAACTCTAAACCAGCTTTAACCATTCTCATAGCACAGCAAGTACTAGGCTGCAGGAACTGCTCAATAAGATCAACAGGAGAGCAGCAGTGCAGTAAGACGATCGCGCTATTCAATATCTGATTGCCGAATTTTGTGTAGGCGATTGTGTCCACGCTAGTGGGAACTTTCACATTTAAGCAACCATGACTATCTTTGGTTTAATACTCACTAGACTAGAGTTTGCAAGACCCGTGGTCACTGGTGTATTGAGCAACCATTTCATAATGGGCTCCTTATGAGTGAACTGAAATAGGATGAGGCTAGAGCGCACTGCTTCCTTTTTAAATGAAATGTTCTTACTTTCGCTTGTGACCTTTTTCTGTTAAGCGTGCAGTCAAGGCAGCGCCTCTTGCCTATAGGCACCCAATGAACAATCCAACAAGTAGTGCTTCCCACTGACAAAGTAGAAGCATCCCCTGACGCACAGCTGTGAAATCCTACTGGGAATGACCCAGAGTTCCTCTAAAGTTTATAAATGCACAAATTTTCAATGTTCATGTGTCTCTTTATTTGTCAAAGAAGTATTCTTTTGATTAAGTTAATCAAATTCATCATTAAGAATGCATTTTAATCGTACTCAAGTCCAATGCATTTCGGTCATTTAGACCTTCATCTGGGACCACATGAGCTGAAACAAGGTATAACAAAATGCCATGTCAGAAAAATAATAAGGAATAATATCAGATAAGTACATGCTGTTCATTTATGTAATACTGTTTGCATTGACTTTCTCTGCATCTCACCCAAGTGCAAAACCAGCTTTAGTGTTTTTGTGACATAATATTGCAAAAATGCCCATTCGGGCACTCACATTTGTTGTCCTTGATAACGTTTTACACTGTTGCTATGTTAGCGAAACTGTCAAGGAAAGCGTAAGAACAACTTTGATATTGAGCCTCCTTTCGCATACACGATAGTCAAGAGAAACTCGTTTAAGTGCATCATTGTGTTGATTTTAACTCACTTTCTTGACGCATTGAACAGCGTCTCCTCTCTCCTGCTCTCGGTCAAAAACCGCAGTCGGCAATCTCCCGGCATTCGCAAGAAGCCGGTCCAATTACCCATATTATAACTCAATGTGCGGTAAACGTTACTCTAACTGTCATTCTGATTGGATGATTCCCGGTCATGTGAGCGGGATTTCTGCCAATCATACGCGTCTCTAATACAAATAGCTGTCACTAAAGCTTTCTAATGTAAATCCTGATAGAAAAACATGTCGTACACATCCTCTCACTCGATTCTATTACCATAGATGAACTAGTGGCATTATAAAATGAAACATAAAAATAAAGATGAGTGAAAAACATTCATCATCATCAGCACGATGTGACAATGTAGCCAAAGAAATTAAATAACAAAATACTTTACAAGTAGATGGCTACTACATCCACCAGTGTGGGTAAGGCAGAGCACAGCTGTGCTTCTATACATCTATCATGCGTGTTCATAAATAGCACATAAATTCTACCCGATCATTGAGTCCAAAGGGCTAATGAGTATTCAGCAGATACATCCAACTGTTCTCCCTCTGAAGGAGAAACCTGTTATTGTCCCGACCTTCTATTTTTTCAATTACTTCCAGGATGGTAAATTGAAGTTGTGAGACGTTATGCTTAGCTTCATTGAAATGCAACGCTATTGTGGATTTGCCGTTCGCCGTTCTTATGTTAGATTTATGTTCATTTAGTCGTGTTTTTATTTTTCGGGTTGTCTTTCCTACGTAAGCCTTTCCGCATGGACATTTTAACATGTAGATGGCGTTGGCCGTGTCACAGGTAGCATTAACACGTAGCTTTATGTTATGTCCCTTCATAGGGTGTGTGATCGTATTTCCTCTTATAATGTTATTGCAGTGTCCACATTTAAGGCACGGTCTTGTTCCTCGATATGTGCCATCTTTAGATCTTTTTTGTTTCAATAGTTCTCCTAGATTTTTGCCCCTGGTAAAGGCAAAAATAGGCTGTTGTTCAAAGCTAGGTTTGAAGTCAACTTCTGCTCGTAGGATACTCCAATGGGTCCGTATGATTCTTTTGAATTTATAACTCATGGTTGAATATTTTGATACAACTGTCATTCTTTCTTGTTTGGTCTTGATACGTGTCTTCAACAGTTCTGCCCTTGGAATGTTCTTGACCTTCTCAATAGATTGATCAATAAGAGTATTTGGATATCCTCTCCTTAGGAATCTATCACCCATAACTCTCAAGGTGTGATCCACTTTACTTGTCTCCGAGGTAATTCTTTTCGCTCTCATCATCTGAGATGTAGGTAGATTCTTTTTTAGTGAGTCTTGATGAAAACTTTGAAAATGAACAGTGTTGTTCCTGTCGGTCGCTTTTCTGTGCATTTCTGTTTGTATTTTACCTTCCTGTAAATTGACCCGGACGTCCAAAAACGTTATAGTGGACTTGGAGGTTTCCCAAGTGAGTTGTATTCTTTCGTTTTTCAGGTTCAATTCAGTTAGTGCTTGTTGTAACGTGTCTTCCGTGTTCTTCCATATGAAAAATATGGCGTCTATATACTGTACTATTATTTTCAGATTGTCAGTCCATGTGGGATTGTTCAGTATGTGCTCCTCCTCATATGCCTTCATGTACAGATTAGCATATACAGGGGCTGCGCAATTGCCCATAGATGTCCCAACTAGTTGTTGGTACCACTCATTGTTAGCCTTAAAGTAGCTGTGATATAGCGTGAAAATTGTCAGTTCCATAAGAAAGATCTGCATGGGTTCATCATAATCAGTTGATAGGATGGCTTGTTCCATTGCTTCGATGCCTGCTCCATGGGGTATTGAAGTATATAATGACTTCACGTCAGCTGTACACAGAATCATTTCCTCATTTCCTTCAAGCTCCAACTGGTTTAGCCTTGTCAAAAAATCGGTGGAGTCTCTGATGTATGTCATCATGTTTTGTACTGAGGGTTGCATATATTTGTCAATGAATTGACCTGTAGCTTCATGTATGCTGTTTCTCGTGGATACAATGGGACGTAGTGGAGGGTCCCATAAATTTTTATGAACCTTCGGCATCATGTAGAACATCGGGCTACTGGGATTCTCCTTCAGCAAGAATCTCTTAGTTTTGTCGCTGATGGTGCCATTTTCCTTCGCTCTATTAATTAGTTCAGTCAACTTCTTGGTGTATTCTTTAGTGGGATTTGAATTCAATTTCGCATAGGTATTGGAGTCAGCTAAATGTTCTTCAATTTTTTGTTGATACATAGTGGCATTCATTATCACAAGGCCTCCGCCTTTATCTGCTTTGGTACACACTATCTCTTTGTTACCAGCAAGTTTTTTCAAAGTATCCAGGTCTTTATTGGTCAGGTTTCCGCGTGGTTTTTTCTCCAATTTTATTCTATGTAAATCTTGTTTGACTATGGTCTCAAATAAGTCAAGTGTTTTGTGACTCAAAGGTGCCATAAAAGTACTTCTGGCTCATAATCCTTTAAGCTGATCCTGTTCTGTTGTCAAGGGTTTATCCACTACATGATCGAAGAAATAACGCAGCCTTAATTTGCGCATGAGTTGAAAAAAAACTGATCTCCAGTTCCAGTGAGTTAATCATGGTGGTGGGAACAAAGGAAGTACCTTTTTCCAGTACTGCAAGTTCTTGGTCTGTCAACTTATAATTAGATATGTTGATCACTAGGTGGGTTTTGGTGTTGTCTCCTTTTTCTCTTTCTCCTTTGTTTTTGTTGTCACGCTCCTTGTGTTTAGAGGATCCTTTTCTCCTCCTGGATCTCCTTGTGGGTCTGGGCCTTCGACTAAAAAATGCTCATCAGTGGTACCACACACTGCTGAAGTCGTTGGTTTTTCAGCTACTGTCGTGTCCTCTTTGGTGGTCGTTTCTGTGTTGGATTGTGAAGTTTGTGGTGCCTTCTTGGGCGGATAGTTTCTGTTTGGTGGTGGTTTATTGGTAGTGTCACTTCCTGATGATGAAGTATCCGTATATGGGGTATATGGGCGATTTCTTCTTCTCTGGGCATACACATCTGCCCATGTGTATACCTCCCCTAGCTTGTAATCAAGCGTATCCCGATTGAATTTTCTGATTTTTCTCTCGTTGACCTCTTGAGTGTGACGATCTATTTGTTCTTTTGCATCCTTTAAGACTGCATCTAGTTCTTCCGTGGTCATCATTTTAGACAGATCTTCTGTAAGTTCCTCCATTTCTTTTGTCAAATCTATCAGGATAAGTGAAAGCTCTTCTATAATTAATAGGATGAGATCCAACGAACATCGGTTCAAAATGGCATACCATTTATCTTGAAAAGCTTTAGAGTTTTTGCAGAGGGACGGCTTGAGGGCTATTCGCAGACCTCTGGGTATGCGTTGAGCTTTATGGTAGCGGATAAGTGTGCTAGCATGCAATTTTTGGTTGATATGGCGCTTAGAGATGTAGATAAGTTGTTTCAGATTTTGTGCCTTTGTCCTACTGGAGGGCGTTTGAGTCATCTCCTCCTGAATTAAGGAATAAATTCTAGAGGCTTCCCCCTCTTGAAACGCAAAAGTGTCGGCCCTTGCTTCTGTGCTCTTCGTAATCTCTTCATATTGCATTTTGAGAGATATATGTTGTTGTTTTTAGTTTCTTGCGTGCTGCTCGCCTGCGTGGCAAGATATGTTTCAGAACTGAAATAGGATGAGGCTAGAGCGCACTGCTTCCTTTTTAAATGAAATGTTCTTACTTTCGCTTGTGACCTTTTTCTGTTAAGCGTGCAGTCAAGGCGGCGCCTCTTGCCTATAGGCACCCAATGAACAATCCAACAAGTAGTGCTTCCCACTGACAAAGTAGAAGCATCCCCTGACGCACAGCTGTGAAATCCTACTGGGAATGACCCAGAGTTCCTCTAAAGTTTATAAATGCACAAATTTTCAATGTTCATGTGTCTCTTTATTTGTCAAAGAAGTATTCTTTTGATTAAGTTCATCAAATTCATCATTTAGAAGGCATTTTAATCGTACTCAAGTCCAATGCATTTCGGTCATTTAGACCTTCATCTGGGACCACATGAGCTGAAACAAGGTATAACAAAATGCCATGTCAGAAAAATAATAAGGAATAATATCAGATAAGTACATGCTGTTCATTTATGTAATACTGTTTGTAGTGACTTTCTGTGCATCTCACCCAAGTGCAAAACCAGCGTTAGTGTTTTCGTGACATAATATTGCAAAAATGCCCATTCTGGCACTCACATTTGTTGTCCTTGATAACGTTTTACACTGTTGCTATGTTAGCGAAACTGTCAAGGAAAGCGTAAGAACAACTTTGATATAGAGCCTCTTTTCGCATACACGATAGTCAAGAGAAACTCGTTTAAGTGCATCATTGTGTTGATTTTCACTCACTTTCTCGACGCATTGAACAGCGTCTCCTCCCTCCTGCTCTCGGTCAAAAACCGCAGTCAGCAATCTCCCGGCATTCGCAAGAAACCGGTCCAATCACCCATATTATAACTCAATGTGCGGTAAACGTTACTCTAACTGTCATTCTGATTGGATGATTCCCGGTCACGTGAGCGGGATTTCTGCCAATCATACACGTCTCTAATACAAATAGCTGTCGCTAAAGCTTTCTAATGTAAATCATGATAGAAAAACATGTCGTACACATCCTCTCACTCGATGCTATTACCATAGATGAACTAGTGACATTATAAAATGAAACATAAAAATAAAGATGAGTGAAAAACATTCATCATCATCAGCACGATGTGACAATGTAGCCAAAGAAATGAAATAACAAAATACTTTACAAGTAGATGGCTACTACATCCACCAGTGTGGGTAAGGTCATGAACATTCCAAGGGCAGAACTGTTGAAGACACGTATCAAGACCAAACAAGAAAGAATGACAGTTGTATCAAAATATTCAACCATGAGTTATAAATTCAAAAGAATCATACGGACCCATTGGAGTATCCTACGAGCAGAAGTTGACTTCAAACCTAGCTTTGAACAACAGCCTATTTTTGCCTTTACCAGGGGCAAAAATCTAGGAGAACTATTGAAACAAAAAAGATCTAAAGATGACACTTACCGAGGAACAAGACCGTGCCTTCAACGTGGACACTGCAATAACATTATAAGAGGAAATACGATCACACACCCTATGAAGGGACATAACATAAAGCTACGTGTTAATGCTACCTGTGACACGGCCAACGCCATCTACATGTTAAAATGTCCATGCGGAAAGGCTTACGTAGGAAAGACAACCCGAAAAATAAAAACACGACTAAATGAACATAAATCTAATATAAGAACGGCGAACGTCAAATCCACAATAGCGTTGCATTTCAATGAAGCAAGCATAACGTCTCACAACTTCAATTTACCATCCTGGAAGTAATTGAAAAAATAGAAGGTCGAGACAATAACAGGTTTCTCCTTCAGAGGGAGAACAGTTGGATGTATCTGCTGAATACTCATAAGCCCTTTGGACTCAATGATCGGGTAGAATTTATGTGCTATTTATGAACACGCATGATAGATGTATAGAAGCACAGCCTTGCTCTGCCTTACCCACACTGGTGGATGTAGTAGCCATCTACTTGTAAAGTATTTTGTTATTTCATTTCTTTGGCTACATTGTCACATCGTGCTGATGATGATGAACGTTTTTCACTCATCTTTATTTTTATGTTTCATTTTATAATGCGACTAGTTCATCTATGGTAATAGCATCGAGTGAGAGGATGCGTACAACATGTTTTTCTATCATGATTTACATTAGAAAGCTTTAGTGACAGCTATTTGTATTAGAGACGCGTATGATTGGCAGAAATCCCGCTCACATGACCGGGAATCATCCAATCAGAATGACAGTTAGAGTAACGTTTACCGCACATTGAGTTATAATATGGGTAATTGGACCGGCTTCTTGCGAATGCCGGGAGATTGCCGACTGCGGTTTATGACCGAGAGCAGGAGAGAGGAGACGCTGTTCAATGCGTCGAGAAAGTGAGTTAAAATCAACACAATGATGCACTTAAACGAGTTTCTCTTGACTATCGTGTATGCGAAAGGAGGCTCTATATCAAAGTTGTTCTTACGCTTTCCTTGAAAGTTTCGCTAGCATAGCAACAGTGTAAAACATTATCAAGGACAACAAATGTGAGTGCCCTAATGGGCATTTTTGCAATATTATGTCACGAAAACACTAAAGCTGGTTTTGCACTTGGGTGAGATGCACAGAAAGTCACTACAAACAGTATTACATAAATGAACAGCATGTACTTATCTGATATTATTCCTTATTATTTTTCTGACATGGCATTTTGTTATACCTTGTTTCAGCTCATGTGGTCCCAGATGAAGGTCTAAATGACCGAAATGTATTGGACTTGAGTACGATTAAAATGCATTCTAAATGATGAATTTGATGAACTTAATCAAAACAATACTTCTTTGACAAATAAAGAGACACATGAACATGAAAATGTGTGCATTTACAAACTTTAGAGGAACTCTGGGTCTTCCCAGTAGGATTTCACAGCTGTGCATCAGGGGATGCTTCTACTTTGTCAGTGGGAAGCACTACTTGTTGGATTACTCCTTATGAGTGACCCATCCTGCAGTGTCTAGTTAACAACAATTGATTGCAGAAATGTAGGATTCATAACATTATCTGCAAATTTGACAAATAATTGAATGTCTTTACATTGTTTTTAATCAGAGCGGTGCTCCTCTATACCTGAGCTGCAGCCAGGTGGGGTGAAGCGCCATCCCCACAACTAATTGGTGAGTGGCTAACAACTATGCAGTATATATTAGTAATGTACATGTGTTGTTGACAACTTTGACATGATGCTGTAATGATACATCCATGTAATTTCTGTTGTCTATATTCTTGTTCATTTTTGTCTTGTGTTTCTCCTTGTCTTCTGTCCATTACACAACGTCACAACAGTATTGTGGTGGATTATACAACCTGGATCTTGCAGGTGATAGATATTTCAATTTTAATCTTCACTATATAGCAGTAGCAACCATCTTGGTCCTGATGAATGCAGTGGCATACAAGCCACGATTGCTGAAACATGTCGACCTACATTGCTAACAGATATTATGTTAAATCTGTTACTCTTTTCACATAATATTTAGATTTGGACGAGCTGAGAGAAAATATTAAAAATTAAGCTTCTAATCAGTTCTATCCAATTTTATTTAAGTCTCACTTACACTTGTGCACTGCTTTTTCAGGTGCCTTTCACATTAATTCATCTCTGCACCACCCATCTGATAAACACACTACTTAAAGGTGTGGTCACAGCCCCTATACCATCCCTAGGCTGTGGCCATCTACTCCTGGGTAAGGAGAACCCAGATGATGTAAAAGGACGGTACAACGGCAACTGATGGGAGATATTTCACCAATACCCTTGAGTTTTTGCCCATGGTTATTTTGTTATACACACTTGTACCCTTGAGTTTCCACTTTATTATAAATTATTAACTGATTGTGTTTTGGACGGTATTCTGAGTTGAGTTCCACTTTCTGTTTGACCCCTAGATACTGTTTGTTGTTAGTGCTATCTCCCTGGGGCATGTATCTAGTAGAGGGTCATTAAGCTTGCCCTCGGACCCCCATTCTAACTGTTGTGTTTTGTATGTAAAGAGGGAAGCCATGTGCCCAGATAGATATATTACCAGAGAGGATGAGGAGGACATGGAAGAAGAAGTATCAGTAACAATGCACAATCATGACCAAAAGTGTGATCTGAATGGTGCAGGTGAAAATGGGTACCTTCCCTGCCTTTTGTTGAATAAGCGGGATGGGTTACATCCTCCTTTGCAGTCCATGCATGTGCCTTTTGGCTCTTTGTATTATCATTCGCAGATTCCATTCATGTGCTATGTTTAATTTCACTTATGTTCTAAGTTCTCTTTAGAGTGTCTGTTAAAGGTTCAGGTAAAAAGCTTCATTTGCATCTGGAGCCGTTCAGAGTTAGATGCACCGCTGTGCTGCAAAGTATAAGCTACTTGTTAGAAATGGTGGTCTCTAGTTGGCAAAGGTAGGTAACTTTGACCAAGCAGGGGCCCTTACTTCTAGTCAGGGTAAGGGGGCTACACTCCTAAAACAATGCCTGCTCACCCCCTTGGTAGATAGGCACGTGCAGGAAGGCTTATCCCAGAGGCAGTGTGTAAAGCATTTGTGAACATATACAGTAATACAGTGAAAACACTACAAATGGACCCCACACCAGTTTTGAAAAATAAGTAATATTTACTAGACTTAACACACGACCAAATGAAAAAAAAACAATACACTATCAAGAATATGACTCCAAAATGGTAGAAATAGCTTAGTTCAATGTAAATGGTAAATGCAACACTTTAACCTCAAAGTACCTTGGATGCGTCACGCAAAACAAACAAAAGGGTCGCAGGGAAGGTGATGCGCCAATTCCTTGCTTCGGGGGAGGTGATGTATCTGTTCCTTACTGCAGCACAGGGAAGGTGATGCATTGGTTCCTTACCGGAGAGAAGGTGAAGCGTCAGTTTCTTACTGCGTTCCAGTTACGATGCAACAAAATCATGCTTTGATGTGATGCGACGATCCGGTGCGATGTGTCAAAATGGCGGCTTTGATGCAAAGCAACAACATGGATGAAATGAGTGCACGCCCGACGCCAGTGCCGAAAAATTGGTAACAGGCCCTGCAACACCTTTCTCCGTTGATGCGACGGCAACCTCTGGGGTGGTTACACGTTTCTCCGGGGTATCCAACACGCTTCTTCGGTGATGCAACTGCAAACAGCTGCGGCGGCGACACACTTCTTCGGTGATACAAAGGCAACTGCTGCGGCTGCGACACGCTTCTTCCTCGTTGCGTCGCACTTCCAGCTCCCAGCAATACGCAGTCTCCAGAAGGCCCAAAACAACAACAGGCACCTCACTGCAGGTAGAATTTCCAGCAAGGAAATTCAGGGGGAGCTGGTGGTGAAGTCTTTGTGTCCATGAGACTTCTGAACAGGAGGCAAGCTCAGCTTCAAACCCTTGGAGATCTTCCTCAAGATAGTAAAAGTACATACAAAGTTCCTTTTTTCCTTTCCTTGTAATGTAATGTAATGTATCCAGTATTTATAATGCGCTCTTTCACCCCATGGGTATCCTGGCACTGAAAAGACCGACGGTTCCACTACACACGCAGAGATTACCTACTGCAAGTGATGCAACACTACACCCTGGGGAAAAGATGAGTTAAAAAAAAATTCTAAACTGTACAGAATCCTCTAGTTCTCTGATGTCAAATTGGAGGTTATTCCACAGCTGCACAGCTGCACAGCTGAATTCTCTGCCATCAAATCTGGAAGTTCATGCTTTAGTGGTGCGGATAAGGTGAGCAGCAGAGGAGCGAAGAGTTTATGGTGGGGATTACCAAGCACATTTGTTCTGCAAGGGCCGGGGTCAAAGCCCATGGAGGGCCTTGAACACAATGCATGCAGCTTTAAACTGGATTCTCTGGACCAGAGGAAACCAGTGAAGATCGATAAGAGCTGCAGATGCAGAGTCATCCAATCTCCTCTTTAAGGCTAACTTGGCGGCTATTGTTTGTATTCTTTGTAGTCTCTTAGTGAGAAAATTAGGTGCTCTTAGAAGCAGGGCATTAGAGTAGCCTAACTGACTCAGAATGACGCTTCTGACTACTAAAGCCCTGGCTCTACAGAGGCAACATGGGAAGGATCTTCCGCAAAGCTTTAATAAGGGAGAAACAAGTGCCAACTGTTTCATTTACAAGTTTCTCTATACTCAGCTTATTGTCGAAAACTACCCCCAGATTGTGCACATCAGCCGCTGGTTTGGGAGGAGTGTCTGTCTGGATAGGCCAAAATTCATCTGGAAGTGGGTGAGGGACTTTTTTCACTGTGCAGTGCAGAATTTCTGTTCACCATTAAATTGCAGGTAATTATCCATAAACCAACTAGCAGTCTTCTGCATACACTCTTGAAAGTCACTAAGTGACGCAGACTCCCTGCCTTCCAGAGACAGGAAGAGCTGCGTGTTGTCAGCATAATTCTCCAGCTTGATGTTATAAGATTTGGCAATAAGTAAACCACTGCATGCCTACCCCAAACAGCAAACAGCACAGGGACAGTCTCCTACTGCAGCTTCCTTGGTTTCTCTCCTTGGCAAAGGTTTGTCTTGACCCCCAGAAGTGATCTAAAGTTCTGGGGTCTGGGCCCCAATATTTATACTGCAAAATAATTTGTTCTCTGAAGGCAGAAAGTGTCTGTGCCCAGCCAAAACCAGTTCTGACCTCCCTGGTGCAGCTTCCTGGCAGGAGGTGGAGACAGCAATGTTGGAAGCAGACCTGGCCCAGGTAGCTGAAAGGAAATCTCCTCTCCCTACTTTCTATTCTATGAAGGCTTAGGCAAGTGAAAGGAAATCTCCCCCCCCCCCTACTCTCTATTCAATGCAAGGCCTATTCAGCCCATGCCCTGACCCATTAGACTGCTGGAGGCAAGGCCCTCTCCAGCCCCCAGTCACTCACAAACCAGACATGGAATACACAAACCTAGCGGAGGCATGCTGCATGGTTAGGCAAGTAAATACCTACTTTCTAAAAGTGGTATTTGCAAAGACAGAATGTAAAAATCACTCACACTAAAAGATGTATTTTAACATTCTGAGTTCAGGCATACTAAACTTTATTTTCCTATCTTGTACATATATGTTATAATCAAACTGCCCATTCTGGCCCATGGTAACAGATAGCCTTGAAATAGTGAAAAACAAAATTGGCTGTAATTCACTATTAGGGCATGCCACACACACCAGGGCATGTCCTACCTTTCACATACAATGCACCCTGCCCTTGGACCTACCTTAGGGGTGACTAACATGTGTAAAAGGGAAGGTTTAGAGACTGGCAAGTGGGAGCACTTGCCAAGTCGACATGGCAGTCTCAGACTGCACACAGGCTCTGCAATGGCAGGCCTGAGCCATATTTTACAAGCTGCTTCTGTGGGTGGTACAACCAGTGCTGCAAGCTCACCAGCCACATTTGATTTACAGGCCCTGGGCACACATGGTGCACTGTACTTTGGTCCAACAAGTAAATCAAATAGCCAATCATGGAGTCACTAATCCGTTACAACACTTTACAATAGGGAGCACTTTGGCACTGAATAGCAGTGACAGAGTGCCCAAAGCATCTAGACCAGCTCATACATAGCAAAAACACAGGAGGCAACACCAAAAATGGAAGGGAGACCCAATCCAATGGTGCCAGGTCTAACACTACTGAAAACGACTTTTGTCCTGCTACATTTTGAACAATAGTATTTGATTTATCTGAGAAATTCAAATAATGAGACTCTAATGGAGACAGTAGACAAAGGTTCCTCAGTGTCTGAGACAAAAACGTTAGGAAGCCACACTCTTCACTTAGGAATTGTTACAATAAAATGTCTGGCTTCGGTGCTACATTCTCCGATCATAAAAAGAAAAAGCTATACAAAGCACAGCATAGGAATCCATGTACAACGCACCCAAAGATTATTTGCTATTTTTGTTATTTTCTATAAAACAATAACTACCAATCGAAACCAATGACTATGCTGTTATTAGAAGGCATGGGCGCCGAGTACTAGACTGATTTAAAATTTCTTTAACAGAGAAGTAAAATATGTTCAGTGGTTTTTGGCAGAAGCTGTGTGCTGCTAAATGCACAACTTCCTGTCTAAGTAGCCAGAGTCTCACAGGAGTATGTCTTCATTTTACCAGCTGGATTAGATTTTTTTCCTCCGATACCACAACAGTAATAGAAACAGTAACTGAAAAGAGAATTTTCATTTGGTAAAAATCCTTTAGCTTGTACAGTATTACATATATTGATGGTGGGATGCAACGCACACGTTTAACACTTTTAATTACAATGTTTCCTTGATTCAGTAATTGCAAAAAAAGGAATAGCTGGAATTGTATGTTAAAATGTAATGTACTAAGCCTAAATTAGCTCTACAACTTGAGCAAGTAGAACAATGTGAATGTATGTTTTTAATCTTTACAAAACATTACTCCAGCGAGGAAATGATGTTGTTTCCTCAAAACAAAATGAGTAAAATGTGTTCACTTGGAGTAAGCATATCACTCTTGGTCAATGGTGCATGCACCATTGCATCCTGAATCTGTTGCATCTGGTTGTCGAACTCGTAACCTGGTCCTAGAAGTCTATGGAAGTCTAAGGATAGAGGCAGCATAAACGAGTCTGTCCACTCCCCTGAGACCCATATTTTTACATTCCTAATAACAGCTTTCTACCAAGTATAGCCAAGGCCATAACCAAGTCAGAGCTGGCTGACAGGTGTTGATAGGTGTATGACCAGTTCTCTCGGGGTATGTACAACATAGTGGAAACTAGGCAATACCTCTGTCCCTGGAACCAGAGAAGACAAATACAACTGCAAGCGTATTGAATTGCCAAGTACCTCCTTTGGGCTTTGAGTTCCAGTGGGTAGCAAAGTTGATCAATGAAGGTTTCAATAAATCAATGAAGCAACGTATTTATAAAGTGCTAAAATAAAGGTGATTAAGCACTGCTGCAACTGCAGTGAACAATTTCTCAGAACCAATTTGTTTTGAGGGCCTTTGTAAGAAGCACTTGTTGGTCAATGGTCCAGTGACCATCTGGTAGGCACTTCACGGTGATGTTGGCAACAGTTCTGCTACAGGTCTATGGCATAGTAAATGCAAAATTGCTTGCAAGGGTATTTTTTGTGTGTATTTGAACTCATTTGGAAACAGGATATTGATCAAACTTAACTGATAGTGATTTTGAGATCAACTTAAATTAATTAGAAAACCTGTTTTTCATCTGATTCAACACTCATTTGATTGACAAAGTGGTAACAACTCACTGTAGTAAAATGCTACACGGGAAGTAGTTTTTATGAAAAAAGTTTTTATATATCAAATTTGCATTTCATGGGGTACAGTTTTTTAAAAAAGCAATAAAGAATTTTCAGCAATGTACCAGTGGACAAGACATATATAAATTATTCTTTGAAAACCACTTGCGTTGTAGTCCACTCTTTATAAGTTATAGGTTAAGTTAAGTTAAAATTTGGTAGAGCGCAACAGCTGCCCCAGCAAAGGGGCGTCGCGGCGCTAAAGAACCACAGAATCATCTGGGGGGGGGGGGGGGGGGGAGCCAGAAATCAAGGACCTAAAGGGGGGGAAACAGAAAGGTTTTGACAGCTCGCCGGAAGGCCAACAGGTTTTCCATAGAGCGAACAGATGCAGGCAGACTGTTCCAGAGTTTGGCTCCTAGAACTCTAAAGGAGCGTCCGCCTGTGCGAGCTAACTGTGTGCGGGGAACTGTCAAGAAATGTTGGCCAAGAGAGCGCAAATTGCGCTGTGGCACAGGAGAGGACAGAGAAGTTCAGGGCGTCCAGTTTTGAGAATTTTGAAGATCATAACAAGAGCTTTAAACTGGATGCGGAACTCAATCGGCAGCCAATGCAGTTTCCGTATAGTGGCTCTAGCCGAACACCTACAGGGAAGTCCAACCAACGTTCTGGCAGCGGTATTCTGTATGCGCTGCAGGCGCACAATCTCAGCTTTGTTGGCGCCCAGGAGTAACACGTCAGCGTAGTCTAGGCGGGACAGAATAGTGGCTTGTATAATTGTTTGACGGACCTTGGAATCAAAGAAGCCAAGTATCGGATTAAGGCTCCTCATCAAGCCCACACAGGTGGCCGCTACTCTTTTTGTGTGGGTTTGGAAATTGAGTGTTGAATCCATCCAGACACCTAGGTTTTTGACCAGGGATTTGGGAGGAGGAATGGTGCCTAACGACAGAGGCCACCAGTGTTGGTTCCAGTATTTGGTGTTCTTTCCAAGGAGCAGTACCTCCGTTTTGCCTGCATTAAGCTGCAGGCAATTATCCGTCATCCATTGGGCTACGGCAGCCAGCCCATCCCTAAACCTCGCTGCAGAGATGGAGGGGCCTTCGGTAAGAGTGATAGCTAGCTGAGTGTCATCAGCGTATGACACCAGCGAGAGGCCCCATTCTCTGGCTACTACTGCAAGCGGCTGAACATATAGGTTGAAAAGGGATGGGCTGAGTGCGGAGCCCTGGGGTACTCCCTGTCTGATGTAATGGGACTGGGAGAGGAAGGGAGGGGCTGAGACCTGAAAAGACCTGTCCTCCAGAAAGGATCGGAACCAGTCCAGTGCACGGTCCGAAATACCTGCCATGTTCAGTCGGTGAAGTAGAATGTTATGCGATACCGTGTCAAAGGCCGCGCTGAGATCTAGTAGGATCAGCGCAGCACTTTGACCGGCATCAAGTATCGTCCGAAGATGTTCTGATGTGGCTAGGAGAGCAGATTCGGTGCTATGGCCTGGTCTGAATCCGTTCTGGGATGGATCTAAGATGTTGTTTAGATCCATATGCTTGGACAGGAAGGTGTTGACGTGAGCCTCTGCAAGTTTGGAGATCCAGGGGAGCAGCGAAATGGGTCTATAATTTTCTGGTTTGGTGGGATCGAGGGTCGGTTTTTTGATGATGGGAGAGACTCGTGCTTGCTTCCAAGCAGTCAGGATATTGGCCGAAGAAAAAGACAGATTTAATATGGATGCTAAGTAAGGTAGAAACACAACGAAACTGAGTCAATATAACCAAAAATAACGTTGTGTAGAATTAATCGGACAAAAAAAGAAGAAGAGATGTGGACTGATGTGTCAGTCCACATCTCTTCTTCTTTTTTTGTTTTTGTATTGCTTTTTTTAAAAACTGCAATTTTGCATTTACTATATCTTAGCCCAAGCTCGCAAGGGTTTATTGGGTCACCCACCTACATATACAGGTCTATGGCATGACGCGTTTTGATGAAATAAGCACAGCTTTAAATATGATATTACTAAATTTGGCAATACAAAGTGGTATTAGTAGTTCCCATGATCGCACTTCCTATTACAGACACAAATTGAACTGGGTTAGGACAAATAGAGAACGCAATGTGTAAGAAAAGTGAGGCTATTGGATATCAGACACCCTACTACCAATGGTGTTAGAAAGGGCGATGGATCAAGGGGACCCCTGCTCATAACAAGAGTATAAGAGATACCAAAGCACTCTGCAGGTAATCCAATTGTTCGAGTTAGTCCAAAAAGTCAAAATAACAGTAAATTCGATCCAAGTCTTGTTTATTGCTTGTGACTTGACATCTTCAGCCATAAAGTAACATCAGAAGGTACAGCCAACACATGCTTCGTCACCCTTGTGACTTCTTCAAGGCTGTAGAAATATTGTACAATAAAAAGTATAAAAATTCAGGCAATATCTTTACATTCTTATCTACATGGTATATGTCAGTAGGCAGGGACTGACCAGCTCAATAATAGTGGAATACATCTAAAAGAGGGTAAAAAAGTCCTAGAAGAAAAGACCCATAGACAAAACACCATGGTATGTGGTTATGTTAGATGAGAAGGGAAATACGGAAAAGAGACAAAAGTTAACTTCAGTCTAGCCTACCTATGTGCAAGGACCCAAACAAAGAAACTTGTATCGGTCTATTTGATGCATTTGATTTGTCTAGATATCAGTGTATAAAACAAACATCACCCAAAGCTGAGCATGCAGAATCTGGTTTAAAAGAGGGAGGAAACAAACCTCTATGTATCGTTGAAATTGCCAATTACTGCAAAGCTATGGCTATGGGACAATCTGTAGAGAGCAATTTCCCAACTTACTAGGAAGTAAGGGAAACAAAAATGTAAGTTAACTATATAGAAATGGCTGACAGACCTTTTGGGTTGTTTCCCTAGAAAGCAAAGCCGACTTGACTCAAGGTGATATATTTTGTCCAGACATAGAGTCACCTGGGTGTCCTGGAAACAGTAGATATGAGCACTTGTTTAAGTTTATCTGTAACAGAAATGATATGTTCCTGGTCACATAACAGGTCAAAAATGTAATGGACTATAATTCCAACCAGTCAAGAAGAAAAGTATTGATCAGAAAAGTATAACCCAAACTCACAGAGTTCGTGATAGGTATAGGTCTTGATAAACAAATGACTAAAATTGTCAGAAATACATAGGATCAGTGGGAGAAATTGAGAGTTCCCGAAATAAACAAGAGTTGGTATGGTAATAAAGGAGGTGACACATGTAAGAAAACAATTATGTGACATGCTATCAATGTGTGTAATTAGTCGTATCCGTGCTCAAAATAATACATTCTATAACTGAAACGAGAACCCACCTACATACACTGTGAGATCCCATGTTATCTCATATGAAAGATAGTTGAAGGTTCTATAGGTTACCATGTTGTCCAGAAATGAAAAGAACATGCCAAAATAGGTGATTCAAACATATCATACTGTGTGTGGCAGAACTGGTGGCGAAGTCAAACAGTTGAAATTGAAATTGAATTGAAATTGAAAGGCTCTTATATAGCGCATGGCTACTCGGAAGCATCCCAGCGCTTGATGTTAAATAGAAGGATGATACAGAGATTGAGAAATGGGGATGGCTAGTCTATAGCCTGGAAAACAATGCTGTTTTTAGTTGTTTTCGAAATGCCAGCAGGCTGGGTTCTAAGCGGAGTGGTAGCGGAAGGGCATTCCACAGCTTTGCTGCATTTCGCGAGAAGAGACGGTCCCCAGATCGGGCTCTGTTGGTCCTAGGTGTTTTAAGGAGATTTTGTTGGTTGGAGCGAAGGTGCCTAGATGGAATGTATGGTCTGATCATTTCATTCATGATGGGGGGGCCATTCCCGTAGAGAGTGTTATGGACCAGACAGAGAGTTTTAAAATGGATCCGCTCTTTAATTGGGAGCCAGTGTAGGGTCCTTAGTGAGGGAGCTGCGGTGGTGCGGTGGCTGGTGCCAGTGAGTAGCCTTGCTGCCGAATTTTGAGCTATCTGAAGTTGACGGATAACTGAGGTGGGGGCTCCTAAGTAGTCCCATAGTCCAGCCTTGACAAAATAAGGGACTGGACTATGGTTTTCTTAGCGGTTTCAGGTAGCGGGGGAAGGATTTTACGGATGGTTTTTATTAGACCGAAGCAGGTAGCCACTGTCTTTTTTGCCTGGGTTTTGAAGGAAAGCTCCATGTCGAGCCAAAACCTGAGGCTTTTTATCTCCGTTTTAGGGGTAGGTCCAGGTCCCATGCAAGGGGGCCACATAGAGGGGGTATTGAAGGTGGCCTTTCTTCCGAGCAACATCAGCTCGGTTTTTCCTCCGTTCAATTTTAGATGGGAAGCATCCATCCATTCTGCGAGTTAAAAAGTGGTTTATCTTAAATAGCACAGTGAGACATTTCATCCATCCCAGGTGTCTTGCCTAATGAGACTGCATCAATGGCCACCACTCAGTAAATCTTGCACCCTCCTGTAAGTAAGTAAAGTAAATACCCAGCGGCATTAGTCCCCAAAAATCAGAAGTGCAAACCTCTAAAAGCTGGAATCAAGTTCAAAACGTGCTAATAAATGGGACGTGCAGGAATAGAAACAAGTATATGAGGTATGAAACCAACCTAAGAGCCAGATGTACGACCATTCACTTCAGCACGTTGCAAATTGCGCCGAATTGCGACTCGCAACTTGTGACTCGCGAAAGTGAATGTACAACAATGTCTCACACACTGTTTGCGATTCCCAATGGGGTCGCAAATTGCATGTCTCATCAATATTTATGAGGCAAGCATAATTTGCAACCCCATTGGGAATGGTTAGCACTCACAGGGATGGTAGCCTGCTGGGGTCAGCAGACCAGCATGCCTGTGACTGCTTTTAAATAAAGCTGTTTTTTTAAAATGCTGCCCATTTTTCTTAAAGAAAAACGGGCTGCATTTGAAAAAGAAAAAGAAAACTTTTCAGTTTCATTTTTAAGGGCAGGCAGTGGACCCTGGGGCCACTGCCTGCTCTCAAAAAATATTTTCACACACACTCATGAAGGATAATGGGTCTCCTGGGGGCCCCTTCCTATTTGCGAGTGGTTCACCACCTACTTGAAGTTGGTGGTAAACTGCTAGTGTTTTGCAACTGCAAATGAGGTCGTAAAACAATAGTACATAGCATTGAGACTTGCTATTAGGAAGGGACGACATTTCCTAATAGGAAGAGTGGCAAACGCAATTTTGCGAGTAAGTAACTCGCACAATAGTGTTTGTACATGCCTTGTTTTTTTTGCAGTCGCAAATGGGATGATCCCCAGGTTGCAACCTTAAAAAAGGGTCGCACATCTGGCCCTAAGTGTGTTGGAGATATGGTAAACTCCTAAAACAAAGATACACAACGTAAAAAAGGAGGCCAAAATTGGAATAGTTTAAGGTTCGTGATATATATCAAAAAGTAAATGCGGTCATGACCGGCCTACCTGTTAGTTGGTCAAAGATATAATATAAATGTCAAAAAAGTATGCTAAACCTTTTATATTGGATAGGAAAAACATGAGAATCCCCTAGTTTCAATCTGTGTAACCACCAGTAGGTTTGGTGTTCTAAATGCAGCAGTGAGACACTGTGCTTGATGCATAAAAATGCGTTGGGGACTATAGTCTTGGAAAGCAGGCTATATTTGCCATGAAAAGGAGTGAAAAGAGGCACGACCATCAGGGTCTCATCAATTTGTAATAAGTGTTAAGAGTTAGTGTAAGAGAAACAGTTGAAAGAAAGGTGTAAGGTGGTTTAAGGCAGAAGAGAGTAAATGCAAAGATCATAGTGTGTAACATATTAGTATGTAGCATATGCACCATTAATTTTAGATGACACGACACACATCCATTGAAACCCATTGTGTTGGGATGTGTGTAGAGGAAAATAATCCTCATTCTTCTTGCATACATTGTGGATGCTATATGATCAATAGAATACACATTAATAGTAGATGCACAACATAGTAGTACAATAGCATCAGTTCCCTTCATGTCAAATTGAAAAACAGTGCAGATAGTTTGATAGTTTTTTAAAGACCATGGTTACCAAACAGAGGAAGATTTGTGCTTTGCTGACATGAGAAAAAGGAAAACAAATAGTGAACAAATGTACTTGATCTACTTGATCAGGTAATAAACGCTTAGTTAGAACCTGCTGGGTACAGTATTAAGTGAAGAAATACGGATGCTTTGTTATAGCATGAACGTATCCTAAAAACGTAACTCAACATTAGTGCTGAGACTCATGATTAATATGGGCGATACATGGATGATGTGCATCTGGGTAAAATGAACAAGTAGATAGTACATGTAACACAGAAACGCTTTAGTCTTGAGGTCTATTGAACATTTAGTCAGTGAAAAACACATGTAGTTCCCTGTCTACATTCAACCCCCTGTCTACAGCACATAGTTTTAGTATCAACTTTGTTTTTGATTTTCTGAGAGCAAGAGTTCTATTCCTTCCTCTAGGGTGAATTTCTATATGTGAAATGCCTTGAGATTTGATATTGATCTTCTCTGATCCTCTATGTGCTAAATTGTAATGTGTAGCTACAGGGTAATTTGGGTAATTGTACTTCTCGCTCTGACATGCTCCTGAATATGTTCCTTAAGGAGAATTGTGCTGCCAATGTAAATTAGTCCACATTGGCATAAAATACAGTACACCACACATTTTGTGCTGCAGTAAATGAATTGTTTAATATGGTATTTTTTAGGAGAATTGTACTGAAATTCTGTTGTTTTGGTCAAGGTAAACTGGCATATTTAGCACTTAGTGCATTTGTAAAAGCCCATTGGTTTGGTTGGTAGCCAAATGGGCCATTCCACTTGTGTCCATTGTGGCATGAAGTTCGGGCATAAAATATTTCTTAAAGTGATATCTCTCCAGTATGTAATATGAGGTGTACTAGAAATGTACTTCTTGAGAGTGCAGTCAAGTTGAAACGCATGCCAGTGCTCACGTATAACTATATGCAATTGGTGACCCTGTGAATAGTATTGTGTGATCAAATTCAGTCTCTGTTTATTGTCTTTTTTTCAGGGTTTTTTTAGCAGAGAACTGCGTGGTGTCTGTAAGATTCGGCTTCTGAGTGGAGTATGTTCAGGGTATCCCCTTTGATTAAATCTTTCCTGCAATGCTAGAAGCTCAATCTTAAATAATTGTCATCATTACAATTGTGTCTGAGTCACGTCATTTCCCCTAATGGGAAGGCATCTTTTTGAGAATTAGGATGTCAACTGTGCATGCAATACAGAGTTACAAGAGGCATGTTTTCTGCATACTTTGGAAACTATCCTGTGCCCCTCAGTATAGAGGATGACGTCCAAAAACTCGATCTGTTTTTTATGTGTGTGGTAGGTAAATTTTAAATTAACGTCATTATTGCTTAAGTGGGTCAGCAAAGTATTTAAACATATTCTATTCCCTTTCCAGATCATGAATATATTGTCAATATACCTTCCCCAATATAGTATAGGATCAGTGCATGTCAGTGGACTATTAGACCACAGATAGTCCTTTTCAAATGCCCCCATATTAATATTCACATATGATGGAGAAAATGTGGCACCCATTGCAACCCCTAGAGCTTGCTGGTACCACTAACCATGGTGTCTAAATACATCGTTTTCCTAATTCAATCGCTTCAGGTGTAAAATCATTGATATAGGTTCATATAATGTTGCATCTCTTTTAGCCAAGATAGAAGCCAGTGCTTTAAGACCTTTCTCTAAAGATATGCAGGTGCATAATGAAGTTATATCCAATGTAACAAAACTAGAGTCATCTGTCCATTCTATATCTTCTAAGTTTTTTGAGTAGATCTTTGGTATCCCATAAGAGTGAAAGTAAGTTAAACACAGATGGCTGAAGAAACATGCTGATATATTCAGAGATCCTTTTGGTGAAAGTCCCAATCCCTGATATTATGGGTCTCCCTGGGGGAAAATCCCCTTTTTTTGTGGGACTTTGAAAGTATATAAATGCAGGGAGCTCTGGGTGTTGCGTTGTACAGGTATTTATATTCTACATCAGTGGTTAGGCGTAGGTCTTGCCAGTGTACTAGTTTAAATCCAATCCTTTTTTTCATTTCTGAAAGCGAGTTGCCAGGTAGTCTCACATAGGCCTTACTATCAGACAGCTGTCTATCAATGTCACTGATGTAATCAATGTCCTGCGTAATAACAATGTTTTCACCTTTATCTGCTTCTTTGATTATAGTGTAAGGAATATTTGATAATGGATGAGGAGCTGCATGTTCTTCCCTGCTGAGGTTGTCCCTAAATGGATTTCTTCTAGGGTAAACAGGTCCTGTATGACAGCCTAGCAAAAAATGTGAATTACGTTGTCTGCTGGTAAGGTTGGAATGAAGCTTGATTTTTGTTTAAGACCACTGTCAACATTCAGATTTGAGGCAATTTCTAGATCTGACAAATATCCAAAAATTGGCGGTGGAGTTTGGTGTGTATCATCCAAAGAAAGTACGATCTGTAAGTCTTGGGTGTCTTTAACTGTCCTGTTACATTGAGGTGTGTACACCAAAGAAGTTACATCATACCTTCTTTGGTTTAAAATCAAACAATTGGATTACCTGTAGAGTTCTGTGGTATCTCTTATACTCCTATTACTAATTGTGTTCTCCAGCTTTTGCTTATGTTCAACAAAGTTTTTGGGACTGTGGTCCCAATATTTAGTTATTCACCCCCTTAAATTATGTCTTTTCTTCAGCATAGGTGGGGCTGGAATTATAAGTAATCAAAGAAAGAGTGTCCGTAGAGGATGGGATACAGAAATGGTTGTCGCACGTGAAGTCTGAGGCCAGTTGTAAGTGGTCAGATAGTAAGACTGTTGGAATTAGGTAGCCTGGCCTAGGGCAAGACTAGCATATCAGAGGCACAGTGTAAAGGTTGCAGACCACCCAAAAGTAATTCCACGCAATAGCACTCAAAAAGAGAACACTACACCAAAATTATATGAAACTACGTACTGCTTTATATAAAAATAATATTCTCTTTGTTGTCAAATATAAGTAGCTCACATATAACTAGCTCAAAACATTTCAAGTCACTTTTAGGATCAACAGTTACACTTTTTAAATTACTAGCAGATTATCACTTTGGCTTTAAAGCAGTTACTATATTCTTGAACTCCTATCACACTTTTGCATTAGGATAAACTGTACTTCAGAATCAATCAGGCTAGATATTACTCCACTAGAATCTTGGGAGAGAACTACGACTCACTAAAAGCAAAAGCAAATATCATCACAGTATTAGCATTCTTTCTAGCAGAGTCACTGGCATTAGGAATCTACATTAACGGTATCTTTCAGTACATTCAAAAGTCCTGTAACCAGTAGTTCTATTTTTCAGGGATATTAACTTATCTCAAGGTTTAGTAACAAGAATACATCTAGTCAGTTCAAGATTGACCAAATCTGATTTCAGTAATGAACTCCAGATTATCCCTTAGCTTAGTTATCAAACAGTAGCCTTTGTATTGGGCTTGAACTCTCAAGTTACTCCCTTCACCAATTCCCTTTGCAGAAGGACACAAGAACTGACCACTGTGTCTCCCGGTAGGCTGGAGCACCACTCAATTGGGTGAAAGTCGCTTCCCCACTGAACTACCTCCTTACTTGTATTTCGATGATCTGGCCCTTCTAAGAAGACGAGTGGTGAAGGCTACACAACAGATTGATTAGGCCCAATCCTGGCGAGGCTCACCGGCCCTCAGGGCACCTCCGCTCCTCCCTCTCGCTCAAGCCAGCTCCTCTGGCGGTGCCCGAGCGGAGGAATGACTTCACCCGCTTCCCCTGTCAGCAGTCGGCCCCTTTATCTCCCCCCTCTTGCTTGCGCCGGTCTCCCTGTGTGGCGCTCGAGCGAGGGGAAGATTTCTTCACGATTACCGCTGTACCTGGCAGAAGGCGGGACTCTCTCCGAGTCTCCCGAGGCAGCCGGCGCTTCTCCTAAACACTCGGCGAGGGTCGCGCTGATCTCTTGCACATGCGCGAGGCGCTCCTACTTGCTTTCCCAGGGGACGCGCTGATCTCCGGGTCATGCGCGAAGCTCTTCCTCCTCTCACCTCCCGCCTCCTCGGATCCGGCTCCGCCTCACGGAGCCCGGCGGCTCAACGGGGCATGCGCGGAGAGCTAGTGTCTCTCCCACAGAGACCGCGCTGATCGCGCTGCGCTGCCCTTCTTCTCCCTCCTCACCTCAGGGCTGGCAGATACAGATCCACAGCGACGCCGCTCACCACGCTGGATTGGGGGGTGCAAGGGGCGGAACAGCCCATTTTCTCCTGGCTCCCTCAGTGCCTGCTGCTCTCCTCAGTGGCGCTCCACCACAGCAGGTGAGAGATGACGCTCCAGGGGATTACGAAGTAGGAGATAGGCTTAGAGCATTTACCAGTCTCTGGTCTGTGGCTGATGATAAGGGTACAGTTTCTACCAGTCTCTCCAACTGGGCAGAGGACCACACCCCGCAGGCTGCAGTCTCCTTCTCCTTAATTCTTCCCCTCCCTGATTTAGAAAAGGGGCAAGCTAGGCGCCCAGGGTCTCCAGTAATCCTTCACAGCGGGGTCAGGACAAATAACCCAAAGGGGGATTTTGAGGTGACAACCCAAGGCAGCTTCCCTATCTAGGAGGTCAACCCTATGTCTAACCTCTCCCACCCTTGGCTACATCCTGTCCTCCAGCTAACTTCCACAGGTAGACAAAATGGCTGCCCCGCATTCCGCCTTATATAGGCTGCCCTTCAGTGGTCCAGAATGGACCAGAAGGTTCTGGAATGCCCTATGGCCAAGTTCTGTTGGTGACAATTGGGGCAGTTGGTGGCCACCATTTTAGGTGGTGCCAACTTTCCTGTCAGAACAGGCCTCTGGACCTGAGGTAAAAAACTATGAGGGGGAGAGGGAACACCTATCCCCCTGGCCAACACCTACAAAAAGTCAGTAGACACAAAAATTAATAAGAGTTTGAGGGGCAAAAAGGGGACAAAATAAATAAAAATTAGGAGGGACTTCGCCAAAAAGCCAGACAGGTTTAACACGCGTCCCCCCCAGCTGAAAGTGGGGAGAACTACCCAACCCCTTGGGAGTCCTCATCACTAAGGCGGAAATACCTGGAGAGACCGTCTGCATTGGCGTGGTCCACTCCAGGCCGATGTTCCACCCGGAAGTCCATTCCCTGTAGGGAGATGGACCACCTCAACAACTTGGGATTTTCCCCCTTCATCTGCATCAGCCAACGAAGGGGTCGGTGGTCAGTCTGAACCAGGAAGTGCGAGCCAAAGAGGTATGGCCGCAGCTTCTTCAGAGCCCACACCACCGCAAAAGCTTCCCTCTCAATGGCACTCCACTTCTGTTCCCGGGGAAGCAGTCTCCTGGATAAGAAGACTACGGGTTGATCCAGGCCCTCTTCATTCAGTTGCGATAACACTGCCCCAATGCCATGTTCTGATGCATCTGTTTGGACAATGAACTCCTTGGAGAAGTCTGGGGCCCTCAGGACCGGTGCCACACACATTGCCTGTTTCAACTTTTCAAAGGCTTGCTGACAAGCCTTTGTCCAAACTACCCGTCGAGGTTGTTTCTTGGAGGTGAGCTCTGTGAGGGGCGCTACAATAGTGCCATACCCCTTCACAAAGCGACGGTAGTATCCTGTGAGGCCCAGGAAAGCTCGGACCTCAGTCTGTGTCTTGGGGGGTTCCCAGGCCATGATTGCCTCAATCTTCGCCTGCAGGGGCTGCACAGTCCCCCTACCCACCAAGTGTCCAAGGTACACAACCGACCCCTGCCCAATCTGGCATTTGCTGGCTTTGATGGTCAATCCAGCTTGTCTCAGGGCCTGGAGAACGGCCTGCAAATGCTGCAGATGGTCCTCCCAACTGCTACTGAAGACAGCAATGTCATCCAAGTAAGCAGCAGAGAAACTCTCCATTCCAGAGAGGACCTGGTTCACCAGCCGCTGAAATGTGGCGGGGGCGTTCTTGAGCCCAAAGGGCATCACACAGAACTGGTAGTGTCCCTCAGGCATGGAGAAGGCTGACCTTTCCCTTGCTCCATCTGTCAAGGAGATCTGCCAGTACCCTGAAGTGAGGTCAAAGGTACTCAGATATTGGGCAGCTCCTAGCCGGTCAATCAATTCATCCGCCCTAGGGATCGGATGAGCATCAGTACTTGTCACTGAATTCAGTCCTCGGTAATCCACACAGAACCTAAGTTCAGGTGTGGTGCCTGGGGGTGCGGCTTTTGGCACGAGCACCACCGGACTGGACCAAGGGCTGTTGGAAGGTTCAATTACTCCCAGCTCTAGCATCTTGGCAACTTCTCCATGGATGCTAGCCTTCACCTTGTCAGACAGCCGGTAGGTCTTGGACTTCACTGGTGGGCTGTCTCCTGTGTCCACATCATGGGTACACAGGTGGGTCCTTCCCGGGACAAGGGAGAACAACGAAGAGTACTGCTCCAGGATCTGGCGGCAGTCCTCCCGTTGCTCAGGAGTTAGAGTAGGAGAGAGAATCACTCCCTCCACTGACCCATCCTTCTCTTGGGACGAAAAGAGATCTGGGAGAGGTTCGCTTTCCGCTTCCTCTTCCCCGTCAGTCACCATCATCAGCATGACTTCGGGCCTCTCATGGTGGGGCTTGAGTCGGTTGGCATGCAGCACCCGTAGGGGCTGTCGAGGGGTCTTAAGGTCCACCAGGTATGTGGCCTTACCCTTCTTCTCCAACACCTCAAAGGGGCCTGTCCAGCGATCCTGGAGGGCGCTAAGCTCTCCAGGCTCCATCACCCACACTTTCTGTCTAGGCTCCAATTCCACCTGGTGAGCATTGTGGTCATACCACTCCTTCATGACTGCCTGGCTGGCCTCCAAGTTGTCAGAAGCTTGCTTCCACAACTTTGCCATTTGGCTCCTGAAGGCCAGCATGTAGCTCACCACATCCTGGGGGGGTTTCCTGGGAGATTTCTCCCAACCATCCTTCACCAGGCTGAGAGGACCGCGTACAGGGTGCCCATACAGAAGCTCAAAGGGGCTGAAGCCCACTCCCTTCTGGGGCACTTCCCTGTAGAAAAAGAGTAAACAGGGTAGGAGGACATCCCATTTCCTCCGCAGGCTCTCGGGCAGACTTCTGATCATGCCCTTCAAGGTCTTATTAAACCTCTCAACCAGTCCATTCGACTCGGGGTGATAAGGAGTGGTGAACCGGTAGGTCACTCCACACTCCTTCCACATTGCCCGCATGTAAGCTGACAGGAAGTTGGTCCCCCTGTCGGACACAACTTCCTTGGGAAATCCCACTCGGGTAAAGATTCCCATTAGGGCTCTTGCCACTACAGGTGCAGTGACTGTCCTCAGAGGTATGGCCTCTGGGTACCGTGTGGCATGATCCACCAGTACCAGGATAAACCTGTGACCAGCTGCTTTTGGTGGATCCAAAGGCCCTACAATGTCGATGCCCACCCTCTCAAAGGGGGTGCTAAAGACTGGAAGTGGTTCCAGGGGAGCTTTTAGCTTCACCCCTGTTTTCCCACTGGCCTGGCAGGTTACACATGTCCTACAGTATGCGTTGGACGCCACTTTCATCTGAGGCCAGTAAAAGTGGAGGACAAGCCGTGCAAAGGTCTTATCCTGGCCTAAGTGTCCTGCCAGGGGTATGGCATGAGCCAATTCCAAAAGAAAGGCTTGGTACTGTTGCGGGACTACCAAGGCCCTCGATGAACCAGGCGAGGGTACCTTGGGTTCACTGTAGAGGAGTCCATCCTCCCAGTAAATATGGTAATGTCCCGTAACATCACCTGCTGCTTGGGCTTCAGCCTGTCGCCTCAGTCCCTCAAGGGTGGGGCACTCCCTCTGCCCCTTACAGAATTCCTCTCTGGTAGGACCTCCCTCCACATGCCACTCCGCAGGGATGGGTAAATCCTCCAGAGAGTCTACTTCCCCCTCCACGGACTCCTGGTCCACCACCGCAGGTGGCCGATCTGTCTCATGGGGTGTGGAAGCCGGAGCAGGCTTTCTCTGTCTCCGGGTCTGTCCCTTCTTAGCAGCGGGTTGGGCCATTGTTCCAGGCTCCAACCCAGGCAAACTCCCTCTCCGGGCAGTTGCAGACCGTGTGCTAACACAGGCCCAGTCAGGTGTACCCAGCATCGCAGAATGCGTCCGGTATTCCACCTCTCTCCAAGTGTTGTGTTCCATGTCATTCCCCAACAGACAATCGACTGGCACGGCAGGGCTTACAGCAACTCGAAGTGAACCTGCAACCCCCTCCCACTCAAAGGGAACCTCAGCCACTGGATAGTGGCCCATTCTGCCGTCAGCCATCGCGGCGGGGTGGAGTACATTAGGAACAACCTGCTCTGGGGACACCAGCTGACTTCTCACCATAGTCATGCTGGCTCCTGTATCCCTCAGAGCCTCCCCTCTCTGGCCATTGATGGTAACCCATTGCCCATACTTGGTAGTATTTGGGGGCACCTGGATCTTTGGCACCATCTCCCGCTCTCCCAGGGACACTAAGGTGACACCCGCCCACTCACCCCCCTTATCTAAGGGCATCTCCTCCCCGAGCGCTACACTAGCTACTCCCGGTGACTTTCCTCCGGTGGGAGGGGGTGGTCTCTTTGGGCATCTGACATCTCCCTTATAATGTCCAACGCCACCGCATTCAAAACAGTGGGGAACCCTGGGCTGCTGGCTCTGGCCAGGATGAGGGTTCCGGGGCGGGTTTGCCCTAGGGGTGAAACCTGCTCCCTTCCCTTGGAAGTTATTTTGGGGACCTTCAGAGAACTCTTTCTTTTTCTCCCCCCCCTCCTTCTTCTGGGGGGCGCCCTGTCCGGCTTTTTGAGATTCCCCTCCAGTCCCCTTGGAGGACACCCGGGTACTTGTCCAGATGTCCGCCTCCTCTGCAAGCTTCCGGGGATTGGTCAGCTTGCTGTCTACCAGGTGTTGGCGCAGCTCGGGAAAACATTTCTCGAGGAGGTGTTCTCTCAAAAACAGATCGTACAGCCCCTCATAATCCTTTACCTCACTGCCCTTGACCCAACCCTCTAAGGCCTTTCTGGCGTAATCAAGGAAGTCCACCCAGTTCTGAGTACCCATCTTGTGGCTCCCCCTGAACTTCTGTCGGTACCTTTCTGGGGTGAGCCCGAACTTCCTCAATAACGCCAGCTTCATGGTGGGGTAGTTTGTCTGTTCCTCTGGATCCAGGGCCAGCAAGGTGTCCCGACCAGCAGGAGGCATGTACTTGTACAAACTACCCCCCCAGTGCTTCTCCTGCACTCCATGAACCTTCAGAGAAACCTCATAAGCGGCCAGCGACTTAGCTACATCGTCCCCCTGACTGAAGCTCGCTATCAGGTCCTTTGGGATATAGGGTTTGGTCTCCCTGGCTGACTCTTTCGGTTCGCTGCCACCATTCCTAACAGGAGAGGACCCCCGTTGCAGACTTTGGAGCTCCAGTTCCTTCAGTCTAAACTCGTGGACCATCCTCCTCTCCTCTTTCTCCTGCTCCAACTTAGCCAACTCCCACTTTAGCTGTCTTTTCTCCCTCCTATCGGTGAGCTCGGCTTCCGTTAGGCTTTTCCCAGAGATGCTACTGCCCTTTCTGGAATAGGACACTGGTCCGGTGAGTAAGTTTTCCCCCTCATGGCGAAATAACTCTTCTACCTCCCCCACCGTGTCCTGGTCACCCTCTTCATCCTCCTCCTTTGTCTCTTGGTGTGCCTCCACCCAGGCCCTAAGGCTAGTCTGGAGCTCCCCCTTCCTGGCACCATGTTTGAAAAAGACCCCCATTTGTTGGCAGAACATTCTCAATTGGGGCACGGAATAGACTTCCAGGTTTTCCACTGCAAACTCCATTGTAAGTCTGGCAAACCTGGATACACACCAGAAATTTCAAAGGGGCAAGGGCAACCTTAAACCAACTCCACCCACCACCAGGAATAAATTTAGAAAAAACAAAAAGACTAATTGGGAGGGCCGCAAGGAGAAAACTCCTGGTGTAGGTTGGGTGTATTACGTCAAATTACTAGTAAGTAGCTGCAACCAAGTCCGCAATCCCACCGCTAGGCACCAATATGTTGGAATTAGGTAGCCTGGCCTAGGGCAAGACTAGCATATCAGAGGCACAGTGTAAAGGTTGCAGACCACCCAAAAGTAATTCCACGCAATAGCACTCAAAAAGAGAACACTACACCAAAATTATATGAAAATACGTACTGCTTTATATAAAAATAATATTCTCTTTGTTGTCAAATATAAGTAGCTCACATATAACTAGCTCAAAACATTTCAAGTCACTTTTAGGATCAACAGTTACACTTTTTAAATTACTAGCAGATTATCACTTTGGCTTTAAAGCAGTTACTATATTCTTGAACTCCTATCACACTTTTGCATTAGGATAAACTGTACTTCAGAATCAATCAGGCTAGATATTACTCCACTAGAATCTTGGGAGAGAACTACGACTCACTAAAAGCAAAAGCAAATATCATCACAGTATTAGCATTCTTTCTAGCAGAGTCACTGGCATTAGGAATCTACATTAACTGTATCTTTCAGTACATTCAAAAGTCCTGTAACCAGTAGTTCTATTTTTCAGGGATATTAACTTATCTCAAGGTTTAGTAACAAGAATACATCTAGTCAGTTCAAGATTGACCAAATCTGATTTCAGTAATGAACTCCAGATTATCCCTTAGCTTAGTTATCAAACAGTAGCCTTTGTATTGGGCTTGAACTCTCAAGTTACTCCCTTCACCAATTCCCTTTGCAGAAGGACACAAGAACTGACCACTGTGTCTCCCGGTAGGCTGGAGCACCACTCAATTGGGTGAAAGTCGCTTCCCCACTGAACTACCTCCTTACTTGTATTTCGATGATCTGGCCCTTCTAAGAAGACGAGTGGTGAAGGCTACACAACAGATTGATTAGGCCCAATCCTGGCGAGGCTCACCGGCCCTCAGGGCACCTCCGCTCCTCCCTCTCGCTCAAGCCAGCTCCTCTGGCGGTGCCCGAGCGGAGGAATGACTTCACCCGCTTCCCCTGTCAGCAGTCGGCCCCTTTATCTCCCCCCTCTCGCTCGCGCCGGTCTCCCTGTGTGGCGCTCGAGCGAGGGGAAGATTTCTTCACGATTACCGCTGTACCTGGCAGAAGGCGAGACTCTCTCTCCGAGTCTCCCGAGGCAGCCGGCGCTTCTCCTAAACACTCGGCGAGGGTCGCGCTGATCTCTTGCACATGCGCGAGGCGCTCCTACTTGCTTTCCCAGGGGACGCGCTGATCTCCGGGTCATGCGAGAAGCTCTTCCTCGCTCTCACCTCCCGCCTCCTCGGATCCGGCTCCGCCTCACGGAGCCCGGCGGCTCAACGGGGCATGCGCGGAGAGCTAGTGTCTCTCCCACAGAGACCGCGCTGATCGCGCTGCGCTGCCCTTCTTCTCCCTCCTCACCACAGGGCTGGCAGATACAGATCCACAGCGACGCCGCTCACCACGCTGGATTGGGGGGTGCAAGGGGCGGAACAGCCCGTTTTCTCCTGGCTCCCTCAGTGCCTGCTGCTCTCCTCAGTGGCGCTCCACCACAGCAGGTGAGAGATGACGCTCCAGGGGATTACGAAGTAGGAGATAGGCTTAGAGCATTTACCAGTCTCTGGTCTGTGGCTGATGATAAGGGTACAGTTTCTACCAGTCTCTCCAACTGGGCAGAGGACCACACCCCGCAGGCTGCAGTCTCCTTCTCCTTAATTCTTCCCCTCCCTGATTTAGAAAAGGGGCAAGCTAGGCGCCCAGGGTCTCCAGTAATCCTTCACAGCGGGGTCAGGACAAATAACCCAAAGGGGGATTTTGAGGTGACAACCCAAGGCAGCTTCCCTATCTAGGAGGTCAACCCTATGTCTAACCTCTCCCACCCTTGGCTACAGCCTGTCCTCCAGCTGACTTCCACAGGTAGACAAAATGGCTGCCCCGCATTCCGCCTTATATAGGCTGCCCTTCAGTGGTCCAGAATGGACCAGAAGGTTCTGGAATGCCCTATGTTAGGCTATGGCCAAGTTCTGTTGGTGACAGTTGGGGCAGTTGGTGGCCACCATTTTAGGTGGTGCCAACTTTCCTGTCAGAACAGGCCTCTGGACCTGAGGTAAAAAACTATGAGGGGGAGAGGGAACACCTATCCCCCTGGCCAACACCTACAAAAAGTCAGTAGACACAAAAATTAATAAGAGTTTGAGGGGCAAAAAGGGGACAAAATAAATAAAAATTAGGAGGGACTTCGCCAAAAAGCCAGACAGGTCTAACAAAGACCAATTTCTTGAAAAAAAGCAATGCTTTTTCAGGAAACCCTCACTCACCCTAGTGGTGACATGCTTCATCATCGGGTCCACCGGGAGAGATTGAGTACCTCCCCGGTGTGCTGCGACGCCAGGAGACTGCGGAGCAGGTTTTTTGTGTGAGGATGAAGAGTGAAAAATTATAGTAGGGTTAAAAATGTCAAGGGTTGTACCAAAAAAACTTTTATTAGTTGGTCAACCTGACATGTTAAAAACTTATTATGTGTAGGGAAACTAGCCAAATACAATATACTGGTGTTACCCTAAGGAGAAGGTCAACATGTTTCTGCCCGTGATATGTGTTACTTTACAGGGCTTTCATCAGGACCAGTTAGCGAGTGTCCCAATGACAGGAGGGGCGCGCTAAGGCCCGCCCTGCCACTGGTCGTGAAAGTTAAAAATAGCACTATGTGTAAAATGGTGCAAAAAAAGAAGAAAGAAAAAACAAACTAATAAGTTTGGGGTTTTACCTCTATTGCGAGGAACCTAGAAGTCTGTAAAAGAAAGATGACAAACAGACAAACAAATACAAAGACACAAAAACATAAAATCAATGGTTTGTAATCATATGCAGTGGCCATAAAGAGTGACTTTGTGGCGTGACACGTGCTTGCATACCTATCAAAGGCCGTGGCCGGTATGCATGAGATGCGTAGTTGAGGAAGTGCCATAATCCGGGGTGGAAGGGCCTCAACTAGTACTGAAAAATATAATTCAGCGCGATCTGTTGTGCGTGACAGGTACAACAACAGCAAAGTAAAAGGAGACTTTATAGTGTTTAAGTCTATCCGTGCGGTAGGCCAGGCGTGGTTACCGGTATATACAAAGCTACCTACAGTGGGGCGGCGTGGAATGATCCCCGAGGTGAAAAAACGTTGAAGCAGGGTTCCGGTGCAAATCGCCGTAACACTGCTGGCCGTGGCGTGTAAATTGATCAGGCACACAACGCTACAATCGTAATATAGGAAATTATCCTCACTTGTAAAAAGATTGAGCCACGCCCCATAGAACTCAGGAGGGGGGTGGGAGCGACAATGGCACACCCTATTCGGGAAGGGGAAAAAAAACAAATACAAACAGAGGAGGTTATAGGAACTAGCATGATCCCATTCACACGACTTATCTGATGTAGAGATGTCCCATAGTAAGTTTCTTACGCCCGCAACGCTCAGCACCCGCTTGGCACCTAGCTGCTCCCTCGCTGGATCTCGTGGATCCTGAGCGAAGGGCAAGCCCGGCGTTAAGAGAGCGGTCGCTGGGCGTGGGCCAATCAGGGACCGGGGATTAAAGCGAGGCTTGGAATGCAAGTCGCGTGGGCCAATCAGGGACCGGGGATTAAAGCGAGGCTTGGAATGCAAGTCGCGTGGTCCCGCGAGATGTGGGGAATCCGAGATTGTGTCTCGGAATGAAGCCGAGGCTTGAAACACAAACTGGCTTGGATTGGGTGGAATTATAACAGCAAATTTTCCCTCCAAAAAGTATGCATTTTCCCTAGTGTTTGAGCAGCTGGAGTTAGAATAGGAAATCTACGCTCCAAAATGTATGCACTTTTATCAATGTATTGTGGACTGACGTTTTCTCCTACCTGGGGGTAGTGTTTGATGCAGCTTTGACCTGGGGCCTGCTGATTGGTCATAAGAAAGGGGACGTTGTAAGGGCCATTTCTGCTGTTTCTTAATTTTGCCTCTAGATTGGGTAGTAAACCCACCAGGCCCTTCAGCAAACTTATAAGGCTAGAAGTATCTCCATGGTTATTTATAGTAGTGAGATCTGGAGTTACATTAAGCATAATGCATTGTAAGCTGTTGTAAACACTTTTTGAGAATGTTACTCTGCGTACCACAGGGTATATCATCCTTCGTAGCCCACATAGAATTGGGCATGGCCTTCCTCTCAGACATGTTGGCTTTTCACCCCTTATCGTTGTGGTTGAAAATCTGGCTTAAGAAGGGAACTGCCCTAATTAAGGATGTCTTAAGGGACTGTCTTTCTCTTGATTATTCTAACCGCATTTACTGGCTCGATTATGTCAGAGAAAGTATTACCAGCTTGGGAAGGTCAAATCTATTTGAGAGTCCCAAGAAAATTTGCAGGAGGGACCTGCACTGGGTGAAGGAGAACTTTTTTAGAAACCCCACATTGGATTAAGAAGAAGTAGAGCTGAGGAAGCCCTGTGCCCGAGTATACTCCTTATTAAAAATCATGACTTTAATGGAGCCCTATCTTTTATGGTTTAAAAGCACTCACAACCGTTTTCTATTGACCAGATCTTGTTTGGACATCTTTCACTACTTTCTGGCACACACTCATGAGATGCATAAAGGCAGTACCTCACACCTTGTGGCTGCGACGGGAAGTCTCTACAGGATATGATGCCTTTTTAATGTTCTGTCGTTTCTATGAGGTTCCAAGAAAGTATTTTAGTATTCCTATTCCTAAAAAAGCAAGTTTTAGGCAGGTTAGACCCACTTTTATTGTTTTACAATTACTTTCAAATAATACCGTATTATATGTTCTTAGCTTTTTAAGGGCCACAATTAGGCTTAGGTTTAGCTGTAACTAACTATTGATGGTCAAATCATGGGCCAGTGTTGTTTTGAGATCTTTCTTAATAAAGCCCCTGTTATTTATCTTGCTTTTTACTGGGCCAGATGAATGGTTATGGTTGTGACATGAAATCTTGTAATTATTTATTTCGCATTGTATGGTTCAATGATGGATGGTTTTATCATTTTGACAAGACTGTTTTTAACATAGACCCTGTAATCCATCTTGCATTCTATGGTTCCTTGATGAATGGCCTTACTGTGTTTGACATATTATTTTGTTCATTCCGCATTTTTTGGGGCTGCGATGATGTCATTTTTATTTCTGTATTTGACTACTTTTTTAGATATACGTTTCGGGGATATGATGGATACACAGCGTTGTCTCCTCTTAGGCTATGAAACGAACTTTTAACTGTGTTTGCTCGACTCTTACGGTTTTGTTTGTAAGAAAACAACTAAAGTTTTGTTGATTGATTGCATTGTGGACTGGATGGTAGGAACAAGAGAACTCTTGTTCTCAAAACGCATTGAGTGAGCATTTGCTGAAATAAATCCGTTTAAAGCAATTGGGTGCAGTGGATTGTCGTTTTTTGGAATGCGATGACATATGTTGGATTTAATGGGTTTCGCTATCCCACCACGGCCCACCGTCACATGAGGCTCGGGTTGAAGCGAAAACACGAGTTGGAATATATATATATATGTATTCACTGAAAAAACCATAGGTTTCAGGGATATTATAGTTAGTTGGACATTTCTCTTGTACAAAACCATAGAAATTCCCCTGTTATAGTTAGTTCAGCTAGCTATAACTCGTGCACCAAAACAAATGGATACTTACTCTCTTATACAATCACTGATACAAGCACACACTCATCCATACAGCCACTCTCACTATCAGTGACTCTCACGAATAGTCATTTACATACTTCCACTTTCACATACACTGCCTATTACATATGTAATTACTTGGACAGTTAACATTGAGACATTCATTCACTCACCAACACACCCAAACACACACTCCCCCACCCATACAGCTGTTTCCACCTTCCCTCTTGAACCCATTCACACAGTGAATCACCCACTCAAAAATATATGCACAGAGTCACACACCTCCCACCCACCCACAAACACACTCAGGTACCCATACAAGTACTTAGGCATCCAATCGATAACCCATATAGACACTCATGTAACTACTGACCAACCCATGCAGCAGCTTATACAACAACAGACAGACTAATGCAGACATTCACCCAATTTAGTCACTAACGCATGCATTCAGTAAAACACTTCTAATCACTCACTTAAACAGCCAGTCACACACCTACTAAATCCTCCATTCAGGCACTTATACACCCACTCATTCTTCAATAAACATTGGCATATATATAATACATATTTAAACTTTAAAGAAAACCGCAGTCACTGGTTGATGTCATCAGTGATGTCATTTGAGATGTCATCACTGATGTCATCAGTGATGTCACTGACCATGTCATGAATGATGTAATATGTGCCATCATCAGCAGTGCATTGCAGGGGCACGAGTTATAGTTAGCTGAACTAACTATAACGGGGGAATTTCTATGGTTTTGTACGAGAAATGACCAATTAACTATAACGTCCCTGAAACCTATGTTTTTTTCAATGAATTTCTAAGGTTTTTTAAATGCTAATTTCTAACTATACCATGCCTGAAACCTATGTTTTTTTCAGCGAATTTCCAAGGTTTTTAAAAAGCTAAATTCGAATTATTATTATCATTTAACCTATGTTTATTTTAGTAATTTTGAATTTTTTTGCGATATTTTGTAACTTTAATATCCTAAAAATAGTTTTTGTAATTTTTTTGTTTGTTATTAAATTATTATGATGTTTTCTGTTTTCTTAAATATTTATATATATATTTTTTATTTTTTGTTGTTGAAAAAAGTGGAGCCGCGCACCCATCATGTACCTATCTCGGTGGGTGTGCCGATTCAAACCGCCATATTGGTAAAGACGTAAAAGATGCGCGTTCAACCAGCCACTCTGCTTACGCTTACAGGAAGGGAACTACAATGCTACATGTCCCAGGTCTAGTTGTCAGCATGCCACAGCCACTCCCTCATGGCTGGTTTACACCCGGACCACACCCATGCAGCACAGGGGTCAAAGGACATGTGACCCTGCCAATAAAAAGGGCCGGGTGCACATGCTTGACGCCGTTTCCACTCTCTATCTGGTTGTATCCCTGTGGTTATTATGTTGGTGGCAGCCGAGGCACTTTGGCCAACACAGGCCTCCTGCCACGTGGCGATGACTTGAGGTGCACAGAGTTGGTGGCAGCCAAGGCGTTTTGGCCGACACGGGCCTCCCGCCACATGGCAATGACTTGAGCTGCACTGAGTTAGTGCCACCAGAGCTGAGCGTGTGTGCAACCTGCGATGATGCGTAGGCCTCGATACACCATCCTGACAATCAAGACCCGATTTAAATTGTGAGCTCGGCTGGACTGCGTTTACGCCGAAGGCAGCTGGCTGTATAGACATGACTCCTCAGTTCGGTGCAGCAGGATGCACTGTGGGCCTGTGCCGCAGAATCCAGTGATGGCTAAGGAGGTTGCTCCGGCACGTGGTGGGCCCTCTTGGAGACACGCTGGTGGCGGCAGGTCAGCATTGATGTCTGGGTGCGCAGGGTCGGGTAGTGGACTGGTCTGGGGACCAGGGCTGGGATGCTTGCAAAAGATGTAGGAATCATGCACACTGCCTGAGAAGTTTGCAACAACATTAGTGTACAGGCCCCGGTGGTCCAGTTATGCCTGCACATTGTTCGAATGCGTGTAGTTTCTGCTTCGGTGATTGTGTGCAGTATCGGCAGGAGGCACAAGTACTACATGTGTGCAGTCAATTGCCCCCAACACATGCAGGAAGTCTGCTATGGCGTGGTTCCCTTGCTTGGTCCCCAGCTGTTCCTGCGCAGTGTGGGTGAAGTGAGCATGAAGGTGTATCAAGCTGAAACAAACCGTGATGCTTACAGGTATGATAAATCCTGCATAATGAGTCCGTAACAGAAGTTCGTGTGGTTGTAACGCTCCTTTTCTTTCCTGCGAAGGTTACGACCACACGAACTTCTGTTATGGTAATTTTTTGCAGGATTGATCATACCTGTAAGCATTCCGGTTTGTCCAAGTGCAATACATTGTACCATATTACGTTTTTGACCATAGTAACGATTGACCATTGTCTTCATTTATCCAACAGGTTTATGAATACAGAGTTTTGGGATTTCCAGGATGATCTACAGTTATTTCGATCCACAAGTTGATATTCCCTGTTGGGAATGTCACTCGTTGGTCTATGTGTTTGTGTTGTTAATTTAAGTTTTTCAATCAAACAATCATTTTTACTTCGATTTAAAAAACCATAAAAGATATACAATAGCATTTTAAACCTCACAATATTAATACATTTCAATGAGGTACCATCAGGTCAAGAAATAAAAACAGATAAAGTTAAAACTTATTACATAAATAAACATATTGAGAAGAATCAGCAAGTACCATTATCGAAAGCAGAAATATATTTGCATATGGCTTACAGCGTTTTAAGTAAGCTGTTTAGATGAAAGGATCAGTAGAAAAAGTGCTGGTGTTTTAATGCAGTATATACAGTTGGAACGTCAATCTACCAATTATCTTTTTGATCAGTTGCTTGAAAAAAAGAGCATCAATAGAGAAAGTGCAAGTGCTTTATTGCAATTTATGCAATTGGGGCACCAATCTACCAATTATCTAGTTGGGTCTTAAAGTGGAAGTGCAGTCAAGCAAAGTAACATTATTACTTAAAAGGGTAGGAGAAAAGTACAGATTCAAACCTGAAATAACAATATTTCCAGTACTGCGTACTAAAATGTCAGTCCTTCATTTGCCCTTATTAGACCTACATCAGACAAATACCTACTAATACTAAAAACAATTTGTTGGGAGGTATCAGTTTTAAGTATTCGTGCTGCCTCGTGGCAAGACCTAATACCCAATAGCCTGCAAATAGATTTAATCCCTTTCTGTCTTGGTTTTATATAAGCTGGACAGAAGAATAATAAATGAAAATCGTCCTCTCTTGCACCCAGTTGGCATAGGGCACAATACTCAGGGCCTCATTTATGAAAAGTGACGCATCGCTGCGTGAAAACAGCGATGCGTCACTTTTCACTGCGCTCTCCCTGCGACACTAACGATGCGTAATATTTACTGTATGAGGCATCATGTCTCAAGGAGTTACAGATACGTCAGTATATCTGACGTATCTTTAGGTGCAAAAGTCACATATTGCTGGAATGTGTCACAAAAGTGACGCAACTCCAGCAATGTGTACTTTCACATGGGCAAGTCCCATGTTGTTAGTGCCTGCATCAGTCTTACGCCTGTCATGAGGCAGGCATAAGATTTTGACGCATTAGCGGCCAAGAAATGGTGCAGTGAAATCTTATAGATTTCACGGCGTCAGTTCTATGACTTTTTCTTGCGTCAAAACGCCCCCTTTGCATACATTATACCTGGTGCAGGTATAATGTGGCGCAGGGGTTTACAAAGTGACGCATCTACCTAGATGCGTCACTTTGTAAATATGGAGCAACAAGGCACATTTTCTACGCCACTGATGTGTCACAAAAAGTGACGCACCAGTGGCGTAAAAGTGATGCACAGCCTCATAAATGAGGCCCTCAGTATTTTCTTCCCCCTGCTTGCAAGCCCATTTCGATATGTTTGAGTATTTGCAGAATTCCATATCGAAATTTCAGATATAATGACTTCGGTAGTTGAGGCTGCACCTCATCCAAGAAGGACTCGAAGCTCCAGCTTTGTTTCATGAGAAGGAACTGTGTTGTTAATGTACCCATGGTTGAACTATGTAGCACACTATTTTGAATATAGGCCCAGAAGGTTGATTTTAGTATATTCTTGGAACCCATAGACAATTGTGTAGGTTCATCCCAGAAATGCTTTAACCCTAGTTTAGTAAACCAGGAGCGAACATGCTTAAGCCATGGCAGACCTACTCCGTGGGTGAGCTTTAAAATTTCCTCCAGCCCTTCTTTATGTGCGCTAGCTCCTCTGTGGACCACAATCGCACAAAGAACAGTTATGGTCTCAAAATTGCTTGGTGATCCATACCGCGTACATTAAAATCCATTACAATGGGTATTAGTGGTGTACGCATTGGAAGGTGCAAAATATTCCTAAAAAAATGTATTTTCACCCACCATAAAAGTATTATTACTTGAGGGTCCCCATAACTATGCCACATAAAGAGAGGCTGACTGCGCCTTATACTTATATACTTCAAGGGCTGGGGAAACCGCTTTAGACATACTACTCCCATGTTTCTTTACAATGGGTAAAGCATTTTGGAGTAAGATGCTCTTGCTTTTCTCCAATTGCATTTTCCAGGACATTTTTAGTGTCCAAAGTTATACCTAGGTAGTTAAAATTGTGCACATATTCTATCTTCTGCCCCTTGACAGTAAAGTTCTTTTTAAAAGACCTATGTGGATTAACTGCCATGTATTTCATTTTAGTAGAATTTATTCCAGGTTCTTAGTCTCACAATATGCATCAAAGGTATGTATTAAACAATGTAAACCTTTGGGAGTTTGGGATATATGAGAATGGCGTCGTCTGCCAATAGGAGGGCGGGTACTGGCACCCCACCTAACTTGGGAGAATGATGTTTGCAGCCCAATAGATGTTGCGGAATGTCATTTACATACAATGAGAATAAGGTGGGTGCCAGTACACATCCCTGCCTTACACCCCTGTTTACTTTGATTTGCTCGGTAAGCTTGCCATTCGGACCCCATCTGACCCTTGCAAATTTATCTTCATGTAGTCTTATGATTTGCACTAGTATTTTCCCCGGTACCCCTTGATTTTTTGGGGATTTACAGAAGAGATTTCTAGGGATCAAATCAAGCCTTCAGGTCATCAAAGGCGATGTACAGGTGACCCTTCTTGAGCACTGTATATTTCCAACTTATGCAAAGAAATCTAAAAACCTGGTTAATTGTGCTTGTTTTACCTCTGAAACCAGCTTGATAAATTGATAAAATACTATTCTCCTCAATCCATCCATTTCATTTTGCTAAAATTTGTTGAGCATAAATTTTTTGTAAAACATCAATTAAACTAATTGGGCGATAATTTGAAGGGTCTTGGCGATTACCTTTTTAAAAAATTGTTGTAATTTCAGCCCCTTTCCATGATTCCGGTATAGCTGCACCTGCAGAGAATGAATTGCATAAATAAATTAATATAGGGGCCCCAGATCTCTTTATCCTGCCTCAGTAAATCTCCTGGGATTTTATCTGGACCTGGAGCTTTTCCAGGTTTTACTGCATCCAGTGCTGACAGAGTGTCTTCCAAACTAAAGTGTAAAGGGGCTGTGAATGGGAGTGTGGCAAAATCTTGCATTTCAAATTCTGTGTCGCTCGTAGAAGTTGAGTATAGAAGGGAGAAATGGCTGACCCATGTTTTTGCATCTAAAAAATGTCTTTACTACATCTCCCTGCCATATTTCCTTTGGATATCAATCACCAAAAGCTAAAGTGCCCCTTTGCTTTGGCAGCACTGATCAATTCAGACCATATTCTATCATCCCAATTTTTCTTTGTTTGCACCAACAATTTCTTGTACCAATCCCTTTTCTTTCTTAAGGCCACTATATTTTTTGTTTTTGTTGCCAAGATAAGTTCCTTTTTTGCCTCACTGCATTCTTTATTATACCAGGGAGGGATTTTCTAAGTTAGTTATATTAGTCTTCCCATTTTTGCAACCCTTAGGAATTTTGCTTAAGATCGGTGTCAAAATGTCTACCAATGCATGATGAATGGTCATAATTGGGAAATCTACGGCAGGGACATCAACGTATGGTGCAATATTATCTGCAAAGATATCATATATCTGTTGCTTTGACATTTCCTCCTATAGAAGGCCACTTTAAAGCTCTACGGTTATTACTTAACAGTGGTTCAAAGACACTAAAGTTAATGTCTCCATTGTTCAAAGGGGTTGGGTAAAAAAATGGGATATTAGTGTCAAGCATAGGGGAAAATGATCACTGTCAGATCTATCCTCAACAACAAAATCATGTAAGATTGGCCAAGTATTGATACACACCAATAAATAGTCAATACAACTCTTGCAATTATTCCTACTAAATGTAGCTGCGTTCGGGCTATCAGAGGGCAGTCTCCCATTACAAGCTAGAAGTCCATAACCTGCCACTAATCTCATTAATTGTGCTACGGAAACTGAGCAGAGTACTACCGGGCTACTATCCAATGGGAGAATGTTATTTGCCATTTCTTCTTCTGCAAAAATATTTTCGAAGCCGCCACAGGTTCAAATCAATAGTTAAAATCTCCCCCCACAATTACCCTTTCCCTTGGGTCAATTGAGCTTAAAAATTGGTCCAATTGTTCTATTACAGGGAATTCTTTACTAGCTAAGCTCGGTCTGTTTTAAATATTTACTATATATATATATATATATATATATATATATATATATATATATATATATATATATATATATATATTCACAGAAAAAACCATAGGTTATAGTCCATATATAGTTAGGAATTTGCATTTACAAAACCTTGAAAATTCAATGAAAAAACCATTGGTTATAGAACATATATAGTTAGGAATTTTCATTTACAAAACCTTATTTACTCGCATAAAACCATTGAAATTCCATATATAGTTAGATGCGCTAACTATATATTGTGCACCCGCAATCCACTGCTGATGATGTCACATATTACATCATTCATGACATGGTCAGTGACATCACTGATGACATCACTGATGACATCTCAAATGACATCACTGATGACATCACTGATGACAACACCCAGTGACTGTATGTTTCTGTAAAGTTAAAATATGTCTCACATATTGAAGAATGAGTGGATGTATAAATGTCTGGATGAAGGATTTAGTAGGTGCATGACTGATTGTATGAGGGAGTGATTAAATGTGTCTCACTGAGTGCATGGGTTAGTGATTAAACTGTATTAATTTGTGCATCATTTTATCTGTTGTTCTGTAAAGTGCTGCATGTGTTGATCAGTAGCTATATGAGTAACTATATGGGTTATTGATTGGTTGCCCAAATATTTGAATGGGAGAGTGAGTGTGTGTGTGAGTGGCTGGGAGGTGTGTGCCTCTGTGCATAGATGTGTGAACAGCTGATTCACTAGATGTATGGGTTCAAAACTGCATGTGGAAACAACTGTATGGGTGGTTGACTGTGTGTATGAGTGTATTGGTGAGTGAATGGATATCTCAGTGCTACATGTCAAAGTAAGTACATATGTAAAAGACAGTACATGTGAGAGTTGACATATATAAATAACTGTGCATAAGAGCCAGTGAATGTGTGAGTGGCTGTATGGATCATTGTGAACTTGTATCAGGGATTGTATAAGAGAGAAAATATGTGTTAGTATATATTTGAATAAGTAAAGTTTGTATAACTGTATAGTTCAGGAAATGGAGGTGTGATTGATTGTTTGCATGACTGACTAGTTGTGTGAGTAACTCCATGGATGAGTGACAGTCTGTGAGTGTCTGTTTACACTGATTGTATCTAAGGTTATATTAGAGTCTGAAGAGGTTCATTGTATTATCACATGAATGATATCATGACTGATGTCACCAGTGATGTCATTTGAGATGCCATCAGTGATGTCATCAGTGATGTCATTTGATATGTCATCAGTGATGTCATCAGTGATGTCATTTGAGATGTCATCAGTGATGTCATCAGTGATGTCACTGACCATGTCATGAATGATGTAATATGTGACATCATCAGCAGTGGATTGCGGGTGCGCAATATATAGTTAGCGCATCTAACTATATATGGAATTTCAATGGTTTTATGCGAGTAAAATAAGGTTTTGTAAATGAAAATTCCTAACTATATATGTTCTATAACCAATGTTTTTTTCATTGAATTTTCAAGGTTTTGTAAATGCAAATTCCTAACTATATATGGACTATAACCTATGGTTTTTTCTGTGAATTTCAATGTTTTTTTAATAGCAAATATCAAAAGCTGTCAAATGTGAAGTACGTGATAGGTAAAAACGTTTTCGTGTTTATGCACGCTGATGTGCTTTGAACGCTGCCCCCCCCCTCCCTTCTTTTCTCTTAGTAGTACTCTCTCTTTGCAGATAGTGAACGGTAGTTAACGCAGACCTTTACCCCCGTTGTAATCCGTCGTACCTGCTTGTCTCTCCATTTGATTGATTGTTATCCAACCATTTACTGTTTTAGAATTGGTTCTCTTTGGATCATTCTCTATTTACAAACAAGCACAAAGTCGCAATACTCTGTTTAGTCTTTGCAGATAGTGAAAAATCGTGTAAAAAAATAAAAGTAATCGAGCAAAATCAGTAGACCACTAATTCGATCTCTTTTTGACCTCGGTAAAATACAAACATTAGGAACAACCCTTCATGAGAAATACGAAAATAGTGAAATGAACTGAGCTCCACACCATGAGGGCTGCAAGACAGCTCGACTCCGCCACCCACCCCGCCCAAAATAACGACAAACCCTATGCAAATATTATAAATATAGACAACACACCAGCAAAGAAACAGGGTAAAACATTTTATTAAATAACTATTTACATAACTATTTTATACTTTTTAATGCCCGATCCGGCTAGCTCAATCGATCGAGCATGAAACTCATGCACTGATAGCAAGCATTGAGAGTTTGTAGAACGATGGCTTCAGATTTTCCACATACGGTGTAGTAGCGCGAACTGGGAGGGGGCGTTTGGATCCTGCCCCTTCCCCAAATAAGATTTTCATACGTGAATGTTCGTTCATGCTTTTTGTCCCTGAGTTGCTTCGATGTCACTGCCTTACACAAATGGCATAAGTCCTGGATGTTGAGTGCCATACTTCAGAGTTCTAAGCAGCGCTTGTAACACTGTTTAAACCTTATTTGCACCTGCTGCAGCTTCACTATTCAAAGTAAGTGGGGTCCGTTTGTGGACCTGACTGCATTGGAAAAAAAAAATGTGATACGGTGCCTCCCTAAACCGCTTGACGGAGGCCCCCGAGGGGCGGTGAGATGGCGCGGACTGAGAGGGGGCGCTTGGCTCCTTCCCCCTCCCCAAGTCGTGTTGCCCTGGTGTGGCCTGAGATCGCCCCCGACATAGGCGGCCGGCTCCCGGGGTCCGGCGGAATTTTTTCCCTTTTGATGACTCTTCCATTCTGGACATTGTCCCACAATCCGTTTGACCTGAAGACACACTGTAGTGGGGCGCCCCTTTACCGTTTTAGTTGCCATTCCGCCCGCTTTTGGTACTCTGTGCCTCTTCCGCCATTCAGCTGTTTACCGCCCGCTCTTGCGACTACAGCGTCTCGCTCACCATGTAGTTGAGTTGCTCCCGCTCTTAAAATTTAACCAAACTTTTTGGACTGCTGAAAGCGGTTGTATTCCGACCACTGGTTGGTGGAGACATTTTGACTATATTCTGGACCTGCGTTCTCGCGTAATGCGTCATATGACGCGCCGCGTTAGCGCACCCGGAAGTGCTCCGGTGCGCAAGGCACAGCTTCCCGGAAACGATCCAGAGCGCGCCGCGCAGCGCGTAACGTAAGCATAACAGGTCATGTGACTTGTTAATAAAACTTTTCATTGGTTCATTTTACTTTTGTTTTCCTAATGATGTAAGACTAGGTCATGTGACCTAAAAATAACACTTTTCATTGGATTAAAACATTTTTTTTCCCAAACGATGAAAGCCCCACCTTGTTTCTGGATGTTTCAGACTGAAGCTGGCGTCACCATGAGAGCACCACCATCTCGTAGCTCCGTCGTGGCCATTCCGCAAGCAATCATGGCAGCCGCTCCCCACCGGAAGCCTGCGGGAGTCGAGGGCCCCCAAGACTTTTGTACAATCTTCAAGGCTGAGGGGACGCTTTCGAGAATGGAACCCAAGCCCTGGCAGACAAGCGTCCGAGTTCCAAGGTGTCCCAGGGCCATTTTACTGGACCAGGCCCAAATCCGAAGAGCCGGCCGCCATTTTAAGAGTCCTGTGGCAGCCGCCTATCGCTGCATCGCAAGAGTGGGAGCAACTCAACTACATGGTGAGCGAGACGCTGTAGCCGTAAAAGCGGGCGGTAAACAGCTGAATGGCGGAAAAGGCACAGTGTAGCAAAAGCGGGCGGAATGGCGACTGAAACGATAAAAGGGCGCCCCACTACAGCAGACAGGCCTCCGCCATGTGCTTCAAAACTGCATACGTATCTCGTGATATCAAGATTGGGCAATCAGTACACAACAAGCAGTTACGAGTCCCATTTACACTGGCGCCATTTTGGGCGCGGCCGGGCAGGTCCAGGATCTAGTCAAACATAACAAATGAGGCTGACGACTCTGAAGCAGTTGACGCACAGCAGGACATAGCAAATAAACATGAAGTCTCTAAAGCTGTTAACTCACTGCAGGACAAAACAAGTGAACCTGAAACCTCTGGAATAATTGTCGCTCAAAAGAACAACACACAAAACTCTATAGAGCCTGAAGAAAGAAAAACAAAAGGGCACTGTAGTTTCAGACACACTTAACACTAATGACTAAACAAAGATATCGTCTGTTTATGAAGCAGTTATCATGTTCACAGAATTGACAAAGAAGTGTGCAGACACCAATGCTATTAAGAAACACAAGGAAATCCCTAACGCATCAGCATTCTCGGAAGAGATTGACACAGATAACATCTTAAGGAACAAACAAAGACAAAATAAGGATGAGGAAGTTATCACTTTAGTTTTTTCATCAGCTAGCGACAGCAAGAAACATATTGTAATGGAGATTAGAGAGGCTACGGATGGATAAATAAATTATCAAAAGAAATAGCGACTCCCCCCTTTAGCAAATTAGCTAAATCTTTGCGTAATTTGGACATTAAAGTTATATTATTGTTGTTGTTGTTATGGTTATAGTTTCCTTTTAAGTATCATTCACCAATAGTTTTGTTTGTAGATGTTTTCCCATTAACAATCCCAGTTCCATCACCCGCCCAGGATATCACCACTGTTCCCCATGTCATAAAACCTTAGGATGTTCAATAACTGAAACAGCTAATATGGGTTTACTTACAGGGGACATCTTTTGTTCTGTTTTGTAAAGTAAAACTATTGTGAACGCAAGTATTATACATAGTAAGTGTTTAATATAGCATTTGTCAGTCATTGTTTAAGCAGCTAGGACCTGTTCACTCTTGACACCCCAGGTGCTGTGTATGTTGCACTATAGTGCTGCATCGGGAATACGGACAACCCTATTGATGTTGATTTTTCATTATTGATTATTGTAAAGAAATGGCGACTCCCCCCTTTAGCAAATTAGCTAAATGTTTGCGTAATTTAGGCATAAAAGTTATATTATTGTTGTTGTTGTTGTTGTTATCGTTATAGTTCTAGTTAATTTCCATTCAGAGTGTCCTACACAGCACCACTCTAGGTAAACACTACTTTATGTAAAACCTGGGACATAGCACTCATTGAAACTATAGTTGGTCACCATGGGGTTTAAAGAAGGGATGGTTCTTCACCTGGGTGCCTTCCACAACTCAGCACGTTGTGCTGCCTTGGGACTATTCGCACAAAAGACAGCTTCTGACCATTGTTGTTTTTTTTTATCAAAAAATGTTTAAATATATTTACAGTTTTTGTTGCGTTTGTTATATTTAAAAGTTAATAAAGTTTTATAATCCAACTGTCTTGGAGTACTATATTTTTTTTAAAAATCGGGTGAATGGGGCCTTGAATCGGGTTATTGTCATGTGTGGGCTTTGCAAGTGTACTGCTACAGGATCGGACATTTCAAACTCAAATGCACGTTCTTTTTCTTACCTTTCCGAAGCATGGAGCGCAATAGCAGGCAGAGAAAGGGTGATGCACGTGTTGAACACTGCCTGGCCTGGCAAGTTGCTGGCAGTGCCCCCCCGCCCGCTCTTGAAAGAGGGCACACACACACCGCCGCCCGAGTACTTCACAAATCTTTAAAAGACCATGCGCTTGTTCATGAGGCTTAAATGGTTTATCACCCCTTCTAGAACCCCTGCATCGACCCTCTGACGTTTCCTGGAAGAATTAGCACGTAACACAATACCAAACCCTGTCAGCTGAAACCCCCGAGGAATCGTGGGGCATATTATCAAGGGGGTTTATTTCCGCGTTTTTGGCTATAAAAGCCAAAAAAAGGAGATAAAATTATCTCCCTATTACCAAGCTGTCGCTAACACCAGTTAGTGACAGCTAAAAGGAGATAGCGACCATCTTGGGCCCCGCTTTGCATGTCAGTGATATTTATCACTAATGACATGCAAAGTGGGCGTGCCAAGATGTTAGCGACTGGAAACAGTCCCTAACCATCGCTATCTCCTATTACCAACTTTTGGAGATATTTGCGCTAAGCGCGAATATCTCCAAAAGCTAACACCTGCCCTGAGCAGTTTTTAGCCATGTTATCCAATGGGAGGTGGATAACATGGCTAAGAGCATTTGCTGGATAATGCATGAATATCGCTGACTTTTCAGCGATATTCATGCATTGCGGCCGTTTTTTATCGCATTTGCGATAAACCTTGGTAATAGCAAGGTTTATCTGCGATAATAATCGCCGATGTGCGGCGATATTTTTTGTCTCTAAACAAGTTAGAGACAAAAATTATCGCTAGTTGTTGGTAATATGCCCCCGGGTTTTTGCTTGCAGGAATCGGGAGGCGGGAGACTAGCACTGAAATCAGTAGTCTCACGCCTGAATCGGGAGGGTTGGCATGTCTGGATTCTCTACAGCTGGGGCCATAAACTACATCCGCAGGGCTAGGTGATAGCCTGGGTCCGGCCTGGACAATCGGACACAGAGGAAGAGGAGTGTCAGAGGGTGCGGTAGTGAATAGGGTGAAAGGGAGGTGTCGGGCGGGCACAGGGTGTGATTCTCAGGGAAGAGCAGCGCAGATGGGGGGAAGTATATGGCCCATGCATGAGAGAGAGAGCGGGGGTGACCAGTGCGTGGGGGAGATGCTTGCGAGGGTAGGGAGCCGTGCTGAGAATCGACGGCGTGCAGAGAGTGGGTCTGGTCAAGGCATCTAAAATGGCTGCCGTGCACGACAAAATTGTGGCATTGGACAAAAAGGCAAGATGGCGCAGACAATGTTTATCAATAAGGATTCATTTATAACAAAATATTTACTCGCAGTGACAAAATGGTGGTCAACACTTCCTGATTTCCATCGAATCGAACGTTAACAGACGTCTCGCAGCAAAAAAAAAAAAAAAGCTCACGCACAGCCGCTGGAAGACATGTATCAACATATTCAGAAAACATAAGGGGTCAGGATACGTCTCCCGCACCCCCTTATACCTAGTAATTTAATTAAAACGAAACACAAAATGGCGAATTCCCGTTTCGCTACCAGTTTGCGGCCCAGTTCGCGGCTCAGGAAGCGCTTCTACCGTGAAAAATATATATTTTTTTATTTTCCCCACGAGACCCTTTAATAACCCCAACATCATTCCTAGGGGGTCAAGAGAGGTATACCTTGCCCCCTTTCATTAAATTCCCCCTTCGTTTTTCACCTCTTCTTCTCTCTCGATCCTACCGAGAGATAAGATGGCGGCCGCTCCGGACTCTTTAGAATGTTGACAGACACCGGAGGGCCAATCAGCTTCGCATCACAAAGTTCCGATACGCGAATAGTTCGCTAACCGGATCGCTGCCCGGAGCGCTGTTACAGATATATATCTTGATTTAAACGTTAATTTCTCAAAATCCACTGAAGCACATATATTGAGACCTAGCAAAGGCACATCGGGCTAACAGTCCCTACAATTTTGCCAAGTTTCGTGGAAATCCATTCAGCCGTTCGAGCTAAAAGTGAGGCCAACCGCCCTATGGAAATTAACATGGGAAAAACGCGTTTTGGGACCCCCCTTTTTTCTCGGCCCCCCCTTGCCGAACCCCCCCCAAATTTTTAAGGGCTGCTCAGAAACGAAATGTGCCATTTTTCTGAAAATTTCAGCCGATTCCGTCCACAAACGCCAAAGTTATTAGACATAGAATTTTCAAAAATCCCATAGAGAATTAATCCTAACTATATATACCTACTGGCGAGACGCCAGTAGGTAATATATATATATATATATGTCAGTTTTGTCCTGTGTTTAGATCTTCACACCAACAATATCCTGTGAGGGAAAGTCAAGCTGAATTATGTCAATACATAAAGTAATCTTTTTCCATATAACAAGACCTCCCGATGGCCTCCCTCTAACCGAAGGAATAGCATTAACACTATCTCTTTTGAATCCTACTTTATGAGGAATTTCCAGAGCCCAAGTTTCTTGCAATAGTATTATTTCACTTAGCCTGATGTACTCCTGCCACTCTACGTCCACTACGTCCACTTGTTTTTCCTGCTGTATTCCAGGAGGTTAATCGTATTTCTGGTTGCCCTTTGGTCCTTATTTGCTGATTGGTTGCTACTTCCATCTCATGGTTTAGGTTCTAAACTTCCATCGCCCCTATTCTCAACGTGGCAATTATAATTAGTGTAGTCCATTCCATTAAGATACAACGGCTGGTTGACCTCCACAGTTACCATACTATCACTTGGCACCCGTACTGGTACTACATCTAATATATCGTGAGGCCCAACTGCTTCTTGTTTGTTTGTCAAACCTATCCAGTCTTCTTGTTCCCTGTCTCGGACTAGCTGACTTTCTTGAATATTAATTAAAGAAGCAAGTGTTAGAATCTGGTACCCATCGGATAAATGTGGATCTTGTTGTGTTACAGGTAATTGTCAGTCTTGGGCATTTAGATCTGACAGGGCATGAAACCTATTGAACAGTGGGTTTGGAAAATAATTATTTGTAAGTGAATCAAGAGGCGGTTTGTAAAATTATCCCAGAGGAAGAGCACATATATCACTATTCTGGGTATGTAATGACTTGCAGTTAAATAATAAGTAACGCACCCTCTGTGGGCGGTGAAAATTAACTACAATACAATCGCCATCAATACGCTTAGGGGATGAACCCACCCACCCAACTCTGCGAACCATTAAGATCTCTCTAGTAGCACACAGATGAAATCTTTATGTTTTGTTAGCCAATCCACCGTTTTGTTACGTGACTCAGCCCACGTCTCCCTTTGGCCCTCCCTATGGATAGGTACATCAGCCAAAATGTATGGGCACAAGGCTGGCGGTAAACTCAACACCTTAACGTGTGAGTTAGTGGGTTCATCTTCTGGGTTATTGGACATGGTACTTAGTACAGTGCCTGAGTCTAGGTATTCAGAATATGTATTATGCGAGCCCCCTCATTTCTTACTCAAGCCTTTAGGAGCCGTCTATATTTTACCTGTTGGAGCAATATTCTTTCCCATATGACCATCCCTCACTTTACCATCTGGTTTTTGCAAAATCCTACTTTGGTTATCATCTACTACAGTATTTAAACCTATTTTTTCTATGGTATTTAGTTGCTGGATTATATTAGTGCACTTTAAATTATTTATGGCAGTGTCCATATGTTCCAGTTTTTTCCATAATAGGGTACATTTCTTTTCAATTAATTCAAGGACCTGAGCAGGTACAGGTCCCACTACAGAACCCTCTACATTAACATGAGTGACTGTCGAAGCGTCCACAGTACTTTTGCGGTTTAGCGCAGGATAGTAAGGGACCAGATCAGTCTGTGTGCCAACCGAGATAGTTCTCATTAGATCACATGAATTTACATTTTTAACACAATCTTCATGTTGGGACCCCTTTGCGTTCTTGGGTTTTTATGCACCCGCACCCGCTTCCGTTTCACTGGTGGTTCTGGCTCTTTTCTTGGGTCAAATGATTTACAACCCCGTGATCTGGTGGTGGTCCCGGACACTTCAGGGGCCATAGATAGTTATTGTTCCAGGATTACCCTGGAAGGATTTAATGGGACATTTGTGGATGACAACCTTTGTGTAGGGTCCCCCAAATTGGTGAAGACCGTCTTGGTAAGGTCGATGGATCCAAGAAGAGACGTTGTTCTGTTATTTTTATTTCATAGGACAATATTGACTCTGCCTGAATAAAAAAGCATCGCCATTCCAAACTTTTCTAAAAAAAACTGTTGACTTCCATTTATTTATATTCACCCCGAGGACCCCATCCCCCGGGGCATGCCAAATTCTTGAATGTTTTTATTAATCATTAGGAAGGAGGGCCGCTTGGTTCCCCTTCCCTTGTCCACTTCTGGCCCCTGGGACCCCATCCCCTGGGTCCTGGCCTCTTCATTGGGGACCATGTGGGGAGCCCCAATGCCCCCATGGTCCCGCTGGCTCCCCGCCCCCTGCAGGAGCAGGTATTGCTTTTGGGCAAAAGCAATCCTGCTTTGCTTCATTGAAGCAAGAGCAGGTTTTCCTCCTCTCGCTTCAACGAAGCAAACCAGGGTTTGCTATAACAGGGCGGGAGACGTGCTTCAACCCTGTCATAGCAAACAACAATGTCCCGGGGAGCCCACCCCCGGGACATTGCAGGAGCCGGTCCTGGGGGGTGAAGTCCCCAGGGCCATCAAGAGTTCCAGGAGGGGGGCCGCAAAGCCCCTCTCCCTCTATTTTCAAAGCTCTGGGGAGGTGGTGGTCCCGGGGTTTTGGGGGCCTGAGAGGGCCCCCACATATTTAATTAAAGCCCTGGGGGTAGGGGCTTTGGGGGGGCACCGGAGGACCCCCCAATAATTACAAAGAAGCCCCAGGGAGGTGGCAATCCCCAGGGCTGCCGGAGGGCCGTCTGTCCTCCCGCACCTAATTTTCATGGCCCCTGGGAGGTAGCAGTCCCCGGGGCTGCAGAAGCCCCACAGGCCCCAGCAATATAATTATACAATTGCCCCCAGAACCTGGCCCACCCGGGGGCTCATTTAAATGAAGTGGTGGACCCTCGCTTCATTCTTTTAAAAAATGTTCATCCGGATTCGTGCACCCAGCACACATTCGGACTAGGGGGTCAGTGTGTTGCTACCCTGCACCCTTTTCTTCTTTTCTTAATCTGTTTTTGTCTTTTTTCTTGTGACTCGGTTCTACCCAGTCACAAGATGGCTGCCAATCCTTCCTGGTTTGGAGTGTTGCCAGCCAATCACAGTGAGCCTTGTGGTCGTGGCAGCCAATCACAGTGAAGCTTGTGGTCGGGAGGGTACGCAAACCCACCCATGCCCCAGATATCAAAACTTTTATTGTTTGAATTTCTCAGCAACTACTGAACAGATTTACACCATTTAAAAGAAAGTCACTTTCTGATTCAAGCACTACATTTTTGCCAAATTTGGTGTCCTTCCGTTCAGTAGTTCGGGCTGTAGCCCTGGCTAAAGTTTCCTATGGGAAATTGATTTTAGACTTATATTTTTTTAATTTCTCAACAACTACTGAACAGATTACACCATTTATTAAAAAAAGTTCACTTTCTTAACCAAGCGCTACCTTTTTGCCAAATTTGGTGTAATTCTGTTCAGCAGTTCGGGCTGTAGCCTGTATTAAAATTTCCTATGGAAATTAACATGGAGAAAACACTTTTGGGACCTCCCATTTTTCCTCAACCCCCGCATGACGAATCACTCCCAAACTTTCAGGATAGGAGCTGACCTGGATAGATCTTTTTTGGGGAGAAATTGGTGAACATTCGTCAAACGGCACCAAAGTTATTAGCAAATCAAAAACGTTTTTCCTATGGAAACTAGGTTCTAACTATAACTACTTACTGGCGACTGCCAGTAGGTTATATATATAATTATACATATATACATATATACATACACACATATATATATATATATATGTATATTACCTGGTGGCGGTCGCAAGTAGGTATATATAGTTAGGACCTAGTTACCATAGGAAATCCCCAACATTCTATTGGGAATAACTTTGGCTCTGATTGAGAAATCTGCGTGTAATTTTCCTTAAAATTGCTTCGCTCCGCTCCTTCCCTAAAAGTTTCGGGGGGATTCGTCAAGCGGGGGCCGAGAAAAAAGGGGGGTCCCAAAACGTGTTTTTCCCATGTTAATTTCCATAGGGACCTTTAGACACGGCTACAGACGAATGGCTGAATGGAATTACTCCAAACTTGGCAACATTGTAGGGCCTGGTATGCAGATGTGCCTTTGCTATGTTTGATGAAAATCCCTCCAGTAGTTCTTGAGAAAATTGAATTTGAAATTTTTCAAATGGCATTTTCTATGGGACCTTTAGACACGGCTACAGCCCGAACGGCTTAACGGAATTACATCAAACTTTGCAAAATGGAAGGGACAGGTATGCAGTAGTGCCTTTTCTATATTTGGTGAAAATCCCTCCAGTAGTTGTTAAGAAAATAAAATTTGAGCAAATTATATATCTATATGCGCACACCATACGTGCACCGTACGTGTACGGTACGCGTACCGTACGCGTACGTGCGAATACCCTTACGTGTGCGAGCGAGTTTCTGATTGGCTGGCAGTCGACTGTCAACATTCCAAACTGTCCAAACCAGGAAGTGTTGGCCACCATCTTGTTTTTCAGGAGAACTGAGGCACAAGAGAGCCCAAAACAAGAGTGGTAAACACGAAAAGGGGGCAGGGTAGAGACCCCCCAACCCTCTAGCCCTTCTCAGGGGGTCCCAAAAGGACCCCCAAGGGCAAAAAAAAAAACATTCAAAAAAATCGCGGTGCGCGTACCGTGTGCGTACACCACGATTAAAAAAAAAACATTAAAAAAAATTGCAGGGTATGGGCACTGTACGCGTACGGTACGCGTACCGTGTGCGTGCCCCACGTTTAAAAAAATAAATACATGTTTTTTGCACTTGGTGGTCCTTCTGGGACCCCCTGAGAAGGGCAAGGGGGTCAGGGGGTCTCAACCCTGCCCCCTTTTCACGTTTTCCACTCTTGTTTTGTGCTCTCTTGTGCCTCACTTCTCCTGAGAAACAAGATGGCTGCTCAGGTGGTTCCAGAAGGATAATAACATATATAAAGGTTATCCGCTAATAGAATTAGCATTTAGAAAACCTTTGAAATTTATTGAAAAAAATATAGGTTTCGCGCCTGATATAGTTAGGAATTAGCATTTAAAAAACCTTGCAAATTCACTGAAAAAACCATAGGTTTCAAGCCTAATACAGTTAGGAATTAGCATTTAAAAAACCTTGCAAATTCACTTAAAAAACCATAGGTTTCAGGCCTTATATAGTTAGGAATTAGCATTTAAAAAACCTTGCAAATTCACTTAAAAAAACATAGGTTTCAGGCCTTATATAGTTAGGAATTACCATTTAAAAAACTATTGAAATTGCTCCTATATAGTTAGTTGTACTAACTATATTTCGCACACCCGCAATCCACTGCTGATGATGTCAGACATTACATCATTCATGACATGGTCAGTGACATCACTGATGACATCACTGATGACATCTCATTTGACATCACTGATCACATCACTGATGATATCATTCATCTGATAAAACGATGCACCTCCTCACACTCTAATATAACCTTTGATACACCCAGTGTTAAATACAGACTACCATTCTTGAAACCATTGACACACCAATACCAGTTACTACATACGCACTCACTGATTCCTAGGTCTACACACACATTCACTCATTCACCCATAGAATCACTCATACATACAGTCACTCATCAATACAACACTATCATATGCACTCATACACCAATACAGACACTCACACACCGCCACTCATCCATGGAGTTACTCACACACCTAGTCAGTCATGCAAAGAATCAATCACACTTCAATTTCCTCAACTATACAGTTATACACACAACACCTTACTTATTCAAACATATACTAACACATACTTACTCTCTTATACAATCACTGATACAAGTACACAATGATCCATACAGCTACTCGCACATTCACTGGCTCTCATGTATAGTCATTTATATATGCCAACTCTCCCATGCACTGGGTTTTACATATGTACTTACTTGGACATGTAGCACTGAGATATCCATTCACTCACCAACACACCCATGCACACAGTCAACCGCCCATATAGCTGTTTCCACTTGCACTCTTGAACTCATACACCTAGTGAATCAACTGCTCACACATCTATGCACAGAGTCACACACCTCCCAGCTACCCACACACTCACTCAGTCTCCAATTCAAATACTTGGGCAACCAATCAGTAACCCATATAGCCACTCATATAGCTACTGATCAACACATGCAGCAGCTTACACAACAACAGAAATACTGATGCACACATTCAGACAGTTTAGTCACTAACCCATGCATTTAGTCAGACACATTTAATCACTCACTCATACAGTCAGTCACGCACCTACTAAATCCTTCATCCAGACACTTATACATCCACTCATTCTTCAATATGTAAAACATATTTAAACTTTACAGAAACACACAGTCACTGGATGATGTCATCAGTGATTTCATTAGTCATGTCAAATGAGATGTCATCAGTGATGTCATCAGTGATGTCATTTCAGATGTCATCAGTGATGTCACTGACCATGTCATGAATGATGTAATATGTGACATCATCAGCAGTGGATTGCGGGTGCGCAAAATATAGTTAGTACAACTAACTATATAGGAGCAATTTCAATGGTTTTTTAAATGCGAATTCCTAACTATATAAGGCCTGAAACCTATGGTTTTTAAGTGAATATATATATATATATATATATATTGAATATAGGACCATCCAAATGTAAAATAGATAATCATCCGGCACTCCAAGGTAGGGTTTAAAAACACTCAGTTTATTTGCATTTTAGACAAATTACATCTAAGCGTTTCAGAAGTCTCCCGCTTACTTGTTCACAATGTTGAGCCACCATTTTTTTCAGATTAAAATACACACTACAGTGGTGATAAAAACTAACAAAGGACACAACATTCTACCAGTAGGACCCTCCTAACATAATGCGGCGGCCATATTTCAATATGTTTCTCTTAGTATTCAGAGATGTATCCGTTCAGCTATCTTTCCACTCGCTCTCTATTATTCAATTTTGAATTAGAATTCATGGATATTTGTAGCCATAATTCATAACTATTATTTGAGAATAGTAATTCCTCAATTTTTTCAAATCTATTGTACATTTATATTAAAACACAAACTTCTAAATTTCAAATCGTGCATTACATAATTTCAAAAGTGCAAGTGCATTGAGCTATAGGAAATTTCAGCTTTCACCAAAGTATGGCGGCAAGTGCCTGTTCATATTGGGTTCAAATTCCAACAGATTTAAAGTGCAAGTGCAGTAGTACAATAATCATTATTCAATCATTGTTATTTAGACTTCAAGTTAATTCACTATAAAGTGCAGACGCAGATTAGACATAATTCTTCATGATCCATATACAAATTTAAAAAACAGGTCATTATTTATATCCATCTAAAAGTATGTTTACAAAGACAAAAAACATTTTGGCCTTTAACTTATAATGTTACCTAGCACCTTTAAAGTGCTGGGGCTTATGTAAACTAGAGATAACTTCTCTATATAAATACATCACTCTCCTCAATGTAAACATACTTCAATACAGTACAATGATATAGAAAAAGTGCAAGTGCATATGTAAACTGGATAAAATTTCACCATGTAAACATTTCACTCTTCTCAATTTTAAAACCTATTTAGGTACAGTACAATAATCTCAAAAGGTGCAAGTGTCTAATAATCCAAAATGGAATGAGCTACCCATCCCAACTTAATGACACAGATTCTATGTTTCCATGTATCTTAATAACCACCACTATAAAAATAGAAAGATTTTTTTGAAAAACAATCAATTCATGGTCTTGTGTGCAGGTTCTCCTATTATAACTCTTCATCAAATTCATCAAGACAGAACGGTATAGAAGGCCTCATCTACATTAAGCCCATATGGTTCTTTGCAGTTAAATTCCAGAATAAAGTATGTTTCTAATTTCCGGAGTTCTCTTTCTCTGCCCCCCCCCCTGCTTTTCTTTGGGACCTCTGCTATGCATGTATACTGCAGGCTCACAGGGTTACTTTGGTGATGGGACTCAAAATGCCTAGCAATGAGATATGTTCGTCTTGATTTACAATCGCTCGCCTGTGTTAAAGGATTCATTGGTAAACGGGCAAAGTAGTGCTTACTATATATATTTTTGGACCGGAGCATTGTAACAAATAAACAACAAAACTAGTTCTAAAAGTCAGAAAACTTCTAATGGTTACTGTTTATTAAAAACATATCTAAAATCAGTATGGTTCATGCCATGCTGGCATGCCGTTTTACGTTAAAGGCAGTTATAAAATGAGAGTTATCCTGATCTCTCAATTTCTCACTCTGTTCCTGCTGTCGTTTCGTTCTGGAAGGTTCAAATAGTATCTTATCTCTCTCTAGATTTTTAGCCTTTCTTGATGCTCTTTTCAAGACATTGTGACGGTATCCCCTTTGGCTAAATCTCGGAGTCATTTCTTTTTCTATTCTGTCATATTCTTCCTCATTGCTGTAAGTACTCCTAGTTCTATATTATTCCCTAAAGGGGATACTTCAAATTAACTCAGCAGGATGAGCAGTTTCTGCATGGAGAACTGAGGGCCATATGTATCATCAAGCTGATTTGCGATTCTGAAATAGCGATTTTTTAGAAACCGCTATTTCAGAATTGCAAATTGGGATGTATGTACAAATTCGCATTTATTTTGTGAATTCTTAGTATTCCTTAATTGCGATTAGTAAATTGCGAATCGCAATTAAGGAATACTTTTCCATTCCTTTCTCTGGGCCAGGAGGCCCATAGGAATGAATGGGACATTATTCTCAATTTGCGATTCGCAATTTGAGAATCGCAAATTGAGAATAATTTCAAGGGTGCAGGGGTGTCCAAAGGACACCCTGTTGCACCCCTGAAATACGCATTCGTGCACATGTGGCGTACATACATGCCCTAAAGGCATGTATGTGCGTCACATGGCACTTTGAAAAATGCAAACATTTGCATTTTTCAAGGTTTCCATCTTGAAGTTGGTGGTAATTTGCGATTCCTTAAGGACAATTTGCGATTTTTTTTTGCTTCATACATTGCATTTAAGGAATCGCAAAATTTGGGATACCTTAAATGCAATTGCAAAATAAGGAATAGAAAACTTTGTGATTCCTTGTTTTGCACCAGATTTTTCTTCATATATACCATTTAGCAAATTCGCATTTACAAAGGCCTAAATTCTGCAAATTTCGGCCTTTGCGAATGCTAATTTGCTTGATACATATGGCCCTGAATTTCCAGCAGTAACCTTGCATAATACAGTTGTCTCTAATTTTCCATCAAGAGGTTTAATCCGAATATCCAGAAAATCTATTGTGGTCTTGCTGTAATGCCCCACAAATTCTAGAGTTAAAGAATTTTGGTTGAGGCCATTAATGAACAGCTCAATGTCTGTCTTCGTGCCCTGCCACAGCACGAAGACATCATCAATGACCCAAACCCGCAATAGGACATGTTCAGTCCACTGGTCCAGGGACTGCCCCAAGCACCCGTTCCTCCCACCAGCCAAGATGTCAATTGGCATAACTGGGGGTGAAACAGATGCCCATTGAAGTCCCCCATTTCTGCAGATAGAAATCATCACCAAAGAGAGAGATGTTTTTTGTGAGGCACCATTCCATTAGCTCTAAAATCATTCTCTCTCTTGCTCTATATCTATATATATATATTACCTACTGGTGGTCGCCAGTAGGTATATATAGTTAGGACCTAGTTTCCATAGGAAATCCGCAACATTCTATTGAGAAGAACTTTGGCTCCGATTGAGAAATCTGCGTGTAATTTTCCTTAAAATTGCTTCGCTCCGCTCCTTCCCTAAAAGTTTCGGGGGGATTCGTCAAGCGGGGGCCGAGAAAAAAGGGGGGTCCCAAAACGTGTTTTTCCCATGTTAATTTCCATAGGGACCTTTAGACACGGCTACAGACAAATGGCTGAATGGAATTACTCCAAACCTCGGATACTTAGTGACCACAATCCCCTAATCCTAACGATAAAGCAGAGTGGGGGAACAACAATAAGAAGGGAGTGGACATTCGAAAGGGATTGCTTTTAGATGATGACTATATAAAACATATGTCTAAATGGATTACTGAATTCTTTGAATATAATAGAGGAACTGCTGCAGTTGGCATAGTATGGGATGCCTTTAAGGCAGGAGCACGCGGTGAAACGTGTAGTTATAGCGCCTTCAAGAGGAAAACAGAAAGACTGCGATATAAGGAGAAAGAGGGAAAAGTACTGGAGGCAGAAGAACAACTTAATAACTGTGTAATAAGGGGAGAGCCGACTGAACAATTCGTAATAGAATTACTGAAGGTGAAAAGTGAGGCAGAGGAAGAACTTGCTAATAGAGCCGCAAAGCAATATACAATCAGAAGGGAGAGATGTTACGAGTTCAGTGAGAAAATAGGGCGAGTCCTTGCTATACGAACCAGTCAGATAGCGGCGGCAGGGACGATTAAGGAAATAAAGGATGAAAAGGGACAACTACATTCAGATCCAGAAGAAATTCGGGAGGTCTTTAGGAAGTTTTACCAATCTTTATATGATGAGAAAGATCCCAGTAGTATCGATAGAATAAATGAATATCTCCAGAACATTGAGGTAAAAACCATATCCCCTGAAGATGCAGAGGAATTAGAGACCGTGTTGGACAAAACTGAGATTAAAGAAGCAATGACTGCTCTACCCTCGGGGAAGGCTGCTGGACCTGATCAGCTACCGATTGAGTTTTATAAAACTTTCTGGGGATGTTTAGGTGATAATTTAACTCAAATGTTTCAAGCTGCACAAAGTGGGGTATCCATTCCCAAATCCTGGAGCGGGGCAGATATAGTATTAATTTTAAAAAAAGAAAAGCCTCCGAATGAACCAGGGTCGTACCGCCCAATAACATTGATGAATAATGACACCAAAATTTATTCGAAGGCACTGGCTGCAAGATTTGCAAGAATTATAAGTAACCTGGTTAGTGATAACCAACATGGGTTTATTCCTGGTAGAGGGACAACTCACCATATTAGAAAAGTCATAACTTTATTTGATGTGGCGGAAGTAGCAGGAGACCCGATGGCAGTTATGCTTTTGGATGCGGAAAAAGCATTTGATCGGGTCTCCTGGCAGTATTTGTGGCAGACCCTAGCTAGAGTTGGGATTAGAGGAGGCTATTTGAAAGCAATTCAGACTCTATATATGGACCCAGGTGCAGCATTAAGGATAAACGGGGGTATAACTGGTCAATTTAAAATCAAGAGAGGAACTCGCCAGGGATGTCCTTTCTCTCCCCTGCTATTTGCCATCTATATGGATCCCTTAATACGGAAGATAGAATCAGCACCAGAGATCACCCCAGTCAATACAGCTCTTGGGCCATGCAAGATATTAGCCTATGCTGACGATGTTGCAGTGATAACACCTTGCCCTACGGAAGCAACTACATTTGTAGAGGCCGAGGCCTTAAGATTTGGACAAGTCTCAGGGTACTCATTGAACGCGTCAAAAACCCAGATTATTAAAAACTCTTTTACACCTTGTGAAGATAGAAGAGTAGTGCCGGCAGGGAAATACCTCGGAATTAATATTATGTCTAATTTAGATAGTTTGGTGGATAATAATATTGCCCCAGTAATCGAAAAGGCAAGAAAAGATTTGGATCGTTATGAGAACTTACATTTATCATTAGTTGGGCGAGTTAATATTATTAAAATGCTGATCTTACCCAAACTGTTGTATCTTTTTAGGGCAATCCCTCTTCTAATTGAAAATAAGTGGTTTAAAATTTGCGAAAGTATGGTAAATCGTTTTATTTGGGCTAGAGGAAAAACCCGGAGGGCATTGAGGTATATGTCCCTTCCCAGGGAGAGAGGGGGGTGGTCACTGCCGGATCTAAAGGTATATTATTGGGCTGCAGCAATACAAGGAATGGTTGGATTAATTGGGGGGGGCTGAGATGGATGGATGGGATAAGACAGGCTCGCTGGCTATATATGGTTTAGCTCTGGGTACAAATGCTGAAAATATTTTTTTAAGATTTACTGATGGAAGTTACTTTAAAAGAACACGTTTCAAGATAATTATGGCGGCCTACAGCATATGGAAAGGATTTTCCAAAAAAGTTGGAAATAGGGAAATATAGTGTATATACTAGATTCAAAAATAATCCCTCATTACCTAGGGCTGTGTTCTCAGGAATGGTATATGAGGAATGGGAGAGTCGAGGTATAAGAATGATTGGTGATATGTGGGATGATAATGGCATCTTACAATTTATAGATTTGAAAAACAAGTATATGTTAAACACAAATCATTTCTTTAAATACCTTCAAATAAGGAGTTGTATATTAAATAAAAAAGGGGGAGCTCTAGGCTTTGGGAGGAGTATAATGATGGATCTCATACAAAAAGGTAATGACTGTACTATAAAAAGATTTTATTTAGAAATGACAAAGTTAAAAAAGGATGATCTTGACAAATGGATAATTATATGGTCCTCAAATTTAGATATAGCTAGAGAAAGAGATATTTTCTCTGAATCACTTGAGATGGGATGTAAATTACTATGCTCAGCGTCTCTTCAGGCCCAGCACTACAAGAGCCTGTATCACCTGTATTATACGCCATGGAAAATTGCTCAATGGGGGGCTGTGTCGGGCATCTCGTGTTTTAGATGTGGCAGTATGGAGGCCAATTTGTTACATATTTTCTCTACTTGTCCACACTTAGATAAGATAAAACAAGATATCGGGAATTGTTTCCGGAATGCCTTAGACACAACAATAGAGTTGGACTCAGCAACTATTTTGTTGGGAATATCCCCCAACGGACAAATTAATTGTAAATATTTTCTGTTTGTAGCAATGTCGATTTTTAGACTGCTTGTGGCCTCAACTTGGTTAGATCCAAATCCTCCCACGTATCATCAATGGCTAGGAAAAACTTTGTCAATACAAAAATTGGAAACAGCTATTTACTCTAGGAAAGGGAGAAAGGGTAAAAAGCTGGGTATACAAATCTGGGGTCCTTTGATTCAATGGAAGGCTGGAACTTAATAAGGTATTTTGAGGAATGTATGTATTATGGAATGTTAACATATATTATTTGTATCCGTATATATTATGATAGGATCTGTATGTAGTATGTATATTGTAATATTTCACTTTCCCTTTTTCTTTTGAATATGTAGTTGAGTATGTGGCTGCCTTATGAAACTTATTGTGCCTTGTCCATGTAATGGGGGAGGGGGGGGGAAATAAAATGTGGGGAAAAAGTTATCAATAAAAATATTAAAAAAAAAAAAAAAAAGAGAAGAACTTTGGCGCCGGTTAATGAATCTACACGAATTTCTCAAAGAAGGTTGTCATCAGTGATGCCACTGACCATGTCATGAATGATGTAATATGTGACATCATCAGCAGTGGATTGCGGGTGCGCAAAATATAGTTAGTACAACTAACTATATAGGAGCAATTTCAATGGTTTTGTATGACTGAAATGTCCAGCTAGCTATAACACCCCTAAAACTTATAGCTTTTTGAGTGAATTTCAAAGGTTTTTTAAATGCTAATTCTTAACTATATAAGGCCTGAAACCTATGATTTTTTCAGTGAATATACATATGTAAGACCCACTACTGTACCCCTTTCAGGTTGGAAGAAATTCCGATTGTTGGTAATCATACCTACAAAACGGAGTTCGCTGTATCTGTCCTGGCGTGCACCTGTAGCCTCAATTATATTGGGAGCACCAAACAACAGGTGCACGTCAGGATCTTACAACATTTACGTGCTATTTTGCACAGCGACCCTTCCTATCCAATGGCGCGCCACTTTGAAATTAAACATAATAATGATGTCAACTGCTTATCGTACTATGTAGTGGGAGCAGTGCCCAAACTTCGCAGAGGTGGTAACAGAGAACTCAAACTTAGGCAACTAGAGTCTAGTATGATGTTCGATAGTAAGTGGCCCAATGGGCTGAATTATACCGAGGATCTACACACTTTTTTATAAAATGACTTATCATATTTGTCGGCCTGTTCCATCATTCTGTTGAAATGCGCTATGTGTCCCCAGGTAGTCAGGTTCCCTGTTGCCTGAGGGGGTTTAAATTCTGTATAATGGCTCTCGGTGTTTCAGTGTTTTGATCAGTTTCTTCGCCCAGGCTAGTCAGGTTCCCTGTTAGCCAGGAGTTGTAATTTTTCAGATCCTCAGCCTTTTTGTGTAAATACATTGAATATCCTGTTTTGTTCAAATAAGATCTCTTTTAGCACTTTTTTATTCACAGGGTGTTCTTTTAATTGATTTTTATGATAAACTCCGTAAATAATATGAAATGTTTTTATCATGCTTTATTATCTGACAAAATGTGGTTTTATCCTAAATTGTTTAGAAAGAATGGATCCATCTTATTTATACAGGGTGTTTTATCATTCACTATAGCACTTTACTCTTTAACTTTTGCCTGTGTTACTGAGCTTTTTCTGCACTTTAGACATGAACTGTTTTGCACTGTCAAGATCACGTTGAAATGTACCCTCCTACTCTAGCTCTTTTTAGCATGTGGTGCTCGCAAGATATAATATGTAGGAATAAGTTACTTTACCCTACATGTTTACGGATATATCCGGTAGTAGTTGGAAATTGTAAATATTTATTTTCTTTTGTACAGCTATTTATACTGTCAACCTTGCGTATTTGCACAGTAAGAACTACAATGTTCAACAAGTTGTTTATGTTTATGGTCACATGACCTGGGTAGAGGGCAGGGATAGGCGGGCCACCTAGCAGTATAAAATCAAAAAAGATACAAATAGTAATTGAATGTGAGCAAGGGCTTGCTTAGCCCAAAACGCGTTATGCACTTTTACCAGCTGAATTGCTAAATAAACAACCTGTAACCTGATCCAGTGGTCCGTCTCCTGGTTATCGCTTCTCCGGTCTGAGTGGGGATTGGAAGTGGCGTGGAGGAGTTTTCGTGTATATATATATCTATATATATATTTTTTTTTTCACAGAAAAAACCACCATAGGTTTCAGGGGTGTTATAGTTAGCTGGACATTTCACCCCTACAAAACCATAGAAATTCCTCTGTTATAGTTAGTTCTGCTAACTATAACTCGCGCACCCGCAATGCACTTCTGATGATGTCACATATGACATCATTCATGACATGTTTTTTTTCTGTGAATTCCTAAGGTTTTTTAAATGCTAATTTCTAACTATAATGTCTCTGAAAACCTATGGCTTTTTCAGTGTATTTCAAAGCTTTTTTAAATGCTAATTTCTAACTATAACGACTCTGAAACCTATGGATTTTTCAGTGAATTTCAAAGGTTTTTTAAATGCTAATTTTTAAGTGTAATAGTAGTTATACCTATTTTTTGGTACTGATTTTCTACAGTTTTTTAACTGTTTATTTATAAATATTTTATTCATTATATTTTTTCTGAAAATTGCAAAAAAAAATGTTTTTAATTCAAACCGAAATATTGTTTAATTTTTTGTTTTATTTTTTTATTTTAATATATTTATATGAATTTCTTTGTTTCCCAAAAATTTTAGGAGTCGCGCACCCAAAGCGTACACATCATGGTGGGTGTGCAGATTCGAGCCGCCATTTTAGAAAAGTTGCGAAGGATCCACGTACAGTGTGCAGCGGCTGCGTGTTTTTCATTTACATCATATACATTTAATATTACGTGATGTGTGCAATTGGTATGCGACCAGTCCGTGACTCCTGCTCCCGCGCATTTGTGACACATGTGCATTACGGTACGCTATGATTGAGCGATGGCGGGTCCTGCGTGACGTCATATACATGCTAGGGCGAGCTGGATGCGCGACTCCTGCAAAAAAAATGTATGCTCTAAAATTATATGTATGTGTCTTTAATATACATATTAGGGCAAGAGATTATCTAAGATATTCATAAAAATAATATATTCGTACTTATAATAAACGTATATTAGTTTAAATATATTTTCCCGAAGTTGCGTCGGGTGCGTGCTTCATGACCGCAGAATGCGTGGATCCCATGTGACCTAAGAAAAAAGATTTCATTGGTTCATAACATTTCCCACTGTAACAATTGAAGGACCCCACCCATTTTGGGGAGAGAAGACTCACGACAGGAGTACCTCAGGGCTCTAGTCTTAGCCCAACATTGTTTAATGTCTACACCGCACCCCTAATCAGTTTGATTGCATCGTTTGGCATAGAAGCTATAGCCTATGCCGACGACACGCAACTGATCCTGACTATGGATAAAGACAACCAGGTCTGGGAAGAGAAACTCAAGGGCTGCCTTACGGCGACCTTTGAATGGATGCGAACCAATCATTTGAAATGTAACACAGGGAAGACAGAGATAATACCGATGGGCCCAAACAATGAATTCATACCCAGACTGTGGTGGCCTGAGAAAGCAGAAATACCACCCAATACTGCTATCACGGCCCGCAATCTGGGAGTGACCTTTGATGGGAATTTGTCCTTTAAACAGCAGGCACTGAAAGTGGCAGGTACGTGCTTTGGTGTTATAAAGAGTCTGAGAAAGTTCTTCGATCTCCTTCCTTTGGAGGCCAGGAAAACAGTAGTGGTCGCACTGGTTACATCTCACCTTGATTATTGTAATGGACTATATGCAGGCACCAATAAGGAGGTTACCTATAGGCTCCAAATGGTGAAGAATTCGGCGGCCAAACTCATATTAAAGTGGCCCAGAAGATCATCAGCGACAGAAGCCCTTAAGACTTTACATTGGCTACCTATCATTAAAAGAATTCTATTTAAAATACTGCTCATCACCTTCAGAGCATTTCATAAACGAGGACCACTGTATCTGCGGAAAAAATTCACCAGATATCATCCAACCCGAATTCTCCGCTCGACCACTGCCAATCTTCTGGCAGCTCAATCATTCAGGCTTAAGACCCGCGGAGGCAAGTCCCTCGCGGTGTTAGGTGCAAAAGCCTGGAACACCCTCCCACCTTACATAAGAGCTCTGGATAGAGAAACTGAATTCAGGAAACAATTAAAAACCTGGATCTTTACTCTACCTGACACTACTGCCAGATCCCCAGTGTAAGAATTCTATCTGATCAGCCATACAAGTGGGCGCCAAGATGCTCCTTGGAGCGATAGTTGCGCGGTATAAATAACCCCTTACATTACATTACATTACATTTTAATCATTCTTGTAAGAGCATCTTTAGAGAGACATCTCTTTTCCCACAAGAACCCTTTTTGCTTGTTTTTTTTGTTTAAAAAAAAATATCAAACAAAATGACATCTGGACAGCAGCAGTAGTAGGAGGAAGTATCTTCTGAAGAGGAGTTCTTGCAGGAGGCACCACGTCCATCGAGGTCAGAATCTGTAGTGTGAACATTCTTCACTTTTCCACCTGGGGAGAAGAAAGTGAATGTGAGAAAGGTGACGTGCAAAATTTGTGACCGAGTCCTGTCAAGAGGCAGTGAAAAAAAAGAATCTTGTGGCACTGCTTCCATGTACAAGCATCTCCAGACCACACATTCTCTCAATCTTGCTCGGGAGCAAATGCGGCGAGCTGCTTTGAACCCCTCACCTGCTGTCGCAAGTACGTCTGGAGCATCCTCAGGAACACCTGCAATGGACATTAGGCCAGAATTTGCCTTTCTCGAGCAACACTGCGTGAAGTGTAAGGAACGTATATGCTTCGGTGAGCAGTCAGTGGATGCAGTTTGTGCTGCGCAACGCAACCATCATTGTTAATCTTTTTGTTGTTGTTATTTTTGGAATGATAAGTAATTCCAAAAGTTTCCTGTTTTATTCGTTCTTTTTTTGTTCATTTTTTTAAAAAAACACCCAAAAAAATCCAAAATTGTTCAAAAAAATATAAAAAATACAAAAGACAAAAGAAGAAAAAAAAAGTTCTTATCAGAACTACCTTATCTGGTTAAAGAAAGAACTATTATTGAAAGGTAAAGTGTGAAAGTTTGGTTGAATATATGTATACAGCATGATTGACTGAAAGAATGCATTAGTAGTGTATTGTGTATTTATAGGTGAAGATTTATGAGGAAGTACTGCAGTGTGACACTGCAAGTTCTTTAGCTGCATAGCACAGCGGCACTTCCGAAGCACAGGGATGTGACATATGTACATGAATATGTTGCAACTCTGTGCTTCTCTCTGCACTGCAGCACAAACTGCAGCCATGCGGTGACACAGGCACCCTTGCACCATGGTGCAAGAATGTCTGTTTCATGCGGAGATTGTTTTTGTGCAGGAAGGGACACCTTCCTGCACAAAAACAATCAGTAAAGGCATTTTCCTCTTTCAATGTATGCTGTGGAATACAGCAGCCATTGAAAAAGGAAAAGATTAGGAGAAATGAAAACAATTCTCCTCGTTGCGCCTTGCTACACCAACTCTAGGATGGCGCAGCATTCACACACATCTCCAGATTGTTCTATGGGTGTTGCGTGGGAACACCCACAGCAACACCTATGGAACGCCCCTTCAACGCAAAGTTCTGTGTATGAAGGGGTCGTATTTACAAGGAGAGGAAAAACCATGCAGGGTGGCTTTTCCTCTCCTTGTAAATATGAAGGAGTGCCTGGCGCCATCACTACGTTACAAAAAGTGACGTACTGGTCGCGCAGGGTGCTTGCAAATCTGCCCCATAAGTGCTTAGGTATTGGCAGACTGATAAAATAAGAACATAGGGCCCAATTCACAGACTCAATCCTAAACTTACTACTATTTTGGTATTCACAGAATGAACTTACCACTTTTGGTATTCACAGAAGTTAGGATTTTGTCTTAAGTTTGTCTTAAGACAGACTTAAGACAGACTTAAGACAAAATCCTAACTTCTGTGAATACCAAAAGTAGTAAGTTCATTCTGTGAATGCCAAAAGTAGTAAGTGCATTCTGTGAATACCAAAATAGTAGTAAGTTTAGGATTGAGTCTTAAGTTCATTCTGTGAATCGGGCCCATAGTGCTGGATGGGTGATTGAAGAATTGCATGAGACTGACAGGAGGTATCCCACACTGCATTGGTACTTCTTCAGTATTTAATGGAGTGGAACAATAGTATGTATCTGCTTAGAGATTTGTAGGGATTAAGCACTGAATATTTTATGTCTACTTGTGTTGGTACCTAGGTCATTTTATAAGAATACCACTAGTAACTGGAATGATGACAGTGCTGCAAACAGAGTGAACACTTCATTTATAAGTACTTACGTATTGGTGGAGGGGTAGGATATGTAGATAGTGGTAGATAAGTGATTAAAGAAGTACATGGGACAGACTGGACGATTCCTACACTGCATGAGTACTAACTGGGTAATTAGAAGAGTGTATCAATAGTATGTAGCTAGTTAGAGGTCTGCTTGGTTAGTGCACAAAATATGATAGCTGTACTTGTGTTAGCAGCTAGGCCATTCCATAAGTTCATGACTAGTAACTAGAATAATTACAATATTACAAAATGAGTGTATAGTGAATTTATAAGAGCTTAGGTATTGGTGGAGTAATAGGATAAGTAGATAGTGCTGGATGGGTGATTGGAGAAATGCATGGGACAGACAGGAGGATTCCTACACTGCATAAGTACTAACTGGGTATTTAGAAGAGCGTATCAATAGTTTGTAGCTGGTTAGAGGCGTGCATGAATAGTGTACAAAATATTGTACCTGCACTTTTGTTAGTGACTACGCCATTCCTTAACCCTTTCGATGCTGATGACGAGCTCAGCTCGTCATCACCCACGGGTGTCGTGTGCTGATGACGAGCTGAGCTCGTCATGAATATATGACATCCTGAATTTTTCAGCACAGGACGGGAAAACTGCCAGCAGCCATGTAGTTAAGTATACAACTAATTACTGGAGTAATTTCAGTGTTGTAAAGAAAGTGTGTGCTGAATTTTTAAGTGCTCAGGTATTGGTGGAGTGATAGGATACATAGATAGTTCTGGATGGGTGATTGTAGAAGTGCATGTGACAGACAGAAGGATTCATAGACTGCATAGGTACTAACTGGGTATTTAGAAGAGCGTATCAATAGTAAGTAGCTGGTTAGAGGTCTGCATTCATAGTGCACAGAATATTGTAGATGTACTAGTATTGGTGTGTCTACGGTTTTGAGAATGGTAGTCTGTATTTTGGGTGTGAGGAGGTGCATCAAATGATCACGTGGATGATGTCATCAGTGATGTCATTTGAGATGTCATCAGTGATGTCCTCAGTGATGTCACTGACCATGTCATGAGTGATGTAATATGTGACGTCATCAGCAGTGCATTGCGGGGGCACGAGTTATAGTTAGCACAACTAACTATAACGGCCGAATTTCTCTTGTTTGTTACGAGTGAAATGTCCAACTAACTATGACGTCCATGAAACCTGTGTTTTTTTCAGTGAATTTCTGAGGTTTTTTAAAAGCTAATTTCTAACTATAATGTCCCTGAAACTTGTGGTTTTTTCAGTGACTTTTGTATATATGTATTTAATCTCTTCTCATTCTTATAAGGAAGGAATCAGCATTCAGGTTGTAGTATGGAAGTATTTAATCTGCAAAGGACGTGATCCACACGTTTCGGGTCGTCCGAACCTTGCTAATGATACAAGACGTCATTGTAGCATCCTTATTTAAATGTACAAATGCCTAACATTGCCAACATCAACAAAGGACTATATATTACTTTAATCCAAAAAGCTGGTGGCCATATTGCCCTGGTCACGATGTGAAAATTCATGAATTGATGCAATAACGAAAAGAAAACAAGTGTTAATATGCACACATGGTCATTTCAGCATATCTTGCCCCGTGACCGCCATACCTGTATGTTCGTCAACATGACTTATTCATAATAAATATACTTAGGATTGCAAACATCAAGATAAACAATGGACTACACATTACTTTAAAGTGAAAGGCTATTGGTCATATTAATCCGGGCAAGCTGCGTATTATAATGGTTCTTACACGAAAGAAAAGAAAAAAAGGGGGTATTATTATACACACACTATCCCTAAATAAAGTTCTAGAGATTATAGTTCCATTCCATTCACAGCTCATTTAAGATGTCATGAGTGATGTAACTGACCATGTTATGAATGATGTAATGTCTGAGGTCATTAGCAGTACATTGCGGGGCGTAAGTTATAGTTAGCTCAGGTAACTATAACTGCTGAATTTCACTGGTTGTGTATGAGTGAAATCTGAGTCTAACTATACTGTAATCTTTGTTTTTTCAGCAAATTTCTAGTTTTTTCTTAACGTTAAGTAAGATGCATATCACAATGGATGGTGGGGGGTTGGAAGCAGGGCCTGGCATTGTGCTGCCCCCACCCAAGCTTGCTGCTCCTGCCTTCTCTCCTCCTAGCCATCCATTGTCCAAGTGCATGTCCCTGCTCCCTTATTACAGCCCTGTGTGGCCGTTGTTCTGCCACTGACCTTCCCACCTTCTCTGAACAGTTAGCTTGCTGCCCATATATCTCCTCCCTATCCTCTGTTGTCTGAATCCATGGACTAGCCTCCTCCCTTCTGCCATGCATGGTCTGATGTGCTGCCACTGCCTTACATTTAGCATAATGTACCAGTCCACTCCTCCTGCCCTCCAATGCCCAATTCTATGCCCCATGATTGACCTCCTGCTTAGCCTCTGTATTTAGCTAGCTGCCCCTATTCTCCTTCCCCCTGCCCTCCGATGTCTGTGTGCATGCCCCTTCTCCATCCTTTTTGCCACCATGTTCCATGGATCTGCCACTCCTATCTACTCTGAGTGTTCTGTTGAGCTGCCACTCCCCCCCACCTGCCTAGCATTTTCAGTTGACTGTAACCTGTCCCTGCCACCTCCACCCTGCCTGTCCACATTCCATGCCCCTATCCCCTTCCTCCTTTTCTCCATGGTCAATTTGACTGCCACACTTCTGGCCTCCCTGGTCTGTTGTGCTGCAACTGTTCCTCATGCCTGCCCCTCGTGCTCTGTTGTGAGGCCCCTTCCCCTGAACTCTCTTGTCTGTGCCCAGGTCCTGACCCTCCCTTCTATCCTCCATGGTCCTTTGTGCATGTCCCTGCACCCTCCTTCTTGCCCATCATAGCCATTGTGCTTCCACTAACCCTCCCGCTTGCCATGCATGGTCTTCTGTGCTACCATGGCCCCTCCCACCTTCCCTGTGTGGTCAGCTAGCTGCCCCTTACCCCCTCCCACCTTCCCTCAATTGTCTGTGTCTATGCCTTTATAGTCTCACCATGGTGTGTCTTGTTTCTAGTGCACATCCTGCCTGACCTCCATGGTCATCTTGCTGCCCTGCCCCTTACCCCCAGCCCTCTGTTTCCATGTGCAGACCCCTATCCCCTCCCTCCTGGCTTGTCTGTTTCCATTGTAATGCCCCTGATCCATCCCTCCTGCCCTTTCTGGTCCGTTATGCTGCAGCTTTCTCTCCTGTCTGTCCATTATAGTCAGCTAGCTATCATTGCCTATTCCCCTCTGTTCTCTGTTGTCCATGTGCATGGTCCTGTCCCCTCCCTATTGCTTTCTAGGGATTGTTGTGCTGCCCTCCCTTCCTGCATGCCCTGTGTGGTGTATTGTGCTGCTGGTCTGCCCTGTAGTCAGTTTGGCGCACCTCTTCATGTCCCTCCTGTCCTCTGTTATCCAAGTCCATGTCCCTACCCCAATTCCTCCTGCCTTCCATGATCCAATGTACCATACTTGCTAACATTTTGAACTTGGTAAGAGGGAGATTTTGAAAAAAACTGGGGTAATGATTTTCCCCTTTAACTTATATTGAAAAAGAGGAGTTTGTAGACAGGAGACAGTTCAAATAAAGCCCATTGGGCTTAAAAACATTGGACTTTTCCTGGTTGAATCCGGTCTGTTGGCATGTATGGTTGTACTACCACTACCTCTTACCTCTACCCAAAATTGTCTATTATATTGCCACAGCCTCTCTTGCCAGTCCTGTATTGTTGGTTTGTTGCCCCTGCCCCCCTTTTTACTGCCCTCCATAGTCTGTTGTGCTGCCACTGCCCTTCCTGCCTGCCCAGTGTGGTCAAATTGTTGCCTCTGCACCCTCCTATCCGCCTTCAATTTTCAGAGTCCGTGCCCCTGGTATCTGCCTCTCAACAGTATCCTAATGAACAACTATATTGCTAACATTCTATATTTGTTACAAACGTGTGGAACGCCTGATGTCATCTTGATTTAATCAAAACTGTAATACCTAGAGCATTTCCTTTAGAAATTACATATATGAGAGGGTCTTATTTGCATCAAAATTATGATTTGTGCTCTAAAAAACGAAAATTAGGACATATTTACTGAGTTGCCAAATAGCGACAAAGCACTTTTAAATTATTTGTTATCTTTATGGTTTTTTTTATCCAGTTGACCACTTGATTAAATGTTGCACTTAGGGGAGAGGATGTGGTGTTACTTCCAGAGCTGCAGACTTTGCAACTGGGGAAATAGGTTGGAGTTTCTTCTTCAGCTCGACATTCTGTGATTCTGGTCAAATCACTTCATCTCCCCATGTCTAAAACCAAAAATGAATTTGTTCTTGTGTGATGTATCCAATGCTCATGTAAAGCACTCCAATACCTGACAAGTCTGCACTATATAAAACTGCAAAAACACAAAAAATAAAAAAGGGTTTTGCACACTTCTGTCATTGGGCTACATGTGGGCTACATCTGGGTGATATTTGTGCTACATTTGGGCTCTTTTGTCTCTGGTGGCCATCTTGGGAGACTTATTTGTTATGAAGTTCCCTAATTTCCTCATTTACTGCAGTCTCCTTAGTAGGAAATACTTTCAGTTTTTTTACTTTGGTTCCATCAAGAAGGTATTCAGATGTGTCACACATTTGCCATAAATTCTGAATATTAGCACTCTCGTTGCTCATTAGATCACTGTAGTAAAGCCACTGCTCACAAGGGAAGTCTGCTGCTGGTATAGAAGAGGATTTGAGAAGTCCAAATGTGCCCTAAGTTTCCTTTCTGTAGCAGTAATCATAATTTCTATGGCAAAATGAACCCCCTCGTTTTGTTCTTTTGCAAATTAAATGTTTTAAGTGTTACCACTTTATTTCAATCAAGATGGCTTCAGGTTGGCCATCATTTTGTCATAAGTAAGACTGTTAGTGCTCTAGTTGTTCTTTAGAACACTCTGGGACATTCTGTCATTGGGCTATACTTAGGCTACATCTGCGTGATATTTATGCTACATTTGGGCTCTTTTGTCTCTGGTGGCCATCTTGAAAGACTTATTTGTTATGAAGTTTCAGAATTTCCTCATTTACTATAGTCTCCTCAGTAGGAAAAACGTTCAGTTTTTCACTTTGATTCCACCAAGAAGGCATTCAGATCATTTGCCATAAATTCAGAATGTTAGCACTCTAGTTGCTTATTAGATCACTGTAGTAAAGGTACTGCTCACCAGGGAAGTCTGCTGCTGGTATTGAAAGTGCACGTTTCAGTCTGCATGTCAGAATTTCTTAATGAAATAGAAGAGGATTTGAGAAGTCACTCAAAATGTGCCCTAATTTTTCTTTCTGCAGCACTGATCATAATTTCTATGGCAAAAAGAACGCCCTCATTTTGTTACTTTTTAAATTAAATGTTTTAAGAGTTACCACTTTATTCCAATCAAGATTGCTTCAGGTGTGCAAAACGTTTGTTATAAGTAAGACTGTAATTGTTCTTTAGAACACTCTGGGAAGCTATGTACCCTTGATCACAGAAATAGATAAAGAGTTAAGAAGAATAGATGTTCTACACTTATCTCTGATAGGCAGAGTTAATGTTTTGAAGATGTCAATGTTTCCGAGAATACTGTATTTATTTCGTGCCATGCCTCTGCTAGTAGAAGAGGGTCTCTTGAAGAAAATGGAAGCTGTTTTCTCCCAATTTGTGTGGCAGCACGGGAAAATACGTAGATCTTTGGCTCGATTATCAACACCACTAGAGGGAGGGGGTCTGTCTGCACCAAATTTGAGGCTGTATCACTGGGTGTGTCTAATGATGCAAATTAATGTGCTATTCAAATATGATGATATAGTTGTACCGACTGGTCTGGACAGAACCCCCACAATATTTGAATTGTTAGTAGGAAGAAAAGCACTGGGGCTCCTTACACGAGAAACAAACTGTAGGTATTTTAAAAGGTGTAAAAGCAAAGTGATGTTTAGTGCTTGGCGCACCTGGCAATCTATAATGAGATTCCTGAAGATTCCTAAAATTAATAGCATATTAGACTTGTGGCTGACAGAACAGTAATAGTAGGTTATGGAAGGAGTTGGGTATTAGCGTTTTGAGCGATGTCATGTTTGAGGATGAACTACTGGGTTTTGACTCACTTCAGCAAAAGTTTGGTATACCGGCTAGTCAATGGCTTTTATATAGACAATTGGAGCAAACAGTTAAGTCTATCAGACCCAGGATCTCAATTCAGGAGCTTAACCCAATTGTGAGTTATGTAAGGAAGGGTGGCAAGAAGATCAGAATTGGGTATAGCTATCTCTTGCAGGGTCTGGGGGACGACATCGGACAAATTGAATCAGATTGGGCGGGAAGAATTGGAGATCCTGATATAGATATAGATTTTGCCAAAGCATTGAATAAGAAAGTATTAAGAGCTTCAAACTTAAAGGCACAACACTACAAGACTATTTTTAACCTATATTATACGCCTGCCAAGCTGTTCAAGTGGGGTAAGAGAGAAAACTATAGGTGTCCCAGGTGCGACCATAGCCCTGCAGATTTATCCCACATGTTTTATAACTGTCAGAATCTTACTCCTGTATTTAAAGAAATTGAAAGATTTTTAACGGGGCTGCTAGAGATTCAGATCACTCTATCCCCTACTACTGTTTTGATCGGCAGGGACGAAAACCTAAAATTAGAGTACGAGGCTGAAGCATTTATTTTTCTATCTATGGCTGTTTTTAGGATTTTAATCTCCGCTGGTTGGAAAGATTCAGCAGCCCCCACTTTCCAGATGTGGTTAACTAGGCTGTTGGGAACGCACAATATAGAGGAATGTTTGTATGATTTTAAAGGAAAGAGGTCGAGAGAATTTGGTAAGAAGATATGGGCCCCTCTTAGAAATTGGAGAGAAATCAGATGAACAAGAGTTTAAAGATATATTGATAACGCGGATTGTATTCCCCTATGTACTTCTGTCTGAAACAAACTAGGTTTTATGATTCTTACGACTGTATTTATAAGATGTATTCTGTACTTTTAATGCCTGATTTTATCCTGTTGATTAATGTATTTTGTTTGTGATACCCGGAACCATCTCAATAAAAAAAAGTTATAAAAAAAAAAGAACACTCTGGGAAGCTGCAGTAGAACACAAAGGAATCAACTGACAGTCACTGCCCTTGTTGGATGTACATGTTTTACTGAGAATGTCAGACTTCATTCTCAAATGACTGAGAAAAATAAAGTGAATTTACAGAAAATATGTTCTCAGTTTAGCTTACCTCTGTGGGAAAAGCATGAGAAAATAATTTTCTCTCAAACATGATTCATGATATCCCAGCAGAAGGCTTTTTCACATGGTAAAATCACCTCAGAAAAAAACACAGGGGCATATTACCAAGCAATAGCGATAATTATCGCTATTGCTTGGTTAGAGACAAAAATTTACCGCTGAACTGCGGCGATTTTTATCGCAAATAAACCTTGGTATTACCAAGGTTTATCGCAAATGCGATAAAAATCGGCCGCAATGCTTGATAATCCCTGAAAAGTCAGCGATATTCATGCATTACCGAGCTAATGCTCTTAGCCATGTTATCCACCTCCTATTGGATAACATGGCTAAGAACTGCTCAGGGCAGGTGTTAGCTTTTGGAGATATTCGCGCTTAGCGCGAATATCTCCAAAAGTTGGTAATAGGAGATAGCGATGATAGCGACTGTTTCCAGTTGCTAACATCTTGGCACGCCCACTTTGCATGTCATTAGTGATAAATATTACTGACATGCAAAGTGAGGCCCAAGATGGTCGCTATCTCCTACTAGCTGTCGCTAACTGGTGTTAGCGACAGCTAGGTAATAGGGAGATAATTTTATCTCAGCTTTCTTGGCTTTTAAAGCCAAAAAAGCGGAGATAAACCCCCTTGATAATATGCCCCACAATTCCTAAATGAGTATGGTACCATCAACAAATGATTTATATTGTAACTAAAGTCTTAAAACCTTCTATTAACTTCAATGCTTTTTAATGAGGTGCTATCATGTATGTTGGTCCCAAGATGGCTGCAAACACTTCTTGGATGCAGTGCTGACAGCCAATCAGATCCACAATGAGATATGTAGTTATCCTCCGCCCAGATATATATATTTCTTTTTCCATTAATATTTTAAAAACTACTGAAAGGATTTACACCATTTAACAAAAAGGGCTCTTTCTGAACCAAGGGTTACCTTTTTGCCAAATTTGGTGCAATTCCGTTCAGCAGTTCGGGCTGTAGCCGTGTCTAAAGTTTGCTACGGTAAATTGCATGGAGAAAACACATTTTGGGACCCCCTTTTTTCTCAGCCCCCACTTGCCGAATGACCCCGAAACTTTCAAGATAGGAGCGGACCGAAGCGGGTCATAGGTTTTAAAAATTTCACGAAGATTCTTCGATTGGCGCCAAAGTTATTGGGGATAGAATGTTGCGATTTTCCTATGGTAAGTAGGTCCTAACTATAACTACCTACTGGCGACCACCAGTAGGTAATATATATATATATATATATATATATATATATATATATATATATATATATATATATATATATATATATATATATATATATATATATATATATATATATATATATATATATATATATATATTCACTGAAAAAACCATAGGTTTCACACCAGTTATAGTTAGGAATTAGCATTTAAAAAACCTATTAAATTCACTGAAAAAACCATAGGTTTCACACCAGTTATAGTTAGCTGGAAATTTTACTGATATAAAACCATTGAAATTCCCACGTTATAGTTAGATGGACTCACTATAACTTGCGCATGCAATGCACTGCTGATGACATCACATATTACATCACTCATGACATGGTCAGTGACATCACTCATGACATCACTGATGACACCATCCAGTGAATGTGTGTCTTTCTGAAAAATAAATATATTTTATATATGTATATGTAAAAGTTGATGGAAGAATAAATGTTTAAATAAGTGTCTAAATGGATGGTTTTTAAAAATTGATTGGTTAACTGGCTTAATAAGACATCATCAGCAGTGCATTGCACGCGCAAGTTATAGTGAGTCCATCTAACTATAACGTGGGAATTTCAATGGTTTTATATCAGTAAAATTTCCAGCTAACTATAACTGGTGTGAAACCTATGGTTTTTTCAGTGAATTTAATAGGTTTTTTAAATGCTAATTCCTAACTATAACTGGTGTGAAACCTATGGTTTTTTCAGTGAATTTCATAGGTTTTTTAAATGCTAATTCCTTTGTATATCGAGTTTCTAACCTTTTTTTTTTTTACAATTTGCTGTTTTTTTTTAAGTATTCATTTTTTTTATATAATTTTTTTCTTTTGCGCTCTGGGTGCGCGCTCCGGGAAGCTTTCAGCTAAGCTCTCCGGTAAGCTTTTCCGAGAGCTCATCTGAAAGCGCACCCAGAGCGCAACTGTCGTTCGTGAAAAAAAATATGAATGAAAAGTTAATAATAATGCAAAACATTTCGTACCATACAAATAAAATTAGTTTTTTTTAATAAGGAAAATGATTATGCATTTCTATAAAAGATTGATGACGTCACTTCGGCGCGCAACGTAAGTGCCCTCGGAAGCGCCTACGTTCGCGGCGCATAAACGCACGCAAAAGCGCCTACGATCGCGCCACGTTTGCGCCCCGGAAGCGCCTACGATCGCGCTGCGTAAACGCACCGGAAGTGCTCCGGAGCGCGCAGCGTAAACGCGTCGGGTCATGTGACCCTAAAATAACACTTTTCATTGGTTGCTAACAGTTTTTTTTTACAATGAATGAAATCCCCACCCATTTCCTTCACTTCTTCTTTCACTTTTGTGACTGAAAGACCTGCCTTTTTTGCTGTTCCATATTCCTTGATTAATCATGGCTGCCAGACCATCCAGCAGTGAAGATGACTCCAATGATTTCATTGATGAAGAGCCTCCTCAGCCGAAGGTCAAAGAACATTTCATCTGGAAATTTTTTAAGTTTCCAGCAGACCAGAAGAAGGTGAATGCACCAAAAGTAGAGTGCAGGATCTGCAAACAGGTCCTGTCACGGGGTAACCCCCCAAAAAAATACTCTTTTGGCAACTTCACCATGATTCGCCATGTGGAGAGGAGGCACCCCCAGAATTTTGCCCGGGAAAGTGTCAGGGCTCTGGCACAAGAGGTTCCCAGAGATGGGGCCTCTACATCAACAGGAGGAGCAACTTCTTCTGGGAGAGAACAATCACAGGAGCAGGTAGCAAACATACAACCTGCATTTAACCATGGGGTCGTCAAATGCAGATACTGCAATCAACTCCTCACCTATGGGGAGCAAAGTGTCCTGCTCATGGTTCGAGCATTGGAGAACCATCGCTGCCCTTCCCACCCCTAATTTTTTTCTTTTCTTTTTGCTCCTGTTGAGCAGTTTCCATTCCCTGTTTTTGTTCCTGTTCAGTTAAAAGAAGAAAACCAAAAGTTCTTTTCAGAACTACCTCCAATTCTCATCAAAGAGCTATATTCTTAAAAAATGAAGAGTAAGTGAAATATAGTGCATTGATAATTGAAAGGAGAATGAGTAAGAAAGAACAGAAAGGTATGAGAGGTGAAAGGAAGTGAAGTAGGAGGAATGAAAGAAGGTGAGTGTTAGAAAAGAAAGTTATGACACAGTGAATAAACTGGAGGCCTCATTTCTGAAAAGTGACGCATCGCTACGTGAAAACAGCGATGCGTCACTTTTCTGGACGCACTCCTTATGACATTCCAGATATGTCATATTTAATATATGACTAATCAATTCGCAAGGAGTTACAGATATGTCAGTATTTCTGACGTATCTGTAAACACAAAAGTAACGCATTGCAGGAATGCGTCACAAAAGTGACGCAACTCCAGTAATGTGTCCTTTCACATGGAAAAAGCACCATGTGAAAGGTTTGCTGTGAAGCAGGCGCAAGATTTTGGCGCAACAGCATCCTAAAAGTGACGCACTGCGTCATTATTACCAAGCTTTTTGCAAGGAACACCCCCTCTGCATGCATTATACCTGACACTATTTTTTAAAAAGTGACGCATCTAGGTACATGGGTCACTTTTTAAAACTCTGCGCCACATTGTATCTGCATCAGGTATAATGTATGCAGAGGGGGCAATCCCTCGCAAAAAGCTTGGTAATAACGACGTACTGAAATCTATGAGATTTCTCTGCGTCACTTTTAGGATGCTGTTGCGTCAAAATCTTGCGCCTGCCTCGCGTCACTTTCATGTTTACAGATATGTGAGAAATACTGACGTATCTGTAACTCCTTGCAACATGATTCATCATACATTAAATATGACACATCTGGAATGTCATAAGGACTCTGGACAGAAAAGTGACGCATCACACCAGCAGTGTAATAAAATGTGCCTCGTTGCACTATATTTAAAGGATGCAACAGCATCCTAAAAGTGACGCAGTGAAATCTCAAACATTTCACTGCGTCGCTATTACAAAGCTTTTTGTGGGGGAACACCCCCTCTGCATGCATTATACCTCACGCAGATATAATGTGGCGCTTGATTTTAAAAAGTGACCCATCTACCTAGATACGTCACTTTTTAAATATAACGCAACGAGGCACATTTTTTTACACCACTGGTGCGATGCGTCACTTTTCTGTGTGCACTCCTTATGACATTCCAAGTAACGCATTGCTGGAGTGCGTCACAAAAGTGACGCAACTCCAGTAATGCGTCCTTTCAAATGGGGAAAGCAGCATGTGAAAGGTCTTGCCTCAGTCTAACACCTGCTGTAAAGCAGGCACAAGATTTTGACGCAACAGCATCCTAAAACTGACGCAGTGAAATCTCAAAGATTTCACTGCGTCGCTATTACAAAGCTTTTTGCGGGAGAACACCCCCTCTGCATGCATTATACCTGACGCTATTTTTAAAAAGTGACGCATCTAGGTACATGGGTCACTTTTTAAAACTCTGCGCCACATTATATCTGCGTCAGGTATAATGTATGCAAAGGGGGCATTCCCCCGCAAAAAGCTTGGTAATAACGACGTACTGAAATCTATAAGATTTCTCTGCGTCACTTTTAGGATGCTGTTGCATCAAAATCTTGCACCTGCCTCGCATCACTTTTATGTTTACAGATATGTCAGAAATACTGACGTATCTGTAACTCCTTGCAACATGATTCGTCATACATTAAATATGACACATCTGGAATGTCATAAGGAGTGCGCACAGAAAAGTGACGCATAACACCAGCAGTGTAATAAAATGTGCCTCGTTGCACTATATTTAAAAAGTGACGCATCTAGATAGATGCGTCACTTTTTAAATATTGCATAACAATGCGCATTTTTTTACACCGCTGGTGCGTCACAAAAATTGACGCACAGGAGGCGCAAAACTAACAGCGCAAGGCCTTCATAAATATGGTCCTGGATTTTCCCCGTGCTTCGCCGGTGCGCGTACCATGCGCTTCCCCCGCGCAAAACGAAGAAAAAAAATTTCATGCCCGGCAGGACCCTATTTTAGTCCCTACATCAAACCTAGGGGGTCAGAGGGGGTCTACTCTTCCCCCTTATGGTCATTTGCCCCTTTTTTTTTCAAACCCCTTGTGTCTCGATTTTACCGAGACACAAGATGGCGGCCGCTCCAGACTGTTTAGAATGTTTACAGACACCCAAGAGCCAATCAGCTTTCTGCGCGCAAGTCGCGTGTCGCGCCAGGAGCGCACTCAAGTGCGCGCACCGGAGAGCGCCTATAGATATATATATTTTTTTGAACCTAAATTACTCAAAATCCACTGGAGCACATATCTTGAGACATAGCAAAGGCACATCGGGCTACCAGTCCCTACAATTTTGCCAAGTTTGGTGTAAATCCATTCAGCCGTTCGGGCTAAAAGTGAAATTGACCGCCCTATGGAAATTAACATGGGGAAAATGCGTTTTGGGACCCCCCTTTTATCTCGGCCCCCGCTTGACGTATCCCCCCCAAACTTTCAGGAAAGGACCGGAGCTCGACGAGGCCATTTTCAGGAAATTTTCAGGCAGATTCGTCAACCGGTGCCAAAGTTATTCCAAATAGAATTTTGAGATTTAACATTGAAAAAAATCCTAACTTTAACTACCTACTGGCGACCGCCAGTAGGTATATATATATATATATATATATATATATATATATATATATATATATATATATATATATATATCCGAAAAAACTCCAAATACCACTTCCTGGTCAACCAACGTCGAACCGGCGAGGGAACATAGGAGACGGACCACAGAATGCGCTGCACAGGATCTTTTATTTGCAGAGAAGCCGGTAAGCCAGAGGGCACTACGCGTTTCGGGCTGGAAAAGCCCTTGTTCACATGCAAATGAACCAGTTTCAACTTTTTAATTTTATACTGCTGTGCACACCCAATTGGCCCGCCCTGTCACATGGTATACAACTGCATAGACATAAAAAACATTTTACTCCCACATCATGAGGAGAGAGGTACTGACCAGTCTACAGTTTTCCCTTGTTTTCAAACAAACCACATTTCAATGTTATATATTATATATTATTTGCATACAAATTAATATAAAATAAAATGGGATGTCATGTTTTAAAACCAAGATTGTAGGCAGATTTGATGAATACGGTATCACAAAGTTAATAACAGGATAAATCCTTATATACATAACCGTTAAAATGTCTATATACAGTATTGTAGTGACTGGGGAATTGTAGGATTGCTGAAGGTGCCAATATTTACATTTTTAGACTGGTTCCAAGTCTGCGAATGGTGTAGAGTGATAAAGTGCATAGGGAGGAGAGGTAGGTGAGAATAAAGTGCTGAATCCACGTGTTGTTAAGTACCTTTTGTCATCATTGCATAAATGCATAAAGTCAGAGATAGGAACATGAACCTATATAAATCTCATACAAAAGTTTAAAACAATGGATACTTAATAAAACCACCATGTGTAGAATTCATAGTTGCTAAAAATACCCGGTGTAAAATACAGTGATAAAAAGTGTACAAAAATATTTTTTCATTTTTTTGATAAAACACGTGTATCTAAATTATTATATAACAATATTTACAATATTAGAGGAAGGTAAGGAGTTACATTTATCAATGGTAGGTTGACCAACAAGGAACTTGACTGGTCAACTATACAGCTAGTGAATTCGGCACCATCATAAATTACTTGGACTTAGAAGATTTGGCCCACCAGATAACAGGGAACCTGACTATCTAGTGGAAAAGAAACCAAGGTACTGTTTACTAAAGAGCATCTCATAGAAAGTGACGAAGATCCTCAGTAATGTTAAGCCCGTTAGGCCATTTACTGTCGAATTCGAGGATCATTCGTGATTCCAATTGCCTGAGTTTAAGCTCACGGTTGCCTCCACGTCTTAGCTTGGGAATCGAGGCTATCACGTAGTAAGATAGACAATTAATATCTTTACTGTGAGTGCTCAAAAAGTGACGTGCTACTGGGTATGCTGGATCCGAGTGCAAAATTGCTCGTATATGCTGTAGAATTCTGACATGTACAGGTTGTATGGTGCTGCCTACATAATTGAGGCCGCACGTACATGTCAGAACGTATACTGCATATTCTGTTTTGCAAGTATGCTGGCCTTTAATTGGGGTCTCTGTATCACTGAAGGGAGTTGTGTAATGAGTCTTATTTATTCCGAATTTACATGCTCTACAAGTAGAGCATTTCCGGAATCCCTCCTTGACTAGCCAGTTCTGTTTGCACTTGAGTTCAGGACTACTTTGGTCAAGCACTGCGCCCATACTGAGAGCACGTCGAAAAGTAACCATGGGTTTGTTAGGAAGCATATTTCCTAATACGTTGTCCGTTAATACAATAGGCCAATTGTGGTTAATGATCTGTCTTATTTTATTTTGTTGGCTACTGTAATTGGTGATGAACCTGGGACATTCCTGTTTGGTGGTATCTATTGTCTCATCAGGTAAGTTAGTGGTTTCAGAAGATGTGCTTAACAGACTTGCCCGGGTTCTGTCTTTTGATTTAGCTAATGCTTGATTAAACATTTTTTCAGTATAACCTCGGGCTTTCATGCGAATGCGTAAGTCATTAACACTACTCTCAAAATCATTAATACTACTGCAGATTCTTTTCAGCCTAAGTATTTCCCCATAGGGAATACTTTGGATCGTGTGCCTTGGGTGTAAACTAGAGGCATGAAGAGTAGTGTTGCCTGCAGTAGCTTTGCGATGGAGAGTAGTTTGCACTCTATCATGTTCATCAATGTATACAGTAACATCCAAAAATTCTGCTTGTTTGTTACTTATTTTGGATGTAAACTTGAGGTTATATGGGTTATCATTGATGGCATTTATAAACGCACATGCTTCTGTTTCATCACCTTGCCACACTAAGAAGATATCATCAATGTAGCGAAGGTAACGGACAATTTTCTCACGTACCCACACCTGATGCGTGACATTGAGGACCCGCTCCTCCCACCAGCCAACGTGCACGCACGCATAGCTGGGGGAGAAGCAGGCCCCCATAGCCACGCCTCTCAGTTGCTTCCAAATCTCTTTGCCAAATAAAAAATAGTTGTTATACAAACACCACTCTATTAAGCCCAAAATCACTTTGTTGTGTCTATAGAAATCTATTGGCCGTTGGCCTAGAAAGTGAGAAACTGCATTTATACCATCTGTATGTGCAATGCTGGTATATAATTGTTCAACATCCAAAGTTATTAGGAGCATATCATTCTGCCATTCTAAATCCTCTATTTTGGCAAGAAAGTCTCCAGTGTCGCGTACAAAACTAGGTAGTCCGCTTACCCACTTTTGCAGAAAGAAATCCACGTATTGACCAACTCTTTCACCACAGCTGTTAATTGCCGAGATTATTGGCCTCCCGGGTATCGGTGATTGTCCTTTATGCACTTTCGGAATCAAGTACATAGTAGGTAGAGTTGGATGTTCATTGAGCATAAATAAATACTCTTCCTCTGAGATAAGGCCCTCTCTTCGATGTTTCTGTAACAGTTTGTTCAAATTCTCATTAGCCTTAGTGTATTCTTTGTTTGTAGATTTTTTATAACAAACTGGATCCGATAACTGTCTTTGAGCCTCTTGAATATATGCTGCCTTTGGCCAAATAACAAGGTTGCCACCTTTATCTGCCGTTTTAACAACAATGTCCGGATTGTCTTTCAATTTTTTCATTAATGCAGAGTATTGCGCTTGTTTGGCATCAAATTTCTTTCTTTTTTTGTGGATGTTGGTGGTTTTGTGCAGTTCCTTCATTTCAGTAATGACACAATCTTGAAAAACATCAACTGCATCACGGGTCATAATAGGTACAAAATCCGATTTACGCTTAAAAGGAGTAATGCCTGCTCCTGATTTAGCTATATTAATTCTTTCTAATCGGATTTGCGTACTCTCCATTTCACTTTCTCCGGTTACTTCCACATTATCATCATTCATTAAATCATGAATTGCGAGAAGCGCCGGGGCATCCGACACTACAAAAGGTTGATTTGTGTCAGTAATATTTGAATTGGCAGAGCTGTTGGTGCCAATCGGAGTTTTAAGTCGTTGTAGAGCAAAAAATTTCTGAAGTTTTAATTTCCGGATGTAACAGTAAACATCCACCCTGGTGGAAGCATAATTGAATTTTTGTTTTGGACAGTAGTTTAAGCCCAAAGCGAGAAGTTGTTGCTCCGCCTTGGTCAGAACTACATTAGACAGGTTGATAATTGATCTGTCCATTACTGTTTCTTTTTCTTCCATTGCTGATTGTTTTTTTGTGGTTTCTTGGACCCTTTGTTTTCTTCTTCTTCGCCTTTCCCGGCGTTTTTGGTTGCGGCGGATTTTGCTGTTGCTTTTTGGCGTGGCCTCAGTGTGCGCAGTTTTTCTTCCACTAAAAAACCCAGCTCCTCATCAATTTCCAAAACAGGCAGAGGTTGGTTGTTGACACTTAGATCTGTGCTAGATCCACTTGATCCACTGTAGCTGGACAGCGAGTCACTACTGGCGCCACCTGCAGCTTCCTCATGAGTATTGATTTCAGATACTGTATATCACTGAAAAAAACAGAGGTTTCACACCAGTTATAGTTAGCTGGAAATTTTACTGACATAAAACCATTGAAATTCCCACGTTATAGTTAGTTGGACTCACTATAACTTGCGCGCCTGCAATGCACTGCTGATGACGTTACATATTACATCACTCATGACATCGTCAGTGACATCACTCATGACATCACTGATGACACCATCCAGTGAATGTGTGTCTTTCTGAAAAATAAATATGTTTATATATGTATATGTAAAGGTCGATGGAAGAATAAATGTTTTAATAAGTGTGTAAATGGATGTTTTTAAAAAAAAGTTGATTGGTTAACTGGCTTAGTAAATGTATCTTAATGAATACAAATATTAGCGAATACATTTTAAATATTTAAATATATGTATCAGTGTTTCACTTTGTGTATAAGTGGCTGCATGGGTTGGTGAGTAGCTATATGTGTGTGTATAGGGGTTATTAGATTTTTTTTAGTATCAGTATGAGTGTCTGAATGGTTTGGTGGGGGTATTACTTAGCACATAGATGCATCAATGACTGACTCACTGTTTGTATGTGTTTTGAAGACAGCATATGTGCAGGACTGTATGGGTGGATGAGTGTGTATATGTGTGTGTTAGTGAGTGAATGACTGTGTCACTGGTGTCTTTATCAGTAACTACATATGTTTTAATCTAGTATATGTGAGTATTGATGTATATAAGTGAGTATATGTGAGAGTGAGAGATTGTAATAGTTCCTGTTTAATTAAGTATGTGTTTCTATAAGTGGTTGTTTAAGAGAGTAAGTATGTCTAAGTTCCCTTAGAAGTAAGGTGGTAGTGTGTGTATACTTGTATGTGCAAATAAATGGATGTTCAATAGTTTATTTGCATGTGTGAGTATGTGTGTGAGTAACTTTTGGATGACTGTCGGTGTGTAACAGGATGTATAGGTGTATCACTACATATGATGAGTGAGTATATATATGAGTGACTATATAGAACTGTTTGTGAATGAGTGGATGTGTATATAGACGGTGGAATTACTGAATTGGTTGTTGTAACTGATATGGTTATCTCCATTTAAAAAAAAATGTTAATTCTATTTTTGAATATGTGTCTCAAGGGTTACATTACAGTGAAAGGAGGTCTGTCACTCTGTCACAAGGATGGTGTCATCAGTGATGCCATGAGTGATGTCACTGACCATGTCATGAGGGATGTAATATGTGACGTCATCAGCAGTGCATTGCAGGCGCGCAAGTTATAGTGAGTCCAACTAACTATAACGTGGGAATTTCAATGGTTTTATGTCAGTAAAATTTCCAGCTAACTATAACTGGTGTGAAACCTCTGTTTTTTTCAGTGAATTTAATAGGTTTTTTAAATGCTAATTCCTAACTATAACTGGTGTGAAACCTCTGGTCTTTTCAGTGAATTTCATAGGTTTTTTAAATGCTAATTCCTAACTATAACTGGTGTGAAACCTATGTTTTTTTCTGTGAATTTCATAGGTTTTTTAACTGCTAATTTTTAACTTTTTATAGGGCTTCATACCTATAATATATAATCATGTCTTTAAGTGAGAAAGGTATGTTTTTCTAAAAATGAACCCTATATTGTATATTAAGATAATATTTTTGTTTTAAAATAGTATTTTCTTTTTTTTTTATATTTGACTTTGGTACGCTCCCCCGCGAAAAATTCAAGAATTTATTTTTTGGGGGGCCTTTATGTGCCTCCTAAGCCCCCCTCAGAAAACCTAGAGGGTCAAGAAATGTCTACGGTGCCCCCTTCTACCCATTCCGGACATTGTTTGCTCTCCATCTTGTGTCTCGATTGTACCGAAACACAAAATGGAGGACTCCCGTTACGCTGCCGGTACACGTACCGGGGCGCGCACCGGTAAGCGCTCCATAAAAAAAGGTGGGAAAGTAATTTACAGAAAAACTACTGGAGACACTTTCATCAAATGTAGAATAGGCCCTACTGCATAGCAGTCCCTACCATTTGCCCAAATTTGGTGGAATTCCATTGAGACATTTAGGCTACAGGCCTGAATAAATATCCTGAGGTAAATTTTATGGCAAGACCGGAGGCTCCTATTATGCTTTCTTATCTTGCATTTTATTCAATAGCAGCCAAGATAAGTGTAAGAAAATACAGTTCCCAGAGGGCCAGGCAACAACTGGGCCATGAGAATGGGAAAAAACGAGAATATAGTAACCAATCAGCAGTCACATTATAGATAAGAGAACACACTGACTGCGCAGCTTCCTCTTTTCTTGCTGCTCGCAGTCAGATAAGTGTTCCCTTATCCATGCTCGCTATTTAATTAATAATATTTGTTTATTTTGACTTGTTATTTATGCTTATTGTTGCATTGTTCTTTGCCTTGTTTAGCGCTATTGCGCCTCTGAGTTTGCGCTACTCGCGCGCTTCCTGTTGACCGGTTTCTGGTTACCGGCTTCTCTTTTCCCCCCTCCCGCCCTTTCTACTTGGTATTTCCCTGCTCTGCGGCCCTCGCGCTCCTCGCGCTGCCTCTCACCACTTCTGGAGCTGTTCTCCGGTGCTTTGTGTGGCGTTTTTCACCGCCGCTTTCCTCAGCGGTTGCTTCTGCACTCAGGAGCTCCCTTCTCAGCCTGTCTTCCTCCTCGCTGCTGTGTCCTGCAGCCGACCCGCCCCTTTTCACGCCCCCTTTTACACGCCTCCCTCACTTCTTCACAAATGTAACCCTTGCATGCCACATTTATTTATCAGGGAGAATGAGAGTTCTTCTGAGGAAAATCCCTCTCACATGGATAATGGGTCTCTTAAACAGGACCTTCACAAGTTTATTAATAATTCTGTCGAACAGGCAGTTGAAGTCTCCATGAAAAGGATGTCAAAGAACATGGAGAACTCTATGGTCAGCATGTTGTCCAAGATTTTGGCCCAATCTGCGGGGGATAGCAGAAAACGCAAGGTGGATCACTCTGCTTCTGTGCAAAAACCTAAAAAGGCGTCAGCATTGGTTAGCGAGTCCTACTCGCCTATGGACGAGGACAAAGTGCCTCCCAGGCCTCCTACTAAGGAGGAGTTTGTCGGTACAGAGGGCAAGAGAAAACAGAAATCCAAGCACACAGAGTCTCCTACTAAGAAATTAGTAATTTCCACCATCTTGGACACGGATGATGAGATGCCTGATGCTGACGACTTGTGCGATATTTTTGATGTCACTGACCCCCCTCCCCCCAAAATTCCCAAAAGTGATTCCTTCAACTTTGACCCAGTTTATGATTCGGAGGGTCTCCCTATGTTTGACCCGTCCTCCATCCATCATCCCATCTCAACTGAATGGTTTCCATCACATCACGTTGGGGAATACATTTCTGCCCGTCTTCGTCTCCCTCTGGAAGCTTCTGTCCGTTCAAGATTAAAGTCTGAATGTCCCAAACCTGCCCTCCCTGATAAAATCACCCTTGTCCCTTCCATTGACCAACCTCTCCTTACCTTCTTTTCTAAATTTGGTAAAGACCCTCGACGCGGGGTTGATAAAGCATGGTCCACATGTCAAGACAAATTGCTGGACATTGTTGGTCCTTTGGCCCGTATCTTTGACATGGCAGAGTCTGCCCGTCTTGATGGTTCAGATCTTTCAGCTGATGACATCTCCATGTGGGTTCAACGTGCCTTTTGCCTTTTGGGCAATGCCAACGCTGCCATTACCCACGAGAGACGTAAGGGTCTTTTGATCAAGTTGGACCCCAAGCTTGCAAACCTTGCTCCTATGGACCCCGGCTCTAAGGCAAATGGCCTCCTCTTTGGGGATAATTTGGTTCGCGACATCAGTCGCTTTGTCTCTACCTTTGCCTCTCTTGACAAGGCTCAACAATCCATTAAAAAGACTTTCGCCCCTCGGGTTTTTGGACGGGCCGGACGAGGCAGGGGTCGCTCTTCCGGCCGTCCCTACAATCAAGGCTCCAAAGGTTCTTATGACAACTCCCAAGAATACAAGCCTCAGTTTTATTCACAAAGAGGACGTGGTTTCCGCGGCAGAGGGCGCAAAGGTTATCACAACTCCAACTCCAATCAACAAGGTAAGCCTTTCTTCTTTCCCTCCTGTCGGGGGTCGATTAAAACTGTTTCTTCCAAAATGGCAGTCCATAAGTGTAGACCCGTGGGTCCTCAACACAGTTCAAGGCTATCTTATAGAATTTTACTCTCCTCCTGTCCAGACCTCTTTCCCTCCTCCTCTGGTGTTCTCTTCCCACATGGCAAACCTCATCTCAACCGAGATGCAGTCCCTTTTACGGAAACAAGCCATCCAAGTTTTTCCCTACGACTATACAGGCTTTTTAAGCTCCATTTTTCTAGTCCAAAAGAAAAACAAGAAATTACGCACTGTCATAAACCTAAAATGGTTCAACCACTTCGTGGTTTATCGTCATTTCAAAATGGAGACAATCCTTCATCTGAGGGATACCCTTCGGCCGAATGATTGGATGGTCCGTTTAGATCTTCAAGATGCCTATCTTACGGCTCCTATCCACCAGTCTCATTGGAAATTCCTTCAATTCCTGTGGTCAGGAGTGACCTATTGTTTCACCTCTCTTCCCTTTGGTCTCTCTTCTGCACCATGGTGCTTCACAAAACCTCTGAAGCCGGTGGTTGCTTTTCTTCGCTCCCTTGGTATCAGACTCATAATCTACTTAGACGATATTCTTATCCTGAACCTGGACAAACAGGGTCTCCTTGCAGATCTCCAAACCACTCAGTGTCTTCTTCAGGACCTGGGTTTCCTTGTGAACCTCGAGAAATCTTCTCTGGTCCCCTCTCAGAACATGGAATTTCTGGGCTTCCTTGTGGACTCGGTAGCGGCGTCTTTACGCCTTCCCCTTTCCAAAATTTCCAAAATCAAGGCGGAGATCGCCTCTGTGCTTCATCTTTCTGTCATTTCCCTCAGATCTCTGGCCAGGATTGTCGGTCTTCTTTCATCCTCTATTCAGGCGATATTTCCGGGCCCTCTGCACTATCGGGCCCTTCAACGCTTAAAGATCAGGCACCTTCGCCAAGGTCTGGCTTATTCAGACGTCATCGCTCTAGACCAGGAGTCCCGCACAGAACTGCAATGGTGGATAGACCATTTAGATGCGTGGAACGGGCGCACTATCTTCGCCACATCCCCAGATCTTGTTTTAGAATCCAATGCCAGTCTATCGGGTTGGGGCGCCCGCTGTGGTTCAATCTCAACTGGAGGAGCATGGTCAAAAGAGGAGTCCAGACAGCACATAAATTGTTTAGAGATGCTTGCTGGTTCCTTTGCGATCAAAAGTCTTTCCAAAGACAGGATCCGCTGTTCCATACTCTTACGCATGGACAATGTTTCTGCGGTTCGCTACATAAATCATCTTGGCGGCACCAAGTCCAAACCTCTAGCAGATTTAGCAAAAAGCCTATGGGAATATTGCCTAGCTCATCATCTCTCCTTGACTGCGGAGTACCTTCCAGGTGACCTCAATTCTGTGGCAGATTGGCACTCCAGGTTCCTGCGCGACTCCAGCGATTGGAGGCTTTGTCCCTCCGTCTTTCATTCTCTTTCTCTTTTATGGGGTCCCTTTTTCATCGATCTCTTTGCTTCTCGCCTCAATTCACATTTGCCCCAGTTTTTCAGCTGGCGTCCAGACCCCTTAGCTCTAGCCACGGATGCTTTCCTCCAGGCTTGGTCTCGTCAACTCAATTATGCCTTTCCTCCTTTCATAATGATCAACAGAGTGCTGGCGCAAGTCCGCCGTCAGGAAACTTCTCTAGTACTAATAGCTCCCTTCTGACAAGCTCAAATCTGGTTCCCTGTTCTTCTGGAGATGGCGATGGATTTTCCTGTACTTCTGCCATCCTTCGACGATCTTCTTCTCAACCCTCGGGGCGAGCGTCACAGTCTGATCTTGGACAACTCCCTCACTCTGTCGGCTTGGAAAGATTCCGGCCTCCCCCTTCTGACGTCCTCATTTCACAAGAGGCTGCTCACTTTATCAACCAAGCCTGGGCTCCAGGCACTTCCAAAGCCTACAAATCCGCCTGGTCTCTTTGGGCAAGCTGGTGTCTGGAAAGGTCTCTAGATCCCTTTTCAGCCCCTCTAGGTTTTGTTATCAACTTCCTGGCTTCTCAAGCCAACGCTGGGAAAGCCTTTCGCACTGTAAACCTCTATCGTTCGGCTATTTCCCTCAATCACTCACAAATTGACGGGAAACCTGAAGGCGATCATCCTCTGATTTGTCGCCTCCTCAAAGGTGTTCGTTGTGCAAAACCACCGTTGGCTAAGTATACTTCTTTATGGGACGTTTCTGTTGTACTTAAACTGTTTTTGAATTGGCCTTGTAATTCTGCTTTGTCTCTCAAAATGTTATCGGACAAACTTACTATGTTACTTTGCTTAGTGTCTATCAAAAGAGTTTCTGATGTTAGAGCCTTGGATATCTCTTCTCGTCAATTTTCCCCTACAGGAGTGCTGTTCTAGATTCACAGGCGCACGAAGACTAATTTAGATTCTGTTTTTTATCCCAATTTTCCCGATCAACCCCAACTTTGTGTGGGTCAATGTTTGAAAATGTATGAACAAAAGACCGCTGATCTCAGAACGCCCTCTTGTTCCCAACTCCTCATTTCCTTTCGTAAACCCCACCTCCCGGTTTCCTCCCCTACCCTTGCCAGGTGGGTTCGCTGGGTTATGTCCCTTGCCGGTATTGATGTCTCTGTTTTCGGAGCACACTCGGCTAGAGTAGCCATGGCTTCTAAGGCCTTTTGGGCTGGCTCCCGTTTAGAGGACATACTGAGATCAGCAGATTGGTCCAATGACAGTATTTTCCGCATGTTTTACTGCAAGCCTATTCATTCTGTTGCTTCTGATGTTATTGATTTGCTTTGAACAAGCATAATAGGAGCCTCCGGTCTTGCCATAAAATGTAGATTTTCCTAGTTATTATGACGGAAAGTCTTAATTTTATTAAAGACACGGAGGCGAATATTATCCCGCCGCTACACTATTAACATGTGTTCTCCCTCCCAACAGCGAATCCGGCATTGCCGCCTGCCTCATCATAGAAGATCTACTCTCCAACGGCTTTGTTCATCTCCTGCTTGGATTCCCCCTGTGGTCCTTCCAGCTCCTTCTTCGGATCCTTTCGTTGGACTTTGGCTCTGGATCCCAGTGATTAAGGATTTCTGCTCCTGGACTTTGGCGTTCCTTCTGGTTATGGCTATTTTCCCTTTATTTTCTATTGTTATCTGACTGGCTCTCAGCGAAAATAGGAAGCTGCGCAGTCAGTGTGTTCTCTTATCTATAATGTGACTGCTGATTGGTTACTATATTCTTGTTTTTTCCCATTCCCATGGCCCAGTTGTTACCTGGCCCTCTGGGAACTGTAGTTTCTTACACTTATCTTGGCTGCTATTGAATAAAATGCCAGATAAGAAAGCATAATACTCGCCTCCGTGTCTTTAACAAAATTAAGACTTTCCGTCATAATAACTAGGAAAATCTACATTACATGACCAAAACACATATGAAGTATGAGAATTTTCAACCAATTAAAAAGTTTCTTTCATTTTCTACGATTATTTCCTGACATTTGATTGGTTATGTACATGACTAAATAAAAAAAAAGAGAAGGAAACACAGCCATTTTGACTACTGCTTCCTGAAGTACATTTGAAAAGAAATAACACTGACAACTTCAACTGCTTTCTCAAAGGTAAGTTGTTATTTTGGAAAGTGAAGTATGTTGTGCACTTTAAGTTAATTTGACAAAAAAAATTCTGTTAGTTATATTCTATCCCTCTGTAATAGTTATAGATTGAAATAGGCTACTCTGTTATAGTTATGGATTGAGTTAGGCTTCCCTTGTATTATTATAAATTTACTTAGGCTTCATCACATACTCTTTGTTATATTTCAAATTCCAGCCTGATACCATACACTGCCCAAAGATAACTTCACTGTTAAAAAATCCAAACTACATGTCTGAACTTAAACCCAACAGTGCCCTATCTCTACTGATATAATTATTTTTTATGCAATTTACAGCAACAAAATGGAAGGAGAAAAGAATATATCTTTTGAAATTGTTTTGAACAACAACCAGGATGGAAAAAAAATGCTGAAAATGATAACATTGACTTTATGGATGAGTCTCTGGACCTTGAATTACTTGAATGTGTGCAATCAATGGAAACACAGAATGTAAATGAAGAGATTCCAGACAACATTTTATTAGAAGTTTTATTAAATTATGAAAAAGAATCAGAAGAATAAATTTATATTTAATAATCAAAAAAAATTCGAGCCATTATTCATTTTTATATGTGATTCATCAAGTAGATCAAAAATGTTTAAAATATAAAGTGAGACTTATAATATACTGTGCAACTTTATTGTGTTACATAGACAGTTTGCTCATTGTTACTTTCTTTCTCCCACTATATTATCTCCAATGTGTATTTAACATCTCTTTATCATCTCCTGCCTCAATGTTGTTTCAGCTTTCCTGACAGACTATGTTATGAATTCCATATACCACAATAACTTCTGTAACAACATGCAAGATATCTACAAAGGAAACTATGTATATTAAATTATAGACTCTGCATTGATACCTACATGTTGGTACTTAAATTAAAAAAAACAACAAAAAGAACAATTAATAAACATACAATTTTTTAAAGTGATTCTTTTTTCCCATAGTACGCTCCCCGGTGCGCTACCCGGTGCGCGTACCGGGCGCTCCCCCCACGAAAATCGGAAAAAAAAAAAAATTTGAGACCCCGCGGGCCCTTTAATAGCCCCCATATCAAACGTAGGGGGTCAGGGGGGGTCTACTCTGCCCCCTTATGGTCAATTCCCCCCTTTGTTTTTGCCACCTCTTGTGTCTCGATTTTACTGAGACACAAGATGGCGGCCGCTCCGGACTGTTTAGAATGTTTACAGACACCCGAGAGCCAATCAGCTTTCTGCGCGCAAGTCGCGTGGCGCGCCCGGTGCGCTCCCCGGTGCGCGTACCGGAGCGCGCCTATAGATATATATATTTTTTTTAACTTAAATTACTCGAAATCCACTGGGGCACATATCTTGAGACATAGCAAAGGCACATCGGGCTACCAGTCCCTACAATTTTGCAAAGTTTGGTGTAAATCCATTCAGCCGTTCGGGCTAAAAGTGAAATCGACCGCCCTATGGAAATTAACATGGGGAAAACACGTTTTGGGACCCCCCTTTTACCTCGGCCCCTGCTTGACGAATCCCCCCAAACTTTCAGGGAAGGACCGGTGCTTGAAGAGGCCATTTTGAGGAAATTTTCAAGCAGACTCGTCAACCGGTGCCAAAGTTATTCCAAATAGAATTTTGAGATTTAACATTGAAAAAAATCCTAACTATAACTACCTACTGGCGACTGCCAGTAGGTTTTATATATATATATATATATATATATATATATATATATATATATATATATATATATATATTACCTACTGGCGATAGCCAGTAGGTATATATAGTTAGGATTTTTTCTCTATGGAACTTTTGAAAATTCTATGTCTAATAACTTTGGCGTTTGTGGACGGAATCGGCTGAAATTATTAGGAAAATGGCACATTTTGTTTCTGAGCAGCCCTTGAAAATTTGGGGGGGTTTTGTCAAGGGGGGGCCAAGAAAAAAGGGGGGTCCCAAAACGCGTTTTTCCCATGTTAATTTCCATAGGGCCTTTGGCCTCACTTTTAGCTCGAACGGCTGAATGGATTTGCACGAAACTTGGCAAAATTGTAGGGACTGTTAGCCCGATGTGCCTTTGCTAGGTCTCAATATATGTGCTCCAGTGGATTTTGAGAAATTAACGTTCAAAACAAGATATATATCTGTAACAGCGCTCCGGGCTGCGCTCCGGTCCGCTTACTTTTCGCGAAACGGAACTTTGCGATGCGAAGCTGATTGGCTCCCCGGTGTCTGTCAACATTCTAAACAGTCCGGAGCGGCCGCCATCTTATCTCTCGGTAGGATCGAGAGAGAAGAAGAGGTGAAAAACGAAGGGGGAATTTAATGAAAGGGGGCAAGGTATACCCCTCTTGACCCCCTAGGAATGTTGTTGGGGTTATTAAAGGGTCCCGTGGGGAAAATAAAAAAAAAATTATTTTTCACGGTAGAAGCGCTTCACGGGCCGCGAACTGGGCCGCAAACTGGTAGCGAAACGGGAATTCGCCATTTTGTGCTTCGTTTTAATTAAATTACTAGGTATAAGGGGGTGCGGGAGACGTATCCTAATCCCTTATGTTTTCTGAGGGTGGCTGAGGAGGCTCATATATGTTGATACATGTCTTCCAGCGGCTGTGCGTGAGCTTTTTTTTTTTTTGCTGCGTGACGTCTGTTAACGTTCGATTCGATGGAAATCAGGAAGTGTTGACCGCCAATTTGTCAGTGCGATAAAATATTTTGTTATAAATGAATCCTTATTGATAAACATTGTGTGCGCCATCTTGCCTTTTTTCCAATGCCACAATTTTGTCGTGCACGGCAGCCATTTTAGATGCCAGGCCGGTCCCAGGCTATCACCTAGGCCTGCGGATGTAGTTTATGGCCCCAGCTGTAGAGAATCCAGATATGCCAACCCTCCAGATTCAGGCGTGAGACTACTGATTTCAGTGCTAGTCTCCCGCCTCCCGATTTCTGCAAGCAAAAACCCGGGGGCATATTACCAACAACTAGCGATAATTTTTGTCTCTAACTTGTTTAGAGACAAAAATTATCGCCGCACATCGGCGATTTTTATCGCAGATAAACCTTGCTATTAGCAAGGTTTATCGCAAATGCGATAAAAAACGGCCGCAATGCATGAATATCGCTGAAAAGTCAGCGATATTCATGCATTATCGAGCAAATGCTCTTAGCCATGTTATCCACCTCCCATTGGATAACATGGCTAAGAACTGCTCAGGGCAGGTGTTAGCTTTTTGAGATATTCGCGCTTAGCGCGAATATCTCCAAAAGTTGGTAATAGGAGATAGCGATGTTAGGGACTGTTTCCAGTCGCTAACATCTTGGCACGCCCACTTTGCATGTCATTAGTGATAAATATCACTGACATGCAAAGCGGGGCCCAAGATGGTCGCTATCTCCTTTTAGCTGTCACTAACTGGTGTTAGCGACAGCTTGGTAATAGGGAGATAATTTTATCTCCGCTTTCTTGGCTTTTAAAGCCAAAAAAGCGGAGATAAACCCCCTTGATAATATGCCCCACGATTCCTCGGGGGTTTCAGCTGACAAGGCTTGTGTTACGTGGTAATTCTTCCAGGAAACGTCAGAGGGTCGATGCAGGCGTTCTAGAAGGGGTGATAAACCATTTAAGCCTCATGAACAAGCGCATGGTCTTTTAAAGATCTGTGAAGTACTCGGGGCGGCGGTGTGTGTGTGTCCTCTTTCAGGAGCGGGCGGGGGGGGGGGGCACTGCCAGCAACTTGCCAGGCCAGGCAGTGTTCAACACTTGCATCACCCTTTCTCTGCCTGCTATTGCGCTCCATGCTTCGGAAAGGTAAGAAAAAGAACGTGCATTTGAGTTTGAAATGTCCGATCCTGTAGCAGTACACTTGCAAAGCCCACACATGACAATAACCCGATTTAAGGCCCCATTCACCCGATTTTTTAAAAATATATAGCACTCCAACAAAGTAGGATTATAAAACTTTATTAACTTTTAAATATAACGAACAGAACAAAAACTGTAACAAACATTTAAACATTTTTGACAAAAAAAAGCAACAATGGTCAGAAGCTGTCTTTTGTGCGAATAGTCCCAAGGCAGCACAACGTGCTGAGTTCTGGACGGCACCCAGGTGATGTCACCTGGGTGCCGCACTGGTTTTTGGGATCCTACAATGCAGCTCAGAAAAACAGCGTGGGGCGTCCCGGGTGGTGCGGGGGGAGGCCTCGTCAGTAGCGGTCTGTTGTGCGAATAGTCCCAAGGCAGCAGAACGCGCTGAGATGTGGATGGCACCCAGGTGATGTCCAGTAAACTGCCGCACTGGTTTTGGTATCCTACAATGCTGCTCCGAAAATTGGCGTGGGGCGGCCCGGGGGGGGGGCGTGGGGGAGGCGGCGTGAACGGGCCTCCCCCAGGTGGCGGCCATCCAGCTGAGTTGCGCCCGCTCTTGCGGCTACAGCGTCTCGCTCACCATGTAGTTGGGTTGCTCCCACTCTTGCAGTGCAGCGATAGGCGGCTGCCACAGGACTCTTAAAATGGCGGCCGGCTCTTTGATTTTGGGCCTAGTCCACTAAAATGGCCCTGGGACACCTTGGAACTCGGACGCTTGCCTGCTAGGGCTTCGGCTCCATTCTCGAAAGCGTCCCCTCAGCCGTGAAGATTCTACAAAAGTCTTGGGGGCCCTCGACTCCTGCAGGCTTCCGGTGGGGAGCGGCTGCCATGATTGCTCGCGGAATGACCACGACGGAGCCACGAGATGGTGGTGCTCTCATGGTGACGCCAGCTTCAGTCTGAATCATCCAGAAACAAGGTGGGGCTTTCATCGTTTGGGAAAAAAAAATGTTCTAAACCAATGAAAAGTGTTATTTTTAGGTCATATGACCAAGCCTTCCATCTTTAGGAAACCAAAAGTAAAATGAACCAATGAAAAGTTTTATAAACAAGTCACATGACCTGTTATGCGGCATAGGGCTACAAAAAGCGTAGAAAATCCGTTGGCACGTGAGGCGGCGTCAGTAGCGGACCGGTGTGCGAATAGGCCGAAGGCAGCACAACGCGCCGAGATCCGGATGGCACCGAGTTAGTGTCCAGCAAGTTGCTGCACTGGTGTGGCTAGCCTACAATGCTGTGCCGAAAGACGGCGTGTCCAGCTGAGTTCCGGTCACTCTTGCGGTACAGTGACTCGAACGCGCCGAGATCCGGATGGCACCGAGGTGGTGTCCAGCAAGTTGCCGCACTGGTGTGGCCATCCTACAATGCTGCGCCGAAAGTCGGCGTGGGGTGCCCCTTGTCTTATGAGGTGATGTCAGTAGTGGACCGATGTGTGAATAGGTCGGAACCAGCAGAAGGCGCCCTGCACTGTTGAGCCTTTTTCAATGCCTGTTTTTTGTTGTTTCCCCTCCATCAAAAACAAAAAAAAAATATAAAACTGTGCAAAAATACAAAAAAATAAAAAAATGTTTTGAAAAGCAGTGCTTGTAAGACTGTCTGAAGCTTATTTGCACCTGCTGCAGCTTCACTATTGCCCTGGTGTGGCCAAAGATCGCCCATGACATAGGCGGCCGGCTCCCGAGGTCCGGCTGAACTTTTTTCCTTTTCCTTTCTGCTTCTTGTCCCACAATCCGTTTCACCTGAAGACACGACCAGGTTCCTGAATGTGTGCAGGGGGACGCTATTGATTGAATGAAAATGGCGGCTTGACACAAAGCTGACTCAAGCGTTGCTGTTGATGCTATACAGACAAAAATTGGTTTTCAGTTTGTACATTCTTCAGGATTTTTTTTTCCATCCAAGGCTGATTGAGAGTTTGTAGAAAAATGGCTTCAGATTTTCCACATATTACTCTTCAACATTCTTCCTAAATGTAACAATGTGAGACTCACTAGGAGAACGGCTGTTTATCTTTCCTTTCAAAATGCTGCCAACAATATTTTCTGAATGGAAGACATCATCTTGTAGCATAAAGGGCCGAAAGGGGTTCTGGTCTGGCCGATTGTTGGTGGAGACATTTTGACTATATCTTGGACCTGCCCGGCCTCACCCAAAATGGCGCCGGTATAAATGGGACTCGTAACTCCTTGTTGTGTACTGGTTGAACAACCTTGATATCACGAGATATGAATGCAGTTTTGATGCTCATGGCGGGCGGGGACGAGAATTGATTGAATATTTCTACATCCCTATTGATATTAAGTTCTGATGTGTTATTTATTACTGTACTATTGAAAGTTCGAATTAACGTCACCCATGGTACTTGCACGCAAATGTATATCTAGATAACTTTTTTGTAAGTGGCCCTGTCGTATTTTAATTACAAAATGTACGTCCACCGATTCCGCAACTGTTAGACATCTTAGTTCTTGCAACCTAATGGCTCGCTCGTTACGTTCCTCTATAATGTAAATGTCTCCTCATCATATACGATTTCAGTTTGCTCCGTGGCCGGCCCACGTGGTTATAGGCCCGTATTTGTATACTGACATTTTCACAATAAAGTTTTTTAAAACAAAACATGGTAGTAGTATTTACATTGGTGAAGTTTTTACTTTTAGTCACTGTTTTCGAATCAGTAAAAAGCAAGTGAAATAAAGCAGTCCAATTACATGACGGATAAAAGGTATAATATGTAGGAACGCAGTAAAGATAAATGGTCAAGGGCAGTTGTGTTTTCCACTCCTGCAACATAAAGTGATCGATAAGAATCTGATAATCAGGCGTATCGGCGACTAAGACAGCAGGCCGAGTCTCTTTTACTCAACGGCTCCGTCATGGAACGAAGAAACGCCCTTTTTCTCGAAAAAGGAATATATTTTACTTGCAGGACAGTTGTAAATTTTCCGGGAAAGTACATTAGCCTGGAATATTATAACATATATGTTTAAAAAAAAATAATGTTCGAAACCAATAAAAAGCGTAATTTTTAGGTCATATGACCAAGCTTTTCCTCATTAAAATAACAAAAGTAAAATGAACCAATGAAAAGTTTTATTAACAAGTCACATGAACTGTTATGCTTACGTTACGCGCTGCGCGCCGCGCCCCGGATCACTTCCGGGTGCGCTAACGCGGCGTGTCATATAACGCATTACGCGACAACGTAGGTCAAGAATATAGTCAAAATGTCTCCACCAACCAGCGTTCGGAACACAACCCCTTTCAGCAGTCCAAAAAGTTCTGTTAAATGACAATAGAGGGGACAGGCAACAAGAACCATCAGTCAAAGAGGGGAGGGCAAGTTCTTCTCTACCGGGTCATGTTGGGGCGCTACCGGAACTGATCGAATTGGTAGTCTACAGTGTTTCTGGATGTTTCAGACTAAAGCTGGCGTCAGCATGAGAGCACTACCATCTCGTAGCTCCGTCGTGGCCATTCCACGAGCAGACATGGCAGCCGCTCCCCACCAGAAGCCTGCGGGAGTCGGGGGCCCCCAAGACTTTTGTAGAATCTTCACGGCTGAGGGGACGCTTTCGAGAATGGGACCCAAGCCCTATCAGGGAAGCGTCCGAGTTCCAAGGTGTCCCAGGGCCATTTTAGTGGACCAGGCCCAAAACCGAAGAGCCGGCCGCCATTTTGAGAGTCCTGTGGCAGTCGCCTATCGCTGCACCACAAGAGCGGGAGCAACTCAACTACATGGTGAGCGAGACGCTGTAGTCGCAAGAGCGGGCGGTAAACAGCTGAATGGCGGAAGAGGCACAGTGTAGCAAAAGCGGTCGGAATGGCAACTAAAACGGTAAAGGGGCGCCCCACTACAGCGTGTCTTCAGGTCAAACGGATTGTGGGGCAAAGTCCAGAATAGAAGAGTCATCAAAAGGCAAAAAGTTCCGCCGGACCCCGGGAGCCGGCCGCCTATGTCGGGGGCGATCTCAGGCTACACCAGTGCTATAAGACTTGGGGAGGGGGTCGGAGCGAAGCGTCTTCTCCGAGTCCGTGCCATCACACCGCCCCTCGGGGGCCTCCGTCAAACGGTTTAGGGAGGTACCATATAACATTGTTTTCAAATGCAGTCAGGTCCACAAACGACCCTCACTTACTTTGAGAATAGTGAAGCTGCAGTAGGTGGAAATAAGCTTCAGACAGTCTTACAAGCACTGCTTTTCTAAACATTTTTTGATTTTTTTGTATTTTTGCACAGTTTTATATTTTTTTTGTTTTTGATGGAGGGGAAACAACAAAAAACAGGCATTGAAAAAGGCTCAAACTCAGAACTCTGAACTTTGGCACCCAACATCCAGGACTTGCCATCCAGATCTTGGCGCCTTGTGCTGCTTCTGACCTATTCACACATCGGTCCACTACTGACATCATCTCATAAACCAACGTAATGTAAATAGTTATTTAATAAAATGTTTTACCCTGTTACTTTGCTGGTGTGTTGTCTATATTTTTAATATTTGCATAGGGTTTGTCGTTATTTTGGGCGGGGTGGGTGACGGAGCCGAGCTGTCTTGCAGCCCTCATGGTTTGGAGCTCAGTTCATCTCACTATTTTCGTATTTCTCATGAAGGGTTGTTCCTAATGTTTCTATTTTAGCAAGGTCAAAAAGAGATCCAATTAGTGGCCTACTGATTTTGCTCGATTACTTTTATTTTTTTACACGATTTTTCACGATTTTTCACTATCTGCAAAGACTAAACAGAGTATTGCGACTTTGTGCTTGTTTGTAAATAGAGAATGAAGCAAAGAGAATCAATTGTAAAACAGTAAATGCTTGGATAACAATCAATCAAATGGAGAGACAAGCAGGCACGACGGATTACAACGGGGGTAAAGGCCTGCGTTAACTACTCTTCACTATCTGCAAAGAGAGAGTACTACCAAGAGAAAAGAGGGGAGGGGGGCAGCGTTCAAAGCACATCAGCGTGCATAAACACGAAAAAGTTTTTACCTATCACGTACTTGACATTTTACAGCTTTTGATATTTGCTATTAAAAAACCAATGAAATTCACTGAAAAAACCATAGGTTATAGGCCATATATAGTTAGGAATTTGCATTTACAAAACCTTGAAAATTCACTGAAAAAAACATTGGTTATAGACCATATATAGTTAGGGATTAGCCTTTTCAAAACCTTATTTTACTCACACAAAACCATTGAAATTTCATATATAGTTAGTTCCACTAACTATATATCGCGCACCCGCAATCCACTGCTGATGATGTCACATATTACATCATTCATGACATGGTTAGTGACATCACTGATGACATCACTGATGACATCTCAAATGACATCACTGATGACATCTCAAATGACATCACTGATGACATCTCAAATGACATCACTGATAAAATCACTGATAACATCTCATTTGACATGACTGATCACATCACTGATGATATCATTCATGTGATAATACCATGAACCTCTTCAGACTCTAATATAACCTTAGATACAATCAGTGTAAACAGACAGTCACAGACTGTCACTCATCCATGGAGTTACTCACACACCTAGTCAGTTATGCAAAAAATCTATCACACCTCCATTTTCTCAACTATACAGTTATACACACCTTACTTATTCAAACATATACTAACACATATTTACTTTACTCTCTTATACAATCCCTGATACATGTTCACAATGATCCATACAGCCACTCACACATTCACTGGCTCTTATGCACAGTTATTTATATATGTCAACTCTCACATGTACTGTGTTTTACATATGTACTTACTTTGACATGTAGCACTGAGATATCCATTCACTCACTAATACACTCATGCACAGTCAACCGCCCATACAGCTGTTTCCACATGCACTTTTGAACCAATACATATAGTGAATCAACTACTCACACATCTATGTACAGAGTCACACACCTCCCAGCCACCCATACACACACACTCAGTTTCCCATACAAATACTTGGACAACCAATGAATAACCCATACAGTTACTCATATAGCTACTGATCAACATATGCAGCAGTTTGTAGAACAACAGATATAATGATGCACAAATTAAAACAGTTTAGTCACTAACCCATGCACTCAGTGAGACACATTTAATCTCTCACTCATACAGTCAGTCATGCACGTACTAAATCCTTCATCCAGACACTTATACATCCACTCATTCTTCAATATGTAAGACATATTTTAACTTTACAGAAACATACAGTCACTGGATGTTGTCATCAGTGATGTCATCAGTGATGTCATTTGAGATGTCATCAGTGATGTCATCAGTGATGTCACTAACCATGTCATGAATGATGTAATATGTGACATCATCAGCAGTGGATTGCGGGTGCGCGATATATAGTTAGTGGAACTAACTATATATGAAATTTCAATGGTTTTGTGTGAGTAAAATAAGGTTTTGAAAAGGCTAATCCCTAACTATATATGGTCTATAACCAATGTTTTTTTCAGTGAATATATATATATATATATATATATATATATATATATATATATATATATATATATATATATATATATATATATATATTACCTACTGGCGGTCGCCAGTAGGTATATATAGTTAGGATTTTTTCCCTATGGGATTTTTGAAAATTCTATGCCTAATAACTTTGGCGTTTGTGGACGGAATTGGCTGAAATTTTCAGGAAAATGGCACATTGTGTTTCTGAGCAGCTCCTGGAAATTTGGGGGGGGGTCGTCAAGGGGGGGCCGAGAAAAAAGGGGGGTCCCAAAACGCGTTTTTCCCATGTTAATTTCCATAGGGCGGTTGGACTCACTTTTAGCCCGAACGGCTGAATGGATTTTCACGAAACTTGGCAAAATTGTAGGGACTGTTAGCCCGATGTGCCTTTGCTAGGTCTCAATATATGTGCTTCAGTGGATTTTGAGAAATTAACGTTTAAATCAAGATATATATCTGTAACAGCGCTCCGGGCAGCGATCCGGTTAGCGAACTTTTCGCGTATCGGAACTTTGTGAAGCGAAGCTGATTGGCTCTTCGGTGTCTGTCAACATTCTAAACAGTCCGGAGCGGCCGCCATCTTGTCTCTCGGTAGGATCGAGAGACAAGAGGAGGCCAAAACAAAGGGGGAAATTACCATAAGGGGGCATAGTAGATCCTCGTTGACCCCCTAAGTTTTATGTGGAGGTTTTAAAAGGGCCTAGGAGGGTCCAAAAAAAAAAATATATATTTTTTTTTTTGCGTGGTAAGCGCCAAGTTCGCGAACCGGAAAGCGTTCTGGGCAGCGTACTTTAAGGATAAAAGAATGATAGACTTTTCTAATACTGTATGTTAATTATTTGTTGTTTTTGTTCGTTTTTTTATTTATTTATTTATTTTGATTTAAAAAAAAATTATTTATTATTTTCATAGTTCATTAAAACTTCCAGCATTATATCATCTGGTATCTCGTCAAACATGGATGTTTCTGTCTCTTGTAAGGTTTGAATAAATTGTTCATCAAAAGATTCATCCATAAAATCTTCATCCACATTTTCTTCAGTTAGAATGTCTTCGGATGTAATGTCGAAGGAAACATTAGTTTTTTCTTGCTCCCCTTCCATTTTTTTGCTGTAAATTGCATAAAAAAATAATTATATTAGAAGAGTTAGGGCACTGTTGGGTTTAAGTTCAGACATGTAGTTCTGTTTTTTTAACAGTGAAGTTAAAGTAAGTAAATTCATAATTATAGCAATAAATGTAACAGAGGAGGTTATCTGTATCTATAACTATAGCAGGGGGACAGTAAATAATTATCAATAAACGTTTTTACAAATTAATTTAAAGTGCCACTTACAAATTATCAAATAACTTTACAGGGAGGTGAAAAGGCTCTTGAAATGTAGTTCAGGAAGTAGCAGTGAAAATGGCTGTGTTTCCTTCTCTTCCTTTATATATATTCAGGTATATAACCAATCAAATGTCAGGTAATAAAAATTGTAAATGAAAGTAAAGTTTTCATTGGTTGTCAATTCCAATATTTTGTTTTGTGAAGTAATTTACCTCAGGGTATTTAGATAGGTCTACAGGCTAAATGGCTAAATGAAATTTCAATCAAATTTGTGAGAATGAAAGGGATTGTTATGTAGTATGAGCTAATCTATATTTGGTGAGAGTGTCTCTAGTCGTTTTTCTGCTAATTACTTTCCCACCTTTTTTTAGGACCGCTTTCTGGAAAGCGGCCCGGTTAGCGAACCTTAAGCGTCACGGGAGTCCACCATTTTGTGTTTCGGTCGCATTAAGATACAAGATGGAGGGCAAATAATGTTCAGAATGTGTAGAAGGGGGCACGGTAGACTTATCTTGACCCCCTAGGTTTTCTGAGGGTGGCTGAGGAGGCTTAAATGTGCGGAAGAAAACCATTTTTTAAAAAAATTCCGCGAGGTTAGCTTTCGGTTAGCGAACCGGGGAGCATATTTTGTGGAAAATTAGTGAAAAAAGTTAGAAAAAAATAATAATTGTGAGTGATTAGATGAAGGGTAGCTCTGAGAAGAGCTTTTGGGTTTATGGTACATTTAGGTACTTATAAGTAGGTACCAATGCACATTCTTAAATTCAGAATGAAAATTCTGTTGCCCTCATCTGAGAAGTGAACTCCATCTCCTCTGTAGATATCTTGCATGTAGTAACGCAAGTTATTGTTGTACAGGGAGCCCATTCCATGGTCTCTCATGAAAGCTGAAACAGATTTGTTTACATGCTTCCTCGACTTCTCAATTTGTGGACAAAATTGGTTGGACCACCTCCATTTCTGTCTTTGGCATATATTGGAATATACCAAGGCAGTTTGAGGAAAAAGTGCCATTAATTGCTCAAAGGTGTCCTTTAAAAGCATTTCCAGACCTACCCCTGTCAAAGTGCCCAAATCATTACCTCCACAGTGCACTATTAACAGGTCAGGTTTTGGCAAATGCATAAAGGTTTTCACCAATGGTATCAATTGGTGACATTTTAATCCTCTTTGGCCCAACCACTTAATTTCCACATCTTGTAAATTGAGGTTGGGTAAATTTCTGCTCTCAGCATACCTTTGAGCCCAGTGGATGTAACTATGTCCAATAATCCAGATGTTAAACATGGTGGGAGAAGGTTGTGCTGCAGTCAGATGAAGTGTGGTAATGAAAGGGCAGTTGAAACAGTAGGAGTTTGTAAAGAAAAAAAACTGTGGAGTTCCAATGCTAATGATTCATTAGCAGTGATTGGTGTATTTCCATTTCTGAAAACAGAAAGTTAGGGTGCATGGATGTGTTCTTTGAAAGATGTAATTTGAATGGTCAAGGAAGAAACTTTTAATGAAAGATTGCACTGGATACGCAGGTGCACTGAGAGTTCAGAGTTCAATTGAAACATTGTTGTGTGAATTTGCAAACATGAGAGGTCTTCCATGAGGTCGTTGCTATGGAAAAAAGGCAGAGGGGGGAAGGGTTTTGATTTGAAAAAAGTGAGGGAAGAGTTATGATTGGCTAATATGAGAGATATGTGAAATGAATATCTGTATTTCTGTGCTTTCAATAGCTGCAGACTCTGGAGTGCATCCTTTTTCTTCTGCTGAAGACAATTTGGTGTATTTCTGAGACTGTTTTCAAAACTCAAAAAGTATTTGCTAAGGTGAGAAAAGATTTATTTATTTTAGATAGAGAATAGTATGAATTAAGGAGAAAATGATGAAGAAAGCTGTGTTTTTAAACTGTGGCTTTGTCTGTAGTGATATAGAAATAGATTTTGTTACTTTGAGAAATTGTAATTGCATATTCGGTGTAGCATTCTGGAATGCAGTTATACAAGTTATTGTTGTATATGAAGCCCATTCCATGGTCTCTTATGTAAGCTGAAACAGATATGTTGTTTATAAAAATAATTTTTGAAATCAATTACATTTCTGCATATGTACTGCTAGAGCTTCATAGGTTGTTTTGGGTCATATTTATAAGGCATTTGAGTGTCTTTGATGTTATTTTTCCTTTTTAAATGGAAAGCATTCCTCATGGGGCAAGTGTCTTGTAAATACGCTCCCACCTGCGCTTGGCAAATTTAGATTTTGATTATGGGAGTTACATAGCCATGTTAATAATGTCGAAAAAATGGTGCTAGGGCATTCCAGAAAACGCTTTCATGTGTCTCAAGGATATTTTCAGTCATTTCCTCTTGAATGCAGGTATACAATTGATTTATATTTTGTGTTTAAAAACGATTCTTTTCTATAATGTTATTTTTTCCTTTTTAAATGGAAAGCGTTCCTCATGGGGCCATGAGCAGTTCTTAGCCATGTTATCCAATGGGAGGTGGATAACATGGCTAAAAGCATATGCTGGATAATGCATGAATATCGCTGACTTTTCAGCAATATTGATGCATTGCGGCCGCTTCTTATCGCATTTGCGAGCAGTTCTTAGCCATGTTATCCAATGAGAGGTGGATAACATGGCTAAGAGCATTTGCTGGATAATGCATGAATATTGCTGACTTTTCAGCGATATTCATGCATTGCGGCCGTTTTTTATCGCATTTGCGATAAACCTTGCTAATAGCAAGGTTTATCTGCGATAAAAATCGCCGATGTGCGGCGATAATTTTTGTCTCTAAAGAAGTTATCGCTAGTGGTTGGTAATATACCCCCGCGTTTTTGGTTGCAGGAATCGGGAGGCGGGAGAGTAGCACTGAAATCAGTAGTCTGACGCCTGAATCGGGAGGGTTGGTATGTGTGGATTCTCTACAGCTGGGGCTAGGTGATAGCCTGGGACCGGCCTGGCATCTAAAATGGCTACCGTGCACGACAAAACTGTGGCATTGTAAAAAAGACAAGATGGCGCAGACAATGTTTATCAATAAGGATTCATTTATAACGAAATATTTTATCGCACTGACAAATTGGTTGTCAACACTTCCTGATTTCCTTCGAATCGAACGTTAACAGACGTGACGCAGCAAAGAAAAAAAAAAAGCTCATGCACAGCCGCTGGAACACATGTATCAACATATATGAGCCTTCTCAGCCACCCTCAGAAAATATAAGGGATTAGGATACGTCTCCCGCACCCCCTTATACTTAGTAATTTAATTAAAACGAAGCACAAAATGGTCTCCCGCACCCCCTTATACCTATTCCCGTTTCGCCAGCAGTTTGCGGCCCAGTTCGGTGTTCGGAAAGCGCTTCTACCGTGAAAAATATATTTTTTTTATTTTCCCCACGGGACCCTTTAAAAACCCCAACAACATTCCTAGGGGGTCAAGAGGGGTATACCTTGCCCCCTTTCATTAAATTCCCCCTTCGTTTTTCACCTCTTCTTCTCTCTCGATCCTACCGAGAGATAAGATGGCGGCCGCTCCGGTCTGTTTAGAATGTTGACAGACACCGGGGAGGCAATCAGCTTCGCATCGCAAAGTTCCGTTTCGCAGGTGGGAGCGTATTTATAAGAAACTTGCACCATGAAGAACGCTTTCCATTTAAAAAGGAAAAATAACATTATAGACACTCATATGCCTTATAAATATGACCCAAAGCAACCTATAAAGCTCTAGCAGTACATATCCAGAAATGTAATTGATTTCAAAAAATCGTTTTTAAACACAGCACATAAATCAATTGTATACCTGCATTCAAGAGGAAATGACTGAAAATGTCCTTGTGATGCAGTGCTGGTGCAAAAGATTTTCTATGTTAAATAATAAGTAGGGCGTTAAGTTTTTGATGACTGTTATTCATTTACTGTTTGGTAATAGTGGTTAATAACATTTTTTATTATATTTTTCCACAGATTCAACTGCAGATCTTTTTTAAATTTGAAAAATGCCTACGAAAAATAGAATTAGAAAGGCTAGAAAACGTCAAAGACAGCAGGATGATGTTTTATTGCAGCAGTCCTCTTCCCCAAATACTTATCAAAACACCAAGAAAGCTCCGGGTAAGAGCACAAAATCATTCTTAAAAAATATTTTTAGTAAAAAAAGTATTTTTCGCCAAAATGTTTCAGTTCAGAAAAAGAAGAGTAATTTAAATGGAAAGGAAAGACCCATCGAAAATGTTATTGGTAGAGGAAGAGATAACTCTGTGCATGATAGTAGAAGGAAACAACAGTTTAGGGACATTCAAAAACGAATGTTCCGTAACAGGATAATAGTTAATTTATTAAGAAATATTAAAAAAGGCCAACAGAAAGCGGCATTTTATAAGAAGAAGAAAAATGTAGAGAAAATTATTGATCATGCTTTTGAAATTAAGCGAAAGTTGTTTATTTTGGTAATCAATAGAATTAGGAAACTAAGCAAGGTAATTTCTGATTTCAAAACAAACAGTAGATGGAAGAGAGTAGTAAATCGTAGTAAATTTTGTGAAGTTTTTTCCGGAGAATGGATGCATAGTTCAAGTTCTGAGGCATTTTTCAATGAGGAGAGTTATTTTCAGGATAATGATTTGATGTTTGCAGTTGACACCAGTGGTCGAGCTTATGAAGTGAAGGATGGTTGTCCAGTTGAAAAAGAAAAACTTGTGACAACAGAGACAGAAGAGGTGCTAAGTGATGAGGTTTTAGGAAGACGTCCTAAGGGTCCTGTGTACATTTGGAAGTGTAGTTCTATTTGCAGTGTGCGACAGGTTTCCATCAATTTGCTTTGTGATTTTATACGGACATTTAATAAGAAAAGTTTGAAGCAGAAAATGAAGTTGTTGCAAGATTTAGATCCTTGCAGAGTGAGACAAATGACAGGTTTGCGTGGTCATTCACTGGCTTGTCTTTCCAGGAGAGTATGCCAGAGTGTTTTTCATCATTTCAGGATGCTAGCAGTGCATCATAATAAAGTGAGAAAATTAGTGAGAATGTTGTATTATGCTAAGAGTCCAGCAATTATGCTTAAACAATTATGTGCTGCTCTTTTGCATGGTTCTGAAATAGATGTGAAGAATATTTGTGAAGAAATTGAGTTTTGTTACTTTAGTAGTAAAGATGAGAATGTTCAAATTGACCCTGAAGTAGAGGGTAATGTTGAAGATAATGTACAGGTTTCCAGTACAGATAATTTTCAGAAGGAAATTGCCACTTTTCAGATGAAATCAAGTGAGAGGCCTAATTTCACTTGTGTATGTTGTCGACGCACTTATTATAAGAATCAGACTAAGGTAGTGGATTTTTATACAAAAAGTGAAAGGGAAAATAATAGTGAATGGAAGGATTTTGCCACATACTTGATGGTAGAAAATTATTTTGATTTAGGATCGGATCAACGTGTGTGTACTTATTGTTGTAATAAATTAAACCAAAACCAGATGCCTGCTAGGGCAGTTCATAATAATCTGGAATTGGTTGAGATTCCTTCTGAATTGAAGGATTTAAATACTTATGAATGTATTTTGATTCAAAGTATCCATCCCTTTCAGGCTATTGTAAGAATGGAGCCAAAGACAGGGAAGTTGCCTCCAGCAGATTTACAGAGAGGATTAAAGGGAAGAGTTGTTTATTTGCCTCTAGATTTGAACAAAAACATTAACACAATTGGAATAGAAAAAGTGGAAGAGGAACCTCTGGTTATCTTAGTTAATGGGGTTCCGACAAAGAATAAGAAAATATGGCAAGATTTAGTGGATGTTAGGAAAGTCAAAAAGGCAACAGTGTATTTGAAGACAAATAATAAGTACTATAAGAATGTATATGTTGCAGAAGAGGAAGTAAGTGATGAAGAGGATAGCGATTTGTGTGCTGGCCAAATTGAGAAAGTAGAAGCCTCTAAAAGTGAAGAAATATATGAACATTATAGTGTTCATCCTTTGCATTCCAAGGAAGTCATGGGGAATGCTATTGAGTTGTTTCAAATGAAACAAGCTAAAGGGAGTCCCATTAGTGTTTGGGAGGAAAGTTTGGAAGCTCTGTGTTTCCCACAGCTATTTCCCACAGGTCGAGGAGGAAGATATGATGAGCGACCTCATCAAATTCCTGCGTCTGAATACCGGACTTTACGATTGTATGCAGACGATCCTAGGTTTCGTCAATGCATTCCCTATTTGTTTCATCTCCTGTTTGAAAGCGATCTGTCTGGACTGTCATATGCAGTGAACCACATCTTAAAAAGTGGTATACAGATGCGAAATATCTCGGCAAGGGACTTTATGCATAAAGTCAATGTCCAAGACAGTATTTTGGATTCTCACTTAATTAATCTCATGGCGTGTCAGCGTGGTACTAATGAGTACTGGTACCGTCGTCATGGTGATTTAAAATGTATGCTGAGGAACTTAGGAACTCCGACATGGTTCCTCACTCTGAGCTGTGCCGAGTATGGCTGGGAAGACTTACTTGAATTTCTACGAGAGGCAAATGGAAATATTGAAAACATTGAATTCAAGACACCTGGAGAACTGTGTTCTTTGGATCCTGTGAATGTATGCAGGTACTTCAATCATAGATTTGAAGCTATGATGTCTTTCATCACAAATAAGAAGAATCCACCTCTTGGAGAGGTGTTGGATTTCTTCTGGAGAAAGGAGTACCAAGCAAGAGGTGCTCCTCATATACATATGTTGTTGTGGATCAAGGATGCACCTAAATTTGGAACAGATCCGGATGACTTAGTGATGAATTTCATAGAACAGTATTCTACATGTGCTGTTCCAAACGCAACGGAGAAGAAAAGCCTAAGAGAACAAGTTCTACGTTTCCAAAGCCATCGTTGTGGAAAGTACTGTCGTCGTAAATTCAGAAACAAGGACAAGTTCTACACCAAATGTCGTTTCAACTTTCCACGACCGGTGATTTCTAAAGGAAAAGTGAACAGTTTGATGTCTTCACTGCGACATAATGTGACGAGGAAATCACCCAAAAATACATACAATTTGAAAAGGAACGAAGAGTCCAAGTACATCAACGACTACAACCCAGTGATTTTGTCCATGTGGAATGCTAACATGGATATACAGTTTGTGGGTGACAACTGTATGGCTGTGGCTCGGTATGTGACATCTTACATCACCAAAAAAGAAAAGACAGAACTGAAGGATATGTGGGAGGACATTTCCCATGAAAAGAGCCTCAGCAAGAAGTTGTACAGTTTCAGTCTGAAGATGTTGTCGCATCGAGAAATCGGAGCTTACGAATGTTCAGATCGATTGTCTTCAGCAAGTCTCTATGCCAAATCCAGGAGTATTGTTTGGGCGAGTCTTGGTCTTGCTGCAACGCGAAATCGGGTTCTAAAACCTGTCCGGGAAATTGAATATTTGGCAGAAAAGGAACCAAACAGTACCGACATTTTGAAGACCAACATGTTGGATACATATTATCCAAATCGAAGCAGTCACCTTGAGAATGTTTGTCTATATGAGGTTCTCCAAAATTATATATTCAAGAGGAACATCAAAGAAGATATTGAGAAAGGAGTGTATGCTGTAATTGGAAGTGAGGGATGCCTGGTCAAGCAAAGAAAATGCCAATTAGTAAACCTTCGAAAATTGAGTGGCGAATCTTCAGAAAAAAAGGAGTTTTTCTATTTAGCACTTTTGCAACTTTTCAAGCATTGGCGTGCAGAAGAGGAACTGCTTGGAGATTTCCTCTGTTACGAAGACTCTTTCACTGCTGCTAAGGATAGCATAGAATGTCCTGCTTTTCCCAAATATCAAGAAATGCTAACTTTGGAAATTGAGCAGGAAGCAATGATTGCAGCCGAGATTGCCAGAGACAGTTCTCAGGACAGTCAGAGTTCTGTTTCATTGAGTCAAGATCCACTTGGAGGACCTATTATCGAAAATGAAGCTGCCACTGCTATGAATGAAGTGGAAAGAGCCATGGCACATGCTCAGGAGGATTCAGTTAACTTAGAAGACTTGGAAAAACAACTCAACGTTGAGCAGAGGAAAATATATGATGAAGTTACCAAGCAAATTGAGCATGGATTAAGTCATGAGAAGAAAGAGTGCTCATGTACATCGTTGAAGCCTGTCCTACTGTATGTGAGTGGAGAAGCGGGAACTGGAAAAAGTTTCCTCATTAAAGCAATTTCATGCTATCTGCAGGAAAGGACTGAGTCATCGCTGTCTTGTGTTGTCACCGCTCCTACTGGACTTGCAGCACATAACATTAAAGGTATTACTTTGCATCGTCTACTGATGCTGCCGGTGGAGCATGACAACAAATTACAATATCACAAGTTATCTGGGGATGCTTGCTGTGAAGTTTCAAGAGTCTTGAGGAAAATGAAACTACTTATCATTGACGAAGTAAGCATGGTTTCCAATGTCATGCTTGCCTTTGTGCATTTGAGAATGCAAGAAGTACTTAAAACTGAATATGATGTGTTATTTGGTGGCAAACACATCATTGTTTTCGGAGATCTTCTGCAGCTGACACCAGTAAAAGGAGAACCTGTGTTCAAAATACTCACACATGAAGATACCAGGAAGTGCCTAGGGAGCATTGGCAACGTCAATATATGGTTAAACTTCAATTATGCTGAACTGCATGAAAATATGCGTCAGGCAAAAGATGAAGATTACAAGAATATTCTACAAGATATTAGAATTGGAAAAGTGACCGAGCATGGAAAAGAAGCTTTGAATGCACGATTACTTTCAAATTTATATCCCGAACAAGAGATTGTGGCTGAGAATATTTTTCAGAAAATTACTGAGAAGAAATCCGGAATATGTTTGATGCCAACTCTTGCAGAATGTGCCATCTTCAACAACAAAATGTTGAATTTAGAAAAGCAAGAGATTGTGAAACTTGAAGCTATTGACAAAATAGAGCACATGGGATCAACAATTATTTTGTCAGAAAATTTGAAATCAAAATTGGATTCATTAGAGAAGACTATATCTAAAACAGCGGGTTTTGAAAAGACTTTGAATGTGTGTTTAAATTGCCGAATCATTTTGAGAAGAAATTTACATGTTGAAAGAGGTCTGGTAAATGGATCAATGGGTAATGTTGTTGATTTTGAGAAGTACAGAAATAGAGATGGAATAGAATTTTTAAAAATTAAATTTGATGGCATTGAGGAAGTACAGCTAATTGGTCGTTGTTCTGCTAGGTTTTTGCTTGTTAAAGACTTATATGTTCGCCGTAAACAGTTTCCTGTTTGCTTGGCATATGCGGTAACAATTCATAAATCGCAAGGTTTAAGTGTAGACAGTGCATTGGTGAATATTGGCAGTTCTGTGTTCAAGGAGGGTATGGCATATGTGGCATTGTCACGAGTTAGAACTTTATCAGGATTGTACTTGATTGACTGTGATGTCACAAACATTTGTGCGGATCTAAATTGTGTTAAGGAATACAATAGGTTAAGAAGAGAGTATGCGCCACATTTGCCTCAATATCCTTTGTTTGAGAAACGTGTGGTAGGCCGCAAACGTAGAAATATCTGTAATAGTAGGGAGGTTGTTGCAAAAAGACTAAAAGTCAATGAACCGAAAATTGTTAGCAGAAACAAAGTGGATTCTGTTGAAGATGTTGTCGGTTTTCAATTTGAAAACAGTTCTGGTGTCAACTGCTATGCAAATGTAGTGGTTAATGTTCTCTTTTCACTAGAGAGTTTAAAAGAACAGATTCTGTTGAATTCAGAACAAATTTTATGCTGTTTATTGAATTCTGTTTTCGAGAAATGTAGCAGTGATCGAACAAAAGTAGAAAGTGTGTCTGAAGTTCGTTATCTGTTAGATGAATGTTCAGGGCAAACAGACTTCTCTGAAAATAATCAGCAAGATTGTCAGGAGTTTTTAATGTATATGCTTGATGTATTGCAAGATGAGGGTGTAGATGTAGATCACCTGTTTGGGCTTTCTTATTAATGGCAGCAAGACTGCGAGAATTGTAGGGTATCAAGTACTACTAGTGTAGACTCAGAAAGATTTATATATTTAACTTTGCCAGACAGTAAATCAGTCTCCTTTAATAAGCTAGTAAATGCAGCGGATCACAACATGGAGTGTAGCCAATGTAAATCTGAAATGATGTCAACATTATTTATACGTAGATATGGACAGTATGTCATTTTAATGATTCAACGATGTAGGCCTGATGGATCAAAATTGTCAACTTTAATAAAAAATGTTGTGGCTTCTCAGCTTTCAATATCAGGAAGGACTTTTGTAACTGTAGCAATTATCTATCACGATGGTCCTTCAACAACATCAGGACATTATACAGCTTATTTAAAGTCTCGAAACGGCTGGTCATTCTGCAATGATTCCGTTGTAACTTTCAAAAAAAAATTGCTGTTTGACCTTAAAAATTCTTACCTGGTGTTTTTAAAACCAAAATTTTAATGAAAGAATCTCGGGATTTCCTGTGAAGAATTGCAAAAGGTTCATGAAGTAGAGGGAATGTAAGTCTGCAATGCTGTCTAGATTATTGGTCCAAAACTTTTAATTATAATGTCTATTTAAAAATCCAACTATATAAACCTGATGCAAGTAAGTCTGCTTCATAGTAAGCAGTATCAGTGTCATAGGAAAAGGAGAACATGAGTGACAAAGAAGGGTAAGATATTAGTAGTCCAGGATTGTGAAAATAATCTTAAATGTATTCTTTTTGAAAGTTGCGAAAATAGAAAATGTCGGGATTTGATTGGAAGAATTACAAGAGTAGCGAATCGCGGCAACATGATTTGGCCGAGTGGAAACATGTGATAGAATGAGAGAAGTCTTTTCTTCTATGTAACATATTTTTCGTATCGATGGAGGTTTTCTTTCAGAAAGTGGCGGGCTGAAAATATTTATAGCACAACAGAGTGAATGCTGTTCATAGGAGATCCTTCGACGTCATTGAAAGTAAGTTAATTTTAAGGAGTTTTGAAATCAGATTTCTTAGGTTGTATGGGTTTTTTAAACACAGTCATTTTGATTGTGTTTTTTTTTCCCCGCTGTTACATGATGAATACGTTCAAGTCACTGATTTAAGTGAAATTTGATACATTCTGAGAACAGCAAAAATAAACCATATAACATGTTTAATTAATGTTGTTCTGTTTGTACTTATGATATACATTTAGAAATGTGAGGTAGATATGGAAAAACTGAGTCTTCTGTAAGTGTCAATTTTAATGCTTATAGTGCTGTATTTCCGGGTACTGTTTTTTTAAAAAAAAGGAATAGGCCTCACCTCAAAGAAAGCTCTTCAAAGCACACATCTTATTTGCATCCTGAAACTATCATTTAAAATATTAGAGACAATTTTATGATGGCTTTACATCTTTTTTGCGCTGCTATTGCATCACTATTGTGAGACATCAGCAGTGCAAAAGAAGTACCATGTTCCAAAATAGGTCTCAGTTCATCAGCATGAAGATACTGTTTTTTTAAAATATATATTTTTAGGATTGTGTAGGGGACGTAGAGAAGCAGAGGCTTCTGTAAATGTCAAAATTGTTGAAAAAGTGTTTCTTCTTGAACCTTTTCCCTTTTCTTTTGTAATTTTTAAATACATGTAGTAATATTTTTGGAAATGTTTGTTTTCTCTTTTACAGATTGAAAGTATGAAAAAATATTTAAAAAAGGTAACAAGAATTATAAGGTAAATGTTTTCTACTCTTTTTACCCGCAATGCACTGCTGATGATGTCACTGACCATGTCATGAATGATGTAATAAGAGGACATGATTTACTTCATTGGTAGGCCTTCACATGCTTTATCTGCTCTGTATTCTTCAACAAGTGTAAAATTGATCTGTAACCCTGAGTAGGTCTCACCTTAAACAAACCTCACGAGACATCACACCTTATCGTCATCCTGAATTAATAAATAGATCTATTAAACACTATCTCTGATTTACTCTCTATAGCTGTCTTTCTTTTTACATTACTCTCTGTTTACTTCCCTTATACTAACTCTTCTTTTTTAAAAAAAAATATTTTTTTGGTTCGCTTCAAGTTCGCGAACCGGGCAGCGAACTTGAAGCGAACCAAAAGAAATAGAGTTTGCTAGAGTGTTAAACATTCTAGCAATTTTATTTGAAAGGGGAGGTAGTTCTGAAAAGAACTTTTTTTTAATGTTTTTGTTGTTTTATTTATTTATTTATTTTTTTTCAGAACATTTTTTGTTTTTTTTGTATTTTTAGAACAGTTTTATGTTTTTTTTGTGTTTTTCATGGAGGGGAAACAACAAAAAAACAGGCATTGAAAAGGGCTCAACAGGAGCAAAGAAAAAATTACTGCTTGGGTGGGTTAGGGCAGTTATGGTTATCAAACACCAAGTTTATTAAGTTTACGCTCATGTTGCCACATGAGAGCATAGCACCACAATGTATGCACGTTAACTTCATGTGCTTGAAGTTTGGCTGTATGTTTGGCACAGTTTCCTGTGCCTCTCTTACAGTCAAAGATATATTAGAAGTTGATTTGGCCACAGGAGTTGTCGGGGGATTATCTTGCAGATCCCTTAACTCTGCCCGGCTGTAATTTAATGGATGCCACCTGACCATATGGCGATGCATAGTATAGTTGCCCATACTATACTTTTTCTCTGTGCCTCGAGATAATCTTTTTTTGCAAATTAGGCAGGTGGCATATTTGGCATTAACCTTCTTCTCCCCTCGAGGAATTGAGAAAAATTGCCAAATGAAACTTGTTTTCCTTCCGGAAACACGGGGCAACTCCTGAATAAATTCATGTTCATCAGTGTCCTCTTCTTCTAAGTCGTCTTCTTCCTCCTCTCTGTTTGAGATGAATTGAGATGGTGGTCCTCTCTTGTCATGAGGAGGTTGAGGTGGTGGTGGGGGTCCACCAGCTGAAGCAAAGATAGAAGCCATTGCAATCAAAATTGGAAATGGTCTTTCTCTCACCAAGATGAAAGTCAGAGTGAGGAAAGAAGAAGGGGTTTACGTGATTTTGGAAAAGCAAAAGTACGGAACCAATGAAAAGTGTTATTTTTAGGTCACATGACCTAGTCATACATCATTTGGAAACCAAAAGTGAAATGAACCAATGAAAACTTTGATAAACAAGTCACATGACTTGTTCCGCTCACGTTACGCGGTGCGCGCCGCGTCCCGCATCGTTTCCGGTTCGCGGTCCCGAGCACTTTCGGGAGCGCTAAAGCGGCGCGTCATAAGACGCATTACGCGACAATGATACGTCGCGCTTCCGCGACGCGTCACAGTTCCGCTAACGTAACGTTTACCGGTTCGCGTACTAGATCGCGGCATTAAGATGAGCTAACGGAAAGCTTCCCGGTTCGCTTACCGGAAGCGAAGAAAAAAAATATTTCAATTAAAATTATCAATAAACATCTAAAATATATTTTGGGTTTTAAAGTAGAATACATTTTACAGCTACAGATGTTAGCTTTTAAAAAACCAATGAAATTCACAGAAAAAACCATAGGTTATAGTCCATATATAGTTAGGAATTTGCATTTACAAAACATTGAAAATTCAATGAAAAAACCATTGGTTATAGAACATATATAGTTAGGAATTTGCATTTACAAAACCTTATTTTACTCGCATAAAACCATTGAAATTCCATATATAGTTAGATGCGCTAACTATATATCGCGCACCCGCAATCCACTGCTGATGATGTCACATATTACATCATTCATGACATGGTCAGTGACATCACTGATGACATCACTGATGACATCTCAAATGACATCACTGATGACATCACTGGTGACATCTCAAATGACATCACTGATAACATCTCAAATGATATCACTGATGACATCACTGATGACATCTCAAATGACATCACTGATGACATCACTGATGATATCATTCATGTGACAATACAATGCATCTCCTCACACTTTAATATAACCTCTGTTACATCCAGTGTAAAATACAGAATATAATTTTTTAAACCATTGACACACCAATACTAGTTACTACATACACACTCACTGATTCCAATGTCTACACACAGATTCACTCATTCACCCATACAATCATTCATACATACAATCACTCATCTTTACAACACTATCATATGCACTCATACACCTATACAGACACTCACACTCTGCCATTCATCCATGGAGTTACTCACACACCTAGTCAGTCCTGTAAAGAATCAATCACACTTCCATTTTCTAATCAATACAGTTAAACATAGAGTACCTTACATTTTCAAACATATACTAACACATACTTACTCTCTTACACAATCATTGATACAAGAACACATTGATCTCCACAGAGTCATACATCTCCCAGCCAGCCACACACACACTCAGTCTCCCATACAAATACTTCGACAATCAATCAATAACCCATATAGTTACTCATATAGCTACTGATCAACACATGCAGCAGTTTACAGAACAACAGACATAATGATGCACAAATTAAGACAGTTTAGTCACTAACCCATGCACTTAGTGAGACACATTTGATCACTCACTCATACAGTCAGTCACGCACCTACTAAATCCTTCATCCAGACACTTCTACATCTACTCATTCTTCAATATGTAAAACATATTTAAACTTTACAGAAACACACAGTCACTGGATGATGTCCTCAGTGATGTCATCAGTGATGTCACTGACCATGTCATGAATGATGTAATATGTGACATCATCAGCAGGTTTTTTAATTAAAAAAAAGCCCTGGGGGTGGCGGTCACCGGGGCTGCAGGGGGGGCCGTGAACCCCCCGCATATGTTAGCAAAAAGCCCCGGGAGGTGGCAGTCCCCAGGGCTTGGGGGCCTCTGAGCCTCCCACACACTTCTAATGAAAGCTTCGGGGGTGGCGGTCCCCGGGGCTGGGGGTCCCTTTGGGCCCCCCACCCACATTAACTCATTACCCCCAGGATTTTATATATATATCGAAAAAAATGTTCCTGTTCGCCAATGCACGGCATGAAAGATCAGGTGCAGACCTCGAGGAGACCTCCTTTCAATCAGGGCACGGCAAGCAGTCTTAGGTTATAAGCAGGGTAAGAATTGTATTCATCAAAATAATAATATGACCAGTGTCAATCCATAAATATATATATATATATATATATATATATATATATATATATATATATATATATATATATATATATATATATATATATATATATATTCACAGAAAAAACCATAGGTTATAGTCCATATATAGTTAGGAATTTGCATTTACAAAACCTTGAAAATTCAATGAAAAAACCATTGGTTATAGAACATATATAGTTAGGAATTTGCATTTACAAAACCTTATTTTACTCGCATAAAACCATTGAAATTCCATATATAGTTAGATGCGCTAACTATATATCGCGCACCCGCAATCCCCTGCTGATGATGTCACATTTACATAATTCATTACATGTTCAGTGACATCACTGAGGACATCTCAAATGACATCACTGATGACATCACTGATGACATCATCCACGTGACAATCAGATACACCTCATCATACACTAGTATAACCTTTCATCACTCACTGTAAAATACAGAGTACCATATTTGAATCGATTAACACACATTCACAAGTTTCTAAAACCCACTCAGTGATTCCTAGATCTATACACACATCTAAACACTTACCTATAGATTCACTCATACATGCAGTCAATAATCAATAGAACACTATCAAATATACTTATATACCTATATCGACATTACACACCAGCCACACCAGCACACATCCTATTCACTTATGCAAACAATGGATCATACTTACATTTACTTTGCTAAACACTTATACAAACATCACTTTATCTATTCATATAGACAGTAACTCATACTTAGTGTGTTATAAAATCACTATGACAAGTATACAATTATCCATACAGTCACTCATACAATCACTGAGTCTTATGTATACTTATTTATGTACAACATGTACCATTGAGAGAGATATTTGCTCATCACCACACCCATAAAAATATTCCCTCACCCAAAAAACTGTTATAATATGTAGTTTTAACTTCATATACCTACTGAATCAACTATTTGTCATTTGCCTGAACGCAGCTGAGGGAGTGCTGTTAAAGCCCCGGATTTTGAACTTTTGGCGGAGCTTCTTTCCTGACCGCTTTCCCCCTCTCGCGGCCCCCGCTTTGCGGGAGCCGCTAGTGTCTTTACCATCAAGGGAGTGCTGTCTTTACCACTGGGAACTGTAGCAGCGCCGAACCTTGCACCTGGACACACACCCACGGGGCTGACGGCGGGACTGCAAGGAACAGCGTGAAGTGTAGATTTGATCGTCAGCTGCTGGTCCTCTTCCCGCCCCCTCCTTGCAGAATAAAATCTTTCTGGAGTCTTTACCTGTTGGATGCCATTTGCCTGAATGCAGCTGAGGGAGTGCTGTTAAAGCCCCGGATTTTGAACTTTTGGCGGAGCTTCTTTCCTGACCGCTTTCCACCTCTCGCGGCCCCCGCTTCGCGGGAGCCGCTCGTGTCTTTACCGTCAGGGTAGTGCTGTCTTTACAACTGGGAAGTGTAGCAGCACCGAACCTTGCACCTGAACACCCACCCACAGGCTGACGGCGGGACTGCGAGGACCAGCGTGCAGTGCGGCGTTGATCGGCCGCAGCTGGTCCTCTTCCCGCCCTCTCCTTCATCCACCCCTACTTAGCTGGTAGCCATCCCACGCACGCAGGACGCGCGCGGACGCACGCCGGGCAAAGCCCGGGCAAAGGGCGGGCCGCCTGTGGCTGTCCGGGGCTGGCCAAGTCTGGGTTGGGCCACCTCATTAACAACTTGAGCGTGACATTATTTTGAAGTAAGGAGCATCATCTTGAGTACTATATTGGTCTAGCCTGTAGAGTCTGCTGTTTCTTCTTCTTTTTATGTTTGGGAAAAACGACCTGTTGGATTCTACGATTAACTGCCCAGTGTTTGACTGTTGATATTTTATCAGGGAACCATGAGCCGACGCAGTAGTCTAGGTAGGCCCTCTTTGACGGGGGGCTGTGTGAGAGGGACGCTAGATGCATTTATTACCAGGGCTGCTTCCGTATTGGAAAAAGAGATTGTACTAACGGAAAAACGTCTGTCCCTAGAGCTTATGCATAAAAAACGCTCTTCCCTGGAGGCAATTAAATCAGTGGTTACTCCCCATAGACAGCATGTAGAAGACTCCCCTTCCCTTAATTATGACTCTCAAATTGTAAATGACCTATCTCAGTCGCCGCTTTTGGAATTATCAACTCATGATTCAAATGAAACTGACTCAATATTAGATACCTCCTTAAACATGTCTTCCGACCCTGTAATTAGGTCACCCAATAGTGGACTCACTGTAAGTGAGGTACCGGTCAAAGTCAAAATAATTAGCATCACCGTAAAAAAGAGAAAGCTTGTGAGAAATTATCAGGGCGACAAGAACAAGAAACGGGTGACGGTAACCCGAGCCCAACAGAGAAGCACACGAACCACTACTTCTAAAAATAGTCTGTCAGAACAGCCCCCATCAATACTCACAAATGAGTTATTGCCTAGTATGGAAAAAATGGTTAAATCACTAATCCCCCCATTAATAGAAAGGTTAAGAGAGTAGGTGAACAACTAGGCTCTATTGAAAGGGAGGTGGTAAAGAACTCGCTGTTGCTAAGGAAACAATGTTCTTCGTGTTCTACAGTCCCCATAAAAGATAATTATGTAGGTGACAGGCCTCCACTTAAATCCCCCACAAAGGGCCAAAAACCTTCTCCTTCTCAGAAGACATCAGTCCCCAAAGTGGCACCAAAACCAAGTACGAGCAATCAAAAAAAGGGGGATAAAACGGAATCGTGAAACAAACCTGAACTTTCCCAAAAAACGGTTAATGGGCCTATCGACTCACAAAATAAAAATAGACCAAGCCACAGAAGAGTAGATTTACCACCGGAATCTGCTTCTTTTGTTGTAATTATGGCAGGAGTCCTGGTTCTGTCTGAGGGAGTAAAAGAGGATCATCGAGCCCTAAAAAATAAAGTAATATTCTGGCTGTGTAATATTAGACCCTTGCCGGCCCATGTCAACTGAGAAATCCTTAATGTAAGGCATGTGAATTGGGTCGGAACCCGGCCCAAAGATAGAAAGGGGGATGCCATTATTATTAATTTTAAAGATCATAGAGCAGTGAGGCACATCGGTGACTGGTATGATGTGAGAGGTAGTGAAGAAATCTCTACGCATTATCTAAGTCACTTTTACCCCCAGACGTCGTTCCCACACCCCCAAGGTTTTCCTCTAGGAAACCAGGCTTTAAATAGGCATAGTATAGGATTCCATGGTTACAATCATTCAACTTTTAATCATCCACAATTTTTTTGGGGGGGAAACCAGGCTCTTAATAGGCACAACACAGAACATCACGGTTTCAATATTCCAACTTTTAACCACTTCTCGATGTTGTTCGGGATAGAAGGTGTGGATTGACTCCAGCCTACTGTCATTGAGAAACTATGTATCCCTGCCAAGCTTGTAATGTCTGAAGTCTCAGTAGTAGAAGGTCCAGATACCCAGGAAAAGGTTACCAGGGTCAAACTCCCTTTAAGGCAACCCATACTGAAGGCAGATAATACTGCAGACCAAAATATAAAGCTGAAAATCCCATGGGAGGGGCCGTCCCAAATATAGTCGGGACAAATATAATGGACTCGTCTATAACTGAGGTGCAGATGGGAGTTCAGTCTACGCCCCCAGAGGACATTATTCCAGTAAATGATGAGCAATCATTTAAAGTCATCTTCTGGAATATTGCGGGCCTTCGATCAAAGGTTGAAGATGGAAGAGCTTTGAATTTCCTTCAGAATCATAGTGTAATTTGTCTCCAGGAGACATGGGCCATTACAGAACTACACCTGATAGGCTACAAAACCTACTTTACATCTGCATTAGCAGTAGCCTCGGGTCGGGCCCAGGGAGGTTTGACTATCTTCATAGCCAATACAATACGGGGACTAAAAACAACAGTAGTACACCTGGATCCAAATTATCAGCTGCTTAGCTTATCGTTTAGTAACAAAGAGATCATCCTCCTGCTTAATTTTTATAATAATTTAGCGGAAGGACAGGTTTTGAAGGCTCTCTGTTCCCTACGTGACAAATTCTCCCAGCTGATACAGGAGATAGGAGGGAGAGCTAGTGTAAGCATCGTATGGGGGGTGATTTTAACCAGCATCCTTGCCCACGCAGCAACAGTAACATCTGTGGGTTGGTGGACGAATATGAAGACCCAATTGTGCATTTTAACCACACTAGTATGGGGTCATATCTAAATGAAGTTCTCTCAGATCTGGGGCTTACGATAGTTAATAAATTAAACACGATTTCCCTTCGGTTAGATCCAACATTTTGGGGAGGGGATATGAGGCAACAATAGATTATATTTTAGCATCAAATGCTCTGGCTAATAGAGTCATGACCTTTGATTTAGTGGTTAATACACTAAGTGATCACTGTGCCCTTAAGATAGAACTTTATCTAAAACACGCTCAGTCTTCCTCACAGATCATAGCCAGTGCTTTAAGTCAGAACACCCTGCCCTTGGATAAGACAAATGGATACTCCCTAAGATGGGAGAAGGTAGACCCTGGGAAAATAACCAAAAAATATGTGCAGCCTATCCATCTATAGTTAAATGCTTAGATCTGGGAGTCCCGGAGGAGGAAGTCATATATAACTTTATGGTAATTCTAGAAAAAATAAATGAATTAATAACAGTAAAGACTCAAAGAGATTGTCCCAGGAAAGTTGGGTGGTTTAATCATAAATGTACGGCAGCACATAAAAAACTGAAGACAGCACTGAATAAAACGAACAGAGACCCAGAGGAAATAAGAATTTTAAGAAAGGACTATAATACCTCACGTAAGGAGAGGAAGGGCGAATTAAAACAAGCCCTATGGGACCAACTGCATAAAAGCTCCATAGACAAAAATAGTGAAGCATTTTGGAGAGTGGTAAAATCTCCCTTTCTAGCAGATTGTAAAAATCTCCCGGCCATAGAAGTAGCTATTGAGGAACCGGTTTGGGTGGAACATTTCTCGAAAATATTCCAGAAAGGTCCAGTACCAGCAGGGACTGATGCAGCCTTCAGTGGTAGCTCCTCCACGGTGTCTTCTCCCATTCAGCTGGAACTTGCGATAAGTGAGGTACTTCAAGCGTTAAATGCAAGTAAAAATGGGAAAGCCCCGGGCCCAGATGGGGTTCCCAAAGATCTATTTAAGTATAACACGGACCTATGGGCCCCAATATTGACCAGGGTATTTAGGGCAGTAATGGAGATGGGTCTGTTGGTCTCCTGGACTAAATCCATCATGGTCCCTATATTTAAAAAAGGAGACCGGCAAGAGATATCCTGCTATCGCCCAATTTCACTGCTGGATTCGCTAGGCAAGGTGGTGGGGAGAGTAGTGCTTGAGCGTCTACAGCAGTGGGCTGACGATGGCGGGATCCTCTCAGACATTCTATTCAGGTTCCCTGAGGGCTTTGGGACCACTGAGCAAGCACTAAATCTCTCAATGTTGCTGGGTAAATACGTCTGTGCAAAGCGGTCCAGGTTATACATGGTTTATGTTGACCTGTCCGCTGCATTTGATTGTGTCTCCCATGCAAAATTGTGGTCCGTCCTGTTATTAATGGGTGTTGATGTTCCCCTGATTGACTTCCTGAGGGAACTATATGCGAATGCCTCTGCGAGGGTATGTTTCGGTGTAAAAGGCGAGTTGTCCGCATCGTTCAGAGTAGAGCGTGGAGTCCAGCAGGGTTGCGTCTTGGCCCCCTTTCGCTTCTCACTTTATACAAATGGTCTAGAGATGGCAATGTTGATGGGGGCCCAGGACCTACCGCAAGTAAGAAACCGTCCGGTCCCCGCTCTGCTCTACGCGGACGACGCTATGATACTGGCTCGTACCCCACGCGAACTACAGAAGGCCCTGGACAGGTATGCTGACTTCATGGGAAGTCTAGATCTATGCATAAATATAAAAAAGACTTATGTAATGGCAGCAGGTGCAGGGAAAAAGGGGGTAAAGACATATTTCTTTGCAAAGAAAAACTCGAACTTACTGGCCAATACCCCTATTTAGGTATTATAATTGATGACAGAATGAATTGGAAACCCGCAATTGAGGCCAGGAGGCATCATCTAATGCGAGCAATTGCTGCACTTATAAACTTCTCCCAGAGGCTGGGAAAAAGGCCACCCGTAGAATTGTTACAATCTATAGAGCTAAATGCCAGGCGATAGCCCTGTACGGGCCGGAGTGTGGGGGCATGCCAACATTAGTCCCTTACAAGTGGCAGAGACCACTTTTTTAAGATTTCTGTTAGCGGCACCTTAATGCGTCTCTACGTTTGCATGTCATACGGAATTGGGGATCCCGTATTTGGTGGATTTAGCAAAAATTCAACCATTTTTACTTTGGCGTCGAATCTGGACATCAAGGAAAAACTCACTTACTAAGCAAATAGTGGCAGATTGTATGTCATTAGACCTCTCACTTAAATACAGTTGGCTCCTGTATGTGAAAAATCTTTTGACTGATGTGGTACTTGGGAATTATTACACAACTTCTGATACGATCTGTGAAATATCTAGGAAGGAACTGAAAGTAAGGGCCCTAGGCCACTTAGAAGAGCTGCGAATCGCCAAGGAAGTAATGAAAGCTTCCGTTCAACATTCAATTGCGGTCCAGACTAACCTTTCTATTCAGCCATATCTATTATATGATCTGACGCAATTTGAGCGGTTCCTTCTGATAAGATTTAGGTTAAACATCTTTCACCGACTGGTGGTTTTTCCAGAGCAAAACAGTTGGGATCGAACCCTCCCACCTTGTCCATGTGATAAAACGTCAGAGCAGACAACCATTCACACTGTTCTGTTTTGTAAGTTTTATGTTAGTCATTGTAGGCTTTGGTTGTTACCGCTGCTAAAATTATTGGGTCTTAGAAGATGTCGCCCAGTCATGCTGCGATTGCAGTTTCTAGAGACTGAATGGACTTGCAAATATATTGTTAAATTCTTGAAATGCATTTTTAAACATAGAATAAACCTTTGAAAAGTCATATCCCTGTGAAAATAAATGAATTTTAGAAACCAAGAAATTTGTTGTATTAGTTAGCATTGTTAGGGACCCCCAATGTTACTCATGGATAAGGAGCCTAAACTATGTATAACGATGTTTTTTTATTTGTGATATCGCTTTTATGGTTTTTTATACATTTTAAAACCGAATAAAGGAAAATAGTGATTGAATCAACTATTCACACATCTTTGGGCAGTCACACACCCACCACGAACCACACACACACATTCACTCTCCCATACAAATACTCAGTAATCTAATCAATAACTAATATAGACTTTCAAATAGCTAGCAACCAACTGGAGAAGCAGGTTGCATAACAACCAACAAAGTGATACAGATATTCACACAGTTTAGTCACTATCCAATATATTTAGGGAGACACTTTAAATTAGTCAAGTAAACAGCCAATCACATTGCTACTAAATCCTCCATCCAGATATTTATATTTATATATCCACTCATTCTTCAATGCAAATTGCTATATATATAATACATATTTAAATAACGAACCAGACCACATTCACTGGATGATGTCATCAGTGATGTCATTTGAGATGTCATCAATGATGTCACTGACAATGTCATGAATAATGTAATATGTGACACCATCAGCAGTGGATTGCGGGCGCGCGAGATATAGTGAGTACAACAAACTATATCAGAGGAATTTTAATGGTTTTGTACGAGTGAAATGTCCAGCTAACTATAACACCCCTAAAACATATGGTTTTTTCAGTCAATTTCTAAGGGTTTTTAAATGCTTATTCCTAATTATATCAGTCCTGAAACCCATGGTTTTTTCAGTGAATATAGATATAGCACTAGGCTGCCGACCCCCCAGGTGCTGGGGGGTCGGCAGCCAGCACCTCTGAGGAACCAGGTGTTACTGGTGGTTCCAATCTCCGCGAAAAATTCAAAGCATTGGAAAAACTATTAAAGCGGGAACAGTCCAAATGGTGGGAGCACCGTTCTCTCAGCAGGTATCTAGAAGTAAACCGGATACCAAGAGGGCTGAGAGTTATGTTAGCTCCAAGCTATGAATACATGGACCCGGCAATGCTTAAAGACTGGGCAGAATGGAGCTTAGATTCCTCTCGTAGTTTGGTAACTATGTTGGTACGCTATGCAGAAAGCGTCAGATTGAAAATTCAAGAACAAATTGATGCAATTGAGGCAGAAATAACGAGCCTGTGCGTGGACAATACAGATACCGCACTGGAATGTAACAAACAACGAGAAACAATGGAGCAGAGAGTCCAAAAAGAGGAGGACATCATTAGAAAACGCAAGGCGTTTAAGTTCCAGCGCGATAAAACGGATTACAATGAAGGTCGAATATTTACCTTTGCCCGTAAGTACGACGCGATTAAAGCATCCAAAGTATTGAATTCACGAGCAGGGCAGAACACGGCTCGTGCAACGGCTCAGGCGCGATCCAACTCGCCTGACGGCTCAGGCATGACAGATCTGAGCTCCAATATGGACAGTGGGTCTGAAACAGAAGCAGGGAGAATGTCAGATCACTTGGGGTTTACACGACTCACCCTGGAACAGGTATTGGAGTGCATCCGCCAGGACAGACGCGAAACTCTGCGCCCAAGAATCCCAGTACCGGCAAAACCCCAAATGCTAAACGACGAGAAGGCAGAAAAAGTAATGCAAGACGCAAAGCCCAAGAAAAGAAATTACAGGCGGTGGAACTCAAACAAAAAGAAGTAACGCAAACGACACAAGTAAGCAATTTTTCTCAAACACTGGACAATGGCCTATCTGTGATAAATTTAACAGATACTACTTTTACTGACTTAGAGATTGGCATCTTATCTAAAGGTCTGTTGTATAGTCCCCCCAGTAGTTTTAATTACGTGGACACGAGAATAGATCTTTTTAGATTTACACGTAAACTCAAGCTTAGAAAACATTTCTCCAATAGCAAATCACGCAATATTGGTAGAAAGTCCGTGGCTGAGCCTACTACTCCGGGGCTAGTGGTGAATGATATCCCTTTGATGCAGGATTTGGCAATGCTACGAGCGGAGGCTCCAAACTCTCAGAATACACAGGGGATGATGAATACTCAAACTGGTGGACTAAGTAACCTTAAGCCACGCTCCACCTTTACTCCTGTCACACCACACGACAATATAGACATTTTTCAAGATGCCGTTGTTAAAGAAGTGAAGGCGTTACATGTAAAAACTTTGAAATCCAATTATTGTAAACATCATGGCAACAATGCATACCAGAAGCTAGTCAAAAAGATAAAAATGGATGGCAACATGATAGTCAGACAATCTGACAAGGGTGGAAATATCGTACTCTGGCCCAGGAAACTATACATGGAGGAGGCTTACCTCCAACTGAATGACCCAAACTGCTATAGACACTGCGATGTGGGTTCACTTAGGAAAGCACAAACAGACTTCCATTCACTTCTGATGGGATGGCGATCCAGTGGACTCATTAGTATGGATGAGTTAAAATGTTTAAAGAATGATCACCCCATAACCCCTGTGTTGTACTTAATTCCAAAAGTACATAAGAATGCGATTAAGCCGCCTGGAAGACCCATCATTTCGGCGTGCGGGGGGTTATTAGAGAAGGCTACTACCTACATCGACTTATTCCTCCAAGAACATGTGTTGGCGCTTCCATCTTATATCCACGATTCTAGTGACCTTCTGAGGAAACTGAATGAACTGAAATGGAGTAATGATTATTGGTTGATCACTTTAGACGTTTCATCACTATACACGAGCATAGTGCATGCAGATGGGTTAAGGGCCGTTGAGTTCTTCTTGGGCAAGAGGCCAATTGAATTGGCCGAGCACAACAAGATGTTGCTTACCATGATTAGATTCTGTTTACACCATAACCACTTCATGTTCCTAAATCAGTATTTCCAGCAGATCAGAGGTGTCGCCATGGGGGCCTGTTTCTCTCCCAGTTATGCCTGTCTTCATATGGGTTACTGGGAGAGACAGGTCCTCATTGGTGTACAACGAGAGATCTGTACCCGCCATATCATACGATGGTACAGATACATCGATGATATTTTAATGATCTGGCGCGGGACATATGATGAGGCGGTTAAATTCATTGATGCCCTAAATTTGAATTCATTTAACTTGTCCTTCACATCACATATCAGTCAGAAGGAAGCTCACTTTCTTGATGTAACTCTGGAGGTCAGTCAGGACAGATTAGAAACTAAGCTTTATAGGAAGCCTACTGCAGGCAATACTATACTGCACGCGGGTAGTCATCACCCCCGCACCTGATTCGAAGCATTCCCTACGGGGAAATGCTTAGAATTCAGCGGGTTTGTAGCACAGACACCCATTGCAAAGCATCACAGGCTGCCAGCAAACAAAGGTTTCTGCAAGAGGCTATGAGGAAAACCTGATTGACATAGCAATTAGAAAAGCTAATGCCCTGTCCCGCAGCAATGCGCTGATCCACAAGAAAGCACAGAGGGCCGCAAATTCCAGTGGTAGTCAGCCCGTTAGACTTATTTGGACCTACAACAGCCAACACGGGGCACTGAGAAAGATAATTAACCAACACTGGAACCTGATTAAATTAGATCCAGTAATTGGAGAATACATGCCCAACAAACCAGCAATCACCTTTAGAAAAGCATACTCATTACAGGATGCAATAGTGAAATCTAGCCCTGAGGTGATTCCGCCCAAAAACTGGTTAGCAGCAAGTCGAGGTTTTAGAAAGTGCTCAAGCTGCAAAGCATGTTCACAAGGGCTCAACAAAACCGAGTTCCTAACAGCATTTTCGACAGTGCCTCGAAAGATCAACAAGCAGCTGACATGCAAAACGGAGTATGTGGTCTATGTGCTGGAGTGCCCATGTGGCCTGCAATATATTGGTAGTACCTAACTGCAGGTCCACAAAAGGGTACTCCAGCACATCAGGGCTATCAACACATGCCCGGTTGCAAGGCATTTTAAGGAGCACCACAATAACAACAGTGGACTCCTTAAATACTATGCCATAGACTCTGTAGGTCCTCTTAGGAGAGGAGGGAATAGAGATGGGATCTTAAGGGCTCTTGAGACCAGGTACATCTTGGAGATGGACAGTAAGACTCCCAATGGTCTCAACTCTACGGAGGATTTTTATACGTGTCTATAGGGGCAACCATATATCATTGATGAGTTACACCATCTCCCCCTGTCCTTTCGTGGTTGATATATCAGACAAAAATGCTTACTGCCTACTAAACATTACTGGTGACTAATACAACTGTATAAGAAGCAAGAAACTAAGTTATATAGTCCAACTTTAGCAGTAATGAAGTTACCTGTTATTGTCCATCAGAAGGTGCATTAGGCTGCATGTAAACAACAATTTCAGCAATAATTGTTTTCAATCACACTTGTTTCAAACTGCATTTACATACTACAGTACTATGAAGTATGGAGGAGTTATGGCAAGCATGTAGAATTGATGTTACTCAATCTCTCAAATATGCGAGTTTCAGTTGATATATATCAGTAAGAATGTGGATGTATATGCACATGAGGAGAACATAAGACAAGCCTATTTCAACCGATTAATTTACTGCTATAAAATTGCACATGTAAATATTGCTATTAAGGCATAAGATTTCATTTGTAAATATTTGTAGATATATGAAATGATGTATATGTGTTTTAGAATGACATAGGATTTCCTTTGTCAAGTATTTAATCAATTATCGGACAAAATTGTATTTAAACAGTTATTAAGAAATTAGGCATGATAATGAAATGTCTTGTCTCCCCACTTTAATCGCAATATGCTTCCTATAGCCATCAGGACACTCCCCCACTAATTATCCAACCAATCATATAGTACCATTGTAAATGCACGAGCACTTTAAATTCATGCAACTCTCTTGGTGCGTCATGTGACCAAGGCCTCTGCGAAGGCCGAAACGTTATGCTGCCGTAATGTACTGAGAAATAAAGAAACTCACCTGCACTCTGGGTCTTCTGTTCTCTTTATAGTTGATGGCTCTGGATTGAGGGCGCGTCGCTGTGAGGGTACAAGTGCGAAAAAAAAAAAATATATATATATATATATATAAATGTTCGAAGGTGTCCACCTTTGAGTAGCACGCGAACAGCAGCTTGGTTTATGTATAGGTGAGGACGAGGATCCATTCATAGACTCCGCTCCGTACGGGATCTGCCCAACGCGTTTCGAAGCTCCATATGCTTCTCTTCAGGGGCTTTAACGGAAGCTGTGTGCGCAACCGCCGACCCACTTCCCCATTTTATATATAACACACCCACCGATGGGAGGCTCAAATGAGACTGTGCATTCTGGGAAGTGTGATCCGGCAAGCACACAATCAAGTCCTGTATGAACTCCACAAGTGGGCCCGTCCTCGATTCCAAGTACGACTGCTGCTTCACTTTCCTGACCCCCAGGGTACCGGTGTGGTGCATACTCTGCGGCTGGACGGCCGCATATAAATCAATGCTCGAAGGTGTCCACCGTTGAGTAGCACGCGAATAGCAGCTTGGTTTATGTATAGGTGAGGACGGGGATGCACTCGTAGACGCCGCTCCATACGGGATCTGCCCGACGCGGTTCGAAGCTCCATATGCTTTTCTTCAGGGGCTTTAACAGAAGTGGTGTGCGCAACCGCTGACCCACTTCCCCATTTTATATATAACACACCCACCGATGGGAGGCTCAAATGAGACTGTGCATTCTGGGAAGTGTGGTCTGGGAAGCACACAATCAAGTCCTGTATGGACTCCACAAGTGGGCCCGTCCTCCATTCCAAGTACGACTGCTGCTTCACTTTCGTGACCCCCAGTGTACCGGGGTGGTGCATACTCCGCGGCTGGACGGCCACATATAAATCAATGCTTGAAGGTGTCCACCTTTGAGTAGCACGCGAACAGCAGCTTGGCTTATGTATAGGTGAGGACGGGGATGCACTCGTAGACGCCGCTCCGTACGGGATCTGCCCGACGCGGTTCGAAGCTCTATATGCTTTTCTTCAGGGGCTTTAACGGAAGCGGTGTGCGCAACCGCTGACCCACTTCCCCATTTTATATATAACACAAACACTGATGGGAGGCTCAAATGAGACTGTGCATTCTGGGAAGTGTGGTCCGGGAAGCACACAATCAAGTCCTGTATGGACTCCACAAGTGGGCCCGTCCTTGATTCCAAGTACGACTGCTGCTTCACTTTCGTGACCCCCCAGGGTACCGGGGTGGTGCATACTCCGCGGCTGTACGGCCGCGTATAAATCAATGCTCGAAGGTGTCCACCTTTGAGTAGCACGCAAACAGCAGCTTGGTTTATGTATAGGTGAGGACGAGGATCCACTCGTAGACGCCGCACCGTACGGGATCTGACCGACGCGTTTCGAAGCTCCATATGCTTCTCTTCAGGGGCTTTAATGGAAGTGGTGTGCGCAACCGCCGACCCACTTCCCCATTTTATATATAACACACCCACCGATGGGAGGCTCAAATGAGACTGTGCATTCTGGGAAGTGTGGTCCAGGAAGCACACAATCAAGTCCTGTATGGACTCCACAAGTGGGCCCGTCCTCGATTCCAAGTACGACTGCTGCTTCACTTTCGTGACCCCCAGGATACCGGGGTGGTGCATACTCCATGGCTGGACGGCCGCGTATAAATCAATGCTCGAAGGTGTCCACCTTTGAGTAGCACACGAACAGCAGCTTGGTTTATGTATAGGTGAGGACGGGGATCCACTAGTAGACGCCGCTCCGTACGGGATCTGCCCGACGTGTTTCGAAGCTCCATATGCTTCTCTTCATGGGCTTTAACGGAAGCGGTGTGCGCAACCCCCGACCCACTTCCCCATTTTATATATAACACACCCACTGATGGGAGGCTCAAATGAGACTGTGCATTCTGGGAAGTGTGGTCCGGGAAGCACACAATCAGGTCCTGTATGGACTCCACAAGTGGGCCCGTCCTCGATTCCAAGTACGACTGCTGCTTCACTTTCGTGACCTCCAGGGTACCGGGGTGGTGCATACTCCGCGGCTGGATGGCCGCGTATAAATCAATGCTCGCTTAAAGCCCCTGAAGAGAAGCAGATGGAGCTTCGAAACGCGTCGGGCAGATCCATTACGGAGCGGCATCTACAAGCGGATCCCCGTCCTCACCTACACATAAATTAAGCTGCTGCTCGTGTGCTACTCAAGAGGTGGACAACCTGGAGCGACAATTTACACGCGGCAGTCCAGCCGCAGAGTATGCACCACCCCATTACCTTTGGGGGTCACGGAAGTGAAACAGCAGCCGTACATGGGATCGAGGACAGGCCCACTTGTGGGGTCCATACAGGACTTGATTGTGTGCTTTCCGCACCATACTTCCCATAATGCACAGTCTCATCGGAGCCTCCCATCGGCGGGTGTGTCATATGGAAATTGGAGAAGTGTGTCAGCGGGTGCACACACTGCTTCCGTTAAAGCCCCTGAAGAGAAGCAGATGGAGCTTCGAAACGCGTCGGGCAGATCCATTACGGAGCGGCATCTACAAGCGGATCCCGTCCTCACCTACACATAAATTAAGCTGCTGCTCTAGTGCTACTCAAGAGGTGGACAACCTGGAGCGTCAATTTACACGCGGCAGTCCAGCCGCCGAGTATGCACCACCCCGTTACCCTTGGGGGTCACGGAAGTGAAACAGCAGCCGTACATGAGTTTGAGGAAGGGCCAACTTGTGGGGTCCAAACAGGACTTGATTGTGTGCTTTCCGCACCACACTTCCCATAATGCACAGTCTCATCGGAGCCTCCCATCGGTGGGTGTGTCATATGGAAATTGGAGAAGTGTGTCAGCGGGTGCACACACCGCTTCCGTTAACGCCCCTGAAGAGAATCAGATGGAGCTTCGAAACGTGTCGGGCAGATCCATTACGGAGCGGCATCTACAAGCGGATCCCCGTACTCACCTACACATAAATTAAGCTGCTGCTCGTGTGCTACTCAAGAGGTGGACAACCTGGAGCGACAATTTACACGCGGCAGTCCAGCCGCGGAGTATGCACCACCCCGTTACCCTTGGGGGTCACGGAAGTGAAACAGCAGCCGTACATGGGATCGAGGACGAGCCCACTTGTGGGTTCCATACAGGACTTGATTTTGTGCTTTCCACACCACACTTCCCATAATGCACAGTCTCATCGGAGCCTCCCATCAGCGGGTGTGTCATATCGAAATTGGAGAAGTGTGTCAGCGGGTGCACACACCGCTTCTGTTAAAGCCCCTGAAGAGAAGCAGATGGAGCTTCGAAATGCGTCGGGCAGATCCATTACGGTGCGGCATCTACAAGCGGATCCCTTTCCTCACCTACACATAACTTAAGCTGCTGCTCATGTGCTACTCAAGAGGTGGACAAGCTGGAGCGACAATTTACACGCGGCAGTCCAGCCGCGGAGTATGCACCACCCCGTTACCCTTGGGGGTCACGGAAGTGAAACAGCAGCCGTACATGGGTTTGAGGACGGGCCCACTTGTGGGGTCCATACAGGAATTGATTGTGTGCTTTCCGCACCACACTTCCCATAATGCATAGTCTCATCGGAGCCTCCCATCGCGGGTGTGTCATATGGAAATTGGAGAAGTGTGTCAGCGGGTGCACACATCGCTTCCATTAAAGCCCCTGAAGAGAAGCAGATGGAGCTTCGAAAGGCGTTGGGCTGATCCATTACGGAGCGGCATCTACAAGCGGATCCCCGTCCTCACCTACACATAAATTAAGCTGCTGCTCGTGTGCTACTCAAGAGGTGGACAACCTGGAGCGACAATTTACACGGGGCAGTCCAGCCGCGGAGTATGCACCACCCCATTACCCTTGGGGGTCACGGAAGTGAAACAGCTGCCGAACATGGGATCGAGGACGGGCCCACTTGTGGGGTCCATACAGGACTTGATTATGTGCTTTAAGCACCACACTTCCCATAATGCACAGTCTCATCGGAGCCTCCCATCGGCGGGTGTGTCATATGGAAATTGGAGAAGTGTGTCAGCGGGTGCACACACCGCTTCCGTTAAAGCCCCTGAAGAGAAGCAGATGGAGCTTCGAAACGCATCGGGCAGATCCATTAAGGAGCGGCATCTACAAGCGGATCCCCGTCCTCACCTACACATAAATTAAGCTGCTGCTCGTGTGCTACTCAAGAGGTGGACAACCTGGAGCGACAATTTACACGCGGCAGTCCAGCCGCGGAGTATGCACCACCCCGTTACCCTTGGGGGTCACGGAAGTGAAACAGCTGCCGTACATGGGATCGAGGACGGGCCCACTTGTGAGGTCCATACAGGACTTGATTATGTGCTTTCCGCACCACACTTCCCATAATGCACAGTCTCATCGGAGCCTCCCATCGGCGGGTGTGTCATATGAAAATTGGAGAAGTGTATCAGCGGGTGCACACACCGCTTCCGTTAAAGCCCCTGAAGAGAAGCAGATGGAGCTTCGAAACGCGTTGGGCAGATCCATTACGGAGCGGCATCTACAAGCGGATCCCCGTCCTCACCTACACATAAATTAAGCTGCTGCTCTAGTGCTACTCAAGAGGTGGACAACCTGGAGCGACAATTTACACGCGGCAGTCCAGCCGCCGAGTATGCACCACCCCGTTACCCTTGGGGGTCACGGAAGTGAAACAGCAGCCGTACATGAGTTTGAGGAAGGGCCAACTTGTGGGGTCCAAACAGGACTTGATTGTGTGCTTTCCGCACCACACTTCCCATAATGCACAGTCTCATCGGAGCCTCCCATCGGTGGGTGTGTCATATGGAAATTGGAGAAGTGTGTCAGCGGGTGCACACACCGCTTCCGTTAACGCCCCTGAAGAGAATCAGATGGAGCTTCTAAACGTGTCGGGCAGATCCATTACGGAGCGGCATCTACAAGCGGATCCCCGTACTCACCTACACATAAATTAAGCTGCTGCTCGTGTGCTACTCAAGAGGTGGACAACCTGGAGCGACAATTTACACGCGGCAGTCCAGCGGCGGAGTATGCACCACCCTGTTACCCTTGGGGGTCACGGAAGTGAAACAGCAGCCGTACATGGGATCGAGGACGAGCCCACTTGTGGGTTCCATACAGGACTTGATTGTGTGCTTTCCACACCACACTTCCCATATGCACAGTCTCATCGGAGCCTCCCATCAGCGGGTGCGTCATATCGAAATTGGAGAAGTGTGTCAGCGGGTGCACACACCGCTTCCGTTAAAGCCCCTGAAGAGAAGCAGATGGAGCTTCGAAATGCGTCGGGCAGATCCATTACGGTGCGGCATCTACAAGCGGATCCCCGTCCTCACCTACACATAACTTAAGCTGCTGCTCATGTGCTACTCAAGAGGTGGACAACCTGGAGTGACAATTTACACGCGGCAGTCCAGCCGCGGAGTATGCACCACCCCGTTACCCTTGGGGGTCACGGAAGTGAAACAGCAGCCGTACATGGGTTTGAGGACGGGCCCACTTGTGGGGTCCATACAGGAATTGATTGTGTGCTTTCCGCACCACACTTCCCATAATGCATAGTCTCATCGGAGCCTCCCATCGGCGGGTGTGTCATATGGAAATTGGAGAAGTGTGTCAGCGGGTGCACACACCGCTTCCGTTAAAGCCCCTGAAGAGAAGCAGATGGAGCTTCGAAACGCGTTGGGCTGATCCATTACGGAGCGGCATCTACAAGCGGATCCCCGTCCTCACCTACACATAAATTAAGCTGCTGCTCGTGTGCTACTCAAGAGGTGGACAACCTGGAGCGACAATTTACACGGGGCAGTCCAGCCGCGGAGTATGCACCACCCCATTACCCTTGGGGGTCACGGAAGTGAAACAGCTGCCGTACATGGGATCGAGGACGGGCCCACTTGTGGGGTCCATACAGGACTTGATTATGTGCTTTCCGCACCACACTTCCCATAATGCACAGTCTCATCGGAGCCTCCCATCGGCGGGTGTGTCATATGGAAATTGGAGAAGTGTGTCAGCGGGTGCACACACCGCTTCCGTTAAAGCCCCTGAAGAGAAGCAGATGGAGCTTCGAAACGCATCGGGCAGATCCATTAAGGAGCGGCATCTACAAGCGGATCCCCGTCCTCACCTACACATAAATTAAGCTGCTGCTCGTGTGCTACTCAAGAGGTGGACAACCTGGAGCGACAATATACACGCGGCAGTCCAGCCGCGGAGTATGCACCACCCCGTTACCCTTGGGGGTCACGGAAGTGAAACAGCTGCCGTACATGGGATCGAGGACGGGCCCACTTGTGAGGTCCATACAGGACTTGATTATGTGCTTTCCGCACCACACTTCCCATAATGCACAGTCTCATCGGAGCCTCCCATCGGCGGGTGTGTCATATGGAAATTGGAGAAGTGTATCAGCGGGTGCACACACCGCTTCCGTTAAAGCCCCTGAAGAGAAGCAGATGGAGCTTCGAAACGCGTTGGGCAGATCCATTACAGAGCGGCATCTACAAGCGGATCCCCGTCCTCACCTAAACATAAATTAAGCTGCTGCTCGTGTGCTTCTCAAGAGGTGGACAACATGGAGCGACAATTTACACGGGGCAGTCCAGCCGCGGAGTATGCACCACCCTATTACCCTTGGGGGTCACGGAAGTGAAACAGCTGCCGTACATGGGATCGAGGACGGGCCCACTTGTGGGGTCCATACAGGACTTGATTATGTGCTTTCCGCACCACACTTCCCATAATGCACAGTCTCATCGGAGCCTCCCATCGGCGGGTGTGTAATATGGAAATTGGAGAAGTGTGTCAGCGGGTGCACACACCGCTTCCGTTAAAGCCCATGAAGAGAAGCAGATGGAGCTTCGAAACGCATCGGGCAGATCCATTAAGGAGCGGCATCTACAAGCGGATCCCCGTCCTCACCTACACATAAATTAAGCTGCTGCTCGTGTGCTACTCAAGAGGTGGACAACCTGGAGCGACAATTTACACGCGGCAGTCCAGCCGCGGAGTATGCACCACCCCGTTACCCTTGGGGGTCACGGAAGTGAAACAGCTGCCGTACATGGGATCGAGGACGGGCCCACTTGTGAGGTCCATACAGGACTTGATTATGTGCTTTCCGCACCACACTTCCCATAATGCACAGTCTCATCGGAGCCTCCCATCGGCGGGTGTGTCATATGAAAATTGGAGAAGTGTATCAGCGGGTGCACACACCGCTTCCGTTAAAGCCCCTGAAGAGAAGCAGATGGAGCTTCGAAATGCGTTGGGCAGATCCATTACGGAGTGGCATCTACAAGCGGATCCCCGTCCTCACCTAAACATAAATTAAGCTGCTGCTCGTGTGCTTCTCAAGAGGTGGACAACCTGGAGCGACAATATATATATATATATATATATATATATATATATATATATATATATATATATATATATATATATATATATATATATATATATATATATATATATATATATATATATATATATATATATATATATATATATATATATATCACACACGAAAAGTTGCCCACAACGGAAGAAGCCACACACAGGTAGGATTTGCTGACCTTCTTTTAATCAGAACTGCTGCACAGATGAAAAGCAGAGTGTCTTCAAACATCATATGGGTAAAGCCTGACGCGTTTCGTGCTCGTCTGCACTTTCTCAAAGGCTCTGATCTGGCATTAAACAGGAACATTTCGGCACCTCAATTAAATATCGGTATCCGCCCACCTGGGCGTGGTCACACACAGTGCTTCATGGTACCTAAAGTGCCGCTTTTCTCTCATGTGAGTGTCCTGGAAATGCAGTCTATATTTTTTCAAAATAAAATACCCCAGTGGGTTGTTGAGCAGTCTCTTGTCACTGTGCGCTTATCGTTGTTCTCATTAGCAGCACCTGTCCCATAGAAGGCACCGCCGGTTGACGTGCCTCGGGTCTGACTCGCAGCGGGGCTTCTTCCACGGCTTAGGCCAGCCGTCAAACATCACACACGAAAAGTTGCCCACAACGGAAGAAGCCACACACAGGTAGGATTTTCTGACCTTCTTTTAATCAGAACTGCTGCACAGATGAAAAGCAGAGTGTCTTCAAACATCATATGGGTAAAGCCTGACGCGTTTCGTGCTCGTCTGCACTTTCTCAAAGGCTCTGATCTGGCATTAAACAGGAACATTTCGGCACCTCAATTAAATATCGGTATCCGCCCACCTGGGCGTGGTCACACACAGTGCTTCATGGTACCTGAAGTGCCGCTTTTCTCTCATGTGAGTGTCCTGGAAATGCAGTCTATATTTTTTCAAAATAAAATACCCCAGTGGGTTGTTGAGCAGTCTCTTGTCACTGTGCGCTTATCGTTGTTCTCATTAGCAGCACCTGTCCCATAGAAGGCACCGTCGGTTGACGTGCCTCGGGTCTGACTCGCAGCGGGGCTTCTTCCACGGCTTAGGCCAGCCGTCAAACATCACACACGAAAAGTTGCCCACAACGGAAGAAGCCACACACAGGTAGGATTTGCTGACCTTCTTTTAATCAGAACTGCTGCACAGATGAAAAGCAGAGTGTCTTCAAACATCATATGGGTAAAGCCTGACGCGTTTCGTGCTCGTCTGCACTTTCTCAAAGGCTCTGATCTGGCATTAAACAGGAACCTTTCGGCACCTCAATTAAATATCGGTATCCGCCCACCTGGGCGTGGTCACACACAGTGCTTCATGGTACCTGAAGTGCCGCTTTTCTCTCATGTGAGTGTCCTGGAAATGCAGTCTATATTTTTTCAAAATAAAATACCCCAATGGGTTGTTGAGCAGTCTCTTGTCACTGTGCGCTTATCGTTGTTCTCATTAGCAGCACCTGTCCCATAGAAGGCACCGTCGGTTGACGTGCCTCGGGTCTGACTCGCAGCGGGGCTTCTTCCACGGCTTAGGCCAGCCGTCAAACATCACACATGAAAAGTTGCCCACAACGGAAGAAGCCACACACAGGTAGTATTTGCTGACCTTCTTTTAATCAGAACTGCTGCACAGATGAAAAGCAGAGTGTCTTCAAACATCATATGGGTAAAGCCTGACGCGTTTCGTGCTCGTCTGCACTTTCTCAAAGGCTCTGATCTGGCATTAAACAGGAACATTTCGGCACCTCAATTAAATATCGGTATCCGCCCACCTGGGCGTGGTCACACACAGTGCTTCATGGTACCTGAAGTGCCGCTTTTCTCTCATGTGAGTGTCCTGGAAATGCAGTCTATATTTTTTCAAAATAAAATACCCCAGTGGGTTGTTGAGCAGTCTCTTGTCACTGTGCGCTTATCGTTGTTCTCATTAGCAGCACCTGTCCCAAAGAAGGCACCGTCGGTTGACGTGCCTCGGGTCTGACTCGCAGCGGGGCTTCTTCCACGGCTTAGGCCAGCCGTCAAACATCACACACGAAAAGTTGCCCACAACGGAAGAAGCCACACACAGGTAGGATTTGCTGACCTTCTTTTAATCAGAACTGCTGCACAGATGAAAAGCAGAGTGTCTTCAAACATCATATGGGTAAAGCCTGACGCGTTTCGTGCTCGTCTGCACTCTCTCAAAGGCTCTGATCTGGCATTAAACAGGAACATTTCGGCACCTCAATTAAATATCGGTATCCGCCCACCTGGGCGTGGTCACACACAGTGCTTCATGGTACCTGAAGTGCCGCTTTTCTCTCATGTGAGTGTCCTGGAAATGCAGTCTATATTTTTTCAAAATAAAATACCCCAGTGGGTTGTTGAGCAGTCTCTTGTCACTGTGCGCTTATCGTTGTTCTCATTAGCAGCACCTGTCCCATAGAAGGCACCGTCGGTTGACGTGCCTCGGGTCTGACTCGCAGCGGGGCTTCTTCCACGGCTTAGGCCAGCCGTCAAACATCACACACGAAAAGTTGCCCACAACGGAAGAAGCCACACACAGGTAGGATTTGCTGACCTTCTTTTAATCAGAACTGCTGCACAGATGAAAAGCAGAGTGTCTTCAAACATCATATGGGTAAAGCCTGACGCGTTTCGTGCTCGTCTGCACTTTCTCAAAGGCTCTGATCTGGCATTAAACAGGAACATTTCGGCACCTCAATTAAATATCGGTATCCGCCCACCTGGGCGTGGTCACACACAGTGCTTCATGGTACCTGAAGTGCCGCTTTTCTCTCATGTGAGTGTCCTGGAAATGCAGTCTATATTTTTTCAAAATAAAATACCCCAGTGGGTTGTTGAGCAGTCTCTTGTCACTGTGCGCTTATCGTTGTTCTCATTAGCAGCACCTGTCTCATAGAAGGCACCGTCGGTTGACGTGCCTCGGGTCTGACTCGCAGCGGGGCTTCTTCCACGGCTTAGGCCAGCCGTCAAACATCACACACGAAAAGTTGCCCACAACGGAAGAAGCCACACACAGGTAGGATTTGCTGACCTTCTTTTAATCAGAACTGCTGCACAGATGAAAAGCAGAGTGTCTTCAAACATCATATGGGTAAAGCCTGGCGCGTTTCGTGCTCGTCTGCACTTTCTCAAAGGCTCTGATCTGGCATTAAACAGGAACATTTCGGCACCTCAATTAAATATCGGTATCCGCCCACCTGGGCGTGGTCACACACAGTGCTTCATGGTACCTGAAGTGCCGCTTTTCTCTCATGTGAGTGTCCTGGAAATGCAGTCTATATTTTTTCAAAATAAAATACCCCAGTGGGTTGTTGAGCAGTCTCTTGTCACTGTGCGCTTATCGTTGTTCTCATTAGCAGCACCTGTCCCATAGAAGGCACCGTCGGTTGACGTGCCTCGGGTCTGACTCGCAGCGGGGCTTCTTCCACGGCTTAGGCCAGCCGTCAAACATCACACACGAAAAGTTGCCCACAACGGAAGAAGCCACACACAGGTAGGATTTGCTGACCTTCTTTTAATCAGAACTGCTGCACAGATGAAAAGCAGAGTGTCTTCAAACATCATATGGGTAAAGCCTGACGCGTTTCGTGCTCGTCTGCACTTTCTCAAAGGCTCTGATCTGGCATTAAACAGGAACGTTTCGGCACCTCAATTAAATATCGGTATCCGCCCACCTGGGCGTGGTCACACACAGTGCTTCATGGTACCTGAAGTGCCGCTTTTCTCTCATGTGAGTGTCCTGGAAATGCAGTCTATATTTTTTCAAAATAAAATACCCCAGTGGGTTGTTGAGCAGTCTCTTGTCACTGTGCGCTTATCGTTGTTCTCATTAGCAGCCCCTGTCCCATAGAAGGCACCGTCGGTTGACGTGCCTCGGGTCTGACTCGCAGCGGGGCTTCTTCCACGGCTTAGGCCAGCCGTCAAACATCACACACGAAAAGTTGCCCACAACGGAACAAGCCACACACTGGTAGGATTTGCTGACCTTCTTTTAATCAGAACTGCTGCACAGATGAAAAGCAGAGTGTCTTCAAACATCATATGGGTAAAGCCTGACGCGTTTCGTGCTCGTCTGCACTTTCTCAAAGGCTCTGATCTGGCATTAAACAGGAACATTTCGGCACCTCAATTAAATATCGGTATCCGCCCACCTGGGCGTGGTCACACACAGTGCTTCATGGTACCTGAAGTGCCGCTTTTCTCTCATGTGAGTGTCCTGGAAATGCAGTCTATATTTTTTCAAAATAAAATACCCCAGTGGGTTGTTGAGCAGTCTCTTGTCACTGTGCGCTTATCGTTGTTCTCATTAGCAGCACCTGTCCCATAGAAGGCACCGTCGGTTGACGTGCCTCGGGTCTGACTCGCAGCGGGGCTTCTTCCACGGCTTAGGCCAGCCGTCAAACATCACACACGAAAAGTTGCCCACAACGGAAGAAGCCACACACAGGTAGGATTTGCTGACCTTCTTTTAATCAGAACTGCTGCACAGATGAAAAGCAGAGTGTCTTCAAACATCATATGGGTAAAGCCTGACGCGTTTCGTGCTCGTCTGCACTTTCTCAAAGGCTCTGATCTGGCATTAAACAGGAACATTTCGGCACCTCAATTAAATATCGGTATCCGCCCACCTGGGCGTGGTCACACACAGTGCTTCATGGTACCTGAAGTGCCGCTTTTCTCTCATGTGAGTGTCCTGGAAATGCAGTCTATATTTTTTTCGTGTGTGATATATATATATATATATATATATATATATATATATATATATATATATATATATATATATATATATATATATATTACCTACTGGCGGTCGCCAGTAGGTAGTTATAGTTAGGATTGTTTTCCATAGGAAATCCTCAACATTCTATTTGGAATAACTTTGGCCCTGGTTGAAGAATCTTAGCGAATTTCTCAAAGAAGATGGCTCGGTCCGCAGCGCTCCTTCCCTGAAAGTTTGGGGGGGATTGGTCAAGTGGGGGCTGAGATATAAGGGGGGTCCCAAAACGTGTTTTCTGCATGTTTTTTTCCATAGGACCTTTAGACTCGGCTACAGGTCGAACGGCTGAATGGATTTATAAGAAATTTGGCAAAACTGTAGAGTCCGGTTCGCAGATTACTCTTTTTTAGGAATGGTGTAAATCCGTTCAGTAGTTGTTGAGAAAATTAAAGTTAAAGTCAATTATATATCTATAGGCGCGCACGCGTGCGCGCACTCAAGCGGCTGCGCGTGAGCGGAATTTTCTTTTGCTGCGTGACGTCTGTTAACGTTCGATTCGAAGGAAATCAGGAAGTTTTGTTCGCCATTTTGTCACTGCGAGTAAATATATTGTTCATTTCAAAGCGTTGAAACATGGAAAGAGGAGAAGGTAGAGATTGTTTTGCTGCGTAGCTTTTCTCGGGGTGTGCAGTAATGCCCTTAAACGCGAAAAGATATAATTTTTTTCCCGAAAAAAAATACGGGGTGCGCACACCCGGTCGCGCACACCTATTTACAAGAGTGTGAAAATGGAGATAAATCAGAAGTTTGAGTGCTTAGATATAAGGTGGCTCTGAAAAGAGCCCTTGTGTTAATTGAGTGTTTTCTGCATTTATAAGTAAGTACCGATGCAGAGCCTGATGTTGCAGAGGAAGATTCTGTTTCCCTCATTCGTTAAATGAACACCGTCTCTCCTTTAGACGTCTTGCATGTGGTATCGCAAGTTGTTGTGGTAAACAGAACCCATGCTATAATCTCTGAGGAACGCAGAAACAGATTTATTTACATGTCTCCTTGCTTTCTCAAATTGTGCACAATGTTGATTGGACCAATTCCATTTCTCTCTTTGGCATATATTGGAATATACCAAGGCAGATCGAGCAAAAAGTGTCATCAATTGTCGAAAGGTGTCTTTTAGAAGCATTTCCAGACCTACCCCAGTGATTGTGCCTAGATCGTTCCCACCACAGTGCACAATTATAAGGTCTGGTTCTGGGAGATGTATAAAAGTTTTCACCAATGGAATCAATTGGTGACATTTCAATCCTCTTTTGGCAATCCATGTTATGTGTACATTTGGTAAGCCGAGGTTGCAAATTCGTCTGCTTACTGCATATTTTTCACTCCAGTGAATATAACTGTGTCCTATAAGCCAGACCTTCATTTTCAAGGGATTTGTAGTCGTCCTCCGATCGGTTCTGGAAGTGGAATGGTAGTTAGAAGTTGAAATTCTAAATAAAGAAAAAGGAAGAGGCTGGGTGTGGTTAAAAAAATAAAAATGATTGGTTGATTGTAATAAGTGGACATTGAACAGTACGTTGCATGTTAATGTTTATGTTAAACAAGAAGTACTATTGGGTGTGAAAAAACAAGACATGTAACAGAGCTGTGGATTGGCAGGTGTTTCTGGAGGGAAAACAGTCTTCTTAGTTTGCTGTAGAACGTTGAGACATGAACTTTTGACCTGTGCCTTCAGCAAGGTGCAGAATGAGGTGTAACCATGGAAACAGCCGGAGATGGCAGTTGGTGATGGGTTCACTCTTTGGTGCCTCTGTGTCTGACTCGGTTCTGTGGTGGCAGGCGGACAACTGTTTGTTATTGTAGAGATGAAAGGGTGATAAGGAGAGAAATACGACATAGCGTTTGGCCTGTAGTAGCGTGGGAGCAGTGATTAACTCTGAGTGAAGCGGAACTGTGGCGGTGTTTGGTAACAATAAAAAAAATGTTTTAACAGTGGTATAACTGTCTCTACGGTGCGCGACCTACTAAGAAAAAGTTCACGGGCCGTAATTGGCTTGCAGGTTCTAGTATCAGTAAGTGAGGTCGAGAAAAGAAAACATTCAGGACTTTATTTATGAAGGCCTTGCGCCACCGGTGCGTCACTGTTTCTCATTTTAAAAAATGAGGCACCGGCGGCGGAAGGTCTTCATAAATAAGGTCCTCAGTGACTACAGTTAAGGTTATGTGGAACCCATTAATAGTTTTTCAATATGAAATCATTTCAGTTGAGATTATGGATTAAAAGAGAAACCGTGAATATTTGAAATGTTTATTTAGAAATGTACTGTTTTAAAGGCAAATCTTTATGTAATATGAGTACAGAAATTGCAAAAAACACAGTAATTGGTATTGTCAGTAGTACATGGAATACAAACGCTATAGTTGAAGAAAAATGAATATAGTTGGAAAAAAACATTGTACACTCTTATAAGGAAGTATATTATATTTTAATAAATGGAAGAAGGTCTCTGGCCTTTCAGTTTAGAAACGATATATGAAAATGCAAGTGGTTATACATCATTACTTTATCAATCAGCTGTCTACATGTGAAGCACTATCAAGTTTGTGTTATGTTACTGTGTACGGGGAAAAAAAGGCGCCAAAAGCGACAAAATGGCGAGAGGTGCATGTATGTAATCTGTTGGATGCTGCGGAAATCACTATTGAGGAGAACTACTGTATTGAGATATCTTTTGAAGGTTGCAGTATTGCATTTGAAATACAGCACAAGTAACAATGGAAATATTGTTGAAAGAACATATTTTTCTGTAAAGTATTTTAAATTAATAATTTTATAGAAAATTAAAGGAGCAGAGGCGTGTGAGGTGGAAATAAGCAGTTGAGATGCGAAATGGCGTTTACAGTTATAAAAAACTCGTTTATAATTTACACATTAATTAGGGTACATGTAGCATATATTAGCGAGTTTTGCATCGAGTATGTTTGAAATAACCTTAGATAAGATATGCAATAGAATTGTTGAGATTATACTGTAAAAAAAAAAAGTTGAAAATCGAGTAGCTGAAGAAACAAATGTAGTCCACATAAAAGACCAAAATTTAAACAACACGAAATCATAATGTCCACTGTTAGTAAAGCCAATAGGTCTGTTCTTCAAAAGAAAATATGGAAAAGAACGTGAAGAATATAGGGAAGCAAAAGGAAATGAGGACGTCAATGGCTTGTATAAGAGTTATTGAAGCATTAATTAGGCAAAATAGGTAACTTCTGCTTGTAATAGGAAATCACTTTTATGATTTGAAAGTATGTCAGCTATCCAATGGAAAAGAGTAAAGCAGTACTCATGATCTGTTAAAATCGGAGCCTCTTTTATTCTCAGAGGGCAGCTCGGTGGGTTTTCGATGTAGTTCTCTGTTAGGAAATAGTTAACCGTCCATTGTGTAGGCAAAGTATGCAGCAAGTGCTTCTAACAGGAAATCATTGTTATCATCTGAAAACATGTCAGCCATCCAATTGAGAAGATGAAAGGAGCGTTCATGATCTGTCATTATTGGAGCGTCTTTTACCATCATAGGACAGCTCGGTGGGTTTTCGATGTAGCTCTCTGTTAGGAAATCTTGCGCCGCTGTAATTATATTCCAATGACCCAGAACTCCTTGTATCGCTGCAAAGGCCATAAACCCTCCGTTGTAACAAAGCTGTTCATGATCAAGTAACGGATTCATGAGGTGATTGTAATTCGGTTCAGGAGGTACCAAATTGCAGAGACATAAATCCAGGGCCCATGTGAAATCACAGCTCAGGCAATGAAATACAGGCTGCACACAGGTGAAATACGAATATCGAAATGATAATCGATATGAAGTATTCAAAGTTGAGAGTGGTAAGGTGCCGTAGTACAGAAGCATTCTCTGTTGAAATAGTTCTAAGTAGTCTGGTTCGTTTGCGAAGGCAGGAGGGACATCCATTTTGAATTTCCCAAGATGGTACAGGAAACGACGCAGCACTGCCGGTTGTATAGCAACTCCACAGAATTAGGTCGTCGGCTATGCAGTGGAGAGGAGCAGAATGATTTGATACATTTTTTAGGAGTCTAGTCACTTATATATTGCTTAGTAGTTATCAAAAAAGTAGCTTTTCTTGAAGTGGAGGATGCGTTAAAAAATAAGGGAGTTATTTGACCAAGTTGTAAAGCAAGGTCAATTTTTTTTACATCAATGCTGTTTTCTGTGAATGTTAGCTAAGTGAAAGATATGTGTGTGAGCAGATGCAACGTTCAGTTTTAAATGTGACAATGGAGGTCTTGTTCATGTCTTCCGATTCAAGGTCGGTATTCGCTGCCAAATACAAAGATCAAGAAACGCATGCGTGGGGTAGATAGTCTGCATTCTTAAAGGAAAGGAAATGAAGGGTTATTTTTACCGCGTTAGCATTGTCGTTTAAAAAGTTACAGTGATTTTCATTATATGTTAAGAAAGTGTCACTGATAAAGACTGAAAATAAATCCTTATAAATAATAGGGACTGGTGTATTTTAGAAAAGGTGTGTAACATTACATGAATTGTAAAAAAAATAATAATGTAATTGAAAGTGTATGGTTTGAAAATGAAAAGTAGAGGTTTATAGTTCACGTTTTAAAAGCGGTTCTAGAGGGTCAGATGCATGATAGATTTATAAAAAATAGAACATGCTTTTCAATAGTATTATGGAAAAAATATGTGCCTTTATGTACTATTTAGATTATCTGCCTGTTGCCTATTCTTTGAGTTTTAGTAATCCTGTGTCTTATAAGTTTTGCAGGGACGGTTTGAGGTTCATGGTGGGTTTGGGCAGGGAGGGTAGGTTGGGGGTTTGTAATAGGGGGTCCGGGTGGGGTGGAGTGTGGAGTTTAGTGAAGAGTGAGGGGGGCGGGGGGTTAGGGTGTTTGGTAATGAAGCAGAGTCAGAGGACGCCAAATTTCTTTTATGGGGTGCCACGGAAATATGTATTTATTCTCAGAGGTTTATTATATTAAGGATATATATTAACATGGTGGCTCTTGTGGTTTTGTGGTTCTGTGCATGTGTATAATGCTGGCCCTGTAGTTTTTGTCTATGGACCTCATTACGACACAGGGGAGCCACGTTGCACAGTGTGAGATCAGAGACTTAGGAAATAAAACTTTATAATTGTAAGGGCTCTAATCGATACAAATCGCCCGTTCTCGGTGTAAAAAATATCACCGCTATTGGTGGTATTTTCTACGGTGTTAGTGCTCGAAGGAGAATAGTAACATATATGTGAAATAAAATTATGTAACAGGCTCAGCATTTCACATTATCGCGTGAAAACAAAAGTTGTTCTCACATAGCAATAAGTCTCTTATAATTAAGGGACGGAGTGTATATAGTGCTATTTACAACTCTGCTATGTGAACGATGTCGAATATTTCATGAGAGGAGTTTTAAAAGGTTTTCGATAAACTGGTTTTCCAGGGAAGTGGGTGGAGTGTTCCGTGTAAATTGCAGAATAGAAACTAGTAAGAACCAATTGGAAGTGTTGTTTTAAAGTCACATGACTTTACATGCGTGTCTCGACACCTGTACACGATAGGTGGGTGCGCGCACCCGGTCGCGCACTAAATGTAAGCGGTGAAAAAACATCCTATAATATGCTCTTGGAGCACGTTTTGGTAGAAAGAGTTAGTTCTGAAAAGAACTATTTTTTTTTTGGGAAACAAGTGTTATGATGCTTTTGATTTCTTAAAGTTGCTACGACATTTTTCAGTATGTCATACTATCCAAATAAAGTGAAGAAATTTAACTTTTCTTGGAGCATTTATGACTCTCAATTTTGTGTTTAATTAGAGTAAAGCTTTGCTCTCCGTATACAAGAAGTTTTCCACAGTTCGTGCATTCCATGCGCACGTTCGCCAGATATGGTTTCAAGTCCATTTCAGCACTCGATGGAGATACAGGTCGTCCACCGGAAGATGTGCTGATTACTTCTGATGGTAATAGCGTGGCCTCCGTTTTTCTTGTCAAAGGTGGTCGCTCATTTCCTTCAGATTCGGAAGATGAATGCGGAACGGTAGCCATTGCAGCGAAGTCTTCGGGAAGCTGTTCAACGTTGTTCTCTCTTGAGAGTAGAAAAGAAAGTGATGGAAGTGGGTGGAGTGCTGCGTGTAAATTCCAGAATAGAAACTACCAAGAACCAATTAGAAGTGTTGTTTTGAAGTCACATGACTTCACATGCAAGTGTCAGGTCCTGTACGCGATAGGAGGGTGCGCGCACCCGATCTCGCACTAAAATAAAGCGGCGAAAAAACATGTCATAATATGCTCTTGGAGCACGTTTTGGTAGAAAGAGGTAGTTCTGAAAAGAACTTTTTTTTTTTTTTGGAAACAAGTGTTATGATGCTTTTGATTTCTTAAAGTTGCTACGACATTTTTTAGTATGTCATACTATCCATATAAAGTGAAGAAATTTAACTTTTCTAGGAGCATTTATGACTCTCAATTTTGTGTTTAATTAGAGTAAAGCTTTGCTCTCCGTATACAAGAAGTTTTCCACAGTTCGTGCATTTCATGTGCACGTTCGCCAGATATGGTTTCAAGTCTATTTCAGCACTCGATGGAGATACAGGTCGTCCACTGGAAGATGTGCTGATTACTTCTGATGGTAATAGCGTGGCCTCCGTTTTTCTTGTCAAAGGTGGTCGCTCATTTCCTTCAGATTCGGAAGATGAATGCGAAAGGGCAGCCATTTCAGCAAAGTTTTCCGGAAGATGCTCGATGTTGTTGTCTCTGAGAGTAGAAAAGATTGTGAGGAAAGTGGGTGGAGTGCTTCGTGTAAATTCCAGAACAGAAACTACTAAGAACCAATTGGAAGTCTTGTTTTCAAGTCACATGACTTTACATGCGCTTCTCAGGACGTGTAGGCGGTGACACTATCTAGTTACGAACGTGATTACATACTTAGGAACTAGCATTCAAAAAAACTATGAAATTCACTGAAAAAACCATAGGTTTTACACACGTTATAGTTAGGAGATAGCATTTGAAAAACCTATGAAATTCACTGAAAAAACCATAGGTTTGACACCAGTTATAGTTAGCTGGAAATTTTACTGACATAAAACCAATGAAATTCCACGTTATAGTTAGTTGGACTCACTATAACTTGCGCGTGTAATGCACTGCTGATGACATCACATATTACATCACTCATGACATGGTCAGTTACATCACTCATGACATCACTGATGACACCATCCAGTGAATGTGTGTCTTTCTGAAAAATAAATATGTTTTATATATGTATATGTAAAGGTTGATGGAAGAATAAATGTTTAAATAAGTTTCTAAATGGATTTTTTTTTTAAATTGATTGGTAACTGGCTTATTAAGTGTATCTTAGTGAATACATATATTAGCGAGTAATGTTTAAAAATTTAAATATATGTATCAGTGTTTCACTTTGTGTATAAGTGGCTGTATGGGTTGGTGAGTAGCTACATGTGTGTGTATATGGGTTATTATATGTTTTTTTTAGTATCAGTATGAGTGTCTGTATGGTTTGGTGGGGGTGTTACTTAGCACATAGATGCATCAAAGACTGACTCACTGTTTGTATGTTTTTTGAAAACAGCATATGTGCAGGACTGTATGAGTAGATGAGTGTGTATATGTGTGTGTTAGTGATTGAATGCCTATCTCAGTAGTGTGTTTATCAGTAACAAGATACATTTTAATCTAGTATATGTGAGTATTGATGTATATAAGTCAGTATATGTGAAAGTGAGAGATTGTAAGAGTTCCTGTTTAAATAAGTATGTGTTTCTATCAGTGATTGTTTAAAAGAGTACATATGTATAAGTTTCCTTAGAAGTAATGTGGTAGTGTGTGTATATCTGTATATGCAAATAAATGGATGTTTATTAGTTTATTTGCATATGTGAGTATATGTGTGAGTAACTTGTTGATGACTGTTGGTGTGTAACAGGATGAATAGGTGTATCACAACATATGATGAGTGAGTATATGTATGAGTGACTATATAAAACTGTTGGTGAATGTGTGAATGTGTACATAGAAGGTGAAATTACTGAATTTGTTGTTGTAACTGGTATGGGTATATCCACTTTTTTGAAAATGTTAGTTTCTATTTTTTAATATGTGTTTCAAGGGTTACTTTACAGTGAAAGGAGATCAGTCACTGTGTCACAAGGATGGTGTCATCAGTGATGTCATGAGTGATGTAACTGACCATGTCATGAGTGATGTAATATGTGATGTCATCAGCAGTGCATTACACGCGCAAGTTATAGTGAGTCCAACTAACTATAACGTGGAATTTCATTGGTTTTATGTCAGTAAAATTTCCAGCTAACTATAACTGGTGTCAAACCTATGGTTTTTTCAGTGAATTTCATAGGTTTTTCAAATGCTATCTCCTAACTATAACGTGTGTAAAACCTATGGTTTTTTCAGTGAATATATATATATATATATATATATATATATATATATATATATATATATATATATATATATATATATATATATATATTCACTGAAAAAACTATTGGTTATAGACCATATATAGTTAGGGATTAGCCTTTTCAAAACCTTATTTTACTCACACAAAACCATTGAAATTTCATATATAGTTAGTTGCACTAACTATATATCGCGCACCCGCAATCCACTGCTGATGATGTCACATATTACATCATTCATGATATGGTTAGTGACATCACTGATGACATCACTGATGACATCTCAAATGACATCACTGATGACATCACTGTTGACAACATCCAGTGACTGTATGTTTCTGTAAAGTTAAAATATGCCTTACATATTGAAGAATGAGTTAATGTATAAGTGTCTGGATGAAGGATTTAGTAGGTGCATGACTGACTGTATGAGTGAGTGATTAAATGTGTCTCACTGAGTGCATGGGTTAGTGACTAAACTGTCTTAATTTGTGCATCATTATATCTGTTGTTCTACAAACTGCTGCATATGTTGATCAGTAGCTATATGAGTAACTGTATGGGTTATTCATTGGTTGTCCAAGTATTTGTATGGGAAACTGAGTGTGTGTGTATGGGTGGCTGGGAGGTGTGTGACTCTGTACATAGATGTGTGAGTAGTTGATTCACTATATGTATGGGTTCAAAAGTGGATGTGGAAACAGCTGTATGGGCGGTTGACTGTGCATGAGTGTATTAGTGAGTGAATGGATATCTCAGTGCTACATGTCAAAGTAAGTACATATGTAAAACACAGTACATGTGAGAGTTGACATATATAAATAACTGTGCATAAGAGCCAGTGAATGTGTGAGTGGCTGTATGGATCATTGTGAACATGTATCAGGGATTGTATAAGAGAGTAAATATGTGTTAGTATATGTTTGAATAAGTAAGGTGTGTATAACTGTATAGTTGAGAAAATGGAGGTGTGATTGATTTTTTGCATAACTGACTAGGTGTGTGAGTAACTCCATGGATGAGTGACAGTCTGTGACTGTCTGTTTACACTGATTGTATCTAAGGTTATATTAGAGTCTGAAGAGGTTCATGGTATTATCACATGAATGATATCATCAGTGATGTGATCAGTCATGTCAAATGAGATGTTATCAGTGATTTTATCAGTGATGTCATTTGAGATGTCATCAGTGATGTCATTTGAGATGTCACCAGTGATGTCATCAGTGATGTCACTAACCATGTCATGAATGATGTAATATGTGACATCATCAGCAGTGGATTGCGGGTGCGCGATATATAGTTAGTGCAACTAACTATATATGAAATTTCAATGGTTTTGTGTGAGTAAAATAAGGTTTTGAAAAGGCTAATCCCTAACTATATATGGTCTATAACCAATGTTTTTTTCAGTGAATTTTCAAGGTTTTGTAAATGCAAATTCCTAACTATATATGGCCTAAAACCTATTGTTTTTTCTGTGAATTTCAATGGTTTTTTAATAGCAAATATCAAAAGCTGTCAAATGTCAAGTACGTGATAGGTAAAAACTTTTTCGTGTTTATGCACGCTGATGTGCTTTGAACGCTGCCCCCCCCCCTCCCCTCTTTTCTCTTAGTAGTACTCTCTCTTTGCAGATAGTGAAGAGTAGTTAACGCAGGCCTTTACCCCCGTTGTAATCCGTCGTGCCTGCTTGTCTCTCCATTTGATTGATTGTTATCCAAGCATTTACTGTTTTACAATTGATTCTCTTTGGTTCATTCTCTATTTACAAACAAGCACAAAGTCGCAATACTCTGTTTAGTCTTTGCAGATAGTGAAAAATCATGAAAAATCGTGTAAAAAAATAAAATTAATCGAGCAAAATCAGTAGGCCACTAATTGGATCTCTTTTTGACCTCGCTAAAATAGAAATATTAGGAACAACCCTTCATGAGAAATACGAAAATAGTGAGATGAACTGAGCTCCACACCATGAGGGCTGCAAGACAGCTCGGCTCCGTCACCCACCCCGCCCAAAATAACGACAAACCCTATGCAAATATTAAAAATATATACAACACACCAGCAAAGAAACAGGGTAAAACATTTTATTAAATAACTATTTACATAACTATTTTATACTTTTTATTGCCCGATCCGGCTAGCTCAATCGATCGAGCATGAAACTCATGCACTCTGATAGCAAGCGTTGCTACTGATGCTATGCAGACCAAAACTGGTTTTCAGTTTGTACATTTTTCTAGATTTTTCCATCCAAGGTTGGTTGAGTTTGTAGAACGATGGCTTCAGATTTTCAACATACGGTGTGGTGGCGCGGACTGGGAGGGGGCGCTTCGCTCCTGCCCCCTCCCCAAGTAAGATTTTCATACGTGAAAGTACGTTAATGGTTTTGGTCCCTGAGTTGCTTCGATGTCACTGCCATTCTCAAATGGCATAAGTTCTGGATGTTGGGTGCCATAGTTCAGAGTTCTGAGCAGAGCTTGTAACACTGTCTGAAGCTTATTTCCACCTACTGCAGCTTCACTATTCTCAAAGTAAGTGAGGGTCGTTTGTGGACCTGACTGCATTTGAAAACAATGTTATATGGTACCTCCCTAAACCGCTTGACGGAGGCCCCCGAGGGGCGGTGTGATGGCACGGACTCGGAGAAGACGCTTGGCTCCGACCCCCTCCCCAAGTCTTATAGCACCGGTTTAGCCTGAGATCGCCCCCGACATAGGCGGCCGGCTCCCGGGGTCCGGCGGAACTTTTTGCCTTTTGATGACTCTTCTATTCTGGACCTTGTCCCACAATCCGTTTGACCTGAAAACACGCTGTAGTGGGGCGCCCCTTTACCGTTTTAGTTGCCATTCCGCCCGCTTTTGCTACACTGTGCCTCTTCCGCCATTCAGCTGTTTACCGCCCGCTCTTGCGACTACAGCGTCTCGCTCACCATGTGGTTGAGTTGCTCCCGCTCTTGCGATGCAACGATAAGCGACTGCCACAGGACTCTCAAAATGGCGGCCGGCTTTTCAGATTTGGGCGTGGTCCACTAAAATGGCCCTGGGACACCTTGGAACTCGGGCGCTTCCCTGATAGGGCTTGGGTCCCATTCTCGAAAGCGTCCCCTCAGCCGTGAAGATTCTACAAAAGTCTTGGGGGTCCCCGACTCCCGCAGGCTTCTGGTGGGGAGCGGCTGCCATGTTTGCTCGTGGAATGGCCACGACGGAGCTACGAGATGGTAGTGCTCTCATGCTGACGCCAGCTTTAGTCTGAAACATCCAGAAACACTGTAGACTACCAATTCGATCAGTTCCGGTAGCGCCCCAACATGACCCGGTAGAAAAGAACTTGCCCTCCCCTCTTTGACTGATGGTTCTTGTTGCCTGTCCCCTCTGTTGTCATTTAACAGAACTTTTTGGACTGCTGAAAGGGGTTGTGTTCCGAACGCTGGTTGGTGGAGACATTTTGACTATATTCTTGACCTACGTTGTCGCGTAATGCGTTATATGACACGCCGCGTTAGCGCACCCGGAAGTGATCCGGGGCGCGGCGCGCAGCGCGTAACGTAAGCATAACAGGTCATGTGACTTGTTAATAAAACTTTTTATTGGTTCATTTTACTTTTGTTATTTTAATAATGAAAAGCTTGGTCATATGACCTAAAAAATACGCTTTTTATTGATTTCGAACTTTTTTTTTTTAAACATATATGTTATAATATTCCAGGCTAATGTACTTTCCCGGAAAATTTACAACTGTCCTGCAAGTAAAATATATTCCTTTTTCGAGAAAAAGGGCGTTTCTTCGTCCCATGACGAGGCCATTGAGTAAAAGAGACTCGGCCTGCTGTCTTAGTCGCCGATACGCCTGATTATCAGATTCTTATCGATCACTTTATGTTGCAGGAGTGGAAAACACAACTGCCCTTGACCATTTATCTTTAATGCGTTCCTACGTATTATACCTTTTATCCGTCATGTAATTGGACTGATTTATTTCACTTGCCTTTTACTGATTCGAAAACAGTGACTAAAAGTAAAAACTTTACCAATGTAAATACTACTACCATGTTTTGTTTTAAAAACCTTTATTGTGAAAATGTCAGTATACAAATACGTGCCTATAACCACGTGGGCCGGCCACGGAGCAAACTGAAATCGTATATGATGAGGAGACATTTACATTATAGAGGAACGTAACGAGCGGGCCATTAGGTTGCAAGAACTAAGGTGTCTAACAGTTGCGGAATCGGTGGACGTACATTTTGTAATTAAATTACGACAGGGCCACTTACAAAAAAATCATCTAGATATACATTTGCGGGCAAGTACCATGGGTGACGTTAATTCGAACTTTCAATAGTACAGTAATCAATAACACATCAGAACTTAATATCAATAGGGATGTCAAAAAATTCAATTAATTCTCGTCCCCGCCCGCCATGAGCATCAAAACTGCATTCATATCTCGTGATATCAAGGTTGTTCAACCAGTACACAACAAGGAGTTACGAGTCCCATTTATACCGGCGCCATTTTGGGCGAGGCCGGGCAGGTGCAAGATATAGTCAAAATGTCTCTACCAGGGGAGGAGCTTCGCCGGCGATCAAGATGGCCGCGTGAGCTCGGAGCTCCGAAGACCTCCCGGTCCTCCGCAATAATCCTGCTACCTATCCTGTCCCACGACAGTGGGAATCGACTGCTGAGTGGGTCCTGATGCGGCGCTCGCTTTCGGAATGAAAATCGGACATTCCTGGGCTTAGTTAGCTCGACGGGACCCGGTGGCTCCTCCCGCGTCATTGAATACCATTGAGGGGTACAGCGGTGCTTCCGCACGGGCGCCTCTTTGTCTGAGCTTAGTCCCACCGATGAGCAACTCTGATGCCTGCACGCCCTGCTACTCGGCCTAAGTACCGGACCCTGGTTCTACCATCGTGTGTGCGGCGCGCCTACCAAGCGGCTCTTTACCCCTGCTGACCTTCCGATCTGGGGGTGCCAACATGGCGGGCAGAGGAGACCTGGACAGGGGCAAGTCCCAGCGGGTCAACAGAAAACCGTCCCAGTCCCAGTCTACTATCCCGGAACGCTTTTCCCAGTCAAGAGGCTCGCCGGTGGAGGCGGGCCGCACTACTGACTCGAAAAGGGATGGATCACCGGACGATTCTGCCATAACGCTTCGGGACGTTCTGGGCGCGATCACGGGAGTACAGACGGAGATGCACGCTCTCCGGGAGGAACTGTCCAGCAAGGTGGACTCCCTGAAGATCGAGATGAACCTCATCAGGACTGACCTCGGGAAAACCAATGACCGGGTGAAGTCGTTGGATCTCAAGACGACTAGCCTGGTCACCGATGTATCTGACATCCAGACGGAGGTACGTGACCTGAAATTGGCGAACGGAATGCTGGCGCGCCGACTGGACGAGTTCGAAGGCCGCGCGCGGCGCCAGAACATCCGCATTACTGGGGTACCGGAGAAGGCCGAAGAGGACTCGGCTGAACTTTTCGTGGAGGATCTGGTGCTTAAGAACTTGGCGCCGGGGGGCCTGAGTAAGTTCTTTTCGGTGGAACGGGCACACAGGATACCGGGGGGACCGCCCAAGTCGGGCGCTTTCCCTCGCCCCATCATCGCACGGCTCTTTAACTTTAGGGACAGAGACGCTATCCTGCAGGCGTCGAGAACCGCGGGTTCTTTGCGTTTCCAGAACTCCGACGTGAACTTTTTTCCAGATTTCACTCAGGCGGTGCAGAAAAAGCGTCAGAGCTTTACCGGGGTGAAACGAAGACTGAGAGAAATGGGCCTGCGGTACTCCATGCTCTACCCTGCCAAGCTCCGCATCGAGCGGGACCACCGGACCTTGTTTTTTGACTTTCCGGACGAGGTGGGGCACTGGCTGGATACCCTGCCACAGTAGCGACGCGAACCGGCTGACCAGAGGGAGGAGACCACCGAGGGCGCGGAAGCGCAGGAATGATCATTTATCGTTTGCATTTCTGTGAGCTGAGTAGCCGTATGGGACTTTCACTTAAGACACTGCTGCTATGGTTTGACTCGTTTTGTCAATCATATGGGGGATGACGGGGGGTGATAGGATGTCTCCTTTCTCCTCTGTGGGCTTTCTGTAGGTTAGTTAAGGGGCGACAGGCACACTGCTAGTTGGGGTGGATTTTAGTCTTATGCAGGGGTGCAGGGTGGTGGGTAGTTGGGGTGTGTTTTTTCAACTTCTTTTCTTGTCTTATTCTTTGTTCTGGCTGAGGTTTTATTGCGCTGCTATGTTACTGTTGTGGGCGCCATTGCGGGCACGGGTGGGGGGGAGGGGGCGGAACGTCCCTTATGATGGGGGGTAGATCTCTTAACTTGTTAAGCTGGAATGTTAACGGGTTGGGGGACCGTATTAAAAGGGGTGTGGTGTTGCAAATGCTCAAACGTTGTTCGCCTGATGTGGTTTTCCTGCAGGAGACCCACCTAGTGGGGCACACTTGTAAAGCTCTGACTAGACGTGGTTTCAAAATGGTGGCACACTCGGGGTTCTCCTCGGGATCACGAGGGGTGGGCATCATGGTGCGCATGTCCCTCCCGCTGGAGGTGGAGTCGGTGCTTGCGGATGAGAGGGGCAGATATGTTGCTGTGGTGGGCAAATGGGAGGGCCGTACGCTAGTTTTGGTTTCGGTTTATGTTCCCCCGGGGCTACAAGAGACTACTTTCAGGGATCTAGCTGGCGCCATTTTAGGTCTCCCTGAGGGACTGCTGCTTGTGGGTGGTGACTTTAATTCTGTCGTTTCCGGGGACCTGGACCGCTTCCCATCCAGAGATCTGCGTCCTTCCCAGTCCTGGCTGTCTGATTTCCTGAGTTCTATGGGGATGGTTGATTGCTGGCGGCTGTTGCACCCCTCCCAGAGACAGTACACGTTCCTCTCCGGCGCCCATGGTAGCCTTTCTAGACTAGACTACGTCCTCACCCCGGCTGCCCAGGCGCAGTCCGTGTCCACTGCGCGTCTCCTGGCTAGGGGCATCTCGGATCACTCCCCAGTTTGGGTCTCCTTTGACTTTCGAGTCCCCGTGTCCTCACGGGTGGCTCCTATTAACCCCTGGTACTTTCGCGACCCGAAGACCAGATCGCTCCTGGCTAAGGCTATGGATCGGTACTTCGTCGAGAATACAGGCTCAGTTAACTCGTCCGTTTCCCTATGGGAGGCCTTCAAAACTGTGCTTCGCGGCGAGGCCTTCTCCTTGATTGCGGAGGTCCGCCGTCGGCGGGACGAGGATGTAGTTCGACTGGAATCTGACATTGCTGCATTAAACTCCCAGCTGGAGCTAGGCCCGTCTCCCGAACTACTCCACGCTCTCTCCCTCAAGCAGTCTGAGCTCCGGGCGACCGCCACTGACGCGGCGAAAGCCCTGAGCAGGGAGCAGCAAGGCAGAATTTATGACGCAGGTGATAAGGCCGGCAAGCTCCTGGCGTGGCTAGATAGAAGGGACCTCGCGTCTCGGGTGGTCCCGGAGCTGACCAGTGCGGAAGGCCTATCCCTCACGGACCCGGCGGCTATAGTTGGGTCCTTCGCGGACTACTTTGAGGAGGTTTACGCCTCGGCGGACCCCCTCCCGGAGTCTGCGTCGGCTTCCTTCTTGGAGAACATTGAGCTTCCATGCCTCTCAGATCTCGAGCGCGACGACATGGATCGGGACCTAACGGTGGATGAGACGGCCTTGGCTATTAAATCACTACGCTCGGGCAAGGCGCCGGGGCCCAACGGCATCCCGGTTGAGCTCTACAAACTCAGGGCCGACGCACTTGCGGCACCTTTGTTGAACATGTTCCTTGAGGCCCGTGAGGCGGGAGAACTCCCCCCCGACCAGCGGCTGGCCACCATTGTGGTGATACATAAAGAGGGGAAGCCTTGCGATCTTTGTAGATCCTATCGACCCATCTCCCTCTTAAACGCCGAACCCAAGATTCTGGCCAAGCTATTGGCTAATCGGTTGGTGGGAGTGATCTCAGACCTGGTGCACCCGGACCAGTCCGGCTTCATACCGCACCGAAATACGGCGCTCAATCTGAGACGGCTTCACACAGTGATGGCGCGTGTACATCTGCTTCGTGAACCCACTGTCCTCGCCTCTCTCGACGCCACTATGGCATTTGACTCGTTGGAGTGGAACTATCTATGGGCAGTTCTGGCCAAGTTGGGGTTTGGACCCGCCTTCATCGGCAGGGTCCGGCTGCTGTACTCTGCTCCACTGGACAATGTGACGCTCAATGGTCGGTTGTCTGCCTCTTTTACGCTGCACAGAGGCACTAGGCAAGGTTGCCCGCTTTCCCCGCTCCTGTTTGCCCTAGCACTTGAGCCTTTGGCGGCCTGGATCAGAACGCACTCCGATATCTCTGGGATAACGTGGTCCCCGGGTTTCGAGGACCGGGTGTCGCTCTATGCGGACGACATCCTTCTGTATCTCACCTCTCCCTGCCACTCATAGTCGCTTTCGACCTCTTGGGGACCTTCGGGACCCACTCGGGCCTGGTAATCAATTGGTCTAAATCCTCGTTGTATGTACTGTCCGGAGACACGCCGCGCCTCCCCCGTGGGTGCTCAATTCAGGTGGCCCAGCAGGGCTTTCGGTATTTGGGCATCTACGTGTCGCGGGACTCCCGAGCCCGGTACTCGCACAACCTCCTCCCGCCATTGGAGCGATTGCGCCGGGACGTCGAAGGCTGGAAGAAGTTGCCGATCTCCCTGATGGGTAGAGCCGCCCTTTTTAAAATGATGGCGTTGCCCCGCTTCTTGTATGCCCTGCAGAATACTCAGGATCCCGTGCCGGCGAAGTACTTTACGGATACCGAATCACTGCAGCGAGCGTTGCTGTGGGATGGTAGGCCGAGAATCTCGTTGGCTAAGTTGACTATACCAAGTTACGATGGGGGCATTGCCCTGCCTGACGTGCGGCGCTACTATTGGGCGTCCCAGCTGGCGGCAATTAATCATGGCCTCTACGGCCCGGCGGTCAACCCGGGCTACGCTATGGATCGGTGGCTCGTGGGAGATGGGAATTACTATAGAGCGTTGTACTCCGGATCTCTGGGTCGGAAGCTGACAGGCCCCACTATGACGATGGTGCGTATCTGGCGCACAGTCACTAAAACTCTGGGTTGGCATAACAAGGTTACTATGGCCACCCCGCTGTTTGATTCAGACGTACTGGGGAAGCTGTGGCATACTAAGGGCTTCGACAGGTGGGACACCATTGGAATTTCCAAGGTTGGGGACATGGTAGCCAGAGGACGGGTCAAGTCGTTTGAGGTGTTGCAGTCTGAGTACCACCTGGCGGCAACTGAATACTTCCGACACGCCCAGCTTAGTCATGCCCTCTCTCCCTATGTAGTGGAAGGGGAGTCTATCCCCGAATCATCCCCCCTGGAGGATCGGGTGCTGGACGGCCATATGCCGGACAGCGCTATCTCCCTAACGTATAAAAAACTTATTAACGCGAGAGTGGATTTGCTGGTGCGATTGAGAGAGCTTTGGGTGCGTGACGGTATAGAGGTGGATGACGAAGAGTGGCAATCGGCGATCTCCTCACCTAGGGAGGTGGCAATATCGGCACGGCTCCGCCTGGTGCAGCTGAAGATATTGCACAGAGTGTATGTCACCGGCCCCAGACTTTTACGTATGGGGCATTCTATGGATGGCGCGTGCCGGCGGGGGTGTGGTATGCTTGGGACCTTCCTGCACATCATATGGGAGTGTCCAGATGTAGCCCGATATTGGACGCGTGTGCATGAGGTTATGAAAGAAGTGACTGGTGTGACCCTGCCGGCAGAGGCCCGGAGATGCCTCCTCAATATCTGGGGCCCGACCGACTATAATGTTGCACAGACCCGTTGGATCACCTTGGGCAACATGGTGGCTAAGAGAGACATCGCCCAGAAATGGGGTGCGCCTGCTCCTCCCTCGCTCAGCCTATGGGAAACTAATATGGACTGGTGCATGCTGCGTGTATGTGGCCAGGGGTAAACCTAAAATGTGGAGGTCTGTGTGGGGTGGGGTGCCTGGAACTCTTATAGAGGTGATATTTGCGACCCCCCCGTTGAACTTGATCCCGAGATCCAGCTTTCCCCGTAATGCCCCCTACCTGTGATTCCAGATTGCTTATCCTGCGGTATTACTCCCCACGTGACTCACTGTTGTCATTTTCTGTGTGCTACCTTGGGTGTGCAGCCCCCGACCTCCTACCGCCACGCAAGTCCGCTGTATCTGTATTGTCCTCAGCCTACCCTCTCCTCTCTCCTTTTTCTCCCGTGCTTACTGCACACTTCTTTTTCTTGGCCTTTCTGGGCCTTCTTACCTCATGGTTTACTTGTTTCGGATTTTGATGTTATTTAAAAATTAAACCTGATTGCTCCTGCTTCTGGTATGGTACATGACCTATCCTGTTGCCTCAATGCTGCCTGGCCTCCGGGATGTATGGCTGAATAGCGGTGTACTTTTTCTGTAAATAAAGGTTTTCCAAAAACAAAAAAAAAGAAATGTCTCTACCAACCATCGGCCAGACCAGAACCCATTTCGGCCCTTTATGCTACAAGATGGTGTCTTCCATTCAGAAAATATTGTTGGCAGCATTTTGAAAGGAAAGATAAACAGCCGTTCTCCTAGTGAGTCTCACATTGTTACATTTAGGAAGAATGTTGAAGAGTAGTATGTGGAAAATCTGAAGCCATTTTTCTACAAACTCTCAATCAGCCTTAGATGGAAAAAAAAATCCTGAAGAATGTACAAACTGAAAACCAATTTTTGTCTGTATAGCATCAACAGCAACGCTTGAGTCAGCTTTGTGTGAAGCCGCCATTTTGATTCAATCAATAACGTCCCCCTGCACACATTCAGGGACCTGGTCGTGTCTTCAGGTGAAACGGATTGTGGGACAAGAAGCAGAAAGGAAAAGGAAAAAAGTTCCGCCGGACCTCGGGAGCCGGCCGCCTATGTCATGTGCGATCTTTGGCCACACCAGGGCAATAGTGAAGCTGCAGCAGGTGCAAATAAGCTTCAGACAGTCTTACAAGCACTGCTCAGAACTCTCAACTATGGCACTCAACATCCAGGACTTGCCATTCGGATCTTGGCGCCTTGTGCTGGTTCCGACATATTCACACATCGGTCCACTACTGGCATCACCTCATAAGCCAACGGGGCACCCCACGCCGACTTTCGGCGCAGCATTGTAGGATGGCCACACCAGTGCGGCAACTTGCTGGACACCACCTCGGTGCCATCCGGATCTCAGCGCGTTCGAGTCACTGTACCGCAAGAGTGACCGGAACTCAGCTGGACACGCCGTCTTTCGGCGCAGCATTGTAGGATGGCCACACCAGTGCGGCAATTTGCTGGACACCACCTCGGTGCCATCCGGATCTCGGCGCGTTCGAGTAACTGTACCGCAAGAGTGACCGGAACTCAGCTGGACACGCCGTCTTTCGGCGCAGCATTGTAGGATGGCCACACCAGTGCGGCAACTTGCTGGACACCACCTCGGTGCCATCCGGATCTCGGCACGCTGTGTTGCCTTCGGCCTACTGTAGCCGCAAGTGCGGACGCAACTCAGTTGGACGGCGAGTGAAAAGATAAGGGGCGCCGCACTGCAGCCGAGGAGCCTCCATCTTGGGGGAGACGCACAGCCCCCACTGACTGACGCGACCTTACAGGCCAACGGGGCGCCCCACGCCGACTTTCGGCGCAGCATTGTAGGATAGCCACACCAGTGCAGCAACTTGCTGGGCAACAACTCGGTGCCATCCGGATCTCGACGCGTTGTGCTGCCTTCGGCCTATTCGCACATCGGTCCGCTACTGACGCCGCCTCACTTGCCAACGGATTTTCTACGCTTTTTGAAGCCCTATGCGGCATAACAGGTCATGTGACTTGTTTATAAAACTTTTCATTGGTTCATTTTACTTTTGGTTTCCTAATGATGGAAGGCTTGGTCATATGACCTAAAAATAACACTTTTCATTGGTTTAGAAAAAATTTTTTCCCAAACGATGAAAGCCCCACATTGTTTCTGGATGTTTCAGACTGAAGCTGGCGTCAGCATGAGAGCACCACCATCTCGTGGCTCCGTCGTGGTCATTCCGCGAGCAATCATGGCAGCCGCTCCCCACCGGAAGCCTGCAGGAGTCGAGGGCCCCCAAGACTTTTGTAGAATCTTCACGGCTGAGGGGACGCTTTCGAGAATGGAGCCCAAGCCCTAGCAGGCAAGCGTCCGAGTTCCAAGGTGTCCCAGGGCCATTTTAGTGGACCAGGCCCAAATCCGAAGAGCCGTCCGCCATTTTAAGAATCCAATGGCAGCCGCCTATTGCTGCACCGCAAGAGTGGGCGCAACTCAACTACATGGTGAGCGAGACACTGTAGCCGCAAGAGCGGGCGATAAACAGCTGAATGGAGGATGAGGCACAGTGTAGCAAAAGCGGGCGGAATGGCAACTGAAACGGTAAAGGGGCGCCCCAGTACAGCAGACGAGCCTCCACCTGGGGAGGCCCGTTCACGCCGCGTCCCCCACGCCCCCCCCGGGCGCCCCACGCCGTTTTTCGGAGCAGCATTGTAGGATGCCAAAACCAGTGCGGCAAGTTACTGGACATCACCTGGGTGCCATCCACATCTCAGCGCGTTCTGCTGCCTTGGGACTATTCGCACAACAGACCGCTACTGACGAGGCCTCCCCCCGCACCACCCGGGACGCCCCACGCTGTTTTTCTGAGCTGCATTGTAGGAAACCAAAAACCAGTGCGGCACCCAGGTGACATCACCTGGGTGCCGTCCAGAACTCAGCACGTTGTGCTGCCTTGGGACTATTCGCACAAAAGACAGCTACTGACCATTGTTGCTTCTTTTTGCCCAAAAATGTTTAAATGTATTTACAGTTTTTGTTACGTTCGTTATATTTATAAAGTTAATAAAGTTTTATAATCCTACTTTGTTGGAGTACTATATATTTTTTAAAAATCAGGTGAATGGGGCCTTGAATCGGGTTATTGTCATGTGTGGGCTTTGGAAGTGTGCTGCTGCAGGATCGGACATTTCAAACTCAAATGCACGTTCTTTTTCTTACCTTTCCAAAGCATGGAGCGCAATAGCAGGCAGAGAAAGGGTGATGCAAGTGTTGAACACTGCCTGGCCTGGCAAGTTGCTGGCAGTGCCACCCCCCCGCCCGCTCCTGAAAGAGGGCACACACACACCGCCGCCCGAGTACTTCACATATCTTTAAAAGACCATGCGCTTGTTAATGAGGCTTAAATGGTTTATCACCCCTTCTAGAGCCCCTGCATCAGCCCTCTGACGTTTCCTGGAAGAATTAGCACGTAACACAATACCAAGCCCTGTCAGCTGAAACTCCTGAGGAATCGGGTTTTTGCTTGCAGGAATCGGGAGGCGGGAGACTAGCACTGAAATCGGTAGTCTCACGCCTGAATCGGGAGGGTTGGCATGTCTGGATTCTCTGCAGATGGGGCCATACACTACATCCGCAGGGCTAGGTGATAGCCTGGGACCGGCCTGGACAATCGGACACAGAGGAAGAGGAGTGTCAGAGGTAGTGAATAGGGTGAAAGGGAGGTGTCGGGCGGGCACAGGGTGTGATTCTCAGGGAAGAGCAGCGCAGATGCGGGGAAGTTTATGGCCCAAGCATGAGAGAGAGAGCGGGGGTGACCAGTGCGTGGGGGAGATGCTTGCGAGGGTGGGGAGCCGTGCTGAGAATCGACGGCGTGCAGAGAGTGGGTCTGGTCAAGGCATCTAAAATGGCTGCCGTGCACGACAAAATTGTGCCATTGGAAAAAAGGCAAGATGGCGCATACAATGTTTATCAATAAGGATTCATTTATAACAAAATATTTTATCGCAGTGACAAATTGGCGGTCAACACTTCCTGATTTCCATCGAATCGAACGTTAACAGACGTCACGCAGCAAAAAAAAAAAAAAACGCTCACGCACAGCCGCTGGAAGACATGTATCAACATATATGAGCCTCCTCAGCCACCCTCAGAAAACATAAGGGATCAGGATACGTCTCCCGCACCCCCTTATTCCTAGTAATTTAATTAAAACGAAACACAAAATGGCGAATTCCCGTTTCGCTACCAGTTTGCGGCCCAGTTCGCGGCCCGAGAAGCACTTCTACCGTGAAAAATCAATTTTTTTTTATTTTCCCCACGGGACCCTTTAATACCCCAACATCATTCCTAGGGGGTCAAGAGGGGTCTACCTTGCCCCCTTTCATTAAATTCCCCCTTCGTTTTTCACCTCTTCTTCTCTCTCGATCCTACCTAGAGATAAGATGGCGCACGCACAGCCGCTGGAAGACATATATCAACATATATGAGCCTCCTCAGCCACCCTCAGAAAACATAAGGGATCAGGATACGTCTCCCGCACCCCCTTATACCTAGTAATTTAATTATTACGAAACACAAAATGGCGAATTCCTGTTTCGCTACCAGTTTGCGGCCCAGTTCGCGGCCCGAGAAGCGCTTCTACCGTGAAAAATCTTTTTTTTTTTTTTCCCCACGGGACCCTTTAATAACCCCGACATCATTCCTAGGGGGTCAAGAGGGGTCTACCTTGCCCCCTTTCATTAAATTCCCCCTTCGTTTTTCACCTCTTCTTCTCTCTCGATCCTACCGAGAGACAAGATGGTGGCCGCTCCGGACTGTTTAGAATGTTGACAGACACCGGAGAGCCAATCAGCTTCGCATCGCAAAGTTCCGTTTCGCGAAAAGTAAGCGGACCGGAGCGCTATCTGGGACGCTGTCTGACACATATATATCTTGTTTTGAACGGTAATTTCTCAAAATCCACTGGAGCACATATATTGAGACCTAGCAAAGGCACATCGGGCTAACAGTCCCTACAATTTTGCCAAGTTTCGTGCAAATCCATTCAGCCGTTCGAGCTAAAAGTGAGGCCAACCGCCCTATGGAAATTAACATGGGGAAAACGCGTTTTGGGACCTCCCTTTTTTCTCGGCCCCCCCTTGACAAAACCCCCCACATTTTCAAGGGCTGCTCAGAAACAAAATGTGCCATTTTCCTGAAAATTTCAGCCGATTCCGTCCACAAACGCCAAAGTTATTAGACATAGAATTTTCAAAAATCCCATAGGGAAAAAATCCTAACTATATATACCTACTGGCGAGACGCCAGTAGGTAATATATATATATATATATTCACTGAAAAAACCATTGGTTATAGACCATATATAGTTAGGGATTAGCCTTTTCAAAACCTTATTTTACTCACACAAAACCATTGAAATTTCATATATAGTTAGTTGCACTAACTATATATCGCGCACCCGCAATCCACTGCTGATGATGTCACATATTACATCATTCATGACATGGTTAGTGACATCACTGATGACATCACTGATGACATCTTAAATGACATCACTGATGACATCTCAAATGACATCACTGATGACATCACTGATGACATCTCAAATGACATCACTGATAAAATCACTGATAACATCTCATTTGACATTACTGATTACATCACTGATGATATCATTCATGTGATAATACCATGAACCTCTTCAGACTCTAATATAACCTTAGATACAATCAGTGTAAACAGACAGTCACAGACTGTCACTCATCCATGGAGTTACTCACACACCTAGTCAGTTATGCAAAAAATCAATCACACCTCCATTTTCTCAACTATACAGTTATACACACCTTACTTATTCAAACATATACTAACACATATTTACTCTCTTATACAATCCCTGATACATGTTCACAATGATCCATACAGCCACTCACACATTCACTGGCTCTTATGCACAGTTATTTATATATGTCAACTCTCACATGTACTGTGTTTTACATATGTACTTACTTTGACATGTAGCACTGAGATATCCATTCACTCACCAATACACTCATGCACAGTCAACCGCCCATACAGCTGTTTCCACATGCACTTTTGAACCCATACATATAGTGAATCAACTACTCACACATCTATGTACAGAGTCACACACCTCCCAGCCACCCATACACACACACTCAGTTTCCCATACAAATACTTGGACAACCAATGAATAACCCATACAGTTACTCATATAGCTACTGATTAACACATGCAGCAGTTTGTAGAACAACAGATATAATGATGCACAAATTAAGACAGTTTAGTCACTAACCCATGCACTCAGTAAGACACATTTAATCATTCTCTCATACAGTCAGTCATGCACCTACTAAATCCTTCTTCCAGACACTTATACATCCACTCATTCTTCAATATGTAAGACATATTTTAACTTTACAGAAACATACAGTCACTGGATGTTGTCATCAGTGATGTCATCAGTGATGTCATTTGAGATGTCATCAGTGATGTCATCAGTGATGTCATTTGAGATGTCATCAGTGATGTCATTTAAGATGTCATCAGTGATGTCATCAGTGATGTCACTAACCATGTCATGAATGATGTAATATGTGACATCATCAGCAGTGGATTGCGGGTGCGTGATATATAGTTAGTGCAACTAACTATATATGAAATTTCAATGGTTTTGTGTGAGTAAAATAAGGTTTTGAAAAGGCTAATCCCTAACTATATATGGTCTATAACCAATGGTTTTTTCAGTGAATTTTCAAGGTTTTGTAAATGCAAATTCCTAACTATATATGGCCTAAAACCTATGTTTTTTTCTGTGAATATATATATATACATACATATATAAACATATATCATCTGTATATCTATATAAATACAAACATAAATGCATGCATACATATACTTATATGCATACAGATGCATGTTATTTACATGAAAGTTGAAAAAACACTAATAAAAGCAAAGCTAAAAAGCCACCTCATTACAAACAGAATGGCTTTAACTTAAACGAGGGCGAGATCTATTGCATTTTCAATGCTTGTTTACTTTGGTTCCATCAAGAAGGCATTCAGATGTGTCACACATTTGCCATAAATTCTGAATGTTGGCACTCTAGTTGCACATTAGATCACTGTAGTAAAGCTACTGCTCACCAGGGACGTCTGCTGCTGGTATTCAAAGTGCATGTTTCAGTCTGCATGTCAGAATTTTTTTAATGAAATAGAAGAGGATTTGAGAAGTCACTCAAAATGATCCCTAATTTTTCTTTCTGAAGCACTAATCATACTTTCTATGGCAAAATTAACCCCCTCATGTTGTTCCTTTTTAAATTGAGTGTTTTCAGACTTACCACTTCATTCCAATCAAGATGGCTTCTGGTGTGCCATACTTTTGTCATAAGTAAGACTGTTAGCGCTCTAGTTGTTCTTTAGAACACTCTGGGACATTCTGTCATTGGGCTATACTTGGGGTACATCTGGGTGATATTTGGGCTACATTTAGGCTCTTTTGTCTCTGGTGGCCATCTTGGGAGACTGTATGTCAGAATGTTTTAATGAAATTGAAGAGGGTTTGAGAAGTCACTCAAAATGTGCCCTAATTTTTCTTTCTGCAGCACTAATCATAATTCATATGGCAAAATATACCCCCTCATTTTGTTCCTTTTTAAATTAAATGTTTTAAGAGTTACCACTTTATTCCAATCAAGATGGCTTCAGGTGTGCCATACCTTTGTAATAAGTAGGACTGTTAGCGCTCTAGTTGTTCTTTAGAACACTCTGGGACATTCTGTCATTGGGCTATACTTGGGCTACATCTGGGTGATATTTGGGCTACATTTGGGCTCTTTTGTCTCTGGTGGCCATTTTGGGAGACTGCATGTCAGAATTTTTTAATGAAATAGAAGAGGATTTGAAAAGTCACTCAAAATGTGCCCTAATTTTTCTTTCTGCAGCACTAATAATACCTTCTATTGCATAATATACCCCCTCATTTTGTTCCTTTTTAAATTAAATGTTTTAAGAGTTACCACTTTATTCCCATCACGATGGCTCCAGGTGTGCTATACCTTTGTAATAAGTAGGACTGTTAGCGCTCTAGTTGTTCTTTAGAACACTCTGGGACATTCTGTCATTGGGCTATACTTGGGCTACATCTGGGTGATATTTGGGCTACATTCGGGCTCTTTTGTCTCTGGTGGCCATTTTGGGAGACTGCATGTCAGAATGTTTTAATGAAATAGAAAAGGATTTGAGAAGTCACTCAAAATGTGCCCTAAGTTTTCATTCTGCAGCACTAATCGTACTTTCAATGGCAAATACCCCCTCATGTTGTTTCTTTTTAAATTAAATGTTTTAAGAGTTACCACTTTATTCCAATCAAGATGGCTTCAGGTGTGCCATACCTTTGTAATAAGTAGGACTGTTAGCGCTCTAGTTGTTCTTTAGAACACTCTGGGACATTCTGTCATTGGGCTATACTTGGGCTACATCTGGGTGATATTTGGGCTACATTTGGGCTCTTTTGTCTCTGGTGGCCATTTTGGGAGACTGCATGTCAGAATGTTTTAATGAAATAGAAAAGGATTTGAGAAGTCACTCAAAATGTGCCCTAATTTTTCATTCTGCAGCACTAATCATACTTTCTATGGCAAAATATACCCCCTCATGTTGTTTCTTTTTAAATTAAATGTTTTAAGAGTTACCACTTTATTCCAATCAAGATGGCTTCAGGTGTGCCATACCTTTGTAATAAGTAGGACTGTTAGCCCTCTAGTTGTTCTTTAGAACACTCTGGGACATTCTGTCATTGGGCTATACTTGGGCTACATCTGGGTGATATTTGGGCTACATTTGGGCTCTTTTGTCTCTGGTGGCCATTTTGGGAGACTGCATGTCAGAATGTTTTAATGAAATAGAAAAGGATTTGAGAAGTCACTCAAAATGTGCCCTAATTTTTCATTCTTCAGCACTAATCATACTTTCTATGGCAAAATATACCCCCTCATGTTGTTTCTTTTTATATTAAATGTTTTAAGAGTTACCACTTTATTCCAATCAAGATGGCTTCAGGTGTGCCATACCTTTGTAATAAGTAGGACTGTTAGCGCTCTAGTTGTTCTTTAGAACACTCTAGGAGGCTGCAGTAGAACACAAAGGAATCAACTGACAGTCTCTGTCCTTGTTGGATGTACATGTTTTACTGAGAATGCCAGACTTCATTTTCACATGACTGAGAAAGATAATGTGAATTTACAGAAAATATGCTTTCAGTTTAGCTTATAGAACCCCTTCCAAACCACTGTGGGAAAATAATGAGATATTAGTTTTCTTTCAAACAATATTCATGATATCACAGCAGAAGTTTTTTTCACATGGTAAAATCACCTTAGAACCCACCACAATTCCTAAAACGAGTATGGTACCATCAACAAATGATTTATAATGTAACTAAAGTCCTAAAACCCTCTATTAACTACAATGCTTTTTAATGAGGTGCTATCATGTATATTGGTCCCAAGATGGCTGCCAACACTTCTTGGATGAAGTGCTGACAGCCAATCAGATCAGATGTGTGGTTAGGCTCCGCCCAGATATACATCTATTTTTGAACCTAAATTACTCAAAATCCACTGGAGCACATATATTGAGACCTAGCAAAGGCACATTGGGCTAACAGTCCCTACAATTTTGCCAAGTTTCGTGCAAATCCATTCAGCCGTTCGAGCTAAAAGTGAGGCCAACCGCCCTATGGAAATTAACATGGGAAAAACGCGTTTTGGGACCACCCTTTTTTCTCGGCCCCCCCTTGATGAAACCCCCCCAAATTGTCTGGGGCTGCTCAGAAACAAAATGTTCCATTTTCCTGAAAATTTCAGCCAATTTCGTCCACAAACGCCAAAGTCATTAGACATAGAATTTTCAAAAATCCCATAGAGAAAAAATCCTAACTATATATACCTACTGGCGACCGCCAGTAGGTAATATATATATATATTTTCAGTGAATATATATATATATATGTATATATTCACTGAAAAACCATAGGTTTCAGGACTGATATAGTTTTGGAATTAGCATTTAAAAAACCCTTAGAAATTCACTGAAAAAACTGTAGGTTTTAGGGGTGTTATAGTTAGCTGAACATTTCACTCGTACAAAACCAATGAAATTCCTCCGATATAGTTAGTTGTACTAACTATATCTCATGCCCCGCAATTCACTGCTGATGATGGCACATATTACATCATTCATGACATGGCCAGTGACATCACTGATGACATCTCAAATGACATCACTGATCTCATACTCCAGTGAATCTAGTTTGCTTCGTTATTTAAATATGTATTATATATATAGCAATTTGCATTGAAGAATGAGTGGATATATAAATATAAATATCTGGATGGAGGATTTAGTAGCACTGTGATTGACGGTTTACTTGACTAATTTAAAGTGTCTCTCTAAATATATTGGATAGTGACTAAACTGTGTGAACATCTGTATCACTTTGTCAGTTGTTGTAAAAACTACTTCTCCAGTTGACTAATAGCTATTCGAAAGTCTACATTAGTTATTGATTAGTTAACTGAGTATTTGTATGGGAGAGTGAATGTGTATGTTGTTCTGTGGGAGGTGTGTGACTGCCCAAAGATGTGTGAATAGTTGATGTAGTAGGTATATGACGTAAAAACTACATGTTATAACAGTTGTTTGGATCAGTGAATATCTTTATGGGTGTGGTGATGAACAAATATCTCTCTTAATGGTACATGTCCAACAAAGTAGAAAAATAAAAGGCAATGTATGTGTCAGTTGTTGTTTATAAATAAGTATACATAAGACTCAGTGATTGTATGCGTGACTGTATGGATAACTGTATACTTGTAATAGTTATTTTATAACACACTAAGTATAATTTACTATATGAATAGATAAAGTGGTGTTTGTATAAGTGTATAGCTAAGTAAATGTAAGTATGATCCATTGTTTGCATAAGTGAATAGGATGACTTTATAAGTGAATAGGATGTGTGCTGGTGTGTAATGTCGATATAGGTGTATAAGTATATTTGATAGTGTTCTATTGATCATTGACTGCATGTATGAGTGAATCTGTAGGTAAGTGATTAGATGTCTGTATAGATCAAGGAATCACTGAGCAGGTTTTTAGAAACTTATATTGGTGTGTCAATGAATTCAAATATGGTACTCTGTATTTTACAGTGAGTGATGAAAGGTTATACCAGTGTATGATGAGGTGTATCGTCACGTGGATGATGTCATCAGTGATGTCATCAGTGATGTAATGTGAGTTTTCATCAGTGATGTCACTGACCAGGTCATGAATGATGTAATATGTGACATCATCAGCAGTGGATTCCGGGCGCGCGGGATAAAGTTAGTTCAAATAACTATATCGGAGGAATTTCAATGGTTTTGTACGAGTGAAATGTCCAGCTAACTATAACAACCCTAAAACCTACAGTTTTTTCTGTGAATTTCTAAGGTTTTTTAAACGCTAATTTCTAACTAATTCAGGCCTGAAACCTATTGTTTTTTCAGTGAATTTCAAAGGTTTTTTAAATGCTAGTTCCTAACTATATAAGGCCTGAAACCTTTGTTTTTTTTCAGTGAATTTCAAAGGTTTTGTAAATGACAATTTTTAAAAGTATTCATAGTTATATTTATTTGTTTTGATACTGATTTACTACATTTTTATTATAAATATTTTTATGTATTTAATTTTTTAAGTTATATTTCATATTCTTAATGTAAAATAATAACAAAACTAAATTCAAAAATACATTTTTTAATAAACTTTTTTTTTAATATGGGCTGAAAGATGCAGCACCGAGGTCTGTCCTGATAACAGCTGAGTAAATCGGAATTCGTAGTTCGGCTGATTTTACAGGAATATTTTGCTCAATAGTAAAGGAAGGGGGCGGGGCCTGAGGTAACATGTGAGTAAACACGCCCTGTGGTGTGTTTTAGATTGGGGAATTAATTCCTCTTCAATCTTGAGGTCCCCTGTGAACCAACTAGCCCACCAGGTACATCCAGTATGCTACAGACAGCTGTGTTGCAAAGAGGGTTTGAGAGGGCACGCCCCCTTTAAAACACTCTGCAACACAGCTCCGTGGCGCTTACTGGAGATATCTGTTGGACTAGTTGCCCCCTAGGGGACCTCTGGCTTGAAGAGGAATTAATTCCCAAACTTAAAACGTGCCACAGGGCATGTTTGCACTCACATCACCTCAAGTCCGCCCCCTACCTTCACCACTGTGCAAACGCGCCTTGTAGCGTGTTCTAAGTTGGGGGATTAAGTCCCCTTGCATACTGGGGGTCCCTGGGGGCCAACTAGCCCACCGGGAACCTCCAGTATGCGCCAGGGGGCTGCATTGCAGAGAGGTGTAATGAGCCCACGCCTCTTTTTACACCTCTCTGCAACGCAGCCCCCTGGTGCATTTACAGAGGGAGAACTAATTCCCCTTGCATACTGGAGGCCCCTGGGGGCCAACTAGCCCACCAGGAACCTCCAGTGTGCACTCGGGAAGGTACAGAGTACAGTACAGAGTACAGTACTTCGTACCCCGCCATTTAGAAAAATTATAATATTTTTTGGGGCTTTAGGGGTCCTTGTGGGACCCCCTGAGCAGGCCTAGGGGAGCAGGGTGTTTCTACCCTGCCCCCTTTGCATGTTTTGCAAATTTTTTCACTGCTTTCTTGTGCCTTGGTTCTACCGAGGCACAAGAAGGCTGCCAACACTTCCTGGTTTGGAGTGTTGACAGACAGTTGACAGCCAATGACCAAGTACCCAGTGATTTAAAAAAATATATATATACTTTTCTTTGGCCTAAGGGGTCCTTGTGGGACCCCCTGAGCAGTCCTAGGGGGTCAGGGTATTTCTACTCTGCCCCTTTTCTTGTTTTGCATGTTTGTTTCACTGCTTTCTTGTACCTCGGTTCTACCGAGGCACAAGATGGCTGCCAACACTTCCTGGTTTGGAGTGTTGACAGACAAGTGACAGCCAATGACCATGCAGTTCGGGAAGGTACAGAGTACAGTACAGAGTACGGTACTTTGTCTCTAGATATCACTATGATTTTACTTTTGATTTTCTCAGGAACTACTGAATGGATTTATACCATTTAACAAAAGCACAATCTGGGAACCAAGCTCTACCTTTTTGCCAAATTTGGTGTAATTCCATTCAGTCGATTGGGCTGTAGCCCTGGCTAAAGGTCCTATGGAAAATTGCATGGGGAAAACAAGTTTTGGGACCCCCCTTTTTTCTCGGGCCCCACTTGATGAATCACCCCCAAACTATCAGGGAAGGAGCGGAGCTAAGCAGGCCATTTTCTTGGAGAATTTCATGAAGATTCGTCCACCAGCGCTAAAGGTATTCTAAATAGAATGTTGTGGACTTCTTATGAAAGCTACGTACTAACTATATATTATATATATATATATATATATCCAAAAAACGTTCTCCGTGCGTTTCGCCAGCCTGTCTTCTCCCAATGCATTTCGGTCTCATCAGTAGACCTTTCTCAAGGGGGCCGGTTACATCATTTGGGCGGAGGGCGTGCAGCATATAAGTCCTTGCGTGTTTCTTGCAGTCCCTCAGTGGGCGTCACTGGTGATTTTGTTGGGGTGGATGCCCCCTAGTAGGCGCCGCAGTCTGTGAAAACAGTGAGGTGTGCTGGTCGTTGTAGTCCGCCCCTCCTTACATCCCGTGGGGGAATGATGCAATGAAGCCATGTTCTTTTTCGCACGAACACCCTCACCTCAAAGACCTATTTTAGAGGTGTTCAAGGGCCAATCCAGGGTCCGGTCCCTGGCAGCTTCCCCTGCCCGGGCATTGCTTGCGCAGTCAAAGGTTGTGGTCCGTGGTGGGCAGGTGTGGGAAGCTCCTTTGTGGCGGTGCGTCCTCTGCGGCTGGACCCGCCGCTTTATATCGCACAGAATTCTTTCAAAGAAAGAAGGTGAGTCGCACAACTGGGGGTGACGGAAGGCTTTTATTCCGTGTGCGTTTCGCCAGCCTGTCTTCTACCAATGCATTTCGGTCTCATCAGTAGACCTTTCTCAAGGGGGCCGGTTACATCATGTGGGCGGAGGGCGTGCAGCATATAAGTCCTTGCGTGTTTCTTGCAGTCCCTCAGTGGGCGTCACTGGTGATTTTGTTGGGGTGGATGCCCCCTAGTGGGCGCTGCAGCCAGTGAAAACAGTGAGGTGTGCTGGTCTTTGTAGTCCGCCCGTCCTTACATCCCATGGGGGAATGATGCAATGAAGCCATGTTCTTTTTCGCACGAACACCCTCACCTCAAAGACCTATTTTAGAGGTGTTCAAGGGCCAATCCAGGGTATGGTCCCCGGCGGCTTCCCCTGCCCGGGCATTGCTTGCGCAGACAAAGGTTGTGGTCCATGGTGGGCAGGTGTGGGAAGCTCCTTTGTAGCGGTGCGTCCTCTGCGTCTCGACCCGCAGAGGACGCACCGCTATATATTACCTACTGGCGGTCGCCAGTAGGTAGTTATAGTTAGGATTTTTTTCAATGCAAAATCTCAAAATTCTATTGTGAATAACTTTGGCGCCGGTTGCCGAATCTGCCTGAAAATTTCCTCAAATTTGCCTCGCGGAGCTCTTGTCCTTCCTAGAAAGTTTGGGGGGGATTCGTCAAGCGGGGGCTGAGATAAAAGGGGGGTCCCAAAACGTGTTTGCCCCATGTTAATTTCCATAGGGCGGTTGACCTCACTTTTAGCCCGAACGGCTGAATGGATTTCCGCCAAACTTGGCAAAATTGTAGGGACTGGTAGCCCGATGTGCCTTTGCTATGTCTCAAGATATGTGCTCCAGTGGTTTTTGAGTAATTTAGGTTCAAAAAAATATATATATATCTATGGCAGCGCCCCCGGTACGCACTCCGGGGAGCGCTCTGGGCGCGCAACGCGAGGTGCGCACAGAAAGCTGATTGGCTCTCGGGTGTCTGTAAACATTCGAAACATTCCGGAGCGGCCGCCATCTTGTGTCTCGGTAGGATCGAGACACAAGAGGTGGGAAAAAAAGGGGGAAATGACCATAAGGGGGCAGAGTAGACCCCCCCTAACCCCCTAGATTTGCGCGGTGGGAGCGCCCGGTACGCGCAGCGAGAAGCAAACTTGGGAGCGGACCATGGGGAAAAAAGAATGACAGAGTTTTTAAAAAATGTAGCCTTTTTTTTATAAATTGGAGGTAGTTCTAAAAAGAACAGTTTTTTTTCTTCTTTTTGTTGTTTTATATTTTTTTATTGTTTTTTTGAACATTTTTAACTTTTTGGGGGTTTTCTGAACAGTTTTATATTTGTTTTGTATTTTTCATGGGGAGAAACGAAAACAATCTTTTTGGCCTCAATATTCTTGACAGGATATCTTTTTCCACACAATATTTTTTCTCTGATATTTTTGAGCGTATGGGGTAAGGCTCCAAAGACTAGAGAACACCTCTAATCACATCTTAACTTGGTAATAATATTCTGGTGTTAAATTAAAATTTCTTTCATTTATGTACTTTCAAAAGTGCTTTTACATCTGGAGTTACAATAAAGTCCTCTCCTTGAATTTCCACACTGTCACAAGTGTTTGTGGGACTGCAATTAGATTACACATTTGCCTCCCTGGCATTTTGGCGCGATTATCAATATTTGCTGGGCTGGTGTTAGAATAGTGAATCTACTCCCCTTGAATATATGCACTTCCCTTCATTTTTTTGTGGGAGTGGAGTTGAGAGAATAAATCTTATCACCAGCCCCACCCCCTGAGACTTTGCGCTATCCTCAATGTTTGTAGAGGTTGCGTTGGAATACTAATTGAGACCAGTAATATTTAACACACTTTCCCCATTGTTTAGGGGACTGTAGTCAAAATAGTAAATCTGTCTCCTCCCAATTTATGTACTATTTAAAATCTTTGTGCGATTGGAGGGAGAAAAGTAATTCTGCTCTCCTAAATCTTTGCATGTGCCCCCATAGTTGGGGGACTGAATATAAATTTACTTTTCCTGATGTTTGTGTTGCTGATTTAGAATAATAATTGAAATGCCCAATAATTCATGTACTTTCCACAATATTTGTGGGACTAGAGTTAGAACAGTTAGGATATCTCTAGAATTTAGATACTTTCCCCAAAGAGTTACAAGGACATAGTCACAAATGCATTTTTGATTAGATGAAGTAATACTCCACTAGTACCACTTTCCGTAGTCACACATGCTATTAAAAAATCTCTAACTAGAAATCTATCCATCCTCTCTTTAACGGGTGGAGATCTCTGCCACAACTGTGGAGATTTTTACATATGGTTGTATACATTTCTGTAGTAGATGTGGGAGAAACTAGAGAGAGTGGATGAAAAGTGAGGAATATTAGTTCTAAATGGATAGGGTTTTGGGAAATGTAAGTAGGGATTTAGGGAGGAATATGCAAATAATAAAACAAACCTGAAAAGAATAATAAAATTGTTATTTACAATAGTTACTACTAAATCAAATACATTAGTACTACTGACGAAGTATGCTCAAATCTACCACAGCCAAGTCTTGGAGAAAATCAAAGCATACTTTTTGGATCAAGATCTAGCTTTCTGCGGTACCATGGTAAAAAAGTAAACAAGCATTTGAAATGCAACAGGTCTCGCATTTACATGAGTTTGAGCGATTAGCATTGTAAATGGCAACACCTTTTATTTATGTCTTGGCAAACAGGCGTGTCCCCTTTTGTTAACTGCCCTCTTCAATGTATTAATTTGGACTTTGTTCTTGCACTGTTGGTGAATATGACCCTCAAAGTGGACCGTCTCTCAAGTGTTCACTTTGTAAATGTTCTGTCATCAGGTGCATATTAATGTTTAGCATACCTGTCAGTGGAGGGTGGCAAGTTAGTGCGAATCCACTGAAGAACAGTAGGCATCAAGTATTCGCTAAAAAACACAGAAATCCAACAAGGTTCGCCAGTATCTCTTCTTTGCTATTTGGAGCATCCCAATCTGTCTCTCTACAAAATAGAGAGGAAATAATAAACATATAAATAAAATTAACATCTTCATTAACAAAGGGTAAGTGAAGGCCATGTTGCAGAAGTGGACTATGCTCAACATCCCACATAGGGGAGAGGTCTGGTGCAGCGGCATGAGCAGCTGACCATGGATCGCTGGGGTCATTTTTCTATCCCCAGCGGCTGCTCAGCTCAGCATCATATGACTCTGGGTAATAGCTGCCTTAATCTACCCAACGTCCCAGAGTGCCTTGACACCCTTAAGGGGGTAATATGTTTTTGCTTTACAAACATGAATTATTATTTATTGCTCTCAACCACCCAGTGGGGTAGGGGAAAATGGTGCATCCCTCCTTGAGAAGAGTGCCCCCTGGGTCTCCTACATCTCACAGCTATTTCTCTGAGTGTGTTACATTACAGACAGACACATTCATTTCTCAGGCATGGGGAGATTAAGCGATTTGCCCAGAATCACATAATGCTTGAGTTTTCTCCTAGGACTTGAATCTGGTTCCCCTGCTTCAAGGTGGTCCGCTTTCGCCTTTACGCCACATCCACATAGTCATAGTCAAATTCTTTATTCGGTTATTCATGCAAAAACAACCATAAAAGCACAATTTGATAAAAACACAAATAAAATCATTTATCTAAAAGCCACATATCCAGAGTTTACAATCACCGTTAATCAAATACAGCAATAACAATAGTTCTGAGCATTTAACCCTCCATGCTATTTCTAAATTTTATGGCTAATTTTAAAAAACCTATTACAAATAAAGTGCATTCGTGAGTTAGCAGCTGTAAATAACAAAGTGCAGGTCTAACCTGGTTAAAATTCAGTTTTTTAAGAAGAGGCTTAAGATAAAACCTCCAAGGTGTATCATAAAAGGGACAGATAAATAAAAAGTGCACCAGATCCTGCGGAGACACGTTGTCGCAGCCACAGGGTGGTAGCACTTGACCTCAGTGGCTGCCTTTTGGAACAGCTAGCAATAGGTGGAAGAAGTCCAGACGGAACCTAGTTAACAAAAAACTATCATAGCCCGACATCGGCCAGGACAAATAGGGTTCCATACTTGGTGTGGATTTCAGAACAACGTAATTCCGGACACTGCATTTATTTAATTCCACCTCCTCACGGTACAAATGCGGTGAGAGGGAAATAAATGGCCTCACAAACTCTACATCAGCTGTAATAATAGAGTCGGGGTTAACAAAGAGCTCTCGGCGCCCCAATCTGGAGAAGCAAACCTTTAGATATTTTAACCACGGGATTTTAAGCATATTATTCCAACACTCTCAGGAGTTGGTGATTTAAAGGCAGATCTTTATTTAGCAAACATTTTAGCCAGCAAATTAGTGGTCGTAATGCTATGGTATCGCTTAGAAAGGGAGTACCTAATTCTTCATGCACTATAAAGCTGGCAGTTCCCCTAGGAACCCCCAGCAGCTGTTTCAGAAAATTGTTTTCTGCCACTACAAGGTCATTAACTGCTGTGTGCCCCCATAACTCATTTCCATAACAGCCTATCGCCACGCTCTTGGGCTTATAAATTTTTATTGGCGCAGAAATTGGGCGTTTGCCCATTTTCCTGGAAAAATTAAAAATGGCTGCATTTGCCCAAGTCATCTCCCCCCTTTTCCTTTTGACTGCAGGCCCCCATTTGAACTGATTGTTGAACAAGACACCCAGATATGAAAAGATTTTTGTGGTAGGAATCTTCTCCCGTTAACATGAAATGAGAACGTCTTCTTGTATACTTTCCCCACATTCATTACAAAAGATTTTGTGTTGTTAATGGCAAGATCTCGGGATTTCATAAAACTATAAAAGGTGTCAAGTACAGATTGAAGCCCTTTTGCGGTCCTACCCAACAAAATGGCGTCATCCCCATAAAGTAAAACAGGTAACCCTTTGCGCCCAACATAAGGGTAGTCTGCACCTGTATTTAAAAGATTCTCCTCCAGATTTTTAATATATAAATTAAAAAGAAACGGGGCCAAGATACAGCCCTGTCTGACAGCCCGGTGTACTCCAAAGTCCCTGGGTACCTTTAGATCCTGGGAGTACCGTACAGTGGCCCGGGTGTCTGATGTAAATCCACCAGTAAATTAACAAGGTTTTGCTCCACACCTATGTTGCCCATGGCCTCCCAAAGCTTAGCCCGGTTAGCACACTCTAAGGCTGAGGAGAGGTCATAAAGGCCATATGAATTGTAACCCGACGTGCCAAAGTATATTTCCCCAGGACCATATACAAATTGAAGCACTGTGAAATGGTGGAGTGGCCTGGCCGGAAGCCATATTGAATCGGGGAGATTTTATTGTGCTCTTCTGCCCAGGCTATTAATCTATTCTGGATTACACCACCCGCTACTTTGAACACAGAGTCAATTAAAGATATTGGTCTGTAACAGGACGTGTTGTTACGGTCCCCCTTTTTAAAAACTGGAACTATCGTGGAGACCCCCCATGACCTTGGGCATCCGTGATCAGCGGCTGCATTAAGCACAGCGGTAAGAACAGGTGCCCACAGCGATACCCGTGATTTGAATAGGTCCGGGGGCAGGCCATCGGGCCCTGGGGCTTTGTTACTTGATAAGCCCTTAATTCCCTTTTCAACCTCGCGAATGGAAAAGCACAGAGGTTTAACTCCTAAAACACCTTTTTTAGATACTGGCTGTGGCATGTTACTATTAAAAATAGATCTAAAGTGAGAAACCCACTCTTCTTCTGTTATATTGGTGCCCACAGTGGAATCGCCTGATGATTCAAACAGGGGTTTATTTAAAATTTCGCAAAACTCCACATATTTCCGAGAATTTTGGGGTCTAACACATTTTCCCAGATGGATGCTTTCACTTCTGTTTTACGTTTGACCAAACCCTTAATATAGCTGAGGCGTAACACCCGGATTTGTGACAGATCCCTAGATCTGGCCTTTAGAGCCACCTTTAAATCACGACTTGCCTTAGAGCAAGAGTGATCAAACCACTTTGGGTCGCTACGAACCTGACCTGAAGAGTGTACGGTTAACATTGCCCCAACTTTCGAAACAATACCATCAAAAGCTGAGAGAATCTCCTGGGCTGAGGGTACTGGGGACACGCAAAGTGACAACTCGGCGTCACATGTGTTATTAATCTTATCATACAGTTGGTCCGAGTTCACCAGTGCCCACTTTAAATGTCGTTTACCGTCTTTACATTTTAAAGCCCCACCGTCTATCCTCTTCTCTCATAGTTTTAGCATCTTACCTCCCAGTTGAATACAAACTGGATTGTGATCACTAAGTTGGTTCTCTTGACTTTTAAAACCTGATATAGAGGAGCCGAGGACACTGGAGAGAGGTATATGGTCAATATAGGATCCCCCCGGTATTGCCTTTGTATGTGGGTACTTTATGAAGGGTACGGTCATCTACCAGAGACATAGCTGAGGTTAGATCAAATTCATTCAAGAATTTGTTCAGCAAGTTGCCCCGGCGAGTGTGATCAAAGTGGAAGCCTCTTAGTCTGTGACAACCCAGTAAGCCGGTTGCAGTATTTGCTGGGTTCCCACAGGGGTGTACATTAAGGTCCCCTGCAATAAGGATGTGAGGTGAGAGGCTCTCCAAGTTATTCCTGAAAAAATTACCTAGGTCAGCAAGCCTGCAATCCCCTTTTTGGTTTACAGCGTTATAAAAATTGATCAAGGTTAATGATTCTTTCCCGCTTTTAACCATCAATACTTGAATGTCATTATTACAAAAGGAATACTTTTTGACAGTACATGTTAGTGCTAAATCGATATACACAGCCAATCCCCCTTTAGCTCTGCCGCTCCTTGACGGCTCGGATGGTACAAAGAAGCTTTTATACCCTTCTATGAATACATTGTTGCCTACCAACCAGGTCTCTTGCAGGCATATCACTGAAAAAGATCTTATAAAAGCTAACCAAGTCAGGTCATTGATTTTACCCGCTAAACCAGAAATATTCCATGAGATTACGTTATAACTCGAGACCGACAATTCTACTGGGTCCGGAACTCGATCCCCTATAGCTTTCCTTAGTGGAGCAACAGGACTGTTTTCGATACTATCCCCTACGACTATTTTCAAAACAGAATCATTATTCCGCTCAATTATTAACACTTGAGTAGGTTCACAGGTTTGTACGGGAGAGACATTAGCTGGACCTTTGTAATTCATAAATTCATTATCTGCCATCAAATGCCCTGGTTGTTTCTCAGTCTTATCTGCTTCCCCAGAGATATCAACTAACAGTAGTTTTGAACTGACCCTTTGGGTAAGAACGGAGCGCAAAGCTACCTGTGCCTGTTCCCTGTTTGCAACGCTATCTTGTAGTTCTAGGGAATTATCGATTGCTGATGTCGGGGTCTTTACACAGAGTCAATCCACTTCCTCAAGGCCTTCCTGTAAGTGGAAGGCATCAAATCGGTTGTAAATAGGTACCCTATATTGGTTGTCGTAATAATCATGATACCTACTTTCTTGTGTGTAATTAGGACGCATATTGCCTTGAGCCATAAATTGGTTGTCATGGTGATCGTAATACCTACTCTGATGTGTGTAATTTGAAAACATATCTCTTTGGGCCATGAGAGGTGGTGGATAAAAATAACTAAGATCTACTGTTTGGATCCTGCTTTCTAAGTCACCTTCCCTCCAACCACTAATATAATTTACTACACGCCTGTCTTTAAAATTTAAAATCACCTTCCTTGTCCTTTTTCCTCTGTCCCATCCAGTTTTATCTTCTAACATGAAGTATTTGGCCGTTTAGAGATGAGGGAATGGGACTGTGTCTGGTTAGCCAATGACTAACCTTGTTTTTTAGTTCACGATAATTTTCCATCTTCCCCTCGCCTAGAATTGGTACTCCTATCATGACCACAATGAAGGGGTGGGATTCGGGTGGTAAATCAATGCGTGTAAACTTATTGGCTGGCCTTGATCTTTTAGGTTGCTCCTGCTGGCTATTACTATTATTATTATTAGTCAGACTCTCAGTTGCCCACTCGCTCTCATCCCACCCGTTTGTTATTTCCGATCCTACAGCTCTAGACTGAGCACTAAGAGGAGCTGTCTCATCTCTACTCCCACCTGTGTTCTTTTGAGAGTCCTTTGATGGCTCCTTATGCCCTTTGTCTAATAATATCGGTGGTTGTAGCTGTTTAACCATCTTGTGTGTGCCTGATGCAGCATCTGGTATCTTCTTGTTATTTAAAGGGTTCACTGGATTATCATTTGTTTTATGTTGGATCTGTGTTTGAGGAGTTTTAACAAAATTCATCAGGATTTCATTGTTCTGCTGTTGAACTCCTTCTATCTTCTCCAGTTTCACCCCTATCGTTTTTACTCTTTCATACAAGGGGAGCATAAGAGACTTCATTAGATGTTCCATTCTTAATATAAGGGTCTCCACACAAGTGTTGTTATCACTTGCCTGGTTAGTCAAATCAGTATCAACAGTGCAATGGGCTGTGGTTCCCTGGGTAGCTATTGTCTGTATTTGGCCTACAGGTATAATAGTTTGTGCTGCCCTGTTGATGACCCTCTGTACGGGGCTCACATTTTTCCCCTGTCTAGATCTAGATTTGTGCTTCACAGCTTTCAATATTGCCCTACGTTTATTTGCGACCCTCACCCTTCTTCTGGAAGGCGATTTACCTGTATTCCCTCTCCCTCGCATGCTGTTATTTGTGGAGGTCGCTTTATCAGATGCGATACTAACTTCATTAGTAATACAAGCATCCGACTCTTCTGCTCCATCTAACGCTATAGTAAGTATGGGGAGTTCTGCATTTATTTGCATATTAGGGGTCAATGACAGCCTGCTTTCCCGGTTAGCGAAATCAGGAGGAGGGGTTTTGTATGGTAGAATTAGCTGGTTATTCTCTTTTTCTGGAAAACCTGCAAATGAATCCATAAGGATAGAATCCTGTGAGTACGCCGTGATGTCAGAGGTAAGAAGGCCCGCATGGGTGGCAGGTCTTTCAGACACTTGGTGGCAACTAACTGGAACAAACTGCCTAAGGACCTGCGTTTGGAACCTGATGAGGCCAGATTTCGGGCAAAACTAAAAACCCATCTTTATAGCAAATAATGGCCCGTGCTGTTTTTGTGCTCCCTGTCATCTGCCTACTCCCACTTTTAGCGCGTGGACACGCCGGTGTGCGTAAGCGCAGCGCTTAATAAATGTCCCAATAATAATAATTTACGTTTGTGTTTATGCCCTGAATTGACTGAATGGAAAGGCACATACTTGGGGGTAGTGAAAGGTGCCTCTCCGTGCTCTCTATCGCATTGGCAACAAATCCTATGGTCTTTTGGAGCATTCTGTCAATTGCGGTGAGACTTGGGAGTGGTGTGGTGACTTGTGGCTTTTTTCTAGAAGTAGACCGAGTCGACATTGGTGTACTGTTAGTCTTACTCATCATTTTTTTCCTTGGCGCAGCTATGAATGAACTATACTACACTATACCCCACTTAACACTAATTATCATACAATCAGAGTACACCGACTTGCTTTTAAAAAAATGAAAGGAAAAAGGGATACCTATAGCAGGTACTTAAGCATAAACGAATGTGTGGGGTAAAAGTCACCATAACCACAGTTCCAAGAGGCATGAAGACTAAGGAGGGTGGCCCAGTCCAGTCTCCGTCAGGCCTCAGAGGGCCACAGAGGGCCCGCCCTTTGCCCGGGCTTAGCCCGGCGATCACCCGCGCGCGTCCCGCGAGGAGGGAGATGAAACGTCTTTTTCTAGCGCCTCCTAGCGCGTTTGGAGGCGTGGGCAAGCTGAGGCTCCTGGGTAATGTAATGCACAGTTCCCCCCGCTCTGCGGCTACATCTGGTGACCTGCGGCGCTTGCGGCGGGGGGGAACGGCACAGGGCAGCAGGGCAGAGTGACAGCAGCAGACTCCCGGCAAGGAAAGCAGCAAAGGAAAGGTCCTGGACGTTCGGCGTAAAGAAGGTGAGTTTTTCGTTTCTGACAACCCACTCGCCTGTAGGTGAAACGCCTTTTTCTAGCGCCTCTGGGCGCGTTTGGAGGCGTGGGCAAGCTGAGGCTCCTCGGTAATGTAGTGCACAGTTCCCCCCGCTCTGAGGCTGCACCTGGTGACCTGTGGCACTTGCGGCTGGGGGGAAACGGCACAGGGCAGCAGGGCAGAGTGACAGCAGCAGACTCCCGGCAAGGAAAGCAGCAAGGGAAAGGTCCTGGATGTTCGGCGTAAAGAAGGTGAGTTTCTCGTTTCTGGCAACCCACTCGCCTGTAGGTGAAACGCCTTTTTCTAGTGCCTCCGGGTGCGTTTGGAGGCGTGGGCAAGCTGAGGCTCCTGGGTAATGTAGTGCACAGTTCCCCCCGCTCTGCGGCTGCGCCTGGTGACCTGCGGCGCTTGCGGCGGGCGGGATTGGCACAGGGCAGCAGGGCAGAGTGACAGCAGCAGACTCCCGGCAAGGAAAGCAGCAAAGGAAAGGTCCTGGACGTTCGGCGTAAAGAAGGTGAGTTTCTCGTTTCTGGTATCCAGTCGTCAGTCTCAACCCCATAGGTCCCTGAGTGTTGTGTGTTGATACACAATGGACGCCATTGCACATTTTTGTATTAATACCGACAAATATTATGTGAGAACACCCCAAATGGGAGCAAATGACAGAAGTGTGTTTGGGTTGTACTGGGTTGAAATCTTAAAGTCTATCTGCTCATGAAGCAAGGCGCAGCAAGTGTGTAGCGGTAGATTCAAGAAATATACTGTTGTGTTGTAAAATTATTTTTAGAGCTGTGTATTCTCCTAGTGATTTCCAATTTAACGAATAGTTAAGCCTAGAGTCAATATTATCCTAAGTTGTTTATCCAGGCCAGTAAAAATAGGATTTAATTCGGGTTGGCACGAGCATGATTGTAGCATGTAAACATCCCTTCCATGTGCAACGGCTCCATATTTTATGCAAGCTCTTTAATGGGAGTCTTATTTTAAAGCCACTGTGTTGTGTCCGATAATGTTTACCTAGACGTTTCCGCCTAGAGACTGCTTTTAAACTAGGATCAGTGAAAAAAAGTGGGCCAGTCGTAATGATAGAGGGGTTGTCTAAAGTTTGGCTTCTAGGCACTATGTGCTGTGCGGGTATCTGAAAGAAATGTGCGCCTCCCGATTTCCCCATCATAGAGGCGTTCCTGAAAACTGAAACCAAGGAGTAAAGCTGGGCACTTTCCTTAAAAAACAAGCATTTGCAATGCAATTGGACTCGCATTTATGCAAGATCTATTGCATTGCAAACAGGACTGCAGGCGGATGGGGCAGGGGGGCGAGATGGCACGGGCAGAGGGAGTGGTTGTGCAAGAAGGCACCGACAATGGGAGTGTGAGCGGGAGGGGAGCGAGAAGCCACGGGCAACAGGAGTGCGGGGTAGGGGGGAGAAGGAAAGGACAACGGAAGTGCGAACAGGGGAAGGGGAAAAAAGTGCTCTAAATATCAAGTACCATACATAGTAACACTCGAAGTAAAGGAGCCAATAGCCATGGGAGGGTAAAAATGATGATTGTCCTTAATAAGGCGGGACTAACCAGCCTCATAATCAATCAAAAGACAGAATTTACGAAGGACAAAGACAGAAGCCAATGAAAAATATGGACGGAGAGTAAGGGCAGCTTGTCTCCTCTACTCTACTACTGCATGCCCGGCAGAGCGAGCAGCGCATGTGCGCTGCAGCTAAAGCTCGACTAAAACATGGACTTCATTAGATTTTAATTAGTATTGCCCTGGGATAGGCCACGGCCTAGGCAGTGATCCTTTAGTAATTTGAAAAGGGGAGGGGACAAGTGTTTACCCCAAGCCATCTAATGGTCTCAGAGAACCCATCCCCGTGGCCTGAAATAAGTATCATTATTTTGAGAGGTGGTGTAGGGGCCCCGCTCCCTAGGCCATGTTATGGCACTGGAGACCCAATCCCTTAAAGCCCATCATACTGCACAATATATTGGGAGATGGCTTGGTCCCCTTCTCCAAGCTGTGTTATGCCCCGGGGAGCCCATACTCTGGAACCGACTGAAAACAGTGTCCCGGGAACGGCTTCCTTCTCTCCTGCAAGCAGGGAACATGGGATTACTCTCTTTTGGCGGTAGCAGAATGTGTTCCCTTTTTTCTTTTTCTTTTTTTTCCATGGGCTTTAATTTCCTTTTTTTTTTTTCTTTATTACGTTTTATATTTGGCAGCAGCAGAGAAAAGACAAAACAGCGATAAGAAAAAAGAAAACAGTAATACAGTTCAGGTCCATAATATCACAAAGTTGACAAAACAATAGATCAATTGCTATAAACCATAAGAGAGGAGAGATACAGAAAAAAAAGAACACAGCACAAATGAGAGCTAAAAGCAAAATACATCTCAAAATCCTATCCAATTAGCAATTGGAGACCACAGGTTGCGACCAAATGTCTTCTTACTTATACCCTTCAGTTTATTTAATGTAGTTTCAAGATAGTACATAGATAAAAGCTTATTTCGCCACAAGAAGAAATTAGGTGGTTCTTCATCAAGCCAGCCTGATGTTATGCAAAAACAAAAAGCAGACATACATATGAACACAAATGCAATGTCTGTATCCGAGGTCAAGTTAGCCACATTTTCTTCGCAACCAAGCAAAACCATAGATGCTGTTAATTTGACTAAGATGGACAACTCAACTGTAAGAAAGTGCTCAACATCAGCAATAAATCTCGCCGATTTCGGACAGTCAAAAAACATGTGCACAGCATCGGCCCCATTTAGATTGCAACGACTACAATTTGTCCCACGCCCTACACTCCATTTAGCTAACTTCCCAGGTGCACAGTAAAGCCCGAAGACAGACATAAAATGCTGGCTGATGAGTGATCCATTCAACAAAACATTTCTAGCAATTACTAAGCTTCTCTCTATATGTACGCATTGAATGTTCAATTTATTCTGCCATTTAATCGCTACAGCCTCTGGATCATCCTCCCTCTTTTCCAAGATTAGTTGATACAAAGGCCCAATTCTTCGCCGCTGCTTAATCGCTTCTAAGATTTCAATGTTCCTCAGAAAAATTGAAGATTGTGATAACTTCTGTAAACAAAAACTACGTACCTGAAGGTATTTAAAAAAATCAGAGCGAGGTATATGATAAGTGTTCATTAAATAATCAAATGATACAAAATCCTTCTCTATAAATAGATACCCCAATTTCTTAACGCCTAAATTATTCCACCTATACATTACCCCATCCTGGAATAACGCTGGCAAAAAAGAGCAATTCTGCAAAGGTGTATACTTCGTTAAGTTAGTGCTAAGCCGAAATTTTCTCTTTTAATAGATCGCCAAATAAAAAGAGCTGTATCCAATATCTTGAATTTGGTCTTTTTATAATAACTCGGCTATATAATCCGGTTTAAGCACTGTTTTGCCTGCGTACCCAGGAGCATTTCATAGATCGATGGGGTCAGAAAGTCCTCTAGATGATCTTCCGGCAATAAAAGTACACCCATGTATTGCATTTTTGTCATCCAATGATAAAATTGAAAGTTTGGGATGCCCCACCCCCTCTATCTCGAGATAACTCACAACTTTTCAACGCTCTCCTGGCCCTGCGGTACTCCCATAGAAATCTAGAGCACATTCTTTCTAAACGGGCAAAATAGCCAGACGGAATTAACAACGGTATGGCACGAAATATATATAAAAATTTAGGAAAAATGAGCATTTTTATCAAATTGCTTCGAACTAGTAAAGAAAGCTTCAAATTATTAACCCTTTCTAAAATTCTATTAGAGGATGCTATTACAGGGTCTAAATTAATAGGAATAATATCCTCAATGGTAGCAGTGATTTTAATCCCAAGGTATGTGGCCTCTTTATCTATCTTCATATTCTCTGGACGCCCTGCCACTGAGTGTATAAGCTGAGTTTTATCAATATTTAACTTATAACCAGAGAAACTACCAAATTCCTCCGCTGATTTTACGATATTAGGTAGTGCCGTATTAAGTTCCGCTGTTACCTCGGCGATATCATCGGCATAGGCGCAGACTTTTAATTCCCAACCATTTATCTGCACTGGTTTAATTGCAGGATTCCTTTCCAGATTTCTGATAAAAGGATCAATATATAAAGCGAACAGCGAGGGGGAGCAGGGGCAACCCTGTCTCGTCCCCCTTGCTATCCGCACCAACCCCGACAATGAACCTGAAATCCGAATGACCGCAGTAGGTTGAGAATAAAGTGTTCTTATCGCCTTAATAAACTCCCCGGGGATCCCCATCTTCTCTACCACCGACCACAAAAAAGCCCAGGTGACCCTGTTGGACGCTTTTTCAGCATCCAACAGGGCCATCCCGACCGTAGAGCAGGTCCCCTGCGCCCAATTCAGCAAAGATATTATTCGCCTGATATGGTCCGTGGTACCTCTGCCCTGTATAAAACCATGTTGTCTTATAGAGACAATCCCTGTCATTAGGTCATTTAACCGGTTCGCGATAAGCTTCGAATAGATTTTGCTATCGGTATTCAGTAAAGAAATTGGCCTATAAGACCCCATCTCTTCTGGATTTTTTCCTTTCTTTTTAAAGACAACGATTATTGCTTCCGCCCATGACCGCGGAGCTCTCCCCTCAAAAGCTTGATGACACATATCCACAAATTCTTTTTTGAGTTGGATTCTAAAAGTTCTATAAAATTCCAACGGGATATTATCTGGCCCTGTGGCCTTACCCAGGGCTAACCCTAAAATCGCTGTCTTTATCTTTTCCCATTCAGGAGGTGGCAAGAGATTCAATCGCTGAGCCTCCGATAAAGTTAATGAACTTGTTTCCTTTAAATATTCACTCGGTTCAGCGGGGTCCCCTTCCTCACTGTAAAGTCGTTGATAGAACTCTTGGAAGTCCGCCAGAATCCCTCCTTTAGTCTCCTGCATAGCCCCCTTTAGATCCCTAATTTTCAGAATATCATTATATACCTGTTTCTCCCTTGCTCTCTTTGCTAGCAGTCTGCCAGTTTTTTCCCCAAACTCATATGCTGTTTCGTTATATTGGGAATAATTAATGGCGATTAAATCAGCTATTTTAGAGTAAGCATTAGCTCTTTTAATCGAGAGATCCTTTTGGGCCAGTTTACTCAAGTCAGATTCCACTCCTTGCCTTAACACCTCTGCCAACTTCTCCTCAGCTCTTGTAATTTCATCAAAATCCTTCCATTGCTCAATTAGAAGTTGCTTGCGCTTAAACCCAGAGTAATTAAGAGTCTCCCCATGGACCACAGCTTTAAATGTATCCCAAACCATTTCCTGGGTTGCCGTGCCTTTATTGAAAGTGAAAAATTCCTCTACTACTTTAGACATATATTGACAATACTGTGCATCCAGTAATAATTTGCACTCAAAAGACCATCGTGGGGATTCTATTTTACCCTCCATTTCAACATTCAATTCCAATACTACCAGGTTGTGATCAGAGATTAGTTTGGGATGGATCTGAATTTTGGCCTGTATTAAAAAGACATGTGAAATAAAAAAATAATCCAGCCTGACAAATTTTTGGTGGGGAGCAGAAAAATACATAAACCCTGGGTCATTCGGGTTCTTCTCATGCCAAACATCATAGAGGCCATGCTCCAGAAGTAACCCCCGTAAAGCAGTGTATCCAAGTTTTTTCGTGCCAATGTATACTGAGTTAGATCTTATAACAGCCCCTGCCTCCACATTAACATTGCAATCTCCACACAATAAAACTGTGGTAATCCATTGTGCCAATTCTAAGTTAATAAAATTAAATACTTCTGGATCATCTAGATTTAGGCCATATATATTGCAGAGTGTGAACCCTTGCCGTCCCACCTTAAATTCCGCCATCACCCATCTTCCCCATTTGTCTGCAGCCGACTTTATACAATCCACCTACCCCCTCTTTTTCAATATCGCTACCCCTCTTTTAACTCCGGATTGTTTGGAGCAGACTACCAGCTCCATCCCCATGTTCTGTAAATATTCTCTATTAGCCCATGCAATGTGGGTTTCCTGTAAGCAAAGTATATCTATACCCAATATCTGTATAATCTTCGCGAACACTTGTCGTTTTCCGGGGTCATTAACATCACATACATTTAGTGTACAAATCTTAATCTTTCTGGCCATCGAAGTTTGATTTATCTTATCATTCTTATACCTCTTACTTTAATAAAAAATCTCTCAGCATGTGTTGTGCATATTAACAGAAACAAATTTAAGTCCCCTGTCGCTCTAATTTTCACCCCATCACCTAAAACCCGTGCCCCCCCTTATCCCCCTTTTCCCCCGCCCCTTCTATCCTGCCCTTCCCTCCCCCCTCCCAACCTTCCCATCACATGAGGCCCAAGGACCATAAGTCCCTGCAATGATGGAGTACCGTGTCCTCCCCCCCACGAACCCCTAAGACCAAAACTTTATCCTACCTACAGAGGAAATAGAATCACAAACAAAGAAGAAAAAAATACAGAAGAACCATATAACCAACAGCCGATCTCTAGGGCCAGCTACATGGATATATAAATTATATAACCATTATTATTCTATCTCTACGTTCTACAAGGTTTCCAAAAACTCTTTCGCCTGAATTTCTGACTGGAAAAACCTGGTTTGACCTTTAAACATGACCTTGAGTTTCGCCGGATTCTGAAGGTATACAACAGCCCCTTTCTTTTGAGAATCCGGAATTAGCTGCCTTAAATGCCACCTCTTAGAGACTGTTGCCTGACAGAAATCCGGCCTAACAAAGAAATTACACCCCTTGGCTTTTGCTTTCTTGTCTGGTCTAGCCAGGTCATAGATGTATTCACGCGCTAGAAAGTTATTGAAGCACACTAATATCGCCCTTGGAAGGTTCTCTTGTCCTTGACGAGGTTTCCTCACATTGAAAGGAAACCTATGTGCCCTCTGTACTTCTCGTGTCCATTCCCACGTAGTCAATTTCGGGAAGGCTTCTTTCAGCAGTTCTGCAATGAACTTACGCGGATTTGTACCTTCCAATCCCTCCGGAATCCCAAGAAAGCGCAGGTTATGTCTGCGGGCATGTTTTTCAAGTTCACTCAACTTATTAGTCAAATCATCACGGTGTGCCTTAATACTCTCCAGCTCTTCTTTCTGTGCTGCGGCATAGTCTTCGAGTACAGATATACGCGCTTCTGTAACTCTGTCTGCAGTTTCTACTCCTAATTTTATCGCCCGCCTTACTGCATTTTTCACTTTGCTACATGTGGCCTGCACACGAGTGATTTCTACTTTACTCTTGGCTCTGTGGCCCATCATAGTTTCATATATCATGACAAGGGTAATTTCCTGCGGCGGTGATGTTTCAGAAGCGCTTGGCTCTACCCTTCTCGTTTCACTCAACGTTTGCCTCTCCTCTAGCGTTTCCCCTATTACCGAGCCAGACGCTTGAGGATGATCTAGTTTGTGTTGTTGCTTTTCTTTTTTCCTCTTAGTTCTATTCTTTATAGTAGAGGCGCTACAATTAGGCGATATCCTGCTTTCCCCCGTTGACTAATCCCCGCTACTAACATCACTCACGTCATCCACCCAATCCTCTTCAGACGATTTTTCAGAGAGTGAGTAAATATTTTCGCCAGACTCTGGCACTGACAAGGTTCCCTGTGAGCCGAGCTCATTTTCCAATAGATTGAAGTGAGTCACTACAACATCAGTGTCTCTTAATGCTTCATCTCCCAAGGCATCACCTTCAACAATATCCTGTTCCTGTTCCTGAGGCTCTTGAGATTGTACATTGTTTTGTACTGTATCAGGAATGTCTATACTCTCTGAAGGTACCTCCTCCTGCTGCACCAGGGAGCCTGGTATTGTTAATAAGTTTGTGACTGATGCCCCACTTTCTACTGTTGCTGCTGTTTCCACTAAACAATCTTAATTCCGAGCACTTTGCCGCTCAAACATGGCAGGGAGAGTCAAGCTTTGAGTCCCTTTCTTCAAAGAACGTGTAGCCACAGAGCCCTTTCCTTTTTCCACTATTTTTTTTCCCGGGCTCCCGAAATGTTAACAGTGCTGCTATTAGCTAAATCAGTGACTGGCTCTAAGACATTCTCAGGCTCTCTTACACCCCCGCTGCTCACCTGTTCAATATTTTCCACCGTACCTGAGTCCTTAGTTTTATCACTCCGTGTGGTCACCTTGACAGTCCTTTCAACAGCACATTTAAATTTTCCATGCTTGCCCCCGTACCTGGCTCCTTATTTCTATCCCCATGTGTGGTTAATTTCACCGCCGAAGACTCCCTCCCTTTCCCTGCTCCTTTTGCCAGCATTTTCTTGTTTTTTGTGGCCCCACCTCCTCGGAAACGAACTACCCGGCTTTGAAGTCCGCCAAACAAAAGCAGAAGGGGACACATCCAGAGTGGCGCCCTGCGCCAAAACGTAATTAAGTCACTCGGCATTTGTGAGTTATCCAATTGATACAAAGTTTACTCACTTTATCCGCTTTGTATCCACTTTGTATCTCTGGAGCAAGGGCAGCGCTCAGTCCGTGCAACTCTCCCAACACCCGAATCAAGCCTCTAGCCCACCGGACCTCCGAACGCAACCACAAATTCCTCCAAATCAGTCCACCTCCTCAGACCGCATCAAAACGCCGTTCAGCCCGCATAGCTCGCTCCGCACCTGAATCGAGCTTTCAAATTTCCCTGGGCTCTGAGCGCGACCTCAGAATCAGCCGCGTCAATCCGCCACCTCTGACCGCCTCGAGCAGCTTCCGCTCCACTCTACCAGCGGCTTCCTCTGGCTCAGTCAGTCAGCGTTCACCACCAAGGCGAGTCAGCTCCGGTGAGTCTCCACCAAACCGCGCCTTGCGTTGATCTGTTCTGCACCGCTGTTCGTCCAGCGTTTGGTCCGGGGACGGGAGGGGAGGAGAGAGCTGCTCACACAGCCCACGCCACGGACACCCTCTTGCCTCTCACACAGCCCAGCAGAATGTGTTCCCACCAGCAGAAGCATATCATTAAAGCTGGCTCCCTCTGGCACCCAGGATAGGTGTTGGATGGAGAACCGGTGGGTCGCCGGGCCTCGGGCCATCCTCTGTGGTCCCCAATGTGATCAATATTGTTTTTGAGTGCCCAGGATGGGACCAGGGCACCCTAACCAAAAAAAAGATATGACCGGCTCCCACTAATGGGCCAACAAGGGTTCGGGGGGGGGGTCTTGGCCCTCACACTCAGCCCCTAACATGCAATGCAGTGCTCAAGGTAGGACAAGGAGACCCAAAGAAGAAAAAAAACAAAAACAGATAGGGAAGAACATCAAATGAGAGGAGTAGCATCTCCTTTCATGTTCACTGCCACTGCTGGGGAGCGCCCCATATTTCCCTGTGAGGGCCTTTTAGCAGTATTTTTTTATTCCTCATAGTCCCCCAGGAAGAGGCAGGGCCATCACCAAGCATGTTTTTAAAAAGTTGTTTGGCACTGTAAGGAGGGCAGCATCCCACATAAGAATATTTAAAAAACTCCTTGGTCATTGAGCACATGACACCAGGAGACCTTACCATTTTTTTTAAAGCACTCCAAGCTGGACATTTAAGCTCTTCAACTAGTGTGTGGGGACCCCTGGTGGTTACACCTATTGTTGAATTTTGTGGCCTGAAGAGTGTTAAAAAAGACTCAAACACATTTTCATGGGTGCTGTGAGATAATTAAAGCATTGTTGTATTGTTATGGATGAATTTATGTGGTGACTTTTTGACAAAGCTGATAAGTTTTCATTATATATCTGCTGACTGACCACCTGACAAAGTCAATAGGCTTCCCTTTAATATGTTGGTGTTCTGACCCTTTGGGAAAGCCAGTAGCTTCCTTAAAATGCACACCCCTTTGTATTGCCGCTTTACAATTTACTAAACTTAACAAATGGGCAGTTCTTCAACTCTCTCAATGCCATAATCGCACTGTATTCACACGTTTGGGTCAGAATTAAGGGTAGAACAAATAAGGCTACAACTGGTAAAATCTACAAGGGTGCATTTTGTTCCCATTATTATGTAACTTTTACCTGGCTGACCTAAAAGGCCATTTGGATGAATTAAGAGCCTTCCCCCAGACCTAGCTGACCAGAAATTCAAGTCCTGCAATATATGGATGAAATTGTGTTAATTGATCAGACACCACTAGGCTTACAGAGATCGCTGTACACACTGGCCTACTACTGTGAGTTAAACAATGTATCCGTCCATCTAAGACAAAGTTCATAATTGTCAGTATGAAACTCCTAAAAATCAAGCCTTAGTTTCTAAAAATAGGATTGATTGGGAAAGAGGTCGAATCACCCCACACAGCCAGACCCATCAAAGTTTCGCCAACCTCCTTAAATGGGTGCTCTGCAAATGGCACAGATTCCTGCGTGCCACAATTTAAGAGCATTATTGAAGGTGGTAATAAGCATCTTAATTCCATCAGTAGAATACAGGTCGTTGATTGTATACACTATCAGCCAGATTCATGAAGGTGCCATTCTGCGATTAGCAAATTGCGAAAAATAGCGAATCGCAATTTGAAAATTGCAGAATGGCATTCATGTAGAAATGCGATGCAAAAAAGCGATTCGCAATCAATCGCAATTGCCGATTGCGATCTTGCCACAATCGCATATAAATCGCAGAATCAGCATTTTTACATGTAGAAATTGCGACCTCGCAATTAGCAAAATCGCATTTTGCAATCTCGCTAACTGCGAGATCGCAAAACGGGAAGTCGCATTTCGAGCCCACTGATGACATCACAACCAGGAAGTAGGCTTACCACACCCACAAACAGAACACAGAGCCAGAGAGTGGTAGCAGGATACTGAAGAGCTCCAAAGCCCCAGACTTTGCAGCACCCCAGCAGGAAAAAATTCACCAAGATGTCCCAGGATGCAGCAGGGAGCAGTGGGCAGGAGAGAAAGCGAAAAATCAAGTTTTAAGAACTTGAACTGGAGCATCTGATTGAGGGGGTCTCCAAGGACCATGCCCGGCTCTTTGGCAAAGACTCCCGGAGGGTGCCAGAGGCAGATAAGCGCAGGATCTGGCAGCGCATCCGTGTTAAAGTCAATTCGGTTGGGGTGACTCAGTGGTCAATTGATGACCTTAAAAAGCGCTGGTACGACCTGAGAGGTCGTTCTAAGGAGCGTATAGCCGAGAGGCTTGGGGAGTGACTGGCCACCGGTGGAGGGGAACCTGTAGCTACATCGAACACCCCATTGGAGGACCTGATAGAGGACACCATTGCACCAGAAGCCTGCGTGGGGGTCATGCAGCTGGACTCGTCTTGACCCAGCCAACAATCTGAAGGTAAGTGCCATGCGACTGTGACCCTGTCCCCCAACAATGCCCCTAACTCCTGAGCTAGCAATATGACATCCCCAACAATGCAGCCCATGCACACCTGAAAAGCCCCATTGTATTGTGGTAGTTGTAGTGAAATCATATACCCCCAGTTAGCAGAACACAGCCAGAGCAGTACATTCCACGTTAATCCAAAAGCCAGTCAGGGAAAGCAAGCCTGCATGCATAACATTAATCATGCACCCTTTCACATTACAGGTGCAGTTGAGCAAGCCAGCACAGATAGCGAGGCCCTGCACATCGCCGAGACCCAGGAGGACACTGAGGGTGAGGGCCAGTCCACCCAACGACCCGGCCCATCACAGCCACCAGCAGTTCTGTACCACCACCACCCCGTGCGGACAGGGCCACCCCTGCAGCCACTGTTGTGCAGCCAACACCCCAACAAACAGCCACAGCAGTGGTACAGGCCCCACCACCAGCGCCTAGGAGGCAGACGAGGCACACAGCTGGAGCCAGATCACACACCAGCGCACAGAGGCGCCAGCAGCGTCAGGGCTCAGCAGGCACGGGCAGGGCACTCCTTCTTCCTGATCCTGTCCTGGCCATTGAACGCCGCATGCTGGCGGTGCACCGTGCACAGGCGCGTCACCTGGCAGCTATTCACACCCAGCTGCAGGCGACAGGCCAAAACATTGCCCAGATGACCGCTGCTGTCCGAGAGAACAGCCAGCTGCTGGTAGCCCAGCAGGACATGACCCGCCGACGCCACCGCGAACTACTGGCCAGCATATCGGCCTGCACAAGATCAAACCATGTAGTTGGGAATGCAACATCACAGCTGGCACGCAGGTCACTCGCCATGCAAGGCCAGATGGTGCAGTGTTGCCAGGATTTGGCCAGGTCTCTAGATCTGCTTACGGAAGCAGTGCTCGGCAGCCAGTCCACTGCCCATGGAGAAGCAGAGGGGCCTGACGACATGAGTGAGGTAGCGTCAACTAACAGCAGTGCATCCTTGCCACCGATGTCTGTACGTCGCCGCAGCAGCAGGCCAACAGCAGCAACTAGGGCCAACACCATCCCTCAGGACACGGATAGACGACTTGGGGCGTCTTGTGGTAACCGACAGTGAGGACTCTGACACTCTCAGGGAGGCCATGCAGTACACCCCTGAAAGTCCACTACTCCAGCATGGGGAGGTGTGGAGTAATACTCTCTTCATGAGACACCAGAATTATTAAAGGCCAATTTATTGTGCATGAACAATAAAGATTAATGGTCTGACTTGATTCACACTCATGTCATTATTACATTTGTCATGCATGAGTGCAGTGTTTTGTGAGGGGAATGGGTGCACTAGAAATAGTTTATTGTGATGTGGTTGCGGCGCCTGTGTCCTTCAGCAGGATTTTCTCCTCGTGCATGACGCACATGTGGAGGCGGGCGGTTGTCCCCTTCCGACTCACTGCCAGATATCTCCACTGGTATCCTGCGCTTGGTAGCAATGTTGTGGAGTATTGCTCACACGGCCGCGATGCGGCAGCAGACCTCAGGTGTGTATTTGATGGCCCCACCAGTCTTGTGCAGTATGCAGAAACGGCTCTTCAATAGGCCAAATGTCCTCTCAATGTAATTTCTTGTTCGTATGTGTGCAGCATTGTAACACCATTGCTGTGGTGTGGCAGGGTTGAGGTATGGGGTGAGGAGGTACTCACGTAGACCGTAGGCGCTGTCACCTGAGGGTAAGAAGCACAGGGTGAGTGCCTGTTCTGGGCAGATACACGATCACAGTGTACTATTTGGTGGCATGTGTACTTACCTAGTAGGTGTTCTTCGCCAAAGTCTCCCCTGGCCAGTCGTGTGTGAATGCCGCTGTGCCGGAAGATGAAGGAGTCATGTGTACTGCCCGAATATTGTGCCACTATGTCCGTGATGTAATTCTTGGCGTTGCACACCATCTGGATATTGAGGGAGTGGTAGGACTTGCGGTTGCGGTACATGTATTCCGTTTGTGCTGGTGGGCAGATGTGGATGTGGGTACAGTCAATGCATCCAATTACATGCGGGAAATGTGCAATGTTGTAGAATTTCAGCTTGGTGTCATTCAAGTCCTGTTGGGTGGTGGGGAATGATATGTAATGGTGTAGCCGGGTCAGCATTGCATCCAGGAAACTCCTTAGGCAGCAGGACATGGTGGGCTGGGATATCCCCCCTGCAACAGCAACTATCCCTTGGAAGCTTCCGGAGGCCAGTAGGTGCAGGCTGCACAATACCTGCACATGGGTGAGAACGGCATTGGTCCTCCTTGTTGGATGCTGCATCAGGGGGTCTAGGTCTTGGATCAGCTTAATGATCATTGGACCATTTAGGCGGTACTTAGCATTGATTTGCTCCCTGGATCCTACATCTGTGCTGTGCTGCTCGCTGTAGCCTTCACCGCCTGACCACCATGTAGAGTCCTGGCATTGTGAGAGTCCTCAGGTTCCAGCTGCATGTCCTTAAGTGTGTTTGGTCAGGCCTGCACCTGTTTGTAGTTAGCTAAAGTTTGAATTTTTTTCGTTTTTTTTTCTTTGCTGGTTACCACCTAGTTTGGGTTCTCCTTCAATTGCGCGTCGCAAATAGCGTTTATCGTGTTTTTCGCAATCAGCGATTTTTCTTGAATGGCGATAGCGAATATTTAGCGAGTTCGTAAATGATTTCGCAGAATCCATGGTTTGTCGCTATTGCTAGATCGCAAATGGGCTTGTTCCAGGATTCTGCGATTTTATTTGCGAACTCGCAATTTTGATTTAGCGATTTCGCTATTTTGCTATTTTCTCTATCATGAATTCCTTTTACACGATTTGCGATCGCAATTGCTAATTCGCAGCCATTGCGAATATTTTGCGAGTTCGTAAATGATTTCGCAGAATCCATGGTTTGTCGCTATTGCTAGATCGCAAATGGGCTTGTTCCAGGATTCTGCGATTTTATTTGCGAACTCGCAATTTTGATTTCGCGATTTCGCTATTTTGCTATTTTCTCTATCATGAATTCCTTTTACACGATTTGCAATCGCAATTGCTAATTCGCAGCCATTGCGATCGCAATTTGGCTTCATGAATCTGGCTGTAGGTTTGCCAACCGGCTGGTCAGAGTCCAAATTAGCTGATTTACTGCCCCTCACAAGTTCAAGTTTGACTTGAATTCAGCCTGACAAGGCAGCCCCTGCTATTGAATGCCAAGTTGCTGTGCGATTACCTAAACCTAAAAGGCTATGGTCCTGACACTAAAACATTGTCTTTGGCCGGCAATAACACAGGAAAACTCTTTATGGCTACAGTACTTGAACAGCTTGTTAAATACCTTAAAATCATGTTAAATATGATCCTCTGATCTTCTGCTGAAACCGACTTTGAAACTCCTATTAAAGCAAACAACAATCATTTCAACTGGCCTTGACCGAAATGCACTGAAGGAGAAATGTCATGGCAGTTGGGCCGACCACTTGTTTGCTCCTAGAACTCTACCAATGCATTTGTCCCAGCCCCTTGCCATATGCCTAAAGAAACAACTGATGAGATTAAGGTTTGAATTGATTCACTTGAAAGTCTACTGGAATGGGAGCAGGTGTAGTGACACGGAGAAACAGCATAAATTGTGTCACATGGGGTTAGAGTCTCTTATCCATTTAGTTTGCATTTGTAAACTGCTATTGCCGCACAGAATTGTTAGCGCCTTATTCTTAAGTGACTAAACTTGCACCTGTAGTGAGCCAATCAAATGCTGCTTAGAGAGGGAATCCCAGGTGCGTCATTTAGGCGTCGCCAGAGGTGGCAGCTGTGACCCCTGGCCCTGCCTTTGAGGGTATGCAGCGTTTAGAACGCAAGCATTACCACGGAATACCTTTACAATGCGGGCGTAACAACGAAAGTTGTTACCACGCATTGCACTGGGGGGCGCTCAAGGATAGTAAATGATTTAATTTACTATCCCAACACCTTCCCTACTATCCACGGGGAATGGTGTTGGAATAGTAAATTAAATTAATCAATTTTGCGCCCCCCAGCGCAATGCGTGGTAACAACTTTCGTTGTTACGAACGCGTTGTAAAGGTACGCGTTGTCAATGTATGCGTTCTAACGTCATACATCCCCTTTGAGACCTTTGGCCTCAGAGGTAGCAAAATGAGTGCCTGGAACACATAGGCAGGTCATTCATATGGACTTCTGTCGGTTGGAACTCCGTTTCCTTCTTTTCTGACAATGGTTTATTGCGCTAACATTGAATAATGATATGTTATTCATTATTAGTGTATAAAAGGATGGAGTAAAATTAGCTGGAATCTGAAGACCCCCAGCAGCAGAAGTCAGTTTGTCACTGAAACTTGGGTGGATGAATCTTCTGACCCAGAGCTGAGTTTAGCGATCCTAACAGTCTACTCAATTCTTAGAGCTGATCGAGGGGATAAGTGGGATGGAGGGCTATCAATTATCTTTAGGGATGTTCTACAAGTTTCAGGGTCCGCAGCAGAAATCTCTCCAGCCAGCGAAGTACTATTCTTTCTGATTTTGTTAAGTATAAATGATATGCTTAAGGGCCTTCTTCTATACAGGCCTCGATGGTCAAGAACCACCTTAGTGAATGCCATTAGCCCTTTTATAGACAGTAGTATTGATGCATCCGATTTCACAGTGTTAGGAGATTTCAATTATCATTTAGAAAAATTGGAAGACCACGACACAACCTCACTAGTCGATACCATGGCTTGCTTCTCCTTGACACAGATTGTTGAACATGCTACCGACGATGCAGGGCATATCTTACATGGCACATTTACTTCAAGTCCATCTTTGAAGGTCTCGGAAGTGTTGCCTGTCCCATGGTCAGACCATAAAGCTGTAATGTTCTCATTGAGTACTGATCAGCACACCTCGAGACCTCATAACCCTCATGTCATATCTATAAGTCGTGATTGGAGGAACATTGACCCCCCTACTCTACAAATGTCCCTATCATGCTCAAAGGCAGTCCTTACCACCAACGCCAGTAGGGCTGCCCACAGGCTTCCCACCTGAATTAAAGCGGCAGTCGACCCCCTAGCCCAGCCGAAGACCTTTTTTTCCAGGCAGAAAAAACCATCAGAACTGTGGTTCTCTGGCTAACCAAGAGCACAGAAACAAGTCTGTAGAAGGATAGAGAGGCAGTGGAAAACAAATTACGACCCTACAGAAAAAATAAAAAATAGCACAATCACTGGCAGACTATAAGAAAATCATAATGGATGAAAAACGGAAGGGAGTGGCTTGGCAACCAACAAGAATGGACGTGTGAGCACGAAGCTCCGTGCCCACCTCCCACGTTATCCTGTAGAAACATGCCCTGATGTCCCCAGAGGGCAGCGTTTGATAACCCCCCTCTGGGTGGGCTCTAAGGTGTGGTCCGGAGCGGTGACCGGCGACCAGCAGCGGGGATATTCCGGACCTCTGGGGGACTTGCTCTGTCGGTGGCGGCCATTTTCTAACGGCCTAGGCACATCCCCGGCCTTGCGTAATCTCCAGGCTGAGTCGCGACAGGGGCGGGCCAGCCCCGGTCGGCGGCGAAGCCCGAGCACCGGAGCCGACCCGGGATTTGGTCACCGTGTCAAGTTCTATCTAGGACCCCGATCAGTATTGTGATCTTATGCCCCTATACGGCTATAATCCATCCATACCCCTATAATGGCATAAACGATCAGAGCCATATTTCAGAAACTCGCCTCTGCAGCTCATTACAGTATATGACACAGCAGAAGCCACTATCTTAGATTCCTAGATTACACACCGAGTTCTTTCAACAGATAAAACCCCCAGCAACCTGGGAAAGCCCCGCTTGCTTTGTTTTCATTAGTAATAGAACTCTAATGAGCACTGTAAGAACGACCAGTTCTTAGTGACATCTTTATTGACGTCTTATGTCCAAAAACTTACGTCAAACAAGGCACCTTCCAGGTATAAATAATACCAATGTTGCCAAAGCAAACACAGCGATGGTGGTGGTGAATACAGGAGCAGAACAGCTGTCCCTTGCAGAGCCCAGCAGATGCGAGAAGCCCACGGACTCTGCCCCTCCTCCTCCTTGACGCGCTGAGAAAGACGCCGTCTTTTCTCCTGCCGAGAAAGTCCAGCTCCGGCGTTTCCAGTCTACCCTTGCGGGTAACTGGGATATCGAGTCCTGAGAGGAGATACAAGACCTCCAACATTCTATTCCAGAGGTACAGTGTTGACTAAACCCTTAGAGAGAATTCTTGAAGCAAACCCTTGGCAAACCAACTTAACTTAAACTGCTACTTACTTACTCCCTCCCAAGTATTAGGCTTAGGTCAGGTACACTGGGGTAGGCGTAGTTAGAAGCACCAGTTGAGGACGTTAGCTAAATGTATATATGAATGTATATATTTTATTCATTTTAACTACTGTATGGCTAAGAAACCATATCAATGCTTTTACAGTATTATTTCGCAATCCTCCTTTTACTGTACGCACTTTTTATAATAACAAGTCTTGCAATTGTGGCAATTAATTTCTCTTGCATGAGAAGAAAGACTGTTCAATAAATAATACCTTTTATTGAAAACGCCCATCTCTCTATTCTCTGCATCCTGGTGAAAGTAATTCTTGCACAATTGACTGAGTGAAATAGCTGTCTATTGTTTCACACGACTCTAGAGATTGACTCCTATTCTAAGGAGCAAAGTTGTCATGTTTATGCGGTTGTTGGAAAACTGAATCCCTTCTTGTCTGAGCCAGGGAAGCTGATCACTTCCTATTCAGTCAAGAAAGTTTCCAGTGACCTCTGAGCTAGTTGGTACAAACCCAATTAAGTTTAGCATAGTCAGTAGAGACCTGGAAGACCGCACTTCTACGTCTACACGGCTGTTTATGTTATTCCAATGCGCAGGGCCTATAGGGAAAATTGGAACTACACTACAACCGTCGGGCGGCGGGACGCTGGAGCAGCTGCTGAAAACATTGGCGGTGCCTCATTGGAAGCCTGGCGAAGCTGGGGAACAACCCCTTTCCCCCACTGACGGTGCACCTGTGCTGCAAGGTAGGCCGCGCGGCCTGTGAACTCCCTTGCAACTGCGGGAACCCTGAGGGCCCAGACGACCTGCGGACCCGGGACACACGGTGTGGGGTTATGACCGGCTTTGCTGTGGAGGGCTCCCCGGCTGTCCAGGCTGCCCTGGCTCTGGCCTCCCTGGCACATGGCGAACGACCGGATGCGGGCCCGCTCATCTAGTGGAGAGGACACAGGCCCATCTGGGGACTGTGTTTGATGCCCCCACCCCCTGTGGTGGTTGCTGGACTCGGGGGCCAGGCATGAGTGGCAGCAGGATGGGGGCCCTGAACTAGGCACCACCTACGACAAGAGGGAGCACACAAGGGGCAACTGTGGACATACCGTGCCACCCGCTCCTGGGGTCGGAGCGTTTGCATCTGAACCTTGGCTTGGTACATGCAGGAGGCTGACTGCGGTGGAGGTTGGCAGCCCCACCTGGACACTACATCTGGCCCACTGGGCGACCGAGGTGCTGGTGGGTGCAGTTTTGGGCCCAGCTGCGGGTGCTCTAGGGCCCTATCGGCCGATTGACGTGGCACTGGGAGACCGTTGGCTGCGGCTGGAGCTGTCATCTTTGTGCTCTAGGGTGCGTGTACCCGGAGCTGGTGGGAGCTCCTGGCGGACCTGAGTTGAGGGAAGTCTTCGCTGCCGCAGGGTTTTTCCCACTGATTGACAACCAGCGCTATGGGGAAGTTGCGCCCGAAACCGGGTCCGGCACCTCTTGACCCTACGGGGGACCAATCTGGGGACCGAGATTTGGAACTGTCCGGAGACCCCGCAGCGGGGCTGCAGAAGCGCCAGTTGGATCAGATCCTGAAGGCCATAGCCGACACAAGAGAGGCCCTGCACCATGACATCACTCAAGTGTCCACGGGCTTGGGGCTGTTGCGGGCCGACCATGAGAAGCTGGTGGACCGAGTCAAGCAGACTGAGCTTACGCTGGACATGCTAGGACCGGCCCAAAAAGCGACGAATGCCCCCCTGGAGAACTTGCAGAGGAGAGGGCAGACGCTGGAAAAGAGGGCCGAGGATGCGGAAGGTCGCAACATCCGAGTGGTGGGTCTGCCGGAAAAAATTAAGGGGGATGACATGGTCACCTACCTGGAAACCTGGCTACGGGAGGTGGTTGCGCCTGAAGGATCGACGCAATTCTACACGCTGGAGAGGGCTCACCGGGTCCCGGCCCATCTCCCGACTCCTGGTCGACCCCCTCGACCGGTGGAGGCGCGCCTTCTGCATTTCAAGGATAGAGACTTCATCTTACAGAGGGTGCGGACGATGGGGCCCTACCAGGTGGATAATGCAAGGGTTTCCATCTATCCTGATTATTCTTTTGAGGTCCAACGCCACCGCTCCTCCTTTTTGGCGGTCAAGAAGGCTCTTGGGGATGAGGGTATATGATACTCTCTCTTGTTCCCGGCTCGCCTGCAAATAATGGTGGACGGCACCTCCTCCTTCTGTAATAGCCCTGAGGAGGTATGGCCCTGGTTGGAGTCTTAAAAGGCTGGAACTGACGGCCACACAGCGAATGGGGAGAAGCGGGACGATGCTCCGAAACACAGACGAGGCCGCCAGGCCAGGAGGCAGCCGACAGCTACTCGGGTCCCTACCGTGTCACAGACTGAGCTGGAGCGCCAGGAGGCCCTTTAAGGCCGTTTCTACTATTTCAAGGGCGGCGACATATACTTCTGCCGTGGACTCCGGATCTCGGAGGGGTTCGAAAGATGCAACATCTGAGGGCTCGGGAGGTGATGACCAACTGCTACCTCATGTCACGCCAAGGACTGCTGATGGACTTTTGGACGAATAACCCCAGTGCCTCTCTCATTTTGGTATTGTAACGGAATGTGATGTTTAAACAGTTCATGATGTTGTATGTGAGGTGGGGGAGACAGATGCATGTTATGTCATCGATGGCTTGAAAAGGGGGGTGACGATGATTGGAATATGTTCATGATGACTGACTACTGCTCTGGGTCATGAGGGGAGTTATTTGGGAGGATGGGTTACACACTTGCGAGGACTTTGTTGTCCGAATTGTTGTGGTTCTGCACCCCCTCGATCTCACACTGGTTGTGAGACTCTGGTGGCTACCAGAGACTTTCTTTAATTGCGATTTTGAATTTGGATGAGTTTCTGCGGTTTGGTACCCTTTCTGGGGGTGGGTGGGAAGTGGGTTGGTTGGGCTGTTAAGGGGTTCCAAGGGAATGTCAATGCGCCCGGGGATTTGCCAATGAATTGGACTGTATGTATAATTGTGAATAGGGACCCTACCTGAACTGAAATGTATAACCTGGAATGTGCGGGGACTGAATTCCATGATGAAACGGCACAAAGTACATGCCTATCTTGTTAGCAGGGGATACAAGTGGCTTTTATGCAAGAAACACATATTGACCTATCTGAGGGACGGGCCTTACAGCGCAGGTGGCGGGGCCAACTGTTTTGTACTACCTACTCTGCCTTTGCACGGGGTGTTTTGGTTTGGGTGCGGGCAGGAGTTCCGTTTCAGCCCCTGACAACATTGGTGGATCCTGATGGGAGTTTCGTGGCTGTGCAGGGCCGGCTTGATGGGAGGGATTTAACGCTCTGCAGTGTTTACGTCCCGAATGTAGAGCAGGCTGCCTTTTTTGCGCGATTGTCTGGGAAATTAGCAACAGTTTTAGCTGGCACGATCCTAATTGGAGGAGATTTTAACTCTGTTGTAGATGTGGGGTTAGACAGATCGCACCCACCACTGGCTCAGTCTGCAGCTCATAGAATAGCGAAGGGGTGACGGGATTGGCAGAATACGTGGGGTTTGGTTGATGCACGGCGAACGCAACACCCTGCTGAGAGAGATTATTCCTTTTATTCCCCCCGCACGATCTGCATGTCCGGCTTGACAGCATTCTAGGCTCACCAGATGTTCAGAGTTTGGTACGCCATAGTGAGTATCTGGCAAGGACGATCTCTGACCACAATCCCTGTTTGGTAGTGGTCCAGTGGACCGGGCTACGTCAGGCTATTCCCACTTGGCGTTTGAACCCTCTGGCGTTGGAGGACTCAGCTTTTAAGACGGCAGTACAGGAAGACAGAGAGCGCTATTTTGCTGAGAATGAGAGAACGGCGTTGAGTAGGGCTCTTGAATGGGACACCTTCAAGGCGGTGATTAGGGGGGTTTGCATATCCACTACAGCGGGGACCCGTAAGACTCTCCTACAGGATCTTGCGCAGCGCGAAGTTCGGCTGCGTTCTGCAAAGCGGGCTAACAAACGAGGATTCCGAGTCTCACTGGGTCGTTTCGGCTGCTCGTGAGGAGGTCGCAATGCAGATGGAAAGGCTCCGTTGCTTCGACCATAAAGAATACCTCGTTCGGGCTCATGCTGAGCGAGATAAGGTGGGCTCCCTGCTGGCTTGGCTGGCCAACCCTGCGGCCTGTGGCACCCCGATTCTGGCCCTGTCTACCGCAGAGGACCGCTTGGTCTACACCCAGAAGGAAATCAATCACCAGTTCTTTGAGTATTATGAACGCCTTTATGGGAGTACGATGCTAAGCGTGCCCAGCGGACTAGATGATTTCCTGGCTGCAGCTCAGTTGCCACGCCTTGAACCGGACCAAGTGGACAGGTTGGGAGGGGAGATTTTGGTGGGGGAGATACGTACAGCAATCAAGCACCGGCGTGGACGGTTTGCCGATTGAGTTCTACGCGGCCTATGTGGATGTACTAGCTCCGCGGCTGCATGCGGTTTACAGGGAGGCCTGGGACACTGGTGATCTACCTGCGACCGCCCGGGAGGCCATTATCTTACCCTTATTAAAGCATGGGGGTGATGCCAGTTTTCGCTCCGCCTATCGACCATTATCTATGCTAACGGTTGACTATAAAATCTTAAGTAGGATCCTCGCAACGCGACTCCTCATCCATGTGCGAACCCTGGTTCACCCGGATTAGGCGGGCTTCATCCACCAAGGCACCACTGCGAATTGTATACGCCGACTCCTCCGGGTCATGGGGGGCAATTCAGTGAGCTCCCGGAGGCCTTGGTGCTTTCTATCGACATTGAAAAGGCCTTCGACAGTGTGGAGTGGCCATACCTGTTCCGGGTCTTGGAGGCTTTTGGTCTGGGGGAACAGTTTGTAAAGTGGACTACACTACTCTATAGTTCAGCTACAGCCAGGGTGGAAACAGGAGCCACGATATCGGCCGCGTATCGAGTTGGCCGTGGGACACGCCAGGGGTGTTCCCTGTCCCCATTGCTCATGCTCGGATTGGACGGGCATACGAAGGCCTGGTGCTGCGGTGCGAGACCCATTACATCTCTTTATACGCGGATGATCTACTGGTGATCCAGGCGGATGCTGACAGCTCGCTTCGCGGAGCCAAACTCCTACTTCAGGATTTTGGCGATATCTCGGGCTTGAAGGTCAACTGGGGGAAGTCCTGCCTTTTCCCGGTAACCCCAAGAGAATGTGCGCCCCAGACAGAGGGAAACCTTCGATGGGAACACCACTGTCTCCCGTATCTGGGTACTCATGTGTATCATTCTCAGCTAGACTTGCTGGAGGGCAATGTGAATAGGGCGATCAGGAATCTACAGAGTAACATGGGATGTCGGCGTACCATGCCTCTGTCGGTAGCGGGACGGGTGGCTTTGTTGAAAATGGTGGCACTTCCCTGCTTGTTGTATTTGTTCCGCACACTGCCAGTGTGGATACCAGCGTCGATCTTTCGTAAACTTCGATCTTTGACTACGGGGTTCATCTGGGGTTCGGGCAGGCGTCGTGTCGCTCTGGCCACCCTAATGCGTCCCAGAGCGGATGGAGGGCTGGCAGTCCCTGATTTCGAATGGTACTATCTGGCGGCGCAGCTGCAGTGGCTTACTCAAGCAGTGGCTCAAGAGTTTAGAGGACTGGAGGGGCCACAGGGCAGACTGCTTCCTAGACATGTCATCTCTTTTATAATATTAGGCCAGAAAATTGATTTAGATCAACTCACTCTTGAGGAACGCACAATTCGACTCTGTTGGTTTCGCAGCCACAAACGCTCGGGTGTCGTTCACCCGTATGCCCCAGAAATTCCTTTGGGGATGTGTACAGCCCTTCCACACGGTGGTAACTGGTCAGCTTTGGCGGTCTATGAAGAGCTTGGGCTGCACATGATTGGAGACCTGTACGGAGACGGGGCTCTGCTGACTTTCCAAGAGTTGCAGAATACTTATGGCCTTCCGAGAGGGGATTATTTATTACATGTTGCTCTAGTGGCCAGTATTCAGAAACAATGGAACGTAGGGCTTTCCGAGACGCCGACCTCTCTGGGTTGCCAGTATGTGGTTATGGCGGCTGGCACTTTCAAGGCCGTTACCTGCCTCTACAGGAGGCTGTCGACGGAAGTCACGATGCCTTTAGAGGGTTTGAGAGGTAAATGGGAACTGGACATCGGAAAACCCATCCCAGAGACGACATGGCCCCATCTGGTTCGGCGCGCCTGGAAGGGTACGCGGAATGCGAGATTCCAACTGGTCCAGTTTTTTACTCTGCATTGGGCATATTTGACGCCTGTTAAGATGTCGCAATATTTTGGGGGTACTACATCACACTGCCCGAGATGTAGGGCAGACGGAGCTGATTTCTCCCATATGTTCTGGTCCTGCACCGGACTAAATAATTATTGGAAAGAAGTAGTGGCTTGTCTGAATGCTGTCACGGACTGGCAGATAGAGGCGGACATGGGAACCTGCTTGTTACTCTGGTTCCCGCATACCCCCCGAACGAAAGTTACTAGCAAATTCTATGACCTGGGATTGATTCTGGCCAAGAGGGAGCTTACAATGCACTGGAAATCGAACCTGGGCCCTAGTTATTCACGATGGAAAGTGAATCTCTTACGGTGGGCACGGGCTGAGAGCACACTTCGGCTGCAGCAGGCCAGGTGCTTAGATAATGACAAATCCTTGGAAGTGGCCAGAGCATGGGAGGCACTGATGACAGCGCTCCAGCGACCTGACGATAGTTCGAGTGAGGTGGAGGAGGATCTAGCGTAGGACTCGACACTCTAGTGGGAAGGAGCCTATCACAAGCAGGAGAGATAGTGGTTAATGCGAGGGGCGGGTTTTGGAGGCTGTCCCTGTTACACTACCTAGCACGGCGAGAGTTCACGATCAGTAGAGGATACCCATGACTATTGTGTTTTATATATTGGTTGTAGGCACACTGACAGGGGTGGGGGGCACTGAAGGGGGTGGGGGTCCTAGGTTTTTCCCTTTCCCCCTTTTTCATTTCCTGTCCAGGGGCTTGAGTACCGCCAAATGCGTTGTAAACTGTCGCTCATGCGACCTGGTGTAACTTTACAATATGGTGCTCATTTTGTTTACAAATGCCAATAAAATATATTTACAAAAAAAAATGGATGAAAAACGTAAATACTTTTCAACAAAAATCTTTCAGGCAAAAAACTCTAGTCATGAGCTTTTCTCCACAGTTAAAAGTCAAGCCAAACTACCTGAGCCTCCTAGGATAGAAAGTAGTGCATAATTTTGTAACTTATTGGCATAGTCTTTTAGGGGCAACCTGGAGACAATGTAGAAATCCTTGAGGGACTGGGATAATACCGTATCTGTGAACACCCTAGCAGTCACATCTCCTTCCCCACTCAATCTATTTATTTCACTTTCTCCTCCTTCCATAGAACAGATTACTCAGGTGGTAAACATTTCCAAATCGGGGGCTCCATCCGTTCCCTGTCTTCCCAAAATACTGCACCTGATTGCTGATATTGTCAGTCACACAACTAGGTGTAGTATTCAATGAGATAATCCGTGCAGGCATTGTCCCTGATGTTTGAAAAACAACATCGATTTTACCACTCATAAAAAAACTATCTCGATCCAGATACCGACCTATCTCTAGATTACCCTTCCCGACTAAAGTGCTGGATAAAATACTAAATACACAGCTCACAGCATTTATCTCCTCCATGGACCTCCTAGATCCCTCACAATAAGGGTTCCAGCAGGGAGGCCATAGCACTGAGACAGCTCTGGTCATGGCAGCAGAAGAATTAAGAGCAATGCTGGACACTGGTGGTAAGGCTGCCCTGTTTTTGTTAGATCTATCAACGGCCTTTGACACAGTAAACCATGAAACATTAGCCAACAGGTGATTTGAGAAGGGAATCAGAGGCACCGCCCTTAAGCTGCAGACATCGTTTCTTTCCGATACGGTTCAAGTGGTCCGGAGCATTCTCATACGAGCAATTCAAACTCCCCTGTGGGGTGCCACTGGGCTCGTTCCTGAGCCCCACACTTTTCAATTTACTTGTTACCCTGCTGGCTACAATCATCAGACAGTTTAGCTTGTCAGTGGTTTCTTTCTCTGATGATACCCAGCTAGTGGTGTCAGTTTCAGGCAACGTTGACGAGACAGCAGACCGATTTAATGGCTGCCAGACACAGATAAAGCTGTGTATCACGTCTGACTGCCTAAAATTGAATGGCAGAAAGACAGAGGTTCTTTTGTTAGGCACTGACACCTCCTTCTAGCCACCCAGATGGTGGCCCCTCTTTTTGGGAATATTTCCAGTTCCAGTGCAGAAGGTGAAAAACGTATGGTTCATTTTTTATGACAAACTGATATTCAAAAATCAGATCAGTACCCTCACCTCAACTATCTTTTACACCCTAAAAATAATCAGGAAATTGTGCCCTTTCATCCCACCCAACTCCCTAAAAAAACTTGTAACAGCATTAGCCCTGTTCAGATTGGACTATGGTAATGCTTTGTACATGGGTATCCACTCGCAGCATCTACCAAAGCTACAGCATCTTCAAAATGTGGCAGCCAGACTTCGGCTGGACATCCTTAGGTCCCAGTCAGTTTCCCACTGTCTGAGAGCCCTGAACTGAAATTGACTGGGACCTAGGTATGTCCAGCCGAAGTCTGTCTGAGAGCCCTGCACCGGTTCCCAGTGGACAAGAGGATCAAATTTAAATCCCAATTCCTAGCTTTTAACGTATTACACGGCGCTGCTCCTCAATTCATGAAGAAACATCTGAACTGGTACATGCCTTCCAGAAATCTAAGATCGGCACATAGTAAACTCCTACAAGCTCCCAGATTCAAGAAAGCCCAACAGGGCGGAAGAAGCTTCCGGCCTGCATAAAGAACAGCCCTACGCTGCTATCTTTTAGGAAATCATTTAAAACCTGGCTCTTTGCAAACTAACAAGCTCATCTACAGTTTCTTCAGTAACCTTACTGAATTTTCGGGTATCAGCGCCTAGACGTCCCTGGGCATTCATGCACAATATAAATATACAAATCAAATAAAAAACATTGCTTTTAAATGTATGTTATGTGCATGCTTGCAGGTGAGAGTGCATTTATGTAACACAGAGTGTGTTTATGTGTGTCTGTGAGTGGAAATAACGGTCAAATGGCATAATGACAGATGATGTCACGTCCATTAACCCTGGCATTTTGATAAATTAACGTTCATGGGGAATCCACCCAGTTGTCACACCATTTCCAGAATTTTTTTTAAAGTAGCCATATCAACTCTCTTGGGCTCCATGCCCCTTAAGAGCATGGGCGTTGGTAGTGTGGGGGATATATCCCCACCAGATTTTGGAGGGGGGTGGACACAGGACAAGGTTGGAGGGGACAAGGGGACTAACGAATTTCCTCTCTCTCTTCTAGGATTTGCATAGCCCTTAACACAGGAAAGTGCTTACTATAATGGCCCTGCAAGTGACCTGCCTCCATTTACCTGTGATCAATCAGATAGTCACAGCATAAAGGTGGCGTCACTCCACCGTTCCTCTGCCTTTTTGTAATGCTGCACCCCTCCAGAAATTCTTTTTCACTTCTCTGCCACAGCTGCCTGCAGAAACAAAATGTGCAATCCATAAGACATTCCCTGTACTGGCCTTTCTGTTAGCTAAAGGCCTGTTTTCCTGCTTTTGGGGCAGGGGTTATGTCTGAAACGTAAGCAATGGTTACACACGCTGATGCACTGTAATAAACAACTTGAGCTTTACGCTGAACTTCTGCCCCTTGAGTCACCCTAGAAATATTTGAAGTCTATTAAAAACGTATCCGTTTCAACTTCAAGATGAGGTCTGGGATTGAACATTATGCTATATGGACAAATAAGATAGATGTGAGGCGTCAACCCACGGCACACACAGGGATTAGAAATAGTTGGAAGAGAACCCCTAGATTCAGGTATTGCATGTGCCTTTCGTTGTGAGCTGAATGCTGGTACTGAATTGTTGTACTAAAGTCATGACCTGTCCTTTATTTTCCAGAGTGATCTGTGTGTTTGATCCTCTTTAATGATCATTCAAAATAGGTATTTTTTGTTTTTTAAAACAGTTTTTATCCTGTGACTGCTGTAGTAATGAGTCGTGGTTCATTTTTTTGAATGTTGTTGTTTGTATCATGTATGATTATGTAAGTAACAAATACATAAAAAAGCTAATCTTGGCAGAAACAAGTTGGAGGGACGCGTTACTGTTTTATTTTCATACGTAATCTGCTCTTGCACTTCCTTTACAGTGTCACTCAACTGGAGGTGCATTAGAATGCTTCTTCAGAGAGTCTAAAAGAGATTGTGCTGCTTCCACTTGAGCAAAAACATGAGCTGTCCCATGTCACACCACTTTCAAACATGCTGAATACCACAAGGAAGCCGGAACTATAAAACCCTTTTACGGGTTAATTTGGATGCCCGTGAACTGAATTATAACGGTATTCTCTCAGTGGACTTATAATATCTTGATTTATGGGTTTCTGCAGCCATTCTACACTAGGCTTGACTGGATGTTCCTCTAATCGTCCTTGTGACTAGGAATCATCAACGTTTTGAAATTGATAATCGCCTTGAAAAAGTCGGAGTACAGACGAAACACATGTCGGCTAGATCGTGTGCTAGGAATCCTTTTTAAAACTAATAAAAACGAGAATCTGCAAAATTGATTTGGTTTGCATTTTCTGTTGGACACGAAGACTACTGATTGTATTGAGCTCTTCAGATTCATGTATACACATAGGTACCTGTTTTTTGAGTTTGATAATCAACATATATTAATGTTGGACTGATGTATTAATATAAGGGTGTGCTGTTTAGGCTTTTTTGGTCACAAAACCCTTGTGCATCAGCTGCATTTTAACTCTGTGGTTCCATCACAGAGTTCTGGTACGGAAAAGGAAGAACATGCCATTATGTCACTTGCAAGTCCTTCTTGAGGTGCACCGCCCACTGCAGGATCAGATCACGAAGGTCGGTGTCACGTAGAACTACAATAATTGTGCCACTGCCTTGTACATTCACAGATTCTGCAGACATAATGGCCAATCTGTAGTCTCTTTCAGTCAGTGCACGCTGCCATGGCCAGCTGGTGAAAGACATTCACTGAAGAATGTCTTCATTGCCTCTTCAATTGAGGTGTCTGCTGCCATTACAGGGACTTGCAATCCTGATACTGGACACTCGTGGGCCATGTGTTGATGGTTCTCTAACTTTATCCCTGTTATCCAATGACAGCATTGTCCGAGCCGCTCCATCTCTGAAACTCGCCTGTCTTCCCAATTTCTCCACATATCCAATAGGTCCTACACCAATCATTGGGGTTGTATGTCATCTTCCAGAGCCAACACTAAGAATGCCCTGTGCTCAAATGTGATGGTTCTCATGTCGAGAGCTATAAACTGATCAGCAGAACATGAAGCCAACATGGCCTGTCAGAACAAAAGAAAACAGGCAGCTTGGAGAAATACAGAGATAAAAGAGATAAAACAGCAAATTAGAAAACTGCAACATACCTGCTCAAAACAAACACCAATCAAGACAAACTTCAACTACGGAAAGGTAACAGATTATACAAGTCAGCTATCAAAAAAGCTAAAAATAAGATACTATTGAAACAGAATTCAAAATGCTAAATGTGCAAATAAAGATTTCTAAAAATTTAACACTGAATTTCGTAAACCAAGTTGCCTAGAAGGAGCTCATCCCATAACTCAAAATTTCACAGACAAACTGGCAAAACATTACACGGCTAAAGCAGACATGTTGAACTCATATTTAACACAAAGCAAAACCACCAGCACCGACCCTTTTCCAAAACAATAATCCAAGAAAACGCTGAACCCAGACTCTCCATTCCTACCAACAAATTTCACACAATGAATTTATGGACCTGGTCAAAGCAAGCAGGCCTGCTGGCAATCTTTCTGACCTGTGTCCACCACAGACCTTAAAGAAAGTTCTTCTAACTACCGCTGCTGCCACTGAAGTAAGCGGAATCATCAATAATTCCGTAACTGCAGTAAAATTTCCAAAAGAACTAAAAAAGTCATACATAAGCCCATTATTGAAGAAAACAAACCTGTACGCACTGAACCCCAACAACTACAGACAGATTACAAATGGACCTTTCCTAGACAAACTGATAGAAAGAGCAGCAGTCGGTCAGATGTCACAATTCTTTGAAGAAAATTCCATACTTTCAGACTTTCAAACAGGATCCCATCCAGGAAGAGGCACAGAATATGTCCTTGTTGCCATCTGGGATGACCCTAAGAACACAGTTGACCGGAACAGGGTTGCTGTACTACTTCTTTTGGACCTCTCAGCTGCTTTTGAAACATTGAACATGACACTCTAATGCAAAAACCCTGTGAAGCCAGCAGAGAGGGGAATACTCCCAACTGGAACACATCCGACATTCACAACAGAACTAATGTCATCCACAAACCCCCTTTCTCTCCCTAACCGTATTTCATAAAAGCAGGGGTCCATCAAGGATCTATCATCTCACCCATGCTTTTCAACATTTACATGAAGTAATCACTGGTATTAATCAATCAATTTCACCTCACATGCTATAACTATGCAGATGACACACGAATACTCCTTAAACTGAAAAGCTCCAAAGATGTTGGAAACTCACCAATTTTCAGTTGACTCAGAGCCTTTTCAAATTGAATGCTTCCAAAATGGAAATACTCACATGCAATGTTCCCTCTAATTTTTTTCCTCTATATGCGGCAGTGGAGGGTCTTTGTGCACTGCAACCATGGCTATGTGCGCCAGGAACCAGACAACGTGCGTGTGCAGCACCAAATGTCACTCTAAACGTTTACTTAAAAAAGTGAAAAGATGGTGCATTTTCACACAAACAGCGCCACGTTAAATGTCTTAAGGCCGGTTTGCAAATTGGATAAACACGCCATGACATGAATTGATTACACAGGCAAGTACACTTCAGGTTTAGAAAAGCACAAGACTCCAACGGTGGTACAATCATAAGATTTTTACTAAATATTCTTAACTGGAGCACTGTTCATTGGGTGGGGAAATGTTGAGAGCATATACAATATCACATATGACCAATAAGTTACACAATTACATAACATATTTACAATTTGATCTGAAAGCTACTGAGTAATGTTGGGCTATCCCACCAGAGAAAGTTTGTGAAACTCTGACATCCAGGCAAACATGGACTGTAGGAGAGGGCCGTTCAGACACGTAATGTGGCATCACCAGATGGGTGACAGGGTTGCTTCTCACGGCAATCCTTGTCATTTTTCCAGTGCTGATAAACTCTATCAAGGTCAACTTTCCCATTCAGGAGGTAGGCCTTTGTCCTCATCAGCATAACCAAATGCTTCTGCTCTAGTCTATTCCTCAATTTACACTTGATAGTATTCATGAGGCTGACTCCTCCCTCACAGTCTGCACTAGATGCTTGAAATGTTGCACAGACATCAACAAGCTGAGACACCACACTATACTGAGCAGCATTGCGTACAGTGAAATTCACCATGTCTTGAAAGGTGTTAAATAACCCACCGTTACATGTTCTGCCACCACATATTTATAGTCTCTGTATTGTCAGACAACATCTTCTGGTGTTTCACAATAACCCAGGACCAAGACATGTCATTAAGTACTGCAAGGGAAATATGGTTGTTAGAGTCAGATAGCTTTTTGTAACAATATTTAGCAACTGGATCATTCTCTTCAACTTTCTCATGCTCAAAGTACTTAAGAACAGCCTTGTAATTCCGAGTTAGTGCACCAACTGCAAAATGCCTTGAAAGCCACCAGACTTCATTCAATGGACCCAACAAATGTTGAGACATACCTATGGTAAAGAACACAAGAATCATACTATGGGCGTCATAGGTCACATGTCCACCAATCTCTGGTCTATGGTGGAACCCTGGAAGGAGGGGGAGGTGTTACGAGGCCCCGATAACGCTGCAAGGCCACATTAATAGTACAATGTACACTTTATAAATGTTGTTAACGTAACATATCTCACTAAATTACAGTAGTTATTTCCACACATTGGCTGTAAACTGGCATAAACTTGGCTTTGCTTCTTTTAGCAGAAGTGAATAGGGTTAATAATGTTCACAGCGGGCCATATTTTGTTTTCTAGTGAATCTCTGATTTCCAAGAACTATTAACACGACCAGGTGAAGAAATGTAAGTAGGACCCATGCTGTGCTCTCCTCTACAGACTCTGCAGCCCTATCGGACCTCTGAGGACTGCACAACAACTTTACAAACCTCATTGGACTCGGTGTGTCTGCTCATGAAGCAGAACTCAAACTATGGGGCATGATGCTGTTCATTACTATAGTGTCAGCCCTGCCAAGTATCACGCATGCATCATGCGTTAGACTAACGCATTTCAGTGTGGTGGTCCGCATTACTGCACTGAAATGCATTGTCACGCATTATAGTGCCTCCTCAGCTTTCAAGGAGCGCTCTTAAGGACCACTGACTATTTGGTATTAGAGGGCATCCTGTGTTGTGCTGTGGCATGCTTGGGGGCTTGCTCAGGTAGCTCTCTCTGTAGCTGGCAGGGATGGTACATTGTTTCAATTACCGAGCGGTACGGCAAAAATATTGACTTCATCGTCATGGAGGCTGAGTCTCAGCCAGAGTTTAATTTGGCAAATCAACATAGTCTGACTAGATACCGGGCGGGCGGGACCACGTTTGCAGCTATTACAGCAGAAACCGCAGTTGAGCTCGCTCTGCGCCGCGTCTATATGGTTCGGAGTGGACTTGTTGAGTTCTTACTTGTCTGCGCAAAGTAAGAATCCCAGCAGTGCAGCACTGTTATCGGAGAATCTGGCAATTTCTGTTTATTTTCGCAGTAGGAATTTACAACTCTGAAGAGCCCTGCTGTGAACTATGTAGCGGCTCAATGATCTGCGACAAACCACCTAAGGTACCGGCACATTTCTTTCTCCACAAGCTCTAGGGTCTGGCGGTGGACCCCTGGCCTGGGAGCTCCTGAATGGCTCAGGGGTAAGATTCTTAAAGTTTAGTGACGCTGCTGCTCTGGTTCCAGGGCTCCGGCATAAGCCCTTGACCCTTGCTGAAGGGCCGGTCGCTCCACGCACCGCACAGCTCCTCGTGAGTGTGCTCAGACTCTCATCACTGCTGCCGCGAGTTTGCGTCCTCTGTTGATAAGTATTTTGTGCCCTGGGACTGTGTTTTGGCCCTGTGACCGCTATTTTGCCACTGTTACTGTGATTGTGTTTTCCTCTTCCTCGCTGCCCCTTGGGACCGTTTTTCCCACTTGTGCACCCCCCCGCTCCACGCTGCCCACCACTGCCCGCCCCCTTTTCTCTTCTGTAACCTCTCCCCCTTCCCATTCGCCGCCCGCTCCCGCCTCCCAGCTGCTCCTCCCTCCCACTTGGCCATTTATGGCAGAGACCGCGCGGTGGTGAGCTGTGACCTTGACCCTGCCGAAGGGCCGGCGCTCCACGCATCGCACGGCTCCTCGTGAGTGTGCTCAGGCTCTCATTGCTACTGCCGCGAGTTTGCGTCCTCTGTTGATAAGTATTTTGGAACTTCCTGTATTCACGTTCAGACTGCTCACCCACACGCACAAAGCTCTCCACAACATGGGCCCCGACTACCTCAACAGCCGACTCTCGTTCTACACCCCCACTCACCAGCTTCGCTCCACCAACCTCGCCCTTGCCATCGTCCCACGAATTCGCAGAACCACCTCCGGAGGAAGCTCATTCTCCTACCTATCAACGAAGACCTGAAACTCCCTCCCCACCCACCTACGACTGACCCAGGACCATCTCAGCTTCAGGAAGCACCTCAAGACCTGGCTCTTCAAGCAGTAGCAGCTTCCCCCCCCCCACCCCAGCGCCTTGAGACCCTCACGGGTGAGTAGCACGCGCTATAAATGCTTTGATTGATTGATTGAAGCCCGTCCCAAGTAGCTGCTGCTGAGCCACACACTCATGCTCAGGCCGGTGTTTGTTGTGGCGGGTGTCCTTGCGGCTGGATGCGGCCCATATAAAGAGTTGCATCGCAAACTAAGTAAGTTGTGCCTCGTGAGGTATCTCTCTGTGAAATCATGTGCTTTTAAATTATATTAATAGCACTAGCGCGTGCAGTGGTGCCCGTTCGACACCTGTGTTTTAGAAGGATTCAGCAGCGTGGATAGAAGCATCGATTGAGTGCGCCTTTCCATCAAGGAAAAAACGAGGTCTCTGTAAGAGAGCGATGATTAGTGGGCGTGATGGGGTTAAGCAAGAGTGATCCTTTTCACCCAGTATCATGTGAACACCCCACCCCCCACAAAACCATCTGAACGTCTGCACCGAGTCCAAAAACAGCGTGCAGGCAGCGAGGAACTTCCCACCCATTGACCCTTTTATGCTGCCAATGATAGTAGCCACGCAACTACTGACCATCACACTCCTAGAAGTTTGACAATTGTGGGGCAGAATTATTTGTGTGTCCTAGAGTTTTCATGCACCAATAAAAATGTCACGATCACTCTTGTGAATAATGGAGTGCTGGAGCAAGATTAGCGGTTTGTTTAGTAACAGTTTTCACGAAAGAGCCCTGCATATTGTCAAAACTGTATTTAATGAGAATTAGCTGTGAGTTACTGCTTTTAACTAGGTTAGTGCCCATCAATTTCTGGTGATTTAAAACAGTTTTAAGATCTTGTAGGAGTTTCTTGTTGCTCAAAAGGGTGTGATTTAGGATATTTATATGTTGACCTTGTCTTCATTTCTTGATTTTGCTCGCGAAAAGATGTCACTCATAGTGGTCGAATGTCACTCATAATTACAATTTTTGACAGAAAACAACCTAGTGTTTTAATACATCTAACAATGTAGTATACATAAGGACAATTGGCTGCAAATTATTATAAAAATACGTGTTTTATTATAAATTTTTGAACATTTAAAAAACAAATGACATAAATGTAATAAAAAAGACAATGAACACAATTTTAGTCATATATCATACAATATCAATAAAATTCATACATTTATAACATTTTATGTAAACAATGTATAGACTAATCAAAAGAGATGTCATATCCCACCTCTCTCCCTCTTAAGCACCTACAATATCTCATCAAAGTAGAAAATACCCGGGCATCAAATTGATTCACTATCAACTTTCGGTGTATTTCCATTGTTGCTTGTAAGTCTCAATTACCTACAAGACATTTGTTTATTTCCAGAAAATTCATTAAAAATCAGTGCTAATAAGAGCAGTTAAATACGTTTTCTCCACTCCAAATATATACATACCAAGAGGCCAATATATACCTAGAAGGCCGCTATTTGAATTGTTTTTTGTCATAATTGTTCACTTGTTTTTCATAAAATCCTAGTTGAAAGACGGAGAATTAATTCATGTGTATCAGTTACCCCGAACATTTTATTCTAATGATAACATCTTAGATAATGCAAGGAAATGAAAAGAAAGAAATATATAAATAACTCTTGATTAGAAATAGGACAATTTGGCTACTATGTTAGAATGCAGGATATTATGTGTTCTCTTTTAATTGAATCATGTATAATTAATGTTCCCTTTTATATGTATCTTTTTAGAGTTTATGTGGCTACTCCAGAAGAAGGCGCTGGTTCGCCGAAACGCTCGTAGAGACCAATTCTGCCACTGATAATTTTTTAATCTTTGTTTACATAAAATGTTATGAATGTATGAATTTTATTGATATTGTATGATATATGACTAAAATTGTGTTCATTGTCTTTTTTATTACATTTATGCCATTTGTTTTTTAAATGTTCAAAAATTTATAATAAAACACGTATTTTTATAATAATTTGCAGCCAATTGTCCTTATGTATACTACATTGTTAGATGTCTTAAAACACTAGTTGCCTAGGTTGTTTTCTGTCAAAAGTTCTGCTTTCCCTGACCTAGGAACCATTGTATCCATACTTTCAGGGGGTCCTTGTTGAATACACGCCACTCATAATTACAATAAAATTATGAAAATGTCACACATAAGCAATCTGAAACCTTGGCACTGTCAGGTTTTATATTATCGCAAATCTCTGTGGAACACTGAATAACACTGACAGCTGGGCAGAGGGAACGTGATCCCGCCAGAGTTTAAAATGTCTGACATATTTGCAGCTCTTGCTCAGCCTCTCAGAGCGTGAGTCTGCTCCAGTGATGGAAATACATTCAGAGAAGTAATAATTCTCAGATGCCAATCTGGCGATTCACTAGGCACCTCCCCGAGGCATTTTCATTTTGGAGTCCAGATATTTGAGAAATGTTTCATGTCCCCATTGCCAGTAAAAGCACTCTATCTCCCCTCGCGTTACTACCAAACCATATACAGTAAATGTAAAAACACTGCGTGTATTTCTAGGTTAATCTGCCTTGTTTGCAGACTTGCTGTATTGTTTTGTAGTAACGCGAGGCTGCGGGGGAGATGGAGTGCTTTTATTTAAGAATCCATGTTAATTGCAGCCCCTTCACGAGCGGCGATTAACATGGATATTTAAATAAGGCAGATTAGCCTAGAAATACACGCAGTGTTTTTAAACTTGCTGTATTGTTCTGATAGTAACGCGAGGCTGCGGGGGAGATGGAGTGCTTTTATTTAAATATCCATGTTAATCGCCGCTCTTGAAGGGGCTGCAATCAGTCCTGCCAAGTATCACGCATGGGGTGTGACACTAACTCATTTCAGTGTGGTACTCCGCATTACCGCACTGAAATGCATTGTCACGCATATGCTGTGTGGTGGCTGTCATCAAAAGCATGGTATAAAACAGACTTAATAAAACAGTGTCTTGCCCGTGACTTTCGCGTGCTGCTAGAGCAGGCTTGAGGTTCCGAGCTGTGCTAACGCTGCTGGCAGCCTCACTCAACTGTTACAATGTATCATGGGGCTTCCAATCCCGCGACGCGGCTCTCACTGTCTGTCAGCCTGACGTCATCGCGGGGGATGTCATTTCCTACTACTGGAGCGCGGGAAGTTTAGAGAGCTTAGCTCAAAAAGGCGGCCGGCTGGCTAGTAAGTTTATGGCCGGAGGGTGGGCTGCCTATATTCATGGCCGGAGGGAGCGCAGGATAATTCGGCCTATACGGCACCCTGGCATCTCGGCCAGTGTTTAGTCAGTGTTTCGTTGTAACACTATGCACTCCCTTCACTGTTTTCCCGAAAGTTCCCCGACCCCCGGTGAAACTTTTTTACCGCGCTTTTGCCACCTCAGGAGTATTACCAGGCTTGCTTCATCCTTACATCCACTAATAACCGTGGCCTGAGCGCTACAAATCACGGCCGGAGCGAAGTACAGTAATGATGGCACCCTCGCAGCGCTTCCTGCAGCAGCTCGCACAGGCCTGGGTCGCCTTGTGCTATCAGCTGCTGCTATTTTACTCCCCTCCCCCCGTTGAATGCAATAGCTAACGGCAGCCGAAGACTGGGCGGCCTCGCCCGGGACCCACAGGTGCCAGGACAGTACAATGGGCTTGACCCGGCATTCACTGGATGCAGACCTGGGGCCTACTAATTACCACGGCCCACGGTGGTTCAGGCCTGGCTGAGCCTGCCTGCCTTCAGCCAGCTGTCTAGAACAGAGACAGAGGCCTGGACGGCTTACACTGGAGTGGAGGCTGGACTGGGGGGCAACTTTAACTGCCACGGCCCGCGGTGGCTACAGCCTGCCTTCAGCCAGCTCTGAGCTGTAGACCAGAGTTGCAATTACAGAGCGTGCAGAGCCAGCATTGGTTAAACAAGTTATAGGAGCCCGGAACCAATCTGCTGCGTGTCCAGGGGACTCTTGAGCAGGCATTTGACATGCATACCTGGACTATGCTAAGATAATTTTTTTCTTGATATTGTGACGTGGATAGTGAGATGTGCTAACCTCGAGCTTTGAGAGGGAAAGGTTAGTGTTTTTCCTGGATAGAAGTCCCAAGTACAGTGGCAGTTTCTTAAATTCGTTAAAATCAAGGTCTGTTTTATATTTTATTAGCTCTTCTGCTTTTGCATTTACAATCATGTAGCACTTAAAATCGTACCTGCATTAGAATCGTTTAGCAATATAATTTGAAAGGTAATTCTTGGTGAATACATGCACAAGAAACTATTTAAAACAGTGCACATCATATTTTATCACCCAGCATGAGTCCCCAGACCTGCAGGTAACTGAACTCCCTGTCTCTGGAGTGCTTCTCTCATTGATTCTCTCGCTGTGATTGACGGTCTGCCTGACAGCTCTTATCTGTTTATGTGCTATAGTACATATATGATAGGTTTCCCTCATCCTCATTGCTTGACTTTGCTTGTGAGAAAGTGTCACTCCTAGTCCTTGAAATGTCACTCATAATTGCACCCAAATTATGGAAATGTCACACGTGCCAATCTGGAACCTTGGCAGCTATGTGCAATTAACATGGATTCTTAAATAAAAGCACTCCATCTCCCCCGCAGCCTCGCGTTACTACTAAAACATTACAGCAAAGAAAGGTGCTTCAGGGAAATTCATAACGCAAGTGGCCACATGGAAACACCTCTGCTGCTTTCGCCGCTGTCTCCTGCCGTCTGGAAATGCCCGCTTTTCGTGCGCCTTTTAAAAGCGGCGGTGACACGAATTCCCTCACAGGATGTGCTCTCTGTGTGCGCTCCACACATGGGACTGCACGCTCGGGGGTAGAGAAGTGCACGGCCGCGCAGCCGCGCAGCTTCTTGGGAACAGTGCTCACATGTGGTGTTTGGAAAAATGATGATCCACTTGCCTCACAGCCTGCTGATCTGGGGACACCACCTAAAGTATCAAAGGAAGTTAGAAACCTCGAAATTACCATGGCCTCTAAGCTATTGAACAATGCCTAAGTGGACAAACTAGCAAGATCCAGCTTCGCTACTATAAAAACTCTTTAACACATCTTCTCCCACTTGGGATTTCCATACAAGGTCCAGGCTACCATCTCTCTTGTTCTGTCTAAACCCGATTACATCAATAATATCTAGCACGGTTCAACTTTACCAACTATGAGAAGACTACAATGGATTCAAAACTCTGCTGACAGACTACTCTTACATAGAAAGTCACAAGTCCACATCACCCCTGCTTTGAAAACCCTACAGTGTTTACTAGTTGCCAGAGATCCACATTCAAGCTGCTTTCCATCACCCACAAAGCGAAACATGGAACAAGACCGCTCTGCATCAGGAATAAAATCACCAGAAATCCCACAATACAAGAAAATAATGATTTGCAATATCATAGGTCTCGCAATTACGAGAGTTTGAGCTATTAGCATTGTAAATGACAATAGTTTAAACTCTCGCAAATGCGAAACCTATTGCATTGCAAATACTTTTTGTGTAAAGGCGCCCCATGCCACACGTTCACATGAATGGAGGCTGCGTCCCTTTCTTTAGATGAGCTGCGTCTAAAAAATGGTCTACGGCCGCCATTAAAGTGAAAGCGCAGTATAGGGCGCTTTTACACAAAAAAACACATTAGTTTGTCAAGTTGATAAACATGCTTTTTTCTTTAAAAGCCCCTCATGCCACTGTTTTACTTTAATAGGTGCCACAGACCTTTCTTTAGATGCAGCTCGTTTAAAGAAAGGGGTGCAGCCTCCATTAACGTGAAAGGCGCTTATAAACAAAACAAAAAAGTGAATAAATTAGAAAAAACATGCTGCTGCTTTTGGCGCCATAAATGAAACAAAGGTGTGGTCTCCACTGTGGCGAGCCGTGCTATTAAAACAAGAAAAAAGTGTTAGGAGAGAGCGTGCCTTGCCTACAACAGCAGGCAGGTGAAAACAATTTTAAGAAATAGAACTCAGAGGCTGTAATTAAATCCTGCCAAGTACCAACACACATAAGAGGGCACAAACTTATTGGAGGTTAGAAGATGAGACAAGGCAGTACTAAGGTGGGACTACTAAGCCTATAGACCAATGAAAAGCCTCAGTTTACAAAGGACAATAACAAAAGCCAATGAAACCTATGGGTTGAGACTGGGGGCTTCAAATCCAACCTGAATACAGCATGCCTCGCATAGCAGCACATACGCTGCCCAGGTTCAACCAAAAACTCAAGGTGGCACATCACCAACTCTGTTCAAGCAGCCAAACTATGGAACTCTATACCCCTAAACATAAGATCCACGGATAACCACCTTATCATCAGAAGACTACTCAAGAGTTGACCCTTCTCAACATAACCACCATATTCAAACCTATAAATACAGTATATTCCTCTGTATATAAGCATTTTATTCTACTATAGAGGTGTACCTACATATGTGTTTCTCTTAGTATAAACGCGCATACTATTTACGTTTTAATGATATAGATATTCATTAGTTCTGCTTAACAAATATACATATTACTTATGATTACATTATTCTATGTTTAACATGTATATAAGTGACTGCATAAATAAGTAAATCTTTAATCATACCTATTTATCTACAATTGCTTCACTATTACACTATTACAAAAAAATAAAATAATTTAAAGTACAGCAACATTTGAAAGTCTGAGTTTAATAAATATTACTTTAATCTACATATATTACCTTCCTTATACATTTATTTATGTAGCTTTATATTTATTACTTTGCTTCAATTCAGTATATCCAATGCACTACCCTAAATCTCACCCTATATCTCTCACAATATATCCTCTACCTCCACTCTGACTCATCTCAAAACTCATTCTACTACGCTCTCAAATTACTATCCTATTTCTCATCCTATACCTCTCTCCATATATCCTCTACCTCAATTCTCTGACACATCTGAAATCTCATTCTACTACTCTTCCAATGCACAACCCTATTTCTCACCCCATACCTTTACTATAATGCCCCAAATAGCCATTTCTAGGCTCTAGGCTCTTACCTCCTTTAGCCCTTCTTGAATCATCTCATACCTCTTTTACTTTTCAGATCTCCCAAAACAAACCTTCCTAAACCCTTTCCTCTGACTCTTCCCTCTATACCACCCCTTTACTCATCCCAAACCCCCTCCTACTGCTACAATTCCATAAAGAAATAAAATAAAGAGAAAAAAAAACGTTCTCCACCCTTCCTTCTTCTATACCTCCGCTATTTCTTTTCAATCCAAATAACAGACTACCATGTCCACCGCTCAAGTTAATTTCACATTTCCCTATACTAATTCCCCACTAATCCCGTTTGGGATCCGGAGCAGCGTGCTACCTGCTGAAAAGCGCTTTAACATCTCATCAGGGGTAGCAAGTGCTAAATAAATGCAAGCCCTTGCCTGTTCCAGTCCCCCACTATCCTTTTCAATCCAAATAACACACTAACATGTCAACCACTCAAATTAATTTTATTTTTCCTAGATTAACTCACCACTAATCCTTTTTGGGTTCCGAAGTAGCGTGCTACTCGCCAAAAGCACTTCAACACCTCATCAGCAGTAGCTAGTGCTACATAAATGCATACCCTTCACTCTTCTATCCCTACAGACTAACATGTCCACTGCTCAAATTAATTTCATATTTCCCTAGACTAACTCATCACTAATCCTTTTTGGGTTCTGGAGTAGAGTTCTACTCACCAAATAAGTTCTTCAACACCTAGTCAGAGGTAGGCACTATATAAATGCATGTACAATTACAATTTGAACTGTGACTTTGTGCAATGGACATGGGTCCCTATAAACAGTTCTTCTCTAAATAAGAAGCCAGAAAGCACGGCCGTAGTGTACACTGAACACCACTCAGGACACACACATTTGCAGAGGCACACACGCATAGACACAACAGACTCACAAAGAGACACACACACAAATATTGGAGTGTGCAAAAAAAATACTGAATGCATATTTTCTGGACGTCAGTCTCTCCAGATAGAATTTTGCTCCTGTAACACAAAAATGAATTTTCAGACCTGCAAGATTTTATAAAAATCAGTAAAAAATAACTTCTGAAGTCAGCATTTTATCTATTTGCATGACAAAGACACCCCAGAAAAAGTTGGTCGGTGGCTCAGTGAGCTAAACGTTCTCTGCTAACGTCTGCGCTCATCGCAAGTTTTAGGTTCACATCCAGGCACTTCGAACTGAGAATCCATCATAAGGTCAGTACATTGTGAGTACTTTTCAAGATAATAATGTTAAGGATGGTATATACAGAACTTAGAAACTGAAGAGGGTGTTATGGAGCACTGTTTTAAAAAGGAATTTATTGTACTTTGTCATGGCATCAACATTTGTATAGCACCTTCTATAATCAGTATGGAACTTTTGAGCTTCTTAACGTAGGTGCTCATTTTGGTAGGGTCTGCTATTTCCATCTGTGCAGAAAGCAGTATTGTTTCTTGCTCTCTTGAGGCCAAGACAGAAGTTAAACTGGTTCTTCTGAGATTCCTCCTTGTAGATACCCAGTTCTACTCTACTTGACTCAAGTATTTGCAGGGTCCCAAGCTCAACGCTAGGCAGGAGCAGCTGCCCAGGGCCCCATGCCCAGCCAACCAAAATGGTGCCCTATGACTGGGAGGCCCCCTGACCTGGGTCTCGCAGCTATGGTGTAATGCTGTGAGGCATAGAACCTTGCAATCGTATAGCTCCGTAAAGAATAGATCCGAACCATGCTGGACATGACTGTGAGGCCCAGAGAAGGACTGGACAGGGATGGGAAGGGACTCCCCATCCTCTGGGCCTTGCAGCACTACACCATAGGGGCAATGCTCAGGGTGGGAAAGGGCCTCCGCCCAGGCTAAGCACTGATGGTGTGGCACAGCGAGGCCTAGGGTAGGACCCCTTGGTAGAGTGGCCAGTCTCTGTGTTTGACAGGTTTGCCTGCAAGTGGGGATCCAGTCCAGCATTTCCCACCCAAGGCCACTGCAGGACACCCACAATTTCGCACTTTTAATGCCTTACAAAGGACAAGCAACTCTCTTACAATACTTGATGAGCTGTAAAAGAGATGTTTCAAGCTAGAAGGGAGGTGCTGCAGCACAAGAGGTATCCTGCAAAAAGCAGCTTCAGGAAAACCTTCGGCTATTGGGATGCAAACAGCCTTGAATGACAGAATGAGATCCATGTTCAGAACCTGTCCTGGGAGTGTGGGCTTGATGTCTATCCATTAAGGCTTTTTAAAATTACTGTCACATTGTCAACTAAGTCGACAAGACACAGGGAAAAAGTTATTTGCCCAGGATAAAAAAAGTTGGCTCAATTAGTAAAGCCAAAATTGCAGTGTACTGCTACTTGGTGCAAAGGCTACGCAGGGCAATTAAATTATGAGGCAAGAAAAGGCAAATTGTGCGTCGTAGTGCAGCATATTTTATGACAGTATTACTTATTTTCTCTTTTTTATACCTGTTAACACTATCTGAGCATAGGGTGCCCCTCACTCTTTTACGTTTATCACCCAAATATAGTTATAAGTAGGGGACGCCTAATCTGTTGTTTGCTCACCGGACACCGCCTGTTGATTCCTGTTGTGCCCTGGTGCTTTGTGTGGAGGGACCGCTGCAGCGCCTCGCCGCACCCGCTCCGCGGGTGCCGCTTCGTGGTGCGTGAAGGTGCTAGCGAGGACCAGGTGCTTCGAGGGGGAAGGTCATCGACTTCAGGCGAGGAGCGTTCCAGGGACTCGGATGACCAAGAGTCCCTGCGTGGGCCGTAGCAGCTGGTCAACGCCCCCTGATAGCCCCGCCGCCAACCGTCACACACCCTATATAACTAGATTACAACTCCGCTGCGCGGGACGCCGGGCTAAGCCCGGGCAAAGGGCGGGCCGTCTGTGGCCGCCGGGGCTGTTTGTGGCTGGGCTGGGCCACCCCCCTTAAAAACTGTCTTTTGGTTGCAAAGGATTCCTGGAGTCTTGCAAATCCCCAACCGTTCCAGGACTAAGATTCTCATTGTAGGTACTGTGTCCACACCCTGCCATCACTGCCATGTCAATGGCAACTCAATCGGGCAAAAACTTGAGAAGGGGGCGTAGGGGTGAAGAGGGGGGTATGGTCGGCACCATGGATCAGTTTATCACTCGTGTGGCTACTGTCATCGAAAAGGAGATCGCTATGACAGAGTGGCGCCTTTCTCGAGAACCCCTTGTTGATAAACGGCCATCGCTGGGCCCGATCGTATTGGTACCATCCCCAGCGTGACCTCTTGACCCATTGATCCCTGCCTCTCCTCCCCTGGACCACCCCGGGTGGCCGCTCTAAGAGCTAGTATAGATAGGTTGGAGAGTCTGACGGCTGAAGCTTATCTAGCTGAAATCAATGCTGCCCCAGACCCTCGGTTAGTGAGTCAGTTGCCCCTACACCGTCCCTGGCTATAACTCCTACCCATGTGGACATACCCCTCCTGCCTGCACTCGTAGTACAGGCACAATTACATTCAGTTCCAATTAAACAAAAAAGAATGGCTAGCCCACGGAAAGGTAGATTGGTCAAACCATATAAGAGATCCCGGGTGTTTGGCACTAGGTTAGGTGGTGCCCAAAAGGTAGCGGGTCGGGACACCAGCACTTGATGGGAGCGAAGGGGGGGCCCACCTGGAGGGCCAGTGCCCAATGTCTGTACAGACCAGATTAGTGATCCTGTAGGGACTTCACCCGCAGACTCTCTCTCCATCGCAAATATAAAGAAAATGATGAAATTACTACTTCTCCCTGTGTTAGAGAGAATCCAAGGGTGTCAGAGCGGATGGGTAAATTAGAGCAGGCAACCCTAGATAACTTCTTCTCCCTAAAATCGTGTATTAAGTTGCAGTTAAGAATTAGGGAGAAGGGGACTGGGGGGGGACCGGATAGCAGGGAGGCCCCCTTAGCCGCACAAGGTCCCACCTCTATACCCAATATTATAGCCGGTCCCGCCCCTGTGGTGCCGGTGGTGAATGTTTCTGCTTCTAACGCTGTGGCTCGCCCAGGGGTAGCCAAGAAGCCCGGGTCGTTGGCACCTAATGCCGCAGTCAATCTGAAGACCTCCAAGGCTAATACTATTCCAGCCAAAAAGACGGCATGTCCCAGGGCTAATGGCACTCCTGGCCGAGCAAGCACTAACACTCCAGCCACCAGTAATGCCCCTGAGAGTACTACCCCTAAAATAGATAAACTAGTACCATCCCATGCATTACAGTCAGGCAGGGGCCCTAAGGGGGGGACAGTCCCAAATGCTAATTTACCTCCCGACTGCCAGCCTTTTGTGGCAGTACTGACTGGAGTGCCCGAACTTAGTCCAGGTAAACACGAGTCTTTTGTGGAATTTCTGAATAAGACCTTATTCTAGCTTAAAGAAAATAGACCCTTGCCGGATACCTGGGATGGGCGGGTAATTCATGTAAGGAGAGTTGGCTGGATCGGCACTAGACCAAAAAACATAAGCGGGGATTGTATCATAGTAAATTTTGAGGACCCAAGGGTTGACAGTTATGTCTGTTCTTTTCCTACTAGGGAGCACATCTCATCAGGTAGTGGTGGAGTAATAGGCATCGTGACCTCAGCTTCTTTAATCCCCCCACATCTATCAGTTAGGCCAGTTGGAACACCTGTGTGGGAGGACCGGGGTGGCAGGCAGGCTTGTGGTAATCTCTCCCAATTCAGCCTATTTTGCAATAGTCCGTTTCAGCCGGAGGGTCGGTTGTGGCATAACTATTGACATGCTAGCTGCCCCTTATGGGAGAAGCACGCTGAGGCATTTGGGGAGAAATCAAGTGACAGTTCAACCTTTAGAGGGGAACCGGTGAGGCCACCTACTTGTACAGTTTTTGTTCCCGCTATGTCTGTGGGTCACCTGTCTGTGGATGGTGCTGAAGATCTTGAGCATGCACGGTCCCCCTTAGAGGTGCCTGGGGGGGAAGCTTTATCCTTGGTCTCGGAGGAGGCCCCTAGCATTGTGCATGACCCCCTTGTGAGCGAATTAGCGCTAGGGCGGGAAGAAGCTGGCGGTGTAGCCCTGAAGGTGGTCAGTTGGAATATAGTGGGTCTTGCACGGAATACTTGCATACCTGAATAGAATTCATTTGTTGAATCTTTCGGGATTTGCTTGTTTCAGGAAACTTGGTGCTTGGAACCACGTCACAAGGTGGGTTACACTACCTACTTTGTTTCTGCAATAAAATCACCTGGTGGGAAGGGCCGCCCCTCTGGCGGTCTATTAATTTGGGCAAGTATTTCCCTGGGATTCTCTATCAGGTGTATAGCCACCAAATCACCCGATCTGCAGAGAATAACAGTGAGAGGGCCACGTGGGGGGAGGGTGCTCGAAGTCTTTAATATCTATGTCAGAGGATCAAGGGGTGGCACATCCACACTGTCCCTTACGGGCATCGATGAGGAACTTAGATCTAGTGGTGCTGACTCCCTTGTCATACTGGCTGGGGACTTCAATTTTACATTTGAACCCCTTGCTATGGAGGATATATTGGGAACCCGGAAGGACGATGTAAGGAGAGGTATCCCCACTCACATTATCCCCAATTAGAAGCTGGACCCAAAGTGCCATTGATCTTAATGCCCTTTGCCTGGAACATGGTCCTAGGGCAACCAACGGCAGATCAAATTCAGACCCTAACGGGGCCCATACGTTTAACAGAGTAGGCCATTCCTCACAAATTGACTTTATTCTCTTGAACTTTAGACTTTGGGCCCATTTGTTAGATATGGTGGTTTTACCGTCTACTGACAGCGACCACAATCCTTTATCTCTGTCCCTGTCCCCTTTGTGGGCGGGGATGACCACAGCTCCACTCCCACATGTATGGAAAACAACACACAAAGTATGCCCCTCCAACTGTGGTAGGCGCCTGAAATGGAACACAATTGCTGCCAATCAGGAGAAGATTCTGGAAGTAAAATCCATAATGTCTAACATCATGCCCCGTTTAGACTCCCCCGCGCGCATGAGGTTCCCGCTTTGTTTGCCCAAACCATCATCGCCTTAGGTGAACTGTTCTTAGTTCGTCCTGTAGGCATGAGGGGCAACGTAAGAGGTGGACCCAAGGGCAATGTGGGTTGGTTCTCCCCTGCCTGTCGTGCTGCCAAAAGTGATCTACTCAAGGCGGTGAAAGCCAAGGATGGAGGTCTGCTTAGCGTTGCAAGGAGTAATTATAGAAGGGCAATATCTAAGGCCAAGGCTGATCATGAGAATCAGTTTTGCTTTGACCTAAAGGTGGCAAGCTCAAGGAAGGACTTGAAGGGATTTTGGGACTTAATAAGAGCTAGGGACAAACCTGTGGACTCGCTTATAACATGCAATATAACGGAGGGCGCGTGGTTTGACCACTTCTCCCAGCTCTACACAATGGCTCCGGGTATTGAGGTAACCTCGACTGAACAGTACCCCATAGATTGCATTGAGCTTAATGAGGAACTCCTGTTTACATCCAAGGAAGTGGTGGAGGCGATTAAGTGTCTTGTCCCCAATAAGGCAGCGGGCCCTGACTGCCTCCCAGGAGACTTGCTCCACATTAATCCAGATGAGTGGGGGAGACTTATTGCTTCCTTACTGAATGCTGGCTTGGCTGGTGCGGCTCTCCCGGACTCATGGAAGGGCGCAGAGGTCGTCCCAATCTTTAAGAAAGGGAGCCGGGACGACCCAGTTAACTATCGCCCTATAAGCCTTTTGGATTCCACACAAAAGGTAGCGGGTAAAGTGGTTTTAGGAAGGGTCTTGCAGTGGGTAGAGGAGAAGCATATTCTTTCTGACTTCCAGGCTGGCTTCACATCAGGTATGGGGACTATAGAGCAATCATTCCGGCTTATGATGCTTTACTGGAAAGTGATTCTACTGGGCAAAGGCAGTCTGTACCTTGCATTTATAGACCTACGGATTGCCTTTGACCTGGTCCCACGTAGCCAACTTTGGAGTGTGCTTGATGCACTGGGAATTCCCCCATACTTATTAAGCATGCTGATAAAGTTGCATGCCGACAACTTTGCACAGATCAGGTGGGGTAACCAGGGACAAAAAACATCACAAATTCCTGTAAATAGAGGTGTAAGCCAGGGATGCGTGCTAGCCCCCACTCTGTTTTCACTGTATGTCAACGGAGTGGTGGAGCACCTGCTACAACATCCTGCAGACGCACCATCCCTGGCTGGCAGGAGAATACCTACCCTCTTATTTGCAGATGATACCCTCCTGATCTCCAAAACCCCAGCAGGCCTGCAGAGTCTTCTAACTAGCTTTAAGTCCTTCTGTGACTCAAGGGGACTAGTTATCAACACAGGGAAGACCAAGTACCTGGTCCTAAACCCCCCCGAAGAAGTCCATCAAACCACCTACCCTAGACTCAGTTCCACTCGAGAGGGTCAAGGAGCTCGATTATCTCGGTATTCGTATCTGCGACTCCATGAGTTGGAAATGTCATCACCAAAAGATGCTGCTGACCCACAAGAGGGTGGTGGGGGCCCTCCTTAATGAACAGCGTGCCTCAACCCTCAAACTCATTGCACCGGTACTTGACATCTATAGGGCAAGAGGTGTCAGTGCAGCTCTTTATGGGGCAGAACTCTGGGGCGTACAGAATGTGGACCAGTTGTCCCGCTCTGAAAACAAATTTCATAAGGACTTAATGGGGCTCCCTTACAGTACCCCAACTCTACCACTCCTCCTAGATATGGGTACTCGGCCTATTAGTGACCAGGCAAGGCTGCGTCCTCTTCTCTTGTGGGCGCGTATCTGGAGAGTCCCAGAAATGTTCAGCTATGCAGAAGGTCTAAAAGAGGTTCTATCAACGCCTGGCTGGTCTAAAGTCAGCTGGTTAAGGGAAGTTAAGCGCCTTCTTGCAGACCTGGGCCTTGAAGACGCTTGGAATACTAGAACTGCCCCGCCCAAGTCAGCTTTGAAGAAGTTATACTGGAGTTGGGTGATTGATGGCAGAAACAGTAATGCTAATTTGTGTAGGACCACTGTGGATTTCCTTTTGGTTAAGGAGGTGCACTTCTGCGAGCCGTATCAGGATATTA